>NC_140458.1:9728867-10384867 GCF_963576455.1 Neolamprologus multifasciatus
CAGGATTGATGTATGGACAAAAAATAAGACAGAAAAGGAAGCTTGAAAAGGGGGAAGAGAGTGGAAAATGTCTCTGGAGTCAGAGTAACCAATAAGGCAGCCACTGCTGGAAGCACTGCAGTCATCTTCAGTCGCTGGGCTGAAGTGAAGAGCCCAGAGGTACTGACTGTTCAACGGCGCCGCCAAGTACGCGTCTAAGAAAGTCTAAAATAAAGGCTTCTTATTGCAAAAAAAAATGCTGAAGGCAGGGAAGAAATATCGACAGAAATGTTTTTAGATTATATTCTCATGACTAAATCAATACACAGATGAACCGTCTCTTCAGAGCGGAGTTAGGATGGAGTCATTGTGAAGGTCAAGCAGTTAGCCCATTAAAGAGGCAGCTAGGCGCGCAATTTGGCAGCACATCTCCACCTCCTCCTGCATGGCATGGAGGTAACAACCTTGAGGAGTTGATTAGCGGTAGAGACGGCTCCCACGACACAGGAGAGCCCCACCTCATAAAATCCTGGGCTCGGTAGCAGAACAAGGGAGCCTGGGAGAGGGGAACTGGAGGGAATTCAATACAGAAGAACTGCCTGCCTGCCTGCCTCATCTTTTACAGGACGAATTAAAACCACAGCGGAACAAGTCATAAAACAGGAAATAATGAATTCAATTATACTTTTTAGTGTTTAGCGGCTGCTGGTGAGATGTGCTGAGTGGGCAACGCGAGGCACACACACAGCAGCGGGCACAGGCTGATGACTATGTTGGTGGCGCTGAGCTTTCGCTGAGGGCTGCGTGTGTGTGCTGACTGCATGTCTGCATGCCCCTAGGAGCAGTTTAGACCTCGACAGGGCCTTCATTAGCAAATGAATGACTCTTAATTGGCCTGGCAAATACACAGGATGCTTGTTGATTATAGGGTGTTTTTTCAGCCTGCGATTGTGCTTCGACACAGATGCACAAATACGCAAAGTCTATAAACAGCAAGATACAACCAAACTAGAACAGAGGCACGCTTTAGCGCGGGCAGCGCTGACGATAACTGTCATGTCATCAAAATGACAGACAATTCATGGCTTTGCTGCGCCTGGTTCAAAAGCAGGACTTCAATTGCCAACAAAAGATTCTGACAAAGAATTCTGGGACATATTCTCTTTATTCAGCCTATCTATACTTCTCTCTACCTCCCACCACCTATTTTTCACGCTTTTTCAATCCGTTCTAGTTTGTCCCCTGGCATTACTAACACCTCAGCGGGAGGGAGAATCACAGACAAGAGTCCTGGTGTCCTAGATTCAGCACCACTGGCAGGAGCGAAGCACATACTGGCCTGTCCTACAAGCTGCCATATAGGGCTCAGAAATCAGCTACACATAGCAGCCCAGTTTAAAAACAATACCGAGAGCCCACAGGACCCTCAGCTACTGTTCACACACACACTCTTACAGATGATGATAAAGCGACTGGAATGTGTTATATTTTGGATTGTGTGTGTTATATCAGTAATGCCATCAGCACACTCTTTTATCTGTGTGTAACAGTGTGTTTCTGTGGGATAACAGATAGTACAAAGGTATAAAATAAAAACACAGAGTAGAAGAATAAACATATTGATTTATGACTAAATATTTGTGGAACCAGGAGTAAATAAGAGTCAGAATCAGGTGGGAGAAAAAGTGTTGGAAGAAAAAGGGAGCAGTACTGAGAGAAGGACAAGAAGGAAGGGGGGGTGGGGAGCACAAATGACTATCTCAGGAAAGTCAGTGTCCCCTCTTTGCCCCAGCCCCTGGTGCCACTCACCCACTGCCAGACTGCCAATTAAAGCCCTGATTAAAACCGACAAAGTGTCTCCAAATGAAGAAAGAGCTGTTGGAGGTCTTAACTGCTGAAGCCTGTCAATTACACTGCCAGAGGAAAGTGGTGAGGGAAGAGCAAAAGGGTATGGCAATGACACACAAAACAGGGAGCACAGATGAATATAAGCTCTTTCATTCAGTGCTCCATGACTCCCCATGCTCCTCCAGAAGAATGGATAGAAGGAATTTTAGTTGGAGAATAAAAGAGGTTGACTTATAGGGTTTTATTTTGTTCTTTTTCTTCTCGAGCCGTGAATTTTTCTCTTTGACTCTGAGTTTTGATTTGGTAAGAAAAAAAGAGCAAAAAACAAACAAACAGAAGAACAAATGCTTAGTGCTCTGTGGTGAAAATGTGTCATACGTTGGACTCAAAAGATATGGGAGACACCACAGACCAATAATACGCTGTCCTTTTTGTTGCATGTTGCCATTGTAACTCATAGACACCCCACAGTGATAGGCTCAACGGCAGAGCCCTCAATCCCAGATAAACCACCCACAGTGTACATCAGCTGCTAAAATATGGTGGTATTCGTGAGGTCATAAATCTTGTTTTAGCAGGACGACAAGAGAAAAGAAGCCCTAGCCTCCCCTGCATCGTTACAGCCGCATCCCTGTGCCCCATTCCACCTCCATTTAAGCTAAATGTCAACTTTTCAGCTCTTTTTTCTTTCCTGCCGTTGCCATTTGTTTTAACACAGGGAATGGAAAGTACGAAAATAAGTCAACAGGAAGAAAACTACAAAGAGCCGGTTGTCAGCGGGTTTCAGAGCTGAGTAGATGGCCAAATGTTCTATAGTTTACAGAGAAGAAAGTATCCAGTGGAGAGATAAAATGGATTCCCGATCTGTCTGAATCTCTAACCCAGAAGCCAATGATATGAGTAATGAGGGTTGCTATTTGTTATAACAAAGTTCTGCACCTGAAAGAATAATTTCACATCCAGCGAGAACTATAATAACCTAATACTTCATAAATGTTTTTTATTATTTAGACATTAATCATCATTAAGAACCTTAATGATATTCTTTCAGTTTAATTAAATTAGATTTTTTTTTTTTTTTTTTTTTTTACTCTCTGATGCCAAGTGAACGTACTGCAAGATGCTCTGGAAAGGCGCTCAATCATCTACAGCCAGATGGCTGTGGATTAGGAAATAGTTGGTGTGCAAATTCACGTGGGTTGAATGGAAACAGGGAAGCAAATAGGGTTTATTACTGTCACTGTCAGACTTTCTATAAAAGGAATAGCAAAGACTCATCTAATAGAGCATTGATATGTCCTCTTCACCAATACGGTTCCTCTAAAGGTTGCACAACAACCCAAACGCTACCAAATCTACATAAAAATAAACATCTAAGCATCTGATTAATTTATTCAGGTATTTGCTGTTTTGTCTTGTAGTCACCTTTAAATGGTTGGTCTGGTCTGGAGAGGGAAAGTCTGTGATGGTGTCGGATGAAACAGAACAAACGGATGAGAAAACGCCTGCATGCCTCATAAAACAGATTGCCATTCAACAACCATTTCCCTTTAGCACGGGTAAAAAAAAAAATACGGACAACAACAGGCTGAGGCAAAGAAGCCAAAGCACTGGCTATGGCCATCTGATAATGTAATGCCCACAAAACTCTCTTCTGTATTCTATCTCACTTTTTGTCTTACTCTTTTTAGCCGATGAGAGAAGAAGAGAACGTGTAAAAAAAATAGTGTAATTTTTAAGCTAATACACAATAGAAAATGAATGAAAAAGACATAAAGAAATTAAGGAGAGGCTTAGACAATTTTTTTTGTAAAGTAAATAAGAGGTATTAGAAATAATAACTATTTTTAAGACCAAACAGTGGCCTTAAGGGGCACATATTAAACACTGTGTGAGGCCTCACCCCTTACTACTCTACTGACTTATTCAGAGGGGAGGCAGCCACTGTTAATATTTCATGGGGCAATCAACAAAATAAGGAGGTGTAAGCTCACGGGAGACCCCTAAGCCCCTGTCACGTTCCCCCTTGCTCTGGCAGTCAAGTCTCAAATGTGTCCTATTGCATAAATATAGTGTGTTGCATTGTGTGTTTGTGTTGTACGTGTATTAGCATGTGTGAACGTGACTCTCTCTTTTTTTTCTTTTACAATGCAGGTTTCATGCACTGAAGAAAACAGCTGGGTTGTCAAAACACCTATTCAGTGGATTAGTGATGATAGCAATGTGATCTACCATTTCACTGCTAAATAACTTATAACATAACTGAGTAAAAATCGAACCTATTAAGAGCACCACAGTATCTTTAATTAAAAGATGTTTTCCTTAATCATGTTTGGCAAAAAACCCAAGCATTTGTACAAACGCAATATTTATATATTTAAAGCCTCGATCCCACAGACCTGTCCTTTCAGTCCTTTTTCCACTGCAGCAAAACAAGAGAACAGATTTTTTTTTTCCTCAGAGCTAGTTAGCATTTAATTGGCAATTACAACGTGCTGTGTCAGACATCCCCAAATGGCTTCTTTTAAAAAAAAAATAATAAAAAATTCCATCCTTCATTGGCACACCAAGGTGTCTGGATGAGTTAAGCAAAATAATAATAGAATTTTAAAAAAAGAAAAAAAAAACAGCACAGTGGCTCAAAGACTACAAAAGACACAATGAATCCAGTGCTCTGGTGTTGGCTATAAGAGGTACTTTGCTGACTGCATCCCCTCTGTGCCAGAGCAAGAGGACAGTCCTTTGTGTTGCAGAAGTCTTGGGCCACTGAATTCCCTGTTTCAGCGATTCTTTACTGAGGACAGATCCCGAGAGGTGCTGCTCCTCCCTGGGCTCCCCCACTGTGAATGACATCCACCTTCTGTTCTCATGGAGAGGGGCAAAAATGGGCCACAATCTGACCCATTTCAATGACTTGAACCCAACTTTAGCTAAAAGCCTGAAGTGATGATAACCACGAAAGTGTGAACACAAGATGGTCTAAAAAGAAGTTACATAAAGAAAGTTATTACCACCAAAAAATTAAAATAAAATAAAAACAACCATACAGTTATCGTGTTCTCCTACTATGTTTGGTTTATTTTCTTTTTATATCTCTTGTGTAAAAGGGCCATTCACTTAATAATTTCTTTCCTTATCAGTCGCTCGTCACCATGTTCCTCAACTGGGAAAGGAAAAAGATTTGCAAAACAAGAACAGAATAAAACACTGCGACTGGTTTACTAGCCTGAGGTAGAATATGGCAACCGGAAAAAGTTACCGTACAGGTTTGTCCCTCTGAAACTGTTACTGTTACTGGATGGAAATGTTTTCATAACCTATCAAATTCATCAGGGGACCGTTTTATGGGGTCATAAAACAAAATGTGATAAATACAGTGCTTCAGGTCAAGGAGTATTTAAGCTCTTATACCCACTGTGGCCAGGGACCGGGCTAGACCTTCTTATAGCGGAACAATTATTCTTCAAAAGAGTGATCTCAAGTCTTGTTTACCCAGGGTTATAACACCTGGAATATAGGTCGAAATTCAAGGTAGTACTCTAGCATAGTGATTGTCCAAACCTTCACAGAAGACAAGAACAATAAACTATTTATAAAAGATTGTTGGTCAGGTCTTGATGAATGTGTATCAATGCCTTAGATGTTCACTGGAGTGAGAAAGCATATAGAATTAGCCTTAGATGATGGAGCAGATGCAGGCATCAGGTAAAAGAAGGGGGAATAGAGTGTGAGAGACTCCATGCAGCAAATGAATGCACAAGCCGTAGAACACCTTGACAGGCAGATATCTTGCTGCGCACGAGATCCACCTCAGGGGACATCTGGCTAATTTCCTGTGAAAACAGCAGACTACCGAGGCAGGAAGCAGTGGTGGAAGTATAAAAGAGAACAGGGAGAAGGTAAATTATTTTCCAATCTTAGAAAAGTTTTCCTAGAGTTTGTCCTGTTGGCAGTACGCGCAACCCTGTTTCCCCCCATTGGGATGATGTAAAAAAATGCAAAAAAAGAAAAGAAAAAAAAAGCAAATTTTAAAAAAAGAAAAAAAGAAAACAATAATTTAGAAATCACTTTAACATTTAATAGAAAATAGCACAAATGTTGAAACGGAATAATATTTTCAATTTTAATTTAAAAATATTTGCGAGGACAGAGGCGCGTTGACCACTGTAACGTATCATTTCTTTTAAAAAGAAAAAGCATTTGGGAACTGGGGAGACCAATTACTGCAGTTCTCAAAGTGAAATGTTTTTTTGCAGTTCTTGGTTGATATAGGGTTTGAACCGTACAAAGGTTTGGGGCTTCTTTTGGTATATATCTTAGCTCATAATGTACCAAATGTTTTCTACTGCTGGCAGGTCTGGGCTGGAGGCAGCAAAGCACCCAGATTACTTCTGAGCCATGCTGTTGAAATATGTGTAAAATATGATTCTGCACTGTTTTGATAAAAAAAAGAAAACCCACCACCAACAAATCCCAAACACCTCAATAGCAGCATATGTTGCTCCAAAATTGGTGCAAGTCATTCAGCATTAATATTGCCTTAACAAATGTGTAGCTAAACATTAGTGCTGTACCATACCCATGAACGGAACAATAGATTTTTTTAAAAATCCATGTATATTATTATCGATCCTACTGCACTTTATGTACATATGAAAAAGTATGTAAAGTAACTGTAGAGTAGAGTAACTGTACATACCTTTATCTATTTCAGACAAGTTTAGTACATATAATTTAAAAAAAGAACAGAAGAGTGTAGTATTTTGGCTTTTTTGTACACAATTTTTCTTATATATCTCTTTTATTTTTTTTGTAATATATCTTTAAGTTACCATCCTTCAGCTGTTCACCTGTAATAAGTGAATTTCCCCACTGTGGAATTGAATAAATAGAGACCGAGATTGATTTTCAGCCTTGCCCCTTGTATACAAAGATTTTTCTAGATTCTCTAAATCTTTAATGGTAATAAGTACAATAGATGATGAGCTCCAAAGGTTCTTTGGAATTTCAAATCAAGAAACTTAAATTTTTAAACAGCTTGATCATGTAGTCTTCTACAGAGCTGTGAACCCCCACCCATTTTTACTTCTTTTCATACATGACGTATAATCAATATATGCAATATAGACCAAATTATTTATGAGATTTTCAAGCTTTTTATTCTTTCCAAAACCTTTCCAGTCTTCTGTTTCTTCTTCTAAACATCTTTCTTACTTGAAATTCAAAATGAAGATTTTTTCAATTTTAAGATTTGACATGTTGACTAGTTGGATTTGTTTCAGGAGACACGCAGAGATACAACAATCCAATATGTGAATCGGATATTGGTGACAATGAGCTGATCCGCGGTCCGATCAGTTCAATTCTGCTTTATGTTGTTCTGTGTTTACTTCAACACGGAACAGCAGCAGCTAGCAACAGAGCTAATGTACCATGGAGGAAGCTAACAGCAAAGGGTCAGCAGTTTGAAGGTATTTCACGCCAACTACACCAACAGCTTCCATTTGTGAGTTTGCAAAAGCTTTTTACTTAACTGCAGACCATGGTCAAAGTGAGCTGACTGAACAAATCTGACAATTACCTACATGGATGCTGGTTCAGTGTAACATTTGGGAAGCTTTTATTATACTTACGGTAACATAATATATTGTTGTCACCTCGATCAACAGCATTTTACCTCAGCTGTCTCTTTTCTGCTCTACACGATTGTGTGTGAAGAGGAAAAAGGAGAAAGCAGCTGTAAATGTAAACCGTAAATGGCAGCAGTGTGCAGCAGCCTAATAATTCTGACTTTGAACTGGAATGAGACCACTGCAAATAAATCAAGCTTTACTTTTTCACATCCTGGGCCTCTTTTCATTTAATATGTTGCTAATAAATACCAAAGTAAATTAATTTCTTGAATCTATTTATTTTTGCAAAGTTAAGCAAGCCTCTTAATTTGAGCCTGATCTTTCCTCTCACATAAAAGAATAATTCCCCATCTTTTTGTCATGACTAATTCAGCGTACAAATTTAACACTGGTACCAGTTCGGTCCTCAGCATCGGCAGATGTCAACAGGTATCGCACTGGAACATAAATAGGAATAGCTTGATTGATCCATCCCTAGGGACGGTTGAATGGGGAAAGCGGTGTGGGATGAAGGTGGGGTTGTGTCTGTGATGGAGCACCCTTCCTGTCTGTAGAATAGAGGTGATGGTACATGATTATTCAGCATGGCTCCTCATCAGCATCTTGTTTTGGGTGCCTTGGTCCCATTATACCTGGTCTCTCTGCAGCCCCAGACCCAGCGTCAAATACTCCCAAACGCACTCAATATAAATACATTAACACTTACTTACAGTCTATCTCTCTGACTCACTCTCATACACACACATACTGCCTCAGTTTTCATTGCAAATGACACCAGGGAGAGCCACGCATTGAATGGCAAATGATAAATTCTGTTCTATATTCTCTGTAAGGGAAATATGGTGCCCCATCCTCATGACACATTTGATATACAGCCATTGCAAATTAGCCACAAGGCTGCAAATGTGGAATGAATTGATATTCCAATCATCTGCATGATATAACAGCACACAGAACAACGGCAAAGTCATCTGCGTTGCCTTGATTAGTGAAGTACACACGCAGGAGAATACAATTGTCTGTCTAAACTAGAGGCATACTCGTTTCCCAGCAAAGGCCCGCGTCTAATAGAGGCAGCCTCCAATAAATTTGTACAAATATTCCAACAGAAGCAGGAAGGCTGTTCTAACAGTGGAATGCGTTGATAAACAACTGTTGTGTCTATTAGCAGATGCTACTGTCACGCATTTGCACGTCAACAACAACAAACAGAGACAGGAAAGATGCGAATGAAGGGAAGGAAAGAAAGTAAAGAAAAGAAAAGAGGAAATGAACGAAAAACAGAGAAAGAAACAAAGCAAGAAAGAAAGAGAGAAAGGGGGACTTGAACACAAAAGAGGTGAAAGAGTGAAAACTGGGGCTGTTCTCAGAAAGGTCAGGCTGATTGTCTCTGCCCAAATATGCTGGCCTTTTCAAAATTAACTTGGCAAAGGCGATATTTTCCACAAAGCCGGCATCATGAATCAAAGAAGCGTCTATAGTTCATCTCTGAAAGCAAAGCAACTTGCCTCCCTGTGAGCTCCACTCTCTGTACTGATACTCCACCCTCCCGCATGGAGCTGACATCTTCAGTAATTATGTAATTAACACTATGGCAGGGCCGATTTTAGAAAAAGTACATTATAATTGCATTCAGTCATTCATTAGTTAGGCCAAACATTTGATACACTGCACGCAGGTGCGGCAGGGGGCCAAAGGCTACTTGTTTTTTGGATCGCTATTGCGGTGTCAATGACTTGATTGGTTTCTGCTTGATATCGCTGACAGGACAGGTTTTTGTAATTTACCAATAATTACCCTCACTCCCTGATACAATAAAAAAAAGTCACTGGTCTCTGCTAAGATAAACCAATCGAGTGTGCTCCCACTGCTCCCTGCCTCACGGTCTGCTTGTCTGGTGTGAATAATGCCCACCAGGCAGTGTTCAACTAAAACAAATATAACAAATCAAGAAAAAACAAAAGCAGATGCCACACATGTCTTCCCGTAGCACTTGTAATCCTGTATTAAACCATGCTAAAGCAGTAATTAACTGAGTGATAAAAGCATGTTGGAAAAAGCGGCGAAACACGTACTGTTCAACATGATGTATTACATTAGTCAAAGCAGCAGTATGTCTCTGTTAACTGTGTTTATTGGGGGTTTTTAAGCAACAGTGGGAGCCTGTAATACACCAATAGACTTCTGACTGCAGCAAATGCGTTGTTAGGTTTAGAGTTTAACAGGTAAAACTGCCAAAATGGGGGACATTTCTACAAGGCTTGGACCAAAGCAAATCACAAGGGTGCAACATAATTCAAAGGGAATTTTTCCTGGTCTGAATCCTGTAATGGAATACTTTTCCTGTGATTAGTGGATGGATATTTTCAAACTATTATGATGTTACAGTCTGGTTAGGCAGACAGACAATTTGGTCCCCGTAACACCAAATCTGTCCCTGTCCCTGTGATGATTTCTTCAATTAAGCCTTCCTGGCAGAGGAGGCCAAATGCTTAACTAGGCAGAATTGGAGCTGCCACTAGCTAGAGGTAGCAATGGGCTCCACTTCAACAGCTCATTCATCAGCCCCAGCGCTACCACTGGGCCACCTGTTCTGACACTATGCAGGGATGGAGTCATTTGCATTCTGCTCCGACAGTCCTCCTTCCCTCTCCTCACTTTCTCTCCTTTTTCTCCGCCTATACAACTTTTAAAGTTCCTCAGTGGCAGCTCTGGCAGATAATTGAATACCAGGGTTTGATTTAGTTTGAAATCAATTTGGGAAGGGGCTTTTCATTCATTATGCTCCTTGGCTTAGGTAGTACGTCTAAAATCCCTCAAACTTTGGCATGGGCTCGAACATCGTCAATTCAAAGTGAAATTAAGCTGCCCTGAGTTGGATTGACAGGCAGGTAGTACATGATAGGATAGGGATAGTCTGTTGTCTCAGGAATGGACAGACTCTCCTCTCCTCCCCTCTCCTGGGGAGACTTTCTCCTCTGTGCTCTTTGTCACCACCAGGTGCTGCTGTGAAATAAGGAGAGAGGCGTCGACGTGAGGCAGCCATGCACATAGCTTAACATTTTAGCCAGCTCCCTGCAGACACATATGGCAGGTGTGTGGGTGGATGTGTGTATGCATTTACGTATAACATTCTGCTTCTATGAGCACACATGCGTGCCTGTCCATATTTTTGGTTTAGATATAAGAGTTCATGTCTTCTCATTTTTAGTTTCCATATTTATGTAATTTTCACGCTTGCAAAGTGTCTCTTTGATTGTTTTCCTGACAACACACCCTGCACAGTTGTTACACGGTTAAAGACATTTTGTTCTTTAGGCTCGCTGTTTCAGCACATTGGGATTGAAAATAATATGACGGTTCTTTTTAATTTGAGTAAGTTGTATCAATACAGAAAGAAATATGGTCCCTTTTAGTACATTTAGAGTGACACAAATGGTTTGGGCAGAAACATACAGAGCCAAAGCAAATCCCAATTCATTATATTTTGAGGAATATACTTCAAGCACATGCTTTCTATCTTCCCTGGTGATCCTCTCCCAGCTCTTCATTGCAGCCACTTTCAGCTTGATTTTGGCCTTCAGCAAGTCAAACACAGCTCAGTTAGATTTGCCAGTCAAATAGCACCTTTTCCCCCCTTAAAGGCTCTCTGGTCGCTCTGGCTGTAAGCTTTGGATCGTTGTCCAAATGATGTATGATGAAATGCCAACCAACGATTCTGTTGCATTTGACGGAATCTGAAGACACAGAATGTAAGCATTCATCCTCTGCCATCAGTGAAATCATAAATAAATGCCAGTCTGCTAGTTTCACTGGCAGCCATGCCCAAGCAATAACAGAACCTCCACCATGTTTAACAGATGAGGTAGTATATTTTGGTTAATGAGCTTGTACTTTTTTCTGCCCACTTTCTTCATCATTTTGATAGAGGTTACTTTTTCTTTCATCACTCTTTAGAAATTTGCTCCAGAACTTGTCCGAAACGCAACCTGACCTTCTTGTTTTTGAATTTTTCCCAATGTTTAATAAATCCTCTGAGATTTGCAATCCTCTGCATGCATATTATTCAAATTATTCTATTCAAGACTCATGATCCAGTCTACCAGCCACTGTGCAACTGCTTTTAAGTGTACTCAAGTGTGGATTTTGTCATACCAACTACCTTTGATATAACTTTATATAGATTTTTTTGCTTTATTCAGCTCTATTATTCTCACTTGAATACACAGCTCTTTACTCTTCATATTGAATGACCTCCAACAGTCTCAGTAGAATTACTGAACTTCTCTAATTTCAGTGTATTTTGACCTCTTTTGTCCATAAATAAACATTATACAGCTGTCCAAAAAAGCACGTAGTTACAATGCTGTAAAAAGTGCTACACTAGCTACACAGTTGTTCTTATATTGACTTTAATCTACCTAAAGAAAAAGCTCACTCTTGGCACTTAAATGTAGTATCAATTACTTTCTTTCAAACTGAACTTATTGAAGTGCAAAAATTTTTTAATTTGTCAAACACACACAGACCGGAGTGTACATCTGTGTGAAAGTGTCCACCTGACAACTAGGCTGATACACTGACCACAATCAGTGATAAATCAATACAATGCATTAAACAATATGTTAGACTCCATAATGGAACATAATAGTCCCTGTATTTGAAAACAGCTTGATGCAATTGTGAAGAAATATGGAAATGTTTCAGCAGAGCGCATTCACTAAGCACTTTGTGGGGTGTTAGAGGACTCTAACACAGGCTGGAGAGTTGAATAGCAGTTTTCAATAAAGAAAATGGATAACATTGCCGAGTGCACAACTGCAAGAGTGCCTTAACTGAGAGAGATGATTAAATGGACACTTGACATCACAGCCACTGCTGGGGACATCAGTAGCAGATATCACTGTATGTTTTCTCTGCTTTAAAAGCAATTTCTTCCTTTGGAGCCAACTTGTCTGACTTGGGGCTGTGTTAAATTGTTAAACCCCCCAGATATGGTAATCTGACCTTGAGAGAGTGTGTTTGCTGGGTGTCAGACCCTCTAATTCATCAGAGACAGGCCATTAGCTAGCTATCCAGCCACACAAACACACAATGGAACAGGAAGGAAAGTTCTCAGGGAAACAGCAGCAGCCCCGTTCCTGAGATATCATTAGTTACTGCCTTTCAAAACTGCTGAATTGGGACACTTACCTGACTTGCCCCATTTTTTGCACCATAAGAGCCAAGATGTTGATGAATGGATGTATGAAACTGTCACTACCAGGAAATAGAGAAAATAGGGTTAAGGACATATCCTAGCCAAAGTCTTTAACATGAGGGACTAATGCAGAAACACAGAAGACAGCAGCACTTACTCATTTAGGTAAAAGAATTGCACACTAATTTAATACTCCGGGCCTGCGGCATCGAAGCACGACTACATCTAGGGTCCCTTTTTGAAGGATTAGTGAATGAAGGACAGGATATGTAAAACTGAGCATTTTCAAACTATTTCAAAGATGGCGAAGGGTTGCCACATGAGGTCAGTGGTTGCGAACAGCCTCATATATCTAGATGCCAAGGGAGATGGAATAGTAATTACTCCTGCGCATCTGTGTGCAGAGACACAGCCTCTGTCTTGTAAGCAGCAATGATTGACAGCCTCAATAAGAGACTCGCACCGCGCCCCGTGCCCTCCGCCTACATGCCCCTGTGACAACTGGTCAAACCCATCGTCTGGTGCCCCCAAGGCGGGGCACGGGTGACACCCCCCTCTGATAATCCTGCCCATCACATCCATCATGCCACCCTGCTCACCCCATGAGAGGGCACAACCGAGGGAATCTAATCAGGCAGTCTAATTGAGGAGCAGTGCTAGCCAATAACAGGCCTAGGAGGCTGGCTCTGCCTGGGCAGGCTCAGGGGACGTCAATAACACTCAGCGGGTGTCGATTCATCAAACCTCCTTAATGTCATTAGCCCTGAGAGGCTCGCTTAACCCCCACCCCTCCACCCCCGAATCTTATTCTCTTATGCCTCAAACTTTCTCTCTCATTTTCTGTTGCCTCTTCTCCTCCACGTGCCTATAAATCTATCCATCTCCCATTCACGTTACTGCCTTCCTCACCCATCTTTCGATAGGTAATTATATGGTTGCCATTGATAGCAACTTCAGCCTTAACTGAGAAAATGTTATATCTATATTTCTATGTTTGGGAAATTAGCACTGTCTGCTTTTTAGAATAAGCTCCACTACTTTTTTTTTCAGTCCTCCTCCTGTCCCCCTCTGCCCCAATATGTTCTTCCCCTTTCTCTCCAACAACATGTGGCGCATATTCCAGCTGTTTATTAAACAATGCCAGAGCTTCCTAGGAGCAGGTGATGCAGTCAATTACTCCACAATTACCTGGGTAATTATGCAAAGGAGGAGAGAGAAGAGCAGTAGCACAGGGATGAAGAGGACCTTGGCAGAGGTGGATCGGCTGCGTTGGCAGTGTTTGGGACCCAGAATGGCAAGCGATTGAGACCTTGAAGTGACAGTGCCAGTGAGAGTGCAGCTATAAAGGACGATGTGCCCCCTCACCTGCCAAAAACATACACTCACGCGTACATAAACAACCACAGACAGAGTTTGAAACACTCAGCTTGTGCCGTACTACTCTGACACCCGGATGCCACTGTGTATGTGGCTTTTCTGAGTGCTCAAGCCCGCTTTTTGTTTTGGACAATAACTATACAGTGTTTCTGTGCTTTTCACTCCACTGTTTCCTCTGCTCCCATGACAATTAGATGTCTTATACCTGAGAGGCAACAAAGAAAGGAGGGCAAGAGATGGGAAAAGGCAGGAGAACAATGTCGAGGATGTTAAGGATCGAGTGAAAAAATAAAGGAAAGAAGAGCAAAGGTGGAATAAGAACAGACAAGGAAATGTATGCTTCTTTGAAATCTATGTTAAACCTGAATAAATAACCAAGCCTGCTTGGTTTCTTGTTTTTTGCTTTGAGCCTGCTTTTCTGTGTATATAAAGACCAGTCATATTTGGTAACATGCACATTTCCTTTTTCTCAAACTCTACTCACAGCCACTAACAACCACTGCTGCTCTGCAATCATCCATGTGGACTATTTTACACACTGACACCAGAACTCATGTCAAGCAGGCCTGACAAGCATGTCTTGGGGTAAATTGAACCATACAGTGGCTATTCTGAAACAAAAAAGAGTCAGATGGAAGAAGAGCGCTTGGCATATTTCCTGTCATGGGAGCTTTATGCACTTGGATTGAAGATATTTTCACTGGCAGGGTGAATACTAAATTGCTTAGTGTCAGCTCATCACTTAAGGAGGATTGTTGGTGGGTATAATACTTCCCTGCACATGGCTTCTCCAAATAGTCTCAAGCCAGCCAACCCCACTTAACTTTCTCCAAGCGTGCTGACGTGATGCCGTGGCCGGAGTCCTGTCTGTGGACACTAAGCTTTCAGTTATGGCCCCCCAAACTCATCACTTTGGCTCCTATTTTTCTCTGTGTTGCAGATTAATTTATAAATCCCACATCAAGAGGGAGGTTGACTGACCAGCCAAAGTAAACATGGCCACATTTTACAGAGAGACAGTTGAAGAAAAAGTGGCAGAAAAATGTCTAGTTTTACAGCAAATAAGAAAGAGTGAGCGAATGAGTGAGTGAGTATTCTGTCCAACCTTTTTCCCCCCAAAATGTTTGATAAATAAAAGTAACACATCTGTCCTTGGCTAAGTTATACTTATGTTCTTTTTTTTTTTTTTGCCCTTTTTTGTCCACCTGTCTGTCTGCATCTGAAAGGGCAGAATTAGATAGTCACATGACCATTCTGTGTTAGTGAAGATGGGCATGGGGGAATTGCCTCACAGCTCCGTATCTTAAATCTGTGGGATTAAGCTCCATTAAACACGGAGCGCCGCCACAGCTTTATCTCTGGATTTCACTCTGAGACAGAGCAGAGAGTACGAGGAGGAGGGAGTCGGGAGGGAGAGAAATAGCGATGAAACGTCCTTCACCTTTATCGACCAAATTATATAAAAAAGGAGGGATGAGAAAAATTGCTTGCCTGTTCCACAATGGTGGAGAATGGGACTTGGCCATCGTACACTCATGTGCTAGAACGCTTAAACATCCAGACAGCCACTCCAACACTGGCCACTACCCTTTGGCACAGAGACATACATTAGAAAAAGGCATTTCCCCGAGCTATACTGGTCATTTGATGAGAAATGACCACTGCTGACTCTTGTCCTCTAATACTAAGTCAAAAAAACGCACCTCTTCAGATGATAAGACTTACGGTAACAATTAAAATGCTGATAATAATCATTTAAATAGTCAAGATGTGATTTTTTTTTTTAGTGAATGAAGTCTCCTTATGCTTTTGTACAACCTGTGTTCATATATGTTTTTTTTTTTGCTATACTAGGATATCAGCGCACTGGCTCTCTCTCTACTTTTTTGCCACACAAAAAATGAATCAGTGCCTTGCTCAATACATTAACTGTATAGGTTGAGATAAAAAAAAAAAAAAGAAAGGTGAGCAAGCTGGGAGTCGGGGTGGTCCAGTGATGAACACCTCCTGTGTCAACCCTTCATCCTCTTGCTCTCTCTCTTGCTCTTCTCTCTCCTCTGGGCTGTTATTGATCTGATCTCCTCCTCTCTCAACTGGAGCCATGATTCATGTTGTTCCGACTGGCCCTCACTCACCACACACAGACACAGCTCAGTCATGCCCTTCGCTATCTATCTGTCCATCTGTCTCTGCCTGCTCTCCCTCTTTCTGCCCTCAGGCAAGTCAACCTGCTATTCATATAGGGCCACCATGACCCGGCATGGCCTGGGTGTAATTATTATTGCTTCTCATTATTTGTGTTTTTATCTCTATTAGCTCTTTGTATGAAGCTCGTCATCTTTCAATATGAATCTCTTTGTATTTCTTCTTAACAGATGATTGGAATCAATGCTGAAAGCTGCCTCTTTTGAAGTTCTTTCTTCCCATCAAGCTTCACATGCACTTCATGGTGCAGGAAGAGCAGTTTTCATAGCTCTGCATTGCTGTGCTTTATGATATTGATTAGGTTAAATGTCATTTCTTGTCCTAGCAGGGATTCAAAGAAAAGTTTTTGGCATTTTTTTGTGTCCTATATGCAATTTAAAAATATATAAAAATATATTCAGATGTCATTTCTCAAAGTGTTCAAGGCCGTTCCAATTCAGAATGTTCATTTTCTGATGAAAAAAGCAAAATAAAAAGCAAAAAAAAACCTAGAGATACAGCGGGAGAGAGAGAAGGGGCAGAGGGAGAGAGAGACAGAGATGTGCAAAGGCCTTGCAGCAGCAGAAGCACATAAAAGCCTAGCTTCAGCCAAGGCTCCTGCTCCAATGTGTAGAAATTAATTGAGTGAAAAAAATCTGCTGTTTAAGGTTGAAGTGGGTTATGGGAGGCAGTGTAACAATTGTTTTCTGTTTGCCAGGGGCTATATATCGTTCATTCCGGCTTTCTCTCTTCTCCCCGCTCAACACTGGCCTCTCCCCCTCCCCACCCTCCTTCCTCCCTTACCATCCATCCACCTTCTAAGCCTCTCTTGCTCCCTCCTCTCTTTTTCATCAGTCTTTTATTTTCCACAGTCTACAGTCTTTTTGATTCATTTTTATCTCTCCCATTTTCATCTATCACACAGGAGATTTTTTTTTTGCTGTCTTTAAACGTTTTCTAGCAATAACAGGCACCATTTATGAAATGAGGGTTTTACCGAATTTGCTTATGTGTGTGTGTTCAGTGTGGAAATTCCCTCACATTTATGGAATATATACATACATATTGTAAGACAAATTTAACGCCCTAATAGTAAAGCTATACACCTACAATGAATTCTGTAGGTGAATCGCTCTACATGCATGCGTCTTTATTCGGTAGTGACAGGAACAGGGGAGTTCTGCACAGTGTTGACACACTGTGCAGAACAAGCTTAGCACCCCTTGGGCTTAAACAAATGACTCATTTTCTCTTCACATTAAAATGTGCAATAAATTTCTCAGAAGTCTGCTGCTAATCCAAAAAAACTATCAAAACAGCAACAAAAAGCTAAACAAGAGACATCCTTAAAATCAACACAAAACAAAGACGGAGTGGAGACAAAGATGCATGCGCTGCATTGCATGATGAAGCTAACATCTAATCAGATCACTGTTAAAAAAAAAAAACAGCATTGGCACACGCTGATGTGTCAGCATACAGAAAAAGAGAGGGATGCACAGAGCAACACACACAAACAGAGAAGATAATAGAAAGCAGAGAAAAAGATGGATAACACAAATGAACAAAACGCTAATGAAGAGACTTTTATCTGCTATTATAGTTCCTCCGTTGCCCAAAGCAAAGGGTTAAACCTGTTTCCTGTGTTAAACTACTATTTAAGCACTCTTTCATGTAAAATATCAAACCTTTCAATATCACTCTGAGGGAAGCACAGTTGCTCACACTGTATGTTTCTATACAAACACTTAAGTATTCTCTTTGAACTTTGCAGTTCCACTCATTATACCTCCTTTGAAGAGTGAATGTTGGAGCATTGGTACATTTTGATTTTGAAGTTATTAAATGCAACACAGCAGCAAATTACATTTAAACCTCTGTTTTGCTGGTTAATAATACATAGGCCATGTGCAGAAGCCAGCAGAATAAATAGCCAAGCAACAAGAAAGATAAAGGAAGCCAGCAAGCGAGATGCTTGAGTTTAGCAAATTCATCTCAGTTTAACTGTTAACATATCAATTTTTTTTTTGCATATTAAGCACAAACTGTGATGCTGTACTTGCTTTTTGAGTTAAGAGAAGATAGCCTCACTGGATGACTCTTCCTTAACACCTTTGCTGGCCCCCAGTAGTGTCCTAAACACTAACTCCAGTGTTGCACGCCCTATCTGAGAGAAATTAAAATAGCCACGTTGAGGAAAGCAGACACGGTTCTGCCAAGGCCATAAGGGATCGGAGGAAAACTGCTGTTCTTGACATAGGGGCTGGTTTTCACTGTAATAATGGCTTCATAACAACAGAGACCTAAGTGGCTTTTTCAAAAGAGAGAAGCAGATGGAGCAAAAAAAATTACACACACACACACAGAAGGTTAAAGGAACATGATGAAGACAGAGGGGTAAAAATGGAAACTTGTGGCTTAGGTAAAGGCATACCCTTAGCATCGGCATTACAAATGCTAAATTAAGTCATACAGTTTGGCAATAAAAAAGTTAAACACCTAGTTACAGCAGATAGAGCTCAAGTTAATTATTCTGTTAACAATAATTTAGCATTTCTGCAGCAATCATGTGACCAGCAAGACTTTGACACTGACACAAGCATACAACAAAATTGGAATAGTTATTATTAGCAGCAAATCCTGTACAGTTACAGTGGGGTCATGCAGTACTGTGGTGCACAGTCTACAAAAGATGCCATCACTCTTAACTTCACTCTTAATCTATTAACTGCAGCCTCCTCTGGTCTTAACATTAGCATAAAATAGTTTACTGGGAGCTTCATGGCATGGATAACCATGGCTGAGCACTAGGTGTAACTTTTATCCATATATTGTAGCTTTAGAGTGTGACCCCACTCTTGTAATTAAGCATACTGGTTTATGTTGTTTAAAATAGTCTATTTATCCTTAAATGGATAAATAGTGGTATGGACTGTAAAGGTGGCCCAGTGTATATTCATGGTTTATTTAGGATTTTATTTATTTATTTATGAATTTGTCTTGTATTGCCCATTTAAATGTTATTTATTTATTTTATTTTATTTCAATCGAACGAACTTAGCCAAATGTTTCCCTGTCAAAGTTGGTTCCCCAAACAGTTTGTGTGCTCTGGTGCCTATCCTCCATATCCTGAAGAAAATAAAGCATTCCAAGCAATTTACAGTACACATTATAGTGCATTTAATAGGTTTTCAAGATAATAAAACTACTCTTCAAACATAAATAAGGTGATCGTTGTGTCCCTGCCTCTACACAAAAATGTTACAAAAGTGTATAAATTAGGCAAAAGCTGGTACCGCCTGCTTTTCTTTTTCTCCCACCTATGATTTAAGCAAATCATTGCCAGGAATGATCTGAGGCCCGGACTAGAGTTGACCTTTAAAACATAACACAACTCACTACAAGACTTAGTATTTTCTCTTGAGTGTGTGTCTTTGAAGAGCATTCTGGCCTGAGCCGCTGAAAAGGTAGAAAACAGAAATGTTGCCTGTTAACATTCAGCTCTGCTACTATTAAGCATTCTCTTTTCTGTTCAAAATCTTTTTTTTTTTCATTTTGTTGTGTCATATTGCTTTAGGTCATCTTTATACATGTTATTCTTTCCTAATTGTTTTTACCACAGGAGAATGAAAGAATTGAAGCTGCCAGATAGTTCTTCCTTTCCATGAGACCTCGGAGGGCTTTGAGGAACTACTGTGGGTAGCCAAATTCAGTCTAATAAGAGACAATGTCCTTAAGTTCAACAACAAATTAAAATATGTCTGTGTCTGGTTTTGTGAGGGGAGTTTCTCCCTCCTCAACGCAACACAGAAAAATACCCCTGTGGAGATGCCTCAGCATGACTACACCACAACATTTTGCAACAGTTGTAAATTAAATTAAGGAAGGTATTGATAATATACAGCTTTATATTACACTCTTTATATCATCACTCCATACAACAACCTTTCTAATGTTGAGCCAACCCAAAATAGGCTGATGGACCGAAATGGTCCAATGATAGCTGGGTCAGCATGAAATACAGAGCTTAATGTTTCCAGAGTGATTTGGAAACTGTTTGATAAAAGGGACAAAAACTAATTACGGTGAGCTTGAAGGAAAATCATGAGTAAAGTGCAGGTTCCTAAGGCTTAAGGGTAACACGTTCATGTCAGAAGGCTTTGATTCAGTCGCTAATAACAGCATAACAAACACAGTTGAGCCCTTATGGAGAAGAGAGAGGATAATTAAATGTGCCAGAAAAACAACAACAAAATAGTTTTCTATTTTAGATTTTAGGCTCTAGCACTCTAATGTCCATGGCAACATTTAAGGACCTTAATAATTTATTTGTATTGATTGATTTTGACTTTGTTCATTAATATGCCATGAAGCTTTTTTATATTCTCTCTTCATAAGCTTAGGTTTACCCTATACCTGAGCCTGAAATGAGAAGACCGGTAACTTAACTGCTTTCACATGCCCATGTAGCCACTCAGTTTTACTATATGTGAGAGCCTAAGGTTATAACCATGGAAACAGTTCTTTAAAATATTGCTCATAGATTGCCTTTAACTCCTCCACAATCAGGTAATTCAAAAGGGAAGAGCTAGTGTGCTCTCAGGCAAGCGGAAAAAAAAAGAGTGAATAACAAAGTCGACTCCAGGAGAAGTGCGAATACGATGGAAAAAGTAATCAATTTAGTGCCTTTACAGAGCAGGCAACTGACTGTTGTCTAGCAGACAGCCTGTAAGTTAGAATAAAAATGTAAAATACAAACTTTTTTGCTTTGGGCATTGCTTGTATCAGTAATGTGATCTTAATTTCACAGTTGACTTGGAGCAGGGACAGGAGGGAAAGCACGCATTGTGTCACCTCCTCACAGAAAAAGGGGTTTTGTTTAGTGCCCTCTCACATCTGGCCTCAAAATCTGGTGATATCAGCTACTGCATCTGTAAATCAGTGTTACTACTGCTACTAAACGCATACAGTCACCCACAGCAACCCTATTTCACAGATATGCAGCCAGTTTCACTATAACTTACCAACTCTACCCACTCATTTGGCCATGAAATAGTGAAATGTTAGTTTTAACCAGCTGGCAAAAAATGAACAGACAGACTGGATTTTAAAAGTGGAATTCGGGGGAATAATACAGTGCTACAAATTTAAATATATGTTTGATTTGGTACAAACAGAAGGGCAAGAATACTTGCAAGCAGGAGTTAAATACTGAAGGTCATGTGATTTTGAAAGCCAATGCAGTGTAGCATCCAGTGCTCATCCAGTAGCATCCACTCCATTACAACATTAGCAACTAATGTTTTGACATTTGTCTTCATTATTATCAATGAACAGAGGCGATTGAGCCACCAGCATGCTCCATTACCTTCCTTCATTGCACAGTTGCACAGTTGAAATCACACATTAGGGTGGATCCAACATAAAATGACAAGTTACGGGACCTAAGGACTACCAGCTGATTATTTAGGTGGTGGAGGATGAGAGAGTTAGGTGAAGGCATGGTGGGGTGGAAGAGATGCAGGCAAGGGATTTTGGGAATTGGTAGCGAACTGTACCAGCATTAAAGTGTAAGGAGCACGGGGGCACAGAGCAGCACAGCACACCTTAAGAAGAGAAGCTCATTTCAATCGGTATAATTAGCCTGTGGTAATGAAATAAGTCAGAGGCACTGCCACCTTCACTTAAGAGAAAATCGATCTGTGTTTGAGGGAGTTTATTAAAGCTTAGGAATAATGGGAAGATAGGATAGAAGGGGTGGAGGAGTGGAGGTGATGGAGGTTGAGCGCACATTAACAGCTAATCAGAAAGAAAAGGTGGTAGCATTGGGGTAGAAGCTTGACAAGAAGCAGAACAGAGATCAGCTGGAGTTTCCCAAAATAAAAGCGTTTAAGGTCTGTGCTATTTCACAGGGGGAAGCCATAGGACGTGAGAGCTATGGACATGTGAGACATACATGCTGAATATAAAGATGAGATATTTTTTTCTTTTTTTAAACATAGTTTATCAAGGCCTGTTGCAAAAGAGGATTCGGACTGATAGATAGTCACTGGAAGTGCTTGAAAGGGTCTTTTTGGACGTTGGGTGAATAACTTGAGCTTGGTAAGCACCGGGTGTGGTGAGATAATCACTGATGGACATTTCTCCTCAGGTTCCCCAAATGCATGCTGGTTGATGTGGGTGCTGCTTGCTCATTTATCCAGCCGTCTGGCCAACTCACCTGGAGTGATGGGGGAGACGTCAGGAAGGCAGGCTGCTATTTCACGGCCTGTTAAGCGCTAATGCCGCAACATGCCCTGCGCTCCAATTTTAGGGAACAGGGAGCATTACCGCCCAACTCAAGGTTCTGTCCGTCTGGACTGTGGACTTGGACAGTAGTGAAGGGATGGGGTTAGCAAGAAGAAAAAGAGGTGGGAGTAGAGGAGAATGATGAGATGTCTTGTGAATGAATTAAAAGACAGAAATAAAACAAACAGAGAAAAGCTCACAAAACAGTAAAAAGCAGAAACAAGTGGAATCTTTTTACACAGGCTGCTGAGCAAGCACTGTGGAGCAGACAGGACAGCAGCACACTGACATCCACTTCTGCCATGCTAGGCTGCTTCTCGCAGGCCCCAGAAGGCTCCTCGCTCCCAGGCTTACAGCCTTTCCCTTGCCAGAGCTCCTGAACATCACTAGCCTGACCCACCCACAACATTTGTCCTCAGTGTGCACTAAACTTGGCCCATGTAATAACCACAGAACCTCCATTAAGCACTGCATGGCTAGAGAATCAGAGCATCTACAGCACAGTGTGAACGGTGTAAAGAATCTCCTGTAAAACAAGTGAGAATGTGCTCAAGTTATGCCAATTCTTTGTGTTCTGGCTTGTGAATGTGTAATATGAATTATGCATAAAAACATTATTCTCTTCTGTTCTGAAGCAAAGTACTGGGAAGAAATTGCTAGCTCTTTATCCCATCCTACATTCACTGAACGGAGGGCAAAAGTCAAGTCATTTATGTCAAGCATGTGCTTACAGTAAACATCACATCCATCATAGTGTAGTTACAGCAGTGATGGATCACCTTTCTCATCTGCCATTCTTGAGGTGTGAGGTGTTTAAAGGACATGACCCAGGTCTTTCAAGGCTGCAAGAGGTGGCGTGCACATGGAGAAAGACACAGCAGAGTCCAAGCAACATAACTCACAACGCACAGATGAGACCCGCACTGTATTTCTATATACACAATATGAAACAGCAGTTATGGGCCAATTTCTATAAGCTCTCATGTGGCCTTGCAGTCCTAAGTCATTTTCTTCCTCTGCTTTCCCTCTGCACCAAGCTCACGTTCATAGTATTCGCCACCTCTGCTGCTAATACAGCAATTAGCTCTAGTAAATTAGACTTGTTAGAAGGCATAGGGCCTTGCAGACAAAATCACAAGAAGGTGAGTTACACACTTTCCAAGTAACTGACAAGTGTGCCAACAAGAGCCATCGGCCATGGCATGTGACTCATAATGATTTCAGTTCAGTATGTTCTTTATCTCATATTGTTGAATATTCAGCAACTGTACTATAATTTTTCAGCCCATGACAGTCTTTTTGGACTGATGGACACAAGCTAAATAGTGTCTGCTAAAGAATTTCCCTTCTCTGATGCATGATGCATTTCTGGTAATTGCCCAAGTGCTTGTTGTTGGAACTAAACAGTAGGATTAAAAAAAAGATACAGGTACAGTTAGGTGAATGAGTAGAAGAATACAACAAAAAACACTGGGCTCAGTGACGAAGGCCTAGAGACTGGTCAGTGATATACTGGCAACCTCCCATCACCATAGAGAAGAATGCGTAACCCAGACCAGTTGATGAGTGGTTTCTGGAGGTTGCTGGCTGTCACTTGTAGAAATCAATCAAAAAGACGGTGCTACCAGATTGTCATGGTCATTGGTAGTTTCCAAGGAAGACGCTGATTTGTTTGCAAATATCAGTTAACCAATGACTTTGCAATAGTGAAACTTGGAAATGAGCATTTCAAACTAGAAACAGAGAACATTCAGCTTCCAAATAAAAGCTGTGCCTTACTGCAGAAACCAACAAGTTTCAAAAGGCAGAACTTGGACGGGGAATGGTCTGTGTTTTTGGTTTGTGTTTAAGCCGTCACAGTTTTACTACCATTCAACAAGTGGTTGGCACATACTTGCAGACAAGTCAACATCTTCCATTCAAACTATGGGTGACCACAGCAATCTGCTAGCGGCCAAAGCGATCAAAAGGAGGTTTTCGGTGCAGTACCGTACACCTTTTTGCGCCCATTTACTCCTAACAATTGCCAGTAACCTCTCACAGCCACTCACCAACTGACCAACTGATCAGATACTTACTTTTTCTCCCAGTGACTGATAGTTATTATGTGATTGCCAAATACTCAGTATGCTTGACATCTCTGTCAGTGTTTAGCCATCACTGTGTATTATTTGGACAATGACAAAAATGTTACTGCTGAATCCAACAACATGCCATAAATGTTTTCATTGTTCTTGGTCTTAAAACCAGGTTATATGTATTTTATGTTAAGCAGTTGAGAAGCAGTTGTTAATTGTGTACTCTATTAGAAAGCCTGCTGACTTTACATCTTGCCATTTATGTTTGACTAATTCTCCCTGCAATGAATTTAATAAAGAAGAACTGGTTTAACTTTAGGGATTTTATTTTGGGTTTTTTTGTATTTCAGAATTGTTGTGAGTTGAGCTGTGACAGTGATATTCAAATTGAGGAAGTTATTCCAAAGAAAAACAGCTGCTTTTCTGAAGCACTGAGCAGGATAGATGCTGGAAAATATAAAATATAATGCAGTATTCTGAGGAGGCACTGCCTCAGTGGATGCTGATGTGGGTACAGATGATAGCAGACATCAGGAAAGAGTAAGACATAAGCTCACTTTCAACTAATATCAGTTGTTGCTTTGCAGTAAATATTCTGCTTTAGATATAAAGCAGGTTTGTTTATATTTAAAGTCTCGTACTATGATTTACTTATAAGAGTGGTCATGTTTACACTTTTCTCATGCACCATTCCTCAGTTTTCTTAACTACTATTTGAGCGTAGTATCATTTGGACCTAGTAATCATTGAGAAAGAGATGGGACTTAAACCCTAGACCTGTCAAAGGTGCATCACGGCGTACCACATACAGAGCGACAAATTTTCGCTCTACAGCCAATTTGCAATCACCAGTTAACCTGCATGTCTTTGGACTGTAAGGAATTGTGCCACACAGGCATGATGAAAGGTGTTCTACGAGTTTGGGATTCTACAGTCAACTTCGTTTTTATATCCAGTGGAAGTGCACGCACTTTGCCTTCCTATCACCATATAACTCTGACAGATGTCACTTGGCTGCTGTGCATTTTTTCCCCCTAAGAAACTAAACCACAAAGGGACGAAGGATTTCTGAGTTCCTCTCTGTACTGGTTTATATATGCAGTGGCTACTGATAAAGTCAGAGCTCAGACACAAAATAGTGTCTAAACATAGCCTGAACTCACACATTAATTGAAAAAGAGCAATACAGGTTTAGCTTACTAAACCTTCTTTACTGCCAAAACTGCCGCAAACTGGAATCATATTTAATGCTTCAAAAGGACTGATGTGTGTAGTCTCAATGGGTTATCAGACCACTGTAGGACCAGAGATGACACTGAGCTGGCTAAGCGAGGGAAGAGGCCATTTTCTTGGAGTGACAAATATCTAGAGGAGTAGAAACACAGAGTAGAGCCCCTGTTGGGAGAATGCCTGAGCTTTGTCTTTGTCACACAGTGTGACACAGATGCACAGCACCACTCCCCGAGGTGTGCGGTTAGGTGTATGTATGTGTAAATTGTGTGCTTGGGTTTGTGTGTGTATGAGAGCACATTCACATAAGAAAGCTCAGAATCTCCCACCCTTATCATTGATCTCAACTCCTGTACTTTTAGCATTATTGCTTGTGGTCAATGTGAGAAAGAGACCAGAACTAAAACGTGAGCAATAATCAAATGCTGAGGAACTTTCTTTGAGTCTTTGGATGAGTCTTGCCATGACTCATTAACATGACTGCTAATAGATCAGCCAGGGTAGCAACACTGTCACCAACTTAAGTCTACTGAGAGGCTAGGTGAGCCAAGCACTGATGCAAGTGGGCTTTTATGGCAGCAGCTGGTATGGGTAGTGACTTGGAGTGAGGTGAGGGAACACTAGTTTCACAGTACTGCTTTGAGCCAGCAAGATTAATGTAGGCTCTCTGGAGCAAAGGCAACATCCAGAGCTTTAATAAGGTACAAACAATCGGTTCCACTCGACTGGCTTCCCAGGGAAAACTATTGTTGTGCTGCATTGTTTCTTGGTGAAGTTCCTTGGAGACACAGGCTGGCTGCTGCATGTGGCTGTCTCCATTACAGCCAAGGGAGAGCTCACTGTAGACCTCTGTTTGTCTGTGTCAGGATGAAGGCTGGCTCTCGTCCACCCCACACCCGCCCCCGTAGCCACCCCCGTGCCCACCCCTATCCCACCTCTCTTCCCATTTACTCCCTCTAAATCCAAACTCTTGTCAGCCCACTCACCTCAACTCCCTGCACTTTCAACTTCATGTGATCCTCCCGTGTGGTCTTCCCATCTTTCCTCTTCTTCCAGCAGTAGCCATCCTTTCTGTACTTCACCTTCTTCCTATTGTACAGTATCATCGACCCATTCTGCGGCCTGGACCCGTCGAGACAGCAGAGACAGAGGAAGAGCAAAAGAGAGAAAGATAAGATAAGATGAGAAGAATTTTTAGGCAAAGCTACAGCACAGCTCAGGGACTCATTTTAGAGATGTACAAAGAAGCCTGACACGAGTCTACGCCAGGCAGAAAATGCACCAGTGACTTAGATGACAAGACTTCTTTATGGTGTTTTTCAGCATTGGTATGCACAGTTTGACAATGAACAAAGCACCCTTCAGCATACATTTCTTCCAATGAGAAGTTTGTGTGCTGTGAGGAATTAAAGTGACACTCCTTCTCTCAGAGTAAATTACATGAAGGCCAGTTTGTAAGGAAAGCGGCATGGGGGGTGAGTGGGTTTCTTCCTTATCTCTCATTCATCCAACTTAAATGAGTTGTGGTGTTGGAAGTCCCTAGGGGAAAGAGAAGATCTTCCTTCACACTCCATTCATAATTCATTCTCCCTCCACCAGACCACAGCCTGTAGGCTCATAATGATATAATGTACTATTTGATGATAATCTGCCTTTCCATTTCGATTTGTAACAGAGGCATTTGCCGCTCAGTGTTAAACATTAACAGAAAGTGTAGCATAAAACATTTATGACTTTCTCAACAATTAGGAAGCAGTTAGACACAGTTACGTGTATATGTATTAGTATTTATGTGTATTGTGCAGTGGTTACAAATCATCAGTATGAATCCATACATAGTGCTCACTCTCCACAGATTCCCACACACTTGTCCATACCTCCACAGTGCAGTGGTGGGTTTCCATCACTGGACATGACTTTGACTTAAATTCATTTCCTGGCAACATCCCCTCACCCTAAACTTATCTCAACCTTGAACCAAGTCTTCCAGGAGTCCAGTCGAAATTATAATGATTAGTGGTATGGGGACTTGCATTTTATCCCCAGAAGCAGAGACAGTCCCCACAAAGTGAATGTAAATGTGGTTAGGTCCCCACAACATAAGTAATACAAGTATAAACACATCACACACAGCTGCTATGATTTGGAGCACTCCCAAATGAGAACAGGTTTGCATCCGTGTTTGTTGCCTCACAGTGAATGAGTGGGAAAGCCGCCTGCCCAGGATGCTGAGGAGGCAGTGTAACTGAAGGGGGCTTAACCATCCAGTCAGCTGGTGAACCTTGTTAGTGTTTTGCTCATTGCTCCACACATAAAACATGCACAACACACACAGGCACAGATATGTAAAACTAGAAACACAAAAAAGAGGAAAAACTCTCATCAAAGCGAAGGGGGGAAAAAGTCGGGTTGATTTGTGGCTTCTGTAGCAATAACCAAAATACGAAAAACCAATGGTTGTTTTGCATTGTTTTGTTGTTTATTGTTAAAAAAAATTTCCACAAGATTTATTTATAAAGCTGCATGCATCATTTTGCAGGGCTGCCTTTAGGGGCCAGGGCGTGTGTTTATCTTGGTATCACTCATCAATCATTTTTCCTTGCTGGATCTCAGGGGCCAGTAAAGAGGGAGGAGAAGAGGGGAACTGGGGTCCCTGCAGTCCCCCCTCTGTGGCCCCTGACAGCACCTTCTAATGAGAGACGCCACTCACACACTGATGTGCTCACTCCTTCCTGATCTCCCTTCCTCCCTTTCCTCCTCCCTTTCCCTCGCTGAAGCCTGCTCTTCTCGCCGTCAGTCAATTCAAGCTGTTCACCAGGGAATGTCTTTGTCTCCTCCCTCGCTCCCTGCTCACTCTCTCCCTCTTGTTTCATATCTGTCTCAGGATCCCTCACCTACACCCTCCCACACCTCCTTCTCTCCTATTGTCTTCTCCTTACTCACTCCCCTGTCTTGTTCGGTACTTTGCATGCTTTGCAGAAAACAACTATTAAACAGACGTGTTTATTGGTCAGCTTGAGAAGTGGAACTCCTCGATGGCTGTATGCAATATACACAAAGCATAAATTGTTTTGTATTTTACAGCATCCATAACGTCACCCATCGTTGAGATGCGATCATAAATGGCACTCTGGAGCTAAGAACTTTGCAGATTGCTGTAATCTCATCATGTACTCCTCCAGATCTGCATACCAAATATCACTTGAAGGACGCTCATCTGAGATGCCATTCCTGTTTTTGGTAGCAATCAAACAAGAAATGGCCCTCTAAAAGTTTGATGCTATTATTCGCTTCAATATCATTCTGGGTTTTGTCCTTCAAAAGATACAAGGAGTGTGTGCTTCTTAAAATGTAGCTCTGCGTGAGACAAAAAGATGGGCGCGGATGAGATAAGGCAGAAAATCAAATGACACAGGGCTATCTGATCTCCTCCAGAGCACTGGAAATTGGGGTGAGGCTTCGGTGTCAGAGGCTCCACGCCGTATTTATCGGCTCGGCGCAAAAACGTATTCGCTCAGCTATTTTTGAGGGACTGTTAGGTAGATGCTATTTTCAATTCAAGGCACTTAGGGCCCAGAAGAGAGAGGCTAGGCACCCATTCTGGGGTAGGTCTTAGGCAAAAACTAGTCTAAAATGCATGCTTTGGCATAATGTGTCTCCTTTCCCTCCTGCTGTCTCCCACTCTCTCTCTCCCCCTCATCTTTTACTACTGTATACTTAGGCGCTTCAATTAATCTTATCAGAATTACACATATTTATACATGAGGGGAAAAAGCTAACTGCTCCGTTATCAAAGAAGCGTGACAGGAGGCCCTCTGTCTCAGATGCCTAAATGTGGCAGATTAATATGGAAATACAGGCTTCTAAAAAAGTGCACACAAGCTCCACAGCTGCCTCTCTCTTCTTTGGAGTTTGCAGCGATAATAAGCTTTACCCTCAGGGTGGTGTTAGGCCTTGTCCAGTCCTTTAGGAATCACTCATTTACCCAGGTAATGGCATTCACTCAATCAGATCTGTTGATTTGAAAAAGTCAGGGGAGGGTGGAGGTTTTATGAGGCTGGTGACGTGATCGGCATGGGTAACAAAGCCAAAGCAGGGAAACCTGGGCCCAAAGGCAGGTAAGGAAGAAAAAAAACTGCTCACATTCTCAGCTTTACTGTCTAAAGGCCTGTCGGCACAAACAGATACAGAAAGGGAAAAGCTACATGCACACAAAAAGCGAAATCTGAGTGAGAACAAGAGATTCTTCTGTTCTCCACAGCTCTGGTGAATCGCCTTGGATTAAAATGAAAAAAGACACAACATGTAGGCCATACATTATTCATAATACATGGTATAAGTTATTACTTTTTTACTGGACTTAAAACTACTCAAATGTAGCAGGTGTGCTCAAGTGTAAGACAAGAATACTAAATTGGTAGTCCAGGTTATAATAGTAAAGGTTATGCTTCTTTCTGAATGTATTTTTGTCAAAAGGCTTACAAGAATGAAATATCTCAGTCTTGGTGAACTGGCGTAGCCCACATCGCCACATTCCCTGTGATGCTCTAGGTTTGATTAATACCATGCTGCAATGCATGCTGTTTTTCTCCCTAGCAAGCTCGACTGACATTGGAGAGGAGAGAAGAGCTGGGCTGGAGAGGCTTTGAAGATCGGAGGGTGAGCTGGTTGGGGCCTGAAGTGGCTCAGGAGGGAGGCGACACCTGCTGTTCTCAATTACCCATCGGAGCCTTCAGCCATCACAGCCTTTACCCCACTGTGTCAACAACCACACTTCTACCTACTACTCATCTAAACACATCCACATACACACACCTGTATTTTGTGTTACACAAAAAACCAATCCTATTAAGAATAAATATGAGGGATAAATATGCCCCTGGGCACTCGAACAGAAGCACAGCACACAGTAACCCCATTGCTCCATATGGGGATAACATTATTAACACGAAGAGTGACAGACCATCAATAACACACTGATGCTTGTCATTACAGTTTCTGTCAATCACAGTTAAAACATAAATCACGTGTTCATACACATGCGATTGAGAGCACATGCGCACACTTGGAGCTGTCAAAACTTTGCAGCGTTTTTTTTCGCATGTAATGTAATTACATGGCGAGCAATGGTGCTCTATTAGACAGCACATGATCTTTGAGCTAGATGTGTGAACAGAAAGGTGCTGGCGTCAGGAGCCCCTATCTGGACGCATCACGTGCAATTGATGACTCGCAGATAAGCTGCTCCTTTCAGACCTGCCAACGAATGCATCAGGAAGTGGGGCGTACACTAAAACTACTTTAAATGTAAATCTGCCATGGCCTCATGATTGAGATTCATCGTCTGTACTGCTCTGAAACCCTCCAACTCCCCCGCTAGCGTGCGTATGTCGAGATGCCGCAGGTCGCGTTCCTCTTTGACTGCCAATGAGGCCTTAGCACCTGGTCACTGTAATGCCTTACTGCTGTAGTCCTGAGTGGCTCAGGACTACAGCCCTCAACCATTCTGATAATTAAGACAATGAGGGCTGTGTGGTGGGTTAGTCAGCTGGAACAAGTCATGCATCTTTTTAATCATATCTCATGATCTATTATTTTTCCTAGGGTGTTATTTTCTCACCTCTGCAGACTTTTTGAAACACATTTTAATTTTATTCTAAATATTTTTAATAAAAAAAATGATTTAAGAGTATAAAACAATGGTTGACACGAATTAGACTGAAGTAAATGATGGAAGTTAAGTTTTCCAAACATGGCGTCAGATACTGATCTCCAAGGCTGTACAGATGGAGCTCAATGTTTATTTACCCAGTGTTCAGCTAAATACAACAGTAATAATGAGAGGGTAGCTAGGCCCCTGGAGTTGTAATTCAGGATAGGGAGACAGATCGTGTGCCTCCCCTCTTCCTCTCTATCTATACTGCCGGTGATTGCCACAGAACTCAAGCTCCGGCCCACTGCCTTCCAGCACAAAACAGATGTTTCCCCCACACTTATCTCAATGAAAAAATCACAGACAATTTACAAAGAATATAAATTACTGTTGTAGCTGCACATCAGTGTCTCTGTCCCTATAAGACCTTGTAAAGAGGATAAGGGTGAATTGCTGTGGGAGGGTGGGTGAATTGTTGGGGGACAACATAAAGCGGATGGAAGCAGTAGGGGAGGAGGGTGGCGTGGCTCTTATCTGGTCCACAGCAGCCCGGCGGAATGAGAGGGTGGCTGGTGATTGGCGGTGATGCTTTACTGATAGCACTAAGCTGGTTTCATGCACATTTCAGGGAGGCTGCCATCACTGCTCAGAGTTAAAGCTCTCAGCTGCTGCCAGTGGATGAGGTTTGGATGTTATTTACAAATAGCCATGTCATACACTGGTTACACCTCTCCATTCTCTGTGTCAACACATACACACATAGCATTAGCGACTAATGTGCAGCTTTGATGTACAGCTTAGGTGACACGGAATCTGAATTTTAGTGCTTGTAAGGTTTTGGCTGTGAAGACATTTTTTATTCACTTGAAATGCACACTGTCACTGCATGTTTGTGTGTACCTGTGTGAGAGAGAGTGCATATAATGTGTTAAACTGGGTTGGAATGTTGATGACTTTCAAATGCATGCTCAAAAGGCTTCCACATCATGTTTGTGGCGAATGCTATTTCCAGTCTTTAGTCAGTACTGTATGCATATGCTTACTTGGAAAAAAGCGACTACAGAGACGATGATTCATACCTCACATGCTTTCCGCTAATCTTCACAAATCATCCATGGTGTGTCTCAGTACGTTGTAAATGAAGGTGCCATCAGAATGAAGTTTCTCTACATCCCAGCTCTTGCTGACAACTACATGCTGTGTGCATCGTGCAAGTGTAAACTTAAGTCCTGTAGCACTGCCTTATTATGACACTTTGTAAAGAGGATGCTTTTGTATTTTCAATAATGCATGGCCAGCAGGGAATTGCGTACAGCCTTATTTTATGTCATGGAGTAAAGTTGCTGTTTTAGCAGCTTATGTTCTCCCCTGGTAGGAAAATACTAATGCAATTAAATCTAAGTCGAACTAGACTGCAGCAAGAAAAGGTCAGGTTTTTATTATTAGTAACAACAATCTTCCTTTCATATGAGAAGCAGGGGGGATTCAGACACCAACTTAATGATGTGGTCATGTATTTTTAAGAGCCCAATTTAGGGGGAAAGATCAGAGATTTTTATTCCTCCATGTCAATCTCCTAAAGCCACATTCAACAAGCAATATAAACTTCTGCGATTGTCCTAAACAGAAAAATATAAACGACATCATGAAAGGGGAAAAAAAAGAAGCAAAAGGTAGAGACTCAAACCCTGGATTTTAAAGCTGCAGAACAAACTGTAAAACACTGAGAGCTTAAGTCTGTGCGTATTGGCAGCAGTTTTATGAAGATATATTAAGTTATTCGTTTTGATTGTGAGTATAAAACCTCCTGCTGTGAAATAGATCTTGTATTCATATTTTTTCAGATAATATGGGCATCACAAGAAGACCTTGAAGTCCAGTTGAAATTAGGGTTACTGTATGTCTTTCTAGACGCCTCTACAGATACAAGATGGGCTGAGAACAGGCTCTCCTCTACATCTTGCCTAATGCCAGACCAGGCTAATGGATCACCTGGACGTGGCCCTCCTTGTCTCTCCTCCAGAGCAGTCAGTGCCACTGAACTTCCCCTATTGATCCCTCAGTGACGGAGCACAGCTAAGGCCAGTTATTGAACCACTTATGATTAATTCACAAATCCTGCCTTGTCCACAAAAAGGTAAAAGAACAAAGTACAAGCAGCAAGCGCGACTGGAAAAAAGAGAAGGATAAAGCACCAGGGAGGTCAAAAAACTCAACTTTTTAAAGTGAGACAGAACTACAGACTTAGAAGTGCTGCTTTACAAGCTGACCAAGCTATAAAGCACATCTCAGAGTCCCTTCTGTCACAAAAAACGTCAGCACAGTGCTATGGTGGGGGCTGGAGGTGGTTGAAAAGAGGGAGTGATAAAAAAAAAAAAGTGTAAAGGAAGAGAGACAGACAGGAAAGCTGAGTAGGAAAAGAAGAAGAAGCTATTCTTCCTTTCCCTTCCATTCCTTGGTCCTATTTTAGTCATGAGGATAGACCGATGAGGGTGAGAGGTTGAAATTGAGCTGTAACTCTATCTGGGTGCTGGAGCGAATCAGAAAGTCTATCCCACCTTTCACCTGGGAATCACAGCTCTCTCTCTGCCCTGTCTGGTCACCATACCAACCAGAGCCAGGCATCATGGGTTTAATTGGAGCCCTGGGCTCAACGGCGGCTCAGGCACAGATAGAGTGAGGGGGAGAAGGACAGACATCAGCCATGGTCAAGTGATGGTGGCCATGCAGATCAAATCGAATTTCAGGCATTGCTTGCATTGCAGGGCTCACGTTCTCAAGGTAACACTAAACATATTTGAGACCAAGCCCCCTTCATAGAAACACTTGGATTGGATTCCAGCATGAAGTAAGGCGCTGGCTTTCTTCTCTGATCCCTGTGTATGGTATAGGGATTTTACACGGACACGGACACACTGTGATTCGCCTCCATAAACACAAACTGTGCCAGAATGTTGAGTATACAAAGCATCAAGGGAGTCTAATCTTTATATGAGACAAAACAGAAAATGACAAGTATAAATGGGTAAATACAGAGTCATGATTCCCAGCAAATTCAGTGGTCAAACTAAGAGCTTCAGTGAATATTGAATGGAACTGTTGTGCTTTTTAACTAAGCAGGGAGAGCTGTTGTCCACAAAAAGATTAAAAACATAAAGATAAGCTACTTATTTTTTTTTTTTAAAAAGCAAATGTCTATGATTAAATTCTTTGAGCCATAACATAAAGAACTGTGGTAAGAGTGTACTGCATGTCAACCTGAATGAAAATTCCAACATGATTTCTCCTCACGACAGCCAAACTGAAAGATAATACATGCTGGTTGCTCTTGTTTACTTGTTGGCAATTACAAGTAATTTTCACTGATTTTTTTTTCCCATAAACGTAACAAATGCTCTGCAATCACCTAATGTATTGATCATCAAACTGAGCTTTGACTAGCCTTTGCACAGCTGCAGGAGAGCAGTGTGTGGGACAATCAGTACGATCCAACTTTGTACAAAACAGATTAAAGCTGCTTAGCTGGCCATGAGATCAAACTGCAGTTGCATTGGGAAGCCTCCAACTGTGAATGTGTGCAACTGTGTGTAGCATAAAAAAAGAGCATTTGTGCTCAGTGATTGTACTGCACCTTGGTTGGTTAAACAAAGTAAAGGAAAAAATAGACATAAGTAGGACAATTGCTAGCCGATTCTGCTTTTAGACAAAGAAAAAAAAATAGTTTGAGATGCCTATAATCCTTAGCATTTATATTCCTACTGATACTAAGGATGCTACGCTGTTAAAATGTCTATCACGAAAAACAAACCAGCACTGTAAACAGGTCTGCTGTAGTTGGACTGCTGTCCAGGCATGGCAGACAATCCTCATGGAAATGCATAACTAAACACTAATGATTGTGAAGAGTAGAAATCCACACTGGATTTCAGAGTGTGTCAACATTCATTTTGCAGACTATAAAAATGTGCAAGTAGAGGATCCGGCTTAAACAGATTGACCATATTCTTCTCTCAAAGTCAAAACAAAGAGATATACTTGAACACAAATTGAATAGACATTATAATATTCTAATAAATATATTCTCCAGAGCACCGTGTTTTTTAGCAGGTTCTCCCATGTCAAAAATGTTCTGGTTGGTTAAATACAAATAAACTAAAAATCTATGTATGAAAAACACTTTAGTTAACTGAAATAAAAATGAAAAATAAACTTCTGAAAAAAGCCCTAATGAACTAATATCTTGTACTATTCTTTACTAATGACAGTAAAAAATGCAAAATTGCCACTGAAAGTGCCATTCGAATAACAATGAAAAAACTCTTTAAACTAACACAAACTAAACTGAAGCTAAATATTTTTTTAAACAATAAGAACTGAAACAAGCAAATACACTCTGGATACTAACTCAAACTAAACTGAATAGGAAACTAAAATGTAACACTAAGGAAAAACTAGTAATGAAAATGCAGAACAGAATTATCTGTGGGTTGGTGAAAATATATACATGACTAGAAAACCTGAAGCCACGTATCTGTGTACTTGGTTAGTCTATATGCTTTCCATGTACCCTTCCCACACCTATCATCATAGATGACAAGCCAAAACATAAAACGAGGAGGAGATTGAAGAAGTTGTGGGGAACATAGATGTCTGGGATCCTCTGCTTTGCCGCTGCAACCCTGATTGAACTAAGCGGCTTAAGGAGATGGATAAATGAACCCTGGCGTTTTGATTCTTATTCTTGTCTACTGCCACTGTTATCCTGTGGACTCTTTGCAATTTTATTTCTGACATGTTCTGTTGATGTTATTCAAAGACCAAAAAATCAGTTTTTCCAGTAGCTGAATGGAGGCAAACAGAAGAAACATGTTGGGTACTATATGATTTCATGGGTGAGAGTGTTAGTCAAGTGGTCTCACGGGCCCCGACGCTCTCTCACACTCTATTTCCCTGGGTGTGTTTATATATGATGACCCTTCATCTTGGCCCCTAACACATGTCTGAGATCACTCAGATACATCAGCTGGGGTGAGGACCTCACACATAATCACATAAATACAAACACACACAGTATGACTGAGCAAAGCACGAGAAAAGTCAACTTAGCTGCTCCTGGTAATACACACCAACACTGACAGTTATTACCCAGACAATGAAGATGATGGACTGTGCGTGTCCTGCTATGTTTACCTTTGGCCGTTCAACTATAAGTTCCTACAGCCATCGATGTGCACAAGTACACACACATCTGAATACACTCATAAAGTAGTCAACAAGGCACACCTCTAATCATGGCCACCTCTGCCTTCTCATTTTCCATGTTCAGTGGCTCATGGAGCACCCACACACTAAATCACATCAACAGTATCTCCTCCATAAATTATCCAGTCCAAAACATAATCTTTTTCCTTTCTTTCCATCTTTTTCTCATTTATGTAAAAAATAAAATAAAATCAGCTACACAATGCACACACACAAATTTAAAGACAGACAGAAATACACTCGAGCACGGCTGCCCTAGTAGTACAAGTGCGCAATAAATACCTCGCAGGTTGGGGTCAACTAACTATAGATAAAATTAGCATCTAACCATACCTTTCAGAGAAGGAAGAGGCGTAACTGTCCTATTCCAAAACCATAAAATGTTTATCCTCAGTCTGGCACCGAGCATGACTTTCACACACTTTTTTGAAACAGCATTTCCAAACCACAGAAATACACAGGCTTGTCACACCGGCCTAGCTGATTGACTATTTCCCACATATTTGACACACCAGTGAGTCTGCTCATCAGTCACCTCAGCAAGTAGGCAGCAAGTTAGGGTGGGGAGTCCAGGCAACAGCCCAGAATGACTAGAGTTTGTTTCTGGCTGCGTGCTGCATATAATGCAAGGCAGCAGGGAGACACACTCCTGAATTAAATATGTTTTACTAATTGATGTGATACGTACATTTAGTGGTATACACAACTTTACAACTCACTAGTTACTCGTATTTCTTGTAAGTGGCATATTTAGCATTGGTTCATTTTAACAAATGATGTGTAGGGGGAAAGAAGGCTAAGGAAGATGCACTGCTGTCGCCCTGAGACTACTCTGGATGTTTAAAGAATTTTTATACAAACTCAACTATGGCAGGTATCCCTATTTCTGATTTGAGTCTTGGGTCGGGTCCATACACTCCCTCGTGTTTGCATGTAACACGCTTGGATATAGCCCAGACTAATCTCAGCTGGAAACCTTGATGCAGAGAAGAAATATTATTATAGATTTCTGGGCAACACTTGACACTACAGCTTGGTAATAGAACTGAAATACTATAGCGATAGACTGATAATAAAGAGGTAATAGTTAGGTTAACCCATGCAATTACCAAAGTAATAATAAGAAAGCAATGTTAGTATAAAACACTAACATTAACAGAAAGCAACAGCTAGCATTCTGCAGCTCTGATTTGTGGTTATTACACAGAAAGTAAAAAGAATGAGAAACAAGTAACAAAATAACAAAAACTTACATCACTAAACAAATACAGCAGTATTACTTTTTAACAAAAAGCAGATGTTTGGAATATAAAGAAAGCCACGTTATATTATATATGATAGTAATTTCTTCCTTAGACTGATGATTTTGATATGATTTTTATGTGTTTTGGAAGGTTGTATTGTGGCATGATATATCAAAACATTCAAATCTCAATCTTTAACTAGCATTATTTTTATAGTTAGTAGTTGTTTCAAAAATACTGCTATACTTGTATGCTTCAACACTTTATTTAAATGTTTTCTGACATGATTAGATGTTCAGTCTTTATTTCTGGCCCCTTACCACCCTGTTAGATCAGTTTCTTTCTATATTAGCCAGGTATACCCTTTTGCTAATTCCTGGTTACTTTATTATTTACAGGGTATTAATCATTTTCTTTAAAACTCCGTTATCAAACTGTCACTACTCAGTAATCATGATATGACCAAGCTGTAAAGTGCTACTGATTGCAGAAACACAAACACTGTCTACTACTTGTGCTGGAGTGCTACTGTCCTGCTCTTCGAGGACAATGAGACACTGATCTTGCCATCGTTGGCATTGTGATAAACTACTTCTGGAAGCAATCATGAGAATTTACATCATCCCTTGACATTTAGCCTCACACTCCAAACACTATCGGTGTGCGGCGTCTTGTCTGTACGGATTGTGGGAGCGACCCTGTGCGCATGTGTGTGTGCGTGTGGACTATCTTTCTCTGACATTTAGCCTTGCTGTCCACATGGTTCTCTGCGGGAAGCAGCAACGTGGGAATGCCAATCTTGAATTGTGCAACTTTTTTTTTAATGCGTGTTTGTGTGTATTTATATCTGTGTGTCTGTTTGTGTGCAACTGTGTCAGAATTGGAATACACAGTTATTAAGGAGAAGGCCTGCCACTCATGTGTCTCCAGAGGATGAGGAGACTAGACACCATAGAGAAGAGGAGGGAAAGGGAAAAGGCAGGCTTAGAGGAGAAACAGAGAGAAGCCCAGCTAATGAAGGAGAGTAAGGGAGTGGTTAAAGTGTCAAGGCACCCATTGTATTGCAGGGCAGGAGCAGTAAAGACAAGCTAGTGGCCTCCGCAACTTTAAGATTGCCATTAAACTCTTGCCTTACTCGTGTTTATGGTTGGCTTTGTGTGTCAGAGGAGAAGGGGATTGTAAAGCGGGGCTTTGTCCGTCTGCCATCGATTTATTTCCTTCGTTAGGGTGATGACACTGCCTGCTTATGATGTCCTAGCACAGACTGTAATTACAGAGCACTTCTGTCTTTATTGATGTCACTGTGTTAGTTTAATTACGCTATATTGGGTTTTAGAGTTGCGGCAAGAGCAAAGCTATGATGTAGGGCAAAAATCATCAATGGAACATCCTCTTTTGAAGGCGTCGAGTGCAAAGAGTTGGGAGATAATTATTTCATAGAAAGACATTTAAAATAGACCCTGTGCATCTCAACATCTACAAAGGCAAAGAGAAGGTAATCTAAAATTTAATGACTATTTCGTCTGTGTTATGACCAAAGTCAGAGGGAGGAGGCTGTGAATGTGATGAGGGCCTTAATGGAAATGAAACACCTGGGTTCAACCTTGAGAGCGACTGTTTACACTCCCAGTCCCCAGGTGCTGGGGTTGACTGAGAGGAGCAGAGAACCATTGGCGTGTCTGTGTGAGCACAAGTGTGTGTGTGTGTGTGTGTGTGTCTGTGTATAGAGTGTATATGAAGGGATGGGACCCATGGGGAAGCAGTGCCATGTCAAGGTGACCCTTGAGTGGAAGAGGAGGAGGGAGAGGCCACCTGCTTGCTGGCGGTGGCAAAATAAGGGTGACAACCATCCACCTGTCTGAGAACACTCTCATTCCAGACCCCATCTGCCCACCCCCTTTGGGATATCTCCTCCCCAGGGGAACCTGTGACCCTCACTGTCGTCCAGTTCACCAGGCCTTCTGTCCACTGTCAGGAGCCAGCTAAAATTGCCACTGCTCACCTCCGACCGGAGGCCATTCAGGGGCACTGTAATACAGTACAATACATTGGGGGCTCTGGCGCAGCCACCAGTTGTTTTATTCTACTTCTACTTTTTTGGTTTCAAAGTGATCCATGTCCCCCGGCCATATGTGTGAGACTGTGCTATAAGTCTTCTGGCTTGGCTAAGTCATCACACGTAGCCAACAGGAAAGACCTTTATTTGCCCACTTTTCCTCCTCTACCATCTTCTTCAAACTGAAAACTCATCATAGTGTTCTGTAGCACAGATAATCACTGGCCAACAACAAAGCACTTTGGCAACTCAAACAATGGTCACATATAGCACACTGTCCATTTATCACCTCTCTCTCTCTCCCACTGTGCATACAGCTACCCGTGTTTCTTCGCATAGTAGTGTGGAACACACACAGAATTACATTCTTTCTACATGGCAATCCACCCTGTGGATATCGCTCTTTATTCAAGGATGTCTGTCTGACTGCAGTCAGGGGGCATTCCTGTCTCCCCTGGCTACAGACCTGTGGTGTGGACCTCGGGCTGTATTTGCGTTTTCTCTTTAGGTTTTATCCACATACCTGAGTGGGGTCTAGGTGGAAAAGAACCACCAGACTTCTGACATGTCTTCTGATCTCTCTCAGTCCTCCAGGGCTGACAGACCTACTGTACTCGCCCTCTCTGCAGAGGGATATCTACTACAACGGAGACTGAGAAAGATACAGAAAGTACAGAAATTGATTGTGAATGAACAAAAAGGGAAAAGATTTAAAAAGTGAAGGGTGTGAGGAGGGCAGATGATACTTAAGTTAAACTGAAACATTAGCTCTTTGCTCTTGACAAAAAGTCTCTGCAAGATACGAATATGCTCACTGTAAAGCAAATGCAATTTAGAGGAGGTTGCAAGTAGGTTTGTAATTAAGGCAAGTTGGAGCTTAAAACAGCATCTAGGAGCTGGGTTTCTCTCATCTCATCTGCAGACCTCGCTGCACGTTCTGCATGATTACCTGTTGACTCATAGCGTATTGATGTTACCTTGGCTGCCTTGTTGGAAATAGACACAATGATATCTCTGCCATGGCACATGTCACAATAAGAAGCTGATTAAGTGCTCTGCTGCTTCTCTAGAGTTTTCTCTTGCAAAGGTTTCCTCAGTGGGAAAAAACTGAGAAAGACATGAGAGGCTGTCTAAAGTCCTCCAAGAGAAGACTTATTATAATCACATAATAATAATTATGATGGTAATAATTTCTAAACCTCTAACTGTCATGACAAGAGTTTCTCCACTTTGTTTAGTATAAAGACTGTTTTAAAAAAGCTGATCCTGAAGCTTACTACACTTTAAAACACTCACCAAACTGGTCTTAAGCTTGGTGTTTATACTAAAGTCTTAGTCATGTGGTAAAAAACCATTAATCTTTTCTAACGGGTAAAAAAATATTAGCATCCAGTCGTTGCAGCTACTCCTTTTATGTGAGGTGTCTCACACCCTGATGGTCACATTTTTGGGGATTCCTAAAATTACTGTTATACAGAGTCGAAAACAGAATAGTGAGCCAAAATACACAAACAGGATTCCTGCTTTGCATTTGGGCCCAACTGTTGTTTCAAACTAAAGCAGCAGCACATATATAATCTCTAATAAACGCCATTATTGTGTTGAGTTTATGTAGTAGCTCAAGTCTTCTATTACCATATGTCTGCAGATCTGCAATAGTGATTAAAAAAGGTAAACTACTCATAAATCTTTGCTTATCACAGAAAGCTAAATTGCGTCTTGCTACAATTGCATTAGTGCATGCTTTGGCTAAAGGCAAGAGACAGTGATAGATAGTAACAGGGTTTACTACAGGAAGACTGTGAGGTGCAGACAGGGGAAGGGACACTGGGAGACAGAAAACGGTAGGATGTGTAAATCCAGAGTAGTTTAGGATGAACAAAAAATGGTTACGGGAGAGAAATGGGAGTGTGAACAAGAAAAAAGAAGGTAAGGGGTGGTGAGAGGAGGACGAGGAGAGAGAAGGTTGGTCTCATTACTATTAGACCTTCTCTCTCCCTCCAGGCTCAGGTGACCCTGGTTCTCGAGCCCTCTGCCTTGCACACCACTAATCATTTGGTTTTAATCACCGGGATATTCTCCCCCTTTGCCCCTCCCCCACTTCCCCTCCCTTCCCTCCATGCCCTACTGTGCGCCCTAGCCTTTGCCAAGGTCCAGCTAATTTTATTCTAATTGGCCATAGCCTGGGCTGGGACCAATCTGCCTGATTGTCCTTATCCATCCGTCCATCCCTGTCTCTGTTCCACTCCTTGTCCTCTCTGTTCTTTTTCATTCTGTCTCTCTCTCTCTCTCTTTGCTGCCTTCAAAACTTCACGCCTGTTTCTTCGTCTCGTCACTACCTCCTCTCTCTGCCTCATCTCTCTTTCACCTCTAATTTTTCTTTTTACCCATATGCTGCTGCGGCAGCTCCCTCCCACTGTCTTTAATGCCATTCATTGACATCGTTACTTGTGCGAATGTTTTCCAATTTCTGTTCTCCCTCTCCTGTTGACCTTACATTCCACCAGACAAAACAAATAGCCTTGATGTTGTCTGCCAACAAAAAGCTTCATGTGACTGCCTTGATCCACACACAATGGCATGAAAGAGAAATGCGAAGCTGTTCAATTAGGGTAAACCTGATGGCTGAAGCCTGACTTTCTCCCTCTTTTTATGAGCGAGTAAGAGGACAGAGACAGTGCGTCAGATGACACTGGAAAAAATGAAAGTGCTGTGCGAACAACAAAGGGTGATGAGACGCCTGCTGGCCAGAAAGCACAGAGAATTCAAATGAAACAGATATCCCAGTGATATAGCTGTCTTCCTCATAGGCTTGTGTGAGCATAGTACAAATTGTTAGATTCCAGCAAAGAACAAATGTCTTTTACTTTGCTATGTTAAGCAGAAGGGCAGTTTTTTGTTGTTGTTTTTTAACCAAAACTCGACTAATTTAAAATCTCAAACTCAAAATATTCTAAAAAGTTTTTATAGTTGCTAGCCTATTGTCAAGTTGACAAAATGTTACTGTACTGGTCATCAAGGCTAACCTTACCAGTCACACTGCAAGCAAAAAATAAGAAAGGCAGATGGAAATCCTACATTACAATCACACGCTACAAATCCCCTACTTTTCTTTTCTCCTCCGGATCAACAGCTCCAATAAATTTTCATTACACCTGTGTGAAGCGCTTCAAATAGAGCCACAGAAGCAGAAACTAATTACTTTCTAATTTATTGACTAATGGCCACAGCCCTGGGAGACAGCTGCAATTGTTCTAACAGTCCTGCTGCTCCGACTGCACTCAGGTCCACTTTAGATTCATAACCAAAATAATTTATCATTACAAGCACATTAAATTGAACCGTATAGACCATAACAGTGGTAATTTATATCATTTTGTTGTTAGGGATGCTTTTCTCTCTCCTGTCTTGAAAGCATGCAATCTAGGGGATAGGATTTGTCTCCAGGCAGTCGTTGTATGTGGCAGGTTCACTTTGTTCTTCAAAGAACTCTTTGTTTTGCACCTCATTCACCATTTGTTGGACCTTAGGGTAGAAGGGAGACGAAAAAAAGAAAGTGTGGCTTTTTTTTTTTTTAATTTAAAAAAGTGAGAAGAAGACGCCTGTGTTACACATAACAAACACGAGAGTCAAGACTGAGTCAGATTATGGTCATTGCTGCTCGTTACATGCCGTGTATATTACATGACAAGCACACAAACTGTCTCTGAGTCTGGGGTACGTTTTTTTTTTGCCATGATTTAGATTCTAGCATTTCTCAGCTAGTTTTTCATCTAGACAAAATCTATGCTATTAATTAATGAATCTTTAGCGATTGTCCCATAATGCATTTCTTTCTTGATGGGAACAGTGCCTTCCAGGATGTCAATGTTCCTATCAACAAGACACAAATGGTCACCCAGTGGTTTAAACAGCGTGATAACAACATTAGCCATGTGTCAAGGCTTTCTTAATTACTACAGAGGATGCCATTTGTGCATTGATTGGATATTCGAAGCGAAGTATGAGATAGCATTTTACGTTAGTGTCATTAAGATGGAAAGCCCATATGATCATGCAAATACATTATATAAGCACTGATTAGCATTGACCTTGCCCCCTAACAGGGGAATTGCCGGAAATAATGCCAGCAGAAGCATCCGCAAATTAAGGACAGGCTACCAAATTCAGTAACAGAAATAAATTTGGTCTTATTCAATCATCATAGCACACCAAGACAGCGTAACACAATTTAAAGTTAATTCATGCCTATAACTATCTTTTGTTCGACTATTTTATTTAAAAGAACAAATATTCTGATGGTCTGAGACTTCAGATTAAAGCGGTTCATTGGATCTGTCTGAGGAATTTCAGCCTCTCAGCAACAACAACCAATAAACCAATAAACCATGCTGATAGTACAAATTTTTCTATTGTGTTGTGATACGAGAAGCTAGAAGTCGACGATGCTGTGGCCCTGAGGGAGGGTCTGAACAGTAGCAGTTTTTCTCTGTGGTAGGAAACCTCCATTCACACTTCCCACTGCATGAACATGCCAACCGCTTGCATTTACACTTCTGCTTTTCCGTTTTTCAACCTTTAAAAAGCAAACAAAACAGCAAAGCTGCTCAAACTGTAAAATTCAACTGTAGTTGGCCATCTGTAACAACAACGACAGGTGACCTTTCTCCTGCAGTTTCACCTGCAGTTATTTAAGCTTGTTGTGTTCATGCAGTGCGTGCCTCTGTTAGAACCTGTTAGTTGACTGGAAAGTTTATGAAATAGGTCTTAATGCCATATGGTCTGGTTAGAAATCTCCATTCAGTTCTTCAGTAAAAAGAGCAATCCGTAGAGGCAGTTTACACAAGTCCAAGTGTCCATAGCAACACTAGTAGTAAATCACCAATGATAATAAAGAAAACAAATATCTCTGCTACTTTGGAATATTTGTTGTATCTTTTCTTTTAATTGGCTCACCAATTAAATCTATAACCATATACACACATCATTTGAAGAACACACATGGGCTCCAAAAGACCATTTACTCTGCCTCTCTCTGTTCTCCTCTTTAGCCATTCAAGCTTTCACAGCCTGATCAATAGATTTCAGCAGGCCACAAACACAGAGAAGAGGGTGTGTGTGGAAGGGGTCCACTGGGAGAGACAATAAGGACACTGAGAATAAAAGTGAGACCAGAGACACACAAACATAGACACACACACACACTCAAACACACACACATATACACAATCTGTCCTATATTCCCAACCCCGGCATTTACGTCAGCATCCTGTTTAAGACACTGGCCACTTAATGGAGCATAGCCAAGGCAGTATGTGTATTTGTCCGTGCCTGTGCGTGTGCGTGTGTGTGTGTGTGTGTGCCACTTCGACGTAAGTACGTGTATGTGTAAATAATGTTGGGCAGAGAGAGTTTACCTGCTACAACACAGGCAAAGGAAGGACACACTACTACAGTGGAACACACACAAAGTCAAGCACAATAGCCATTAAATCAAAAGCAATCTCTTTGCTCCTGGCAATTTATACTGAGAGTTCTCACACATGCATGAACATGAACATACACATACACAAAACTGATGAATACCACTATCAAATACACTGTGAGACTATTAGGTTACTTCAAAAGTGTGGAAAAAAAATGTGGGAGGAAATGAATGACATTCCAACAGTACATCCTCTCCAAACCTGAACAAAATGTGTCAGCAGTGGGAGTATAAAATCTCTGAATGAGAGTTTTTTGGCATAGGAGATATGGAGAGAAATCAATTTTAGGGCCAAGTATGGTGCCAAGGACGTCCAGAAGGGCATAGCTCTGTTGATCTGTTCATATCAATTTGCTCCTTCCTGCAGACAGAGAATGCCACAGTGTGCAGCGCTGCATCTTTAAGGAATATCGCCATGATAACGGTGCCATAAAACACATCATTTTACAGTCAAACCATCTCTGTCTCAAATGCACTTGGAGCGGAAGCCATTTTCAAGCAACATAAAGTTTAACATGGCGCTACATCTGCCGAGCCGCTAGCTTCCACAGTACATGGGACTGAGCAATTTAATTAGGGGACATTGTGTAGCGCTGCAATGAGCTCCACCCTCTCTATCTGGACCTAATACCTCCTAAACTTGTGGTCATCTCTAAAAGAGCAGGGTGCATGCTAAACTCCGTTATCCAGTATGCAGTCAGACACCAGTCACACCATTGTGACACAAAATCTTTGCCTGAATGCCTTTATACAGATGAGCAGTTTGTTTGTATCAGCCATCAAGTTTCCATTTCTAAATAGCACTAGTAGGACAGATTTATGTCTACTTGTGGTTGCTAATGATCTATTATAACACAACACTGTTGCTGAATGCAAAGTATACTCATATTGAGATATTTGTGACCATCCAGTCGTCTTGGCTGTGTGGAATACGGCATTTCATTTAACTTAAACTGAAATTTTCTACATGAATACGTATCGGAAATAAACCTATTCAAAGGCTAGAGCAATTCTACGTAAAACCATACCGAAACATTTTGAAAATAAAGTAGAGATTTAGATGAGTTGCTTTGATAGTTATTAGTCAACTGAGAAGTGGCTTTACCCCTGCAGAGATAACTTTTTGAATAATGTCTCCCTTGAAAAGTCTTAAAGAAAGTGTCCCTTAAAGTTTGCCTGATTTCTAATGGATCCTTCCTCCACTGAGCGTTTCAACTGCCTGCGTGAGAAGCAACCAGACCACTAATGCACCCTAACTCAAGATATATAGATTACAGATTCTCATGCCTGAAGTTTGATTTTTACCTTGACCATCTGAAAGCAGGATCCCAATATAAATTTAATGGCTCGGTGGTGATGGAGGGCTGGGAATGGTGAGGGACATAAAGCCTTACTAAAAGCCAAATGACATATATGCAACCTAGAAAGTAAACATGCTGCATGTCAAGGATAGTGCAAACACTATAATGTGTAAAATAAGTTGTGAAAATCATAGCTTCCGCATCATTTGTTACCCAAGAGGTGAGGGGCACAATATAGGTTCCCTAATGGCAGTTCAGATAAACATGTGAGGTGTTTGGCTGTGGGTAAGAGGGGATTGGCCAGATGGAGACACAAAGGCAAAAGTTCAATTAAAATGTTGAGCGAATCAATTTGTTTGCCTTAATTGCTTTGTTAATCTGTTGAAGCATCTACTTAAAAAAAAAATCCTGTGTCACATTTTCTGCTGTGATAATGGAGTTGCTGAGAGGGAGGGGCAGTTGCTTGGGTTGAGTGCTTTTTAAATGGCTCACCCTCTGGTTCTAAACACATCGCTCAGTATGTCTTCTCGCCCATCCCTGAGTCTCTTTTGGTGGGGTGTGTTGGTAATGAGGGCCTCCTGTAGTGTTGCGCTGCACTCCTCTGTTGGTGCAGAAAAGCGCACCCCCGCCATGTCCTGACATTCTGACAGATAGGAGCCGTGGAAAGCATATGGCCAACGTGGCAATGCCTCCAACGTCCTCCAAACTGTCGTAGGGCTCAGGCATAATGAGTGGTAGAGATGAGACCAAGTCCTACACATAGGAAACGTTAGTCATCGAATTTTTTTCCTCATTTACCAAGGATCAACTAGACAACTTGGTTCATATAAGCGTCGAGAGATCCCATAAATTCGTGACTTCAGCATGACAGAGCCAGATTGGAACTCTTCAAGACCCAGAGAATATCTAGGCTGACTGCCGGACGTTTGTTTTATAAAACAATGCGAGATCTTGCAGATACATTTAAATGTACACACTAAAAATTCAGCAGAAAGAAATGTTCAGCTGGTTCAGCCGTTGGGCTGCTTTCTACATGGATCACAACATAGAGTCAAATGGCAGATCGGGGTGGAAACAGAGAGAGACGTCTCTGACTGAAGCCCAAGTGAGTGATGGTGTGTTGGGCCAGGAAGTGGCTGCTCTCCCTGTCAACTGTCAGTGCCGTTAATGTCCAGAAGCTGAGGTCCACGGTGACTAGACCTGATTTTAGATAAGGCACCCATCCAGCCATGCCCTCGACATGGCCTCCCTCTGGCCCAGACTACTCTGCCATTCTCCTCTCCTCCCTCTGTCTAGCCTCTTATCCCAGACCGTCTAGACACCTCCCAGCACGCAGTCCCTCACCCCAGCCAACCCGGGCCGTTCTTAGCTCTTCTGCTTTCTCCCTTCTCAACACTGTGTCACAAAACTGGCTGCTTGAGTGCTGTGAAGGGCTACTGAAAAGGACAGAACAATGCCAGGCAGTTGTCTCTCTTGATCTTTTTCAAACCACTCCCTGCAAGGCTTAGAAAGCACTTCTCAGCATTGCATTTCAGTCCTTCTATGAGAGCAACTGATATTATAACAATCTAAGATAAAGTTTATCATAGTCTCAAGTGTTGACTATACACGTAGTTTGAACAATTATAACAAGGCAGTCAGCCCCAATCATTCTGTGATGTGGACACACCTCTGAAAAACAAAAGTAACAAGTGAAAATGCTTCATGTGAACAACGAGAAAGCTAAGAGGCAATTACCGATGGCTTCGAGTACAGACTGATCTACTGGTAGCGGTAAAACCACCCGAGAGGCTGTGCTCTGTAGCTACAACTGTCAGAGAAGCCACAGGGTGTGTGTAAAGGACGAAGACCTTTGCACCCTCATTGTCCAACAGGTGGCGTATACATACCACGCATTAATAATAGCCCTAATGAAAAGCCCTTTAACCCTAATGCGCTGTAGCAGAATGCATGGGGTTGCAATGTATCAGCTTTCCTTTTCACAAAGCCAGAGCCTCATACCCATGACTGATCTCTATTAAATTACATGGATTAAATCACAGATCCTTAATTAGGCCCCAATAAAAGTGTCATGCGGCTTTTGAAACCTCTGAGCATGCTATGATTGGATAAAAATGTGAAAACATACTAAATGAAACTGGTTTACCACTGAGTGTGCGCCCCATGACTCTTGAGTGGAGCAGCAAAGCAGGGGGAAATAAAGTGTGGAGAAATAAGTAAGAGAGAGAGAGAAGGGAGACGCAGATGCAGAGAAAGAGCAAGAGGGGAGTCTCAGGGCGAGTCACACCTCTTTGCCTCAGAAAAGCTCTTAAATTCCATGTGTGACCTAGGGGAGAGAGCTCTAAAGAGTCAGCCTAAGATGCTGTGATACAGAATCTGACTGTTGCACAGCAATGAGCTAATACTGTCAGCCACAAGCAACACTGACAAGTTCCACGTGCATGGCATACAGCTTCTAGAGATAGGAAAATCATTGCATGCAAGCATGAAATTTATTACGTGTGCATACAAAGTATAAACCTGCATAGGCTCCCTTCTAAACACTTCAGAAAACACATCTGGGACTCGATTCTCTTTAAAAATTGTAGCGTAATGTTTCCCTGCTCCTCTGGACCCTTGCATTGCCTAGTGTCAGGATGGCCAGAAGCTTTTAAGTGCTTTAAACCCATAATAACCCTAATGCTTTGTCTCCCCCTGTGAGCTTTGTGTTTGTTCGTAGGAAAATGAAATGCGATCGAAATAGCAGCAAAGATGGGGATGTTCAGACATTTTGGAGGTTGCTGGGGATTTGCCGTCTGTAAAGGCATTAAAAAGGGAACAGAGAATAAACAGACTCCAAGGATGTGTTATGTGGTGACAGGGAAAGTCTGAGAAAGGCTGGGATAAAACTGTGAACACATACAGGAGCACAGCACACATTGGGCTTCTTATTTTGCCCTCTTCTCCTCTTGCACATTGGCTTGTTATGTTGTTTGTGATGTTTCTATTTTTGAGAACATGGGATTGAAAAAGATCCAGATCCACTGCCACAATGCATAGCAGGGAATAGTAAGCACACACAAACAAAAAACAGCCCCCAACCACCTTCCTACTTGCCACTAATCCTCTCATCGCCAAATTGTGGGTGCAGTCACCCCTTATTCACTTCTTGAAGGACAAAGGGGGAAAACACAGCTATGGCTCTAGCTGTGAACAGACCACCCGATCTTCCCTTCAAAATGAGTCTTCTGCCAGAAGACACCAGAACGGTAGGTGGTACTCTCTCACCATTACATTTCGCTTTTATCTCACTTCCCCTTTGCCTCTCCATCCTCCTTTCGTTTCTACTTTTTCTCACTCTTCTTCTTATACTGTAAACCGCCTAAGGTGATTATGGATTGCGATGGTGGTGGGTGGGGAAGGCGAATCCTTGTCTTTGTTTCCTTAAAATAGGTTTATTATTACTCAATACAGTTGAGAACCTCTGTGAGATTAACATTGTGGTTAGAGCTTGTAGGTTGCATCAATCGCAGCGTGTCGGCATATCAGCAGGGTACACAAGAAATCAAACACATTCACTGGGGACACATAAAACTGAGTAATAAACTCATATTGAATATCTTTTAATCAAATACACCATCATTCAGCTGAACAGAACTCGATGCCACGGGCCTCTGAAGAAGATGCTAGAAATGAGCCAGTGACTGGTGCCTGGCTGTGTTTTGTCTGAACAGTGTTGCTCTGTTTGGAGGTCTGCATTGGAGCAGAGCCATGCCAACCATTACAGCATCACTCTATTTTCCTGTCTGGTTTTCTACCTGTCTGTCTTCAGTGTGTCTATATGTCTGTCTTTCATACTCTCTCTTTCAGGCACAAAACCAAGGTACACATTAGGTGCTGGTGCTGCACATTTGATGCTTGGCTGTCACTGTATCATTGTCTGGTGACATAAAGCCCAGTAAAGCACTGAGCAGTGATGAAATGGAGGTGTTTTAAAAGGTTTTCTTGCCTTTCTACCAATGTCATCTGGACAGTGTTATCATCCCACTGTGAAAGTAGCCAATCCACACCCAAAATACTGAAGAGAGAAAGGAAACGAGAAAGAGCTTCTTCCACATCAGTACTTGCTCCATTATTCCGCTGGAGGCTTGATTAGACAGAGGGGATAATTTACGAGCCACTTCATTGCCAATTCAACGGGCACATCACCTGTAAATAATTGAAACCCTTCATGTCCGTTCCGACATAATCATATCGCTATCATGCTAATGTATCCAGCAGTGCTTTCCTTTGGGTCAGGCGCGGGACTGCTTTAAATCTTGGCTGACCTGTCTCCATAACTCTCCAGAGCGCAGCACTAACCTCTAGGAAACAGAAAAAATGACGATGATTGACTACACCGAGGAACGATGAAAAATTAAAAATACAGCAAACAAATACCTGACTTCTCAGCAAGCCAGCCGTGGGTTGCAGGTGGAGGGCGGGAATTCTGCACTGGCTTGTTAATTATTTTTGCTTATGATGTGCATAAGGAAGATTCATCATCTTCTCATTTATTTATCTCTCTCTGAGTTCTATCAGTCAAGCTGCAGTTTAAAAAGACGGCAAGATTTGAAAGGTTGTAGAAATTATGATAAGATGAGGGAGACAAGACAAATCAAACCCTTTGCTTTGTATTGTAGGGAATTGTATCATAGTGGGAATTGTCTCTATCAAACACTCCTAATTATATGACTGTTTAACTGAATTGATGGCTATTTTTCTTACTTCATTTTAAAAATGTCATGAATATTAATTAATCCAATCTGAAATGGTTCTCACCTTTCCTTCTGCCCACTCCTCTCAAATGTGCATGACAAGAAGATTTGAATAATTTATCAGTTGACTTATATTCGAATTGATTAATTCACTAATGCAAAATTAATACATGGTTATCCAGTACATTCCATCCCCGACACTCTGTCTCGTCTTTTATGAAGTAGTTAAAGAAGTAAGGGTCTTGCCTTGAGTAAAGTACTGACTGACGAAGCGGGCAGGAATGTCCACCTACTACAAATGTAACGATGTTTCATTAGAATCAACAGTGTCTCAGTCAGACTAAGACAGGTAAGAACAACCTGAGTATTTCATGGTGAGTGAGGCATGTGCACCGGGGAACAGCTTTCTGCATGGTTAGGTAACAACTGACATCAAATAAATAAATGAAGGAATAAAAATCAATAGTCAAGCAAAAAAGGGATGAAAGCAAACTGTGGAGGTCAGCCTGGTCGGTGAAGGTCAAAGTTTAAGTAAATAAAGGAGCTATGAACCTGAATGCGCTGTGTATTAGTGGCCTTGATGTGTAAGGCACACAGCAAGTCAGGTCACTGCTCTTTCGTGGTTGCAAAAAGAGGAGAAGGTGCAAAGGGTCAGTCCTGCCATTTGACGTTTTTACACATTTTAATGGTGCCAAAAGGCAACTCATCATCTGCTGTACTTCCTGTACTGCAAAGCTCAGTTGGGGTGAAGAAATGGGACAGAATGTGTGCCAGTGTGTGTGCGCGCGTGTGTTTATGCACACTCATGTCGTGCCTGTTCTTTGCTGGTGATTCACCATGCTCTCTGGCAACGGCCCAGGACCTATTTTCTCCTTCTCTTTACATAACAGCGAAAAGTATCATCGAAGCAGTGTGTCCTGTCCTTTCTTTTCCTCCTCCTCCTCCACCTCCTCCTCTTCACAGTCCTCTGCCACTTCCTTTCCCCATCCTCCACCTTCCTGTATGTGTGGGAGCTTTTAAGACATGACTGCATTCTGCTCGTTGGTGCTACTACTGTACCCCAATAGGATCATAAAGTGACAAGTCATGAACAGACTTTCACAGACCGCACCCAAAGCAGAGAGTGGCAGACCAGATTCCAGGGAATGGCATAGAGAGGTGCGTGGGATGGAAAGCTGTTTAAAATACCCCCAAGGGTTTTCGAAAGGCCCAGGATCTGCTATCCGCTACACCATATGCCTACAGGACAGCACCCAACTGGGCACCAGGGTATGATGGGCTGAAAATAGGGACTTGCAGTCACAATCCTCACCGTACTGGCCAACATACGGCGATTCGGCACCAACGCTGCAGTGTGACAACGTGAAAGCGAAAAGTACAAAAGAAGGTGGAGAGCAAAGAGGGGTTCAAAAGAGAGTATGAAGGCAGAAAAGGGAGAGGAGCTGAAGGGAGTTTGCTTTATGGGGAGGGATGAGGGTGAAGAATACTATGTGTGTATGTGTTGTGAGTTACAGGGTCTGTGTAGGAGAGATGTGTATGCAGGGTTTAGTCACTGGACTTCTCAGTGACTCAGGTGTGAATAATGTTGGGTCTTCTTTGTGTGTATGTGAGCGAGAGAGAGACCCAGGGGGAGAGAGAGCACAGCAAAGTGCTGGGTCGGTGTAGGGCTGGACATCTATGTGTCTGGGTGGCTGAGGGCGAGCTCAGCTGTGTCTATGGCCTGCTCCACGACAGCCAGCCTGCACGCTGCTCACCGGTGCAGAAGCGCTAATTGAATTAAGTCTTTATTATCAGGCTGCAGAGGCAGCACTTCTCCCCATCTCGGCCCGCTTGGCTGACACTTTCTCCTTGAACACCTGCTTGACATCAACTTCCTCCTCTATTTATTTATCCCTTCTCTCCTGTGGCCAGCTACTGGCTGCATTCCTTCCTCCTCTCCACCTCTTTCTCATATTGGCATAACAAGCAAGGCTAGGCATGCTTATTTTTCATACTGCTTTTGTCTAGCTGTCCTACACAATAATCCTCAACTTGTATAGACTAACTTGGAGCCCTCTACCACAGTCCTAAACTTTAATGTACTAATCTTTAATGTCTATTACCATACAGAAAGTGGCACATAATAAAAAGGATTAATTTCAAAGACAGATCATGCCCTTCCTGGCCTTCAGCAGCAGCAGCCCTGTTGCATGTAGGGGGAATAAAGGCAATAAAACTAGATGATGTTCTATGTTCTTTTGAATGGTCTCTAGTGAGCAAGCTGGCCAGGGCAATAAACAGCAGCTGGGATGCAAACTAACATATATCTAGTCCCCTGTCCATTTCCACTAGCCTCGGGCTCAGGCTGCTTCCCTGGGTTTGGCTTGGGCATTACTTTAAAGGACAGACAACAAGAGGCGCTATTAAGTTGGCTTGGAGTCTGAGGCCCTGGCACTTGGCACAACACTAGCTGTAATCTATTGACCGTTTGCATTCTCCCTCCCATGCCCCAAAACCACAGGACTTTTCTCTATCTGTCAGTTGATTCCATTGCTCACCTCCCTCCATCTCTATCTGCTGTTTACCCACTCTATTTTTCTTTTTTCTCTCTCTCTCGTCCAATGTCAGCTTAATCCCCCTCCATTCCATCTTTCTCCTGCTCTTTCGTCTGTTTGCGTATGCCCCCCCCCCCCTTTCTCTTCACCACATCCATCACTATTCCTCCCATCTCCATCTCGTCTGTTCGCTTCTCTTATCGACATGTTTCCATTTTCTAAACTGCTCTCGCTCAATCATATTCACTCTTCCTTCAATGACCATTTTTCATTTTCTCACTTTCATTCACCCTTACGTTATGCTATCAGGGTTCACCTGACTCCTGTCCTCCCAGCTTTCCCAGGTGGGCCTTATTTCACCCAGTCTGCAAGGCCTGTCCTTGTCAGTGCTGTTGACTGGGTGGAAGCAGTGGGGTACAATGACCCATTGTGTTGTCCCGACACAATGGGACAACCAAGTGTCACTATGCAAACAGCTCGGTTTTTCCCATGATGATTTGGGATGAAAATAACATAAGAGAAGCGGAAAATGCAGATAAAAAGAAGAGGGTGATCCCACTACAGTGGCTCACTAAACATTTTCTCCAGTTACATGTCAGGCGGGCTGTTTTTTTAATAGCCCCAGCTTGATTTAGGACGATATCGCAGTCTTAGAGTCTTAATTTCAGTGTTAGCTAATGAAATACCCCCTCATCTTCTATGCCTTTGTTTCTTTATGTATCTCTCTTTGAGCTGTCTCCTCACCCTCTTCCTTTCTCTTTCTCTCTCTCTCTTGCTCCTGCTGCTCCTGTCCTTTTCCACTCTCCTCTGAAACTCTGCCAGCCAACGAGTGCCACAAAGCATTAGGACCAAACACTATCAGACGCCCTTCTCAGGCACATCCTACACATCTCCCCCCAACACTTATACACACGCACACAGTCACTGAAGGTCCAGCACTTCCTCACACCATTTGCCAAACTTGATGACAGAAACACAGCTTACACATAGGGCTATGGAGGTTTTATTCACAATGACAGACTCACCCAGATACCAAGTCTCTTCCAAAATTGACACACACATGGTATACAGGACTAGCGTGGTTTTTATTCAAAACACACACAGTTTCAGCTGTAATTATGTACACATGGTAGCTCCATATACTCATAAACACCTGCATAATTGCACAGTCATGAACTCTCAACTTTACGTGAGTAAATTCACGCATAAGCATTAAATGCAATCCCCTCTATCTATGTCTTTCCCACTGTCACAGACAGAAATTCACATTCATAGGCACCCTACACAATAGCAAACACCATACACAATCGAAAACAAACAGTCATTAGCAGATCTCAGGCTGCCTCTCAGTTCTGCTCTACTCTGTTGTTGGTGTACCCGCGCCTCTGGGGTGGCGCCACTACTGTAGGTTTTAATAAAAGCATTGTCTTTGGAAGCTGTCTAAAGGGACTTGGTTTCATTTTGGAGTGCTGCTGCTGCTGTTTCTGTTGCTGTGGATGTGGGAGGAGAGAGGGCTATTGCGCTGGGACGTGGGGGCGGCTAGGTTCAGTGTCAATGCAGGGCCCTCCAAGGACTGGTGCTTATTGTTTGATAGTTTCAATATACAATGTGTGGGTGCGTGTGTGTGTGCGTTCGTGTATGTGTGTGTGCGTGAGTAAGAGAGAAGGAGTGTGTTCTGTGGTCATGTAAGCACATGTGTAAATGTATGCGCTCCAAACTAGTGCAAAAGTCAAAGCAAATAGCTGACACAACCCACCACTTCAACTTTCTAACAGCTACAGCTAGTCTACTGTATCGCTGCATACAGTAGACTAGCAGGTGTAAAAGCGGCCTCTGTGCTGTGTTTTGCAACGGATTGCTTTTAACCGGTTCAATAAAACAAACAGTGAAGACAAGAAGCACTAATGTGCAACTGCTTCAACATGAAACCATGTGATGTTCAGGGGACACTCACGATAACGAGCTCTCTCTGTACTACACACAGGTGTCCATTAGCTCTTTGGGCTGACCAATCTGTGACACCATCTAGTCAATAGTTACTCCATCTGTCAGCATTCAAACACCTCTAAACAGCCCCTTAAGGAGATATTTGTGTCATTTATGATGGATAATGAATGCCTGTTCTCAACAGGAGCGCAATGTTATGCCCATGATGAGGTCACATCAAATGTTATTGTCTAGATTTGGAACCACAATTCTTTTCCCTTCCTTCTGTTTCTACCTTTCTCCCACAGGCACCTTCAGATCCCATCAACTGAAGCAGTACGGTCACATCTTTAAAAAGCCAAAAGGAAAGAATGAGTATGGCTCTCCGGAAGGATGCAGTAGAGGAAAATCCTAATTGTCCCTTTAAGTGTGTTCCCTCCTGTGGAGTGAAGGTGCGGGGTAACGGCCATCTTAAATCACAGCCTGGCCGTGGCCTTCATTAAAGCCATAATGCCAGGCTCTCCCTTTAATGGAAATGGAAGCCAGCGAGGCTGTGGGTGTAAATTAAAGTGTAAGGCCCGAGTAGGGAAAGATTTCCCCAGCTCTGACAGGTGCGGCCTGAATTAGCTGTAGTGCTGTTCAAGTAGTCAGTGGGAGAACACTGGTATTGATTTTAAGCACTGTTGCACTTCCTATCTGAAAGGGAATGTGTATTACTAGAGCTAAGCACATCAATCACTCAGCATTCCACCATTCTCCCCTGGCATGCTTCAGATTTTGAAACGATAAACAAACAGAAACAGACCCAAGCAAAAGATAACACTGGCTGTACTGTTACTGTATGCGCATCAGCATGAACCCAGAGATACGTCTATGCATGTATGAAACAGGTCCACTTCGTTTTATCTTCCTTGTGTTGACAGGATGCCATCTCTATTCAAGGCATGTACAGCATCGCGTGACACCTTGGTCAAACAGCTGGTGTCAGCTCCTTGAGCTCTGACTGTGGCCCACTCCCATCTTTATGACCTGCATGTGTCAGAGTTGTTGCATGCATGCGGTGCAGCCATGTAGTGCTGTGCTTCTCTGTGTATGACCCTGCTGCTCATCTTTGCCTCCCATCATGCCCCACTAACCTGGAGTAAAAGCCCTGGCTGGGGGAGAATTAGCCTACTTAGCCTATTCCCCACAGAGGTCAACCCACACACAGGCATGCACCCACAATCAGATGCATATACACCCGCCGAAACGCACCTGAAGATTTGTGATGACAAATGATAAGGTATCACTTAAGCACAGGTGTTCCAAGCATGACCTTTCACCCGTGACCTTGAACAGAAAATTTTTATGTAGAGCCTAGCCATCAATCAGCTACCATCAATCACACATATACGCCTCATCCTTTGACTCTCGCCAACCTTTCCTGGCCCCGACATCCATCACTACACCCTACTCTTCCACTGACATCTGGAAAAATACAAACACTTCACAAGCTTTCTCGCTGACTCTCCTGGTGGCAAACACACATACAGAGAAAACACACACAAATCTTGTGCTGAAAAGACAGGTCCTCTAAAACATGAGATGTGTTATTGTGTTGTCAGGTGATCTGTAGATGTACACTAGGAACTGCTCCCCGATGACATATCTGAGATATCAGCACCTGTGCTACGAGATGACATGGGGCTGAAATCCCTGAGCACACTAAGACCACTGCATCACATACAGCAAGTGGTGACAGACTGTGGCCATCACTATCCTGAGGACCATTTGTATAGAAAGTCACTGGATCACAAGTCTCTCACATCTCACACAAGAGTCAGTTTTAGCCTGTCTTGTGCACGATGATGCCAGTACTGTGACATTTGTAGCTCTCCAGGACCCCAAAACGTGGCCTTTTTTGGATTACGGTCCCTTTTTTATTCCTTAAGGTCACTTAAGGTACTAGAGCATGATAAAAGAATGCGTATACACTGAAGAGGAAATAAAGGTGACTGTAAAGCCAACTACACAGGTCACACGAAAGAAAAAAGTGTGATTTTGGATTCATTTTGGTAAATTAGACAGGAGTGGCTTGGGAAGAAGGAAGGATTCTTGATTTTTTTTTTTTTTTTAAAAAAGGGTGTGCCTGATGCTCTTTTGGCCTAGAATTACACCGGAGAACATATTTTAATTGGTAGTGTTTTAATGCAGGACTATTATCAATGTCCCTCCGAGGCAGTGGAAGAGAGGAGGGGATGCGAGCAATCGGTTCTGTGTCAGTAAGCTCAGAGTCCACTTACGCACGGATGAGGTTTGCTAATAATGCCAACACAGCAATTCAAACTCAAAGAAAAAAAAAAGATAAAGAAAGGTTTAACATTGATTAGCTTATTCTAAATGCATGAACATGTAAACTTAAGCAAAAGGGATCATGTTTAAATAGGCTGTATATGCTGGAGCTAAGAAAAGATTTTGTGGTCTTACAATGCGACACGTCTGTTTGATAGTCCAACAGAGGCCAAAGATGCCAACTCTAAAGCTGTATAATACGAAAAATATTATCCAAATACACTCAAACTGAAATGTATCTAATGCTGTTAAATGTAAAAGGTTGCATTCTTTAATAGTCATTATACCATGTATGTTAAATAATGGCATCACAGCCAGTGCTGCCACAGACACATTCTCTGACATTAAACTGCTTTTGCTGAAATTTGCTGAAAAACTGAGGAGGACATGCAAATTGGCACTATATGTATCTGCATATATTAATAAAATAAATTAGGTCCCATGCTGGAAAAACTATTCTATTTCAAATATAGCACTAGCTCTTGGCATTTTGTTCAACATGGGGGTGTAACATCTGACCTAGACAGTGGAGTGGCGAATGTGCAGACAGATAGAGGCACATTAACATAACATTCACAGCAGATGCTGCAGCAGTGCATGTTGTGTTAATTGGAGTGCTAAAAGGCAGTTATTAGTCATTATTAATATTCTATAATTTATCTGCAAACTGTAAACTTTTCTGAACAGCCATCAGCACCCTGTAATATTAAACATCCTACAGTAAACTTGAAGGTAATTTTGAGCCGCGCATAAGGGAAATTGCCTTGGAAAGAAAAAAAAAAGAAAAAACAAAAATGTAAATTTTGACTCATTGAGTGTAATACTTGCAGGACTATAAATCTTAAAAACCCTATGTTTTAAAGAGGGCAGTGAGTGTAATTGTCTTACCTTGTTTTAGGGGATGTCGTTAGCCATTCTTCATGCTTTTCAAATGTTATCAAGTAAGCTGCAATCTCCTGTGAAAAAGAGACGAGAGGAGAAGGAAGTGAGTGAGGCTTAGATATGTCATCTTTAATCACTGTTCTCTTGTGTTTGTTATACATCGGTGAGACTGCCTCATTGATATTCAGACAGTTTAACCAGCAGTGCAAACACAGGAAAGACGGAAACCGGGGCAGTGCTGGGGAGTTCAGCCAGGTAAATGCAGACTGCTAAAAGTAAAATGAAAGACAGAAGTGGAATGCAACTGAGGTCAGATCATCTTCTGAGACTATCTTTGTTACAAAAGCTTTGATCAGGTTCTCCTCAGAGGACATCAAGGTGCTTTCTGAAAGATTGACGTCTCTGTGTTTGAGAGTGAGCAGCTTTTAACATTTTTGGTCCGATCCTCCCCCAAATCCCTTTGATCTGCCCTTGACACTTCTCTATGGATCAATCCACTCTTTAACCTTTGAATGATAATTACACGCCAGTCTCACAATATTGACATGTGTGTGTATTGCTTCTTCAGAAAAGGCAGTAGATCCTTTGGAGTCAGTTGTGTACAGAGATGCTATAGACACCATGCTTTTTAAAAAAAAAAAGCCCAAACTGCCACTGGCATAAATAGAGATACTTCAAACACTTTCATGTTTCCCATGCTTGCCCTGCCTACTGCATCAGTCTGAGTGTAAGGGAGAACACACTGGACCATACCCGGCCATTTTCTCACCAAACTAATGGGCAGAAATAAAAAGCACTTTGGATGCTGGTAGACAACCTAATGATTACCAGCGACAGCCAGTAATTCACTCTTCAGCAAGAACATTTGTCAGACTAGAGAGAGCTAGACACAAGGACAGAGCTGCTGCCATCTTCCACAAAAACACTGTCTTTTCAGTTTATAAGGATGCATGTCTCACCTCATGTTGGAGTGTCAACAAACCTTTAAGAGTAAATGTGTTTCTAAGATATTGTCTTCTTTGGTTTGTGAGGATAGGGTTTGAAAATAGCTTCCTTTGGGACTTCATGCTGTTACTTCACCTGCCCACACGGGGCAATAATGTCAACAAAAGCAGCAGCTGTTTCAAAAGTGCAAACTGGAAAAATATGACACATCCAGTGTGTGGCAGCATAAAGCAAGCACATAAACAAGGACCATTTCTTTATTTCTTCCATCATTTTCTCTTCAAATTCATAAAAATTCTAAAATATGCACCACTGCAAGAAGGCACCAACTGGGCCTTCAAGGCCGTGTCACAAGTGTGACCTGGCACAGACACTGGCAATAGCCCATGGGGATGCTGCAGGGTGTGTGGTGTGAGGGGTTTCCAGGCTGTCAGGGTTACCAACAAAAAAGGGATGGTAGCATGACTGGCACTGTTGCCTCCAGGTGCACACTGGGAGATAATGCCCTGTTGATTAAGTTCTTGTTCTCCTGCCATAATGACCGGAGGCACAGAAGCCATGACAAGATGGCATCTTGAATTAATAAAATAACAGAAAGGAGATGAGGCTTTTCTAAAGGAGCTCAGGCAACTTTTGCTATGCAACAGAAAAATAAAACAGCATTGAAAGTATAAAGCAGACAGTAACAACCTTGCTGATTTAATGAGCAAATAATCTTGTTATATAGACACCAAAACATATAAAGAATGTGTGCTGAGCCAACAGCAACAATTACAATATTCAAAGAAAAAACACAAACTAACCAGGTATCAAAAGGCATTACTGTTCTGCATCCATTAAATTGGACTAACGTGCCTGTGATGTTATTTTGTGTTCATTCTGGGAGTTATAAACGGCAACAAGAAGCTCTTTCAGTGACCTTTGTGCCTGTTAGCACGAAGCCCTTTCCATCATTCTTGCCTTTAAAATCCAGCCACAGCTCCAGTCTCAGTCGCAGAGGATGAAATAGAGGGCCACATGGTCCCATATTTAGAAAAATTTAAACAAACAAGAAAGAAAGAAAGAAAGAAGCATGGCCCTTCCTCTGGCTCTTTCTCACCCCTCCCTCTCTGAACAGATGCCAGGGATTATTCCAACCCCCCGACCAGCCATAAAGGTGCAATAATCTTATGGTGAGGAAACAAACAAAAACAGACGTGCAGCCATTAAACAGCTGCAAGGAGACAAAGTTTGCATGGGCGGCATAATGAGAGGCTAGCATGCGTTCAGGTTGAGCAAACACACTTGCGGGTTAGTGCAAGAGGGGTGGAGGGGGAAATGGGCAAGCGCTGTGCTGAGCACTGATGGTGTATCAAAGTCAAACCAGCAGCTGTCAATTGGCTCTGGACTCTATCTGCTGACCTTACTGCCTCTGGCCTACGCTCTCTCACTAGGGAAATATTCAGAGGAGGCTCTCTGTACACACAGCTCCATCCACACTCTCCCGCTTAGGTCAGAATCCACCTCGTGCAAGGTTGTTTGTACTCGCATGGGGTTTATGCCTCACCCTCCCTACTGACATGATCTTTGCTGTCGTTTTACCTCCTGGTGTCGTTAAAATATACCGTACTGTACGCCTGTATTTGCCATATCCTGAATTAAGGCAATTTTTTTTTCTGAGCCTGATCTAAATAAATGCCAATCAGCAAAAGCTGAGAACTGGAGAGTGAGCAGGAGCAAAACCACCTCTAATTGACACTGTACTTGCAAAAAAGAGGGTCTTTCATTTTCAAGGGGAAAGAACAACCCGGAGCTGTTTGTTGTAACCCAGCCATCTCATTTGTTTCTTTTGTCTCTGTAAAAGCTGCGACACACTGTTAGCAGAGGGGGCTGCCCCAGAACATGACCGAGCAGTCTAACAGTTTCGGGGCTGATGGAGATGGAGAGGAGGGTGTTTATGTGTGCGTGTGTGTGCGTGCGTGTGTGTGTTTCTGTCTACCCTGTTACAGTCACAAGGCCTGATTACTGGTTACCTGTCTGTGCCTGACACGTTATTAACATGCTCCTCAAGCGGTGTCACTCCTGTACTCATCAGTGTGTCTCCCCTTTATTTTCTCTCTTCTTATAGCATCCACCCACCCTCTCCTACCTCACCCCCTGTCCTTTTTTTTCCTTTCCCATTACCGTTGAGGTGAAAAGGAAAGCCACCATGAGAAAATTTTCATTTTGAGATGACTGGCTTTTACTGTCTTGCTTTTCAAATGATATTTTTCACTCTAGAGGTATAACATTTTCTCCAGAGAGAATCATCTTTTGAAATGTCTACCTATTTGAAATTGGAGATGACACTAACATATTCATCCCATTTCACTTCTTTGGACCAAGAAAGGGGAGCGGGAGCAGTAAACTCTCAGAAAAAAGTATTCACTCTTTGGCTCATCCCTTATTTGAATATGATGTTAAAATTAGATGCAGTGATAATCTTATGGGAACTGTTTGTAGAGCTGATTAGATGGATTTCACCCTTGCCCTTTCTTATTTCCACAAAAGTCAGACAAAGATGACCCCTTTGTTTGATGGAGATATTCAGAGAGGATTCCCTATTCTGGAAGAACTCGTTGCCAGATTGTTTTTGCTGCATCCTCTGATTTCCTGCATTGCCACCAACTTTGATTTATGGAAAGAAAAGAGAGGTGTTGAGAGGACCAGCGCTTCAACATTTGGATGACAGGCCTGATTACTTGAAACAACTGTCGCTGTTCCATTAGAAGGGGAGATAGGAGTCTTTTGGCATTATCTCAGGACAGATCAGACACCTGTCTCTAAACACCATTCATAATGCTTCGCTCTTGTTTCCGCATCCACAGAGCATTTGTGCCGAGAGAAAAATTGAGGGCTGGGAACAATACAAAGCTGGGAGGACAAAACTCTAAGTGCATTTTATTCTGTGCAACTCCTGCATTAAAATACCCTTAGTTACATCATTGTCTGAGAATTGAGTCTTAGTTTTTAAAACCCACAATTTACTAGGCATTATGTAAAAACAGAGTAATGACTTATTTTTCTTTTGGGTGAGCTCTGTTATTTAAAACCAGACTTCATCACCCCAAAAATAGGATTCAACAATTACAGCATATGTTTATCCATTATTCCAGTTACATTGGTTCTCTACTGACACTAATGAAAATGCACTTAATGAATAGCTGTATTAGAAAAACTAACTTTAGCAACAGTATTGATTGCAGTAAAAGCCCGAGCCAATGAAATGAATATGTGAGAGCAAGAGGATGTGAAAGAATAGACGGAGAAAAGTCTGGTTAGAGAGCAGAGCACAGCGCCTCCAGCCTGCCTCATGGTGAAGTCTGGGGAATGCATCCTCAAAGCTTTGACCTTGCCCTACACTTGAAAGCAGGAAGTGAATGAAAGGGGGGGCATGGGAGAGATATGGTTAGAGGAGCCCTCCCTGATGACCTGGGTTTTACTGTGGAGTGCCAGGTCATCTGATATTTCCTCCAGGGCAGCCCAGGAAACCAACCTGTCCAGGTCTAGGCACAAATGCACTGGCTGGTGTTTGGGGAGGGTGGAAGGAGTTTGCCAAAGTACCAGCTATCACAAGTTTAGACTCAAAAAAATGAAAATAAATTCAAAAAATGCAATTAGTTACAGACAGACAGAGATGAGCACTAGATAATAGAAAAGAGAAAGTGGAGTTACTGAAAATTTAGATAGTACAAACAGACTAAAAAGGACAGAGTAAAAAGTTTGAAGTTTAAATGGATTAAAGGTATATCGGTGATTAAAAAAGTGTGATTTGGTTCAATTCTGCAAGCAAACATACCTTAGCTAAATAATTTTGAGCTTTTTTTAAAATTTATAATTCATGAATTCTTAATGCACTGGCAATAACGTATTACACACTGTATCCATGTAATCTCATGCTGCCACATTTCTCTTTTAAAAGAGGAAAAGTGGTAAGGTAGAGTGAATCCATCTGAGCCAACTTTAACCTCCAGCTGCCTTTAAGATTTTCTGAGCATGTTCCATAATAGGATGCAGTTGATCTGCTATCAAGACAAATGGTCAGTACGAGAGACCGATATGAGAGAGTTCAGAAAGCAAAAACAACAATAGGGTATGACGCTGTTGACAGCTGCACTTGGCATCTGTTGAAGAGGGGTGAGGCTGTCCTATGAGTACTGTGTTAGGTTTAAAAAAATCCCCTCTCCAGCATACTGCTCATTAGAACCTGCATGGGGCTTCCCTTCTGAAAGGGAAGGGTGGAAGTCACACTGTGTCCACTCTGTTAATCCACTGTGACGAGCAAATTAGTTGTTCTGCAGTGGCTGTACCCACAACCTCAAACTATCCTGAAACTTTGGCAACTGATGTAACGGACTGATTTAAGGCAAAAGGTGCATGACCATGGCACAACACATTTCTGTGAGGAATAGCTGCTTAGCACACATGAACACCTTTACCACAAAAGGGCTTACAATGTGTTTAAAACACACCTCAGGCGATTTTGTTCAGTTTGTCCATCTAGCTTGCTCTGTACCATCTCAGCTCCTGAAGCGCAGCCATACAGGAGGTGGAAAGAGCGAGACAAGCTGTCCACTGGCCTACATTATACATAGTTCTGGAATCAATTTGACATTGATCCTGGATAGCTTAGATGTTTTCCAGTAGTTGGTCAATGCCTCTCTTCACATTTCTGCTCGGCATGCTGGTCATAAGACTGTTCTGAAATAGGAGGCATTCTCCTGGGGAGACTCACTCCTCAACGCCTCCCTGCTCCCACAATCAATGTTACCTACAGCAGCTGCTCTGCCAGCACTCTCTTTTTTGTTTACTGTATCACTTTTGTACACTATATTGTAGTTATGCACAAGAAAGAGACTGAGCATAAGTGACAACAGCGGAGAAAGACGAGTCTTTCCTCAGGGGAAATGTGTGTGTGTATGTAAGGTGATGAGGTGGCTTAATGTTTCCCTTTTCCTTTAATATGTCAGTCAGTATCTGTATATCGCAAAGACCGAACAGGTGTTTGCAATCAAGGCTGATCGGTACCACAAAAGTTTTCAGAATTAAGGAGTAATTTTGCAAAAAGCCATTGCAGAAAACACAGAACCAGCAACACTTAACCAGAATTCAAAGAAAGCAAAGAAAAAAGCTATACTACCTAAATATAAATATACTAGCTCAGTTCACTACGTTATTTGAGAAACTATGACAGACTTTGACAAGACAAAAAATAAGGATGCTTTAATATTACTACATTTTAGTCACGTGCTATCCCTAAAAGTCCCAATTTTAATCGTTTAATGCACCTCCAACCAAGGTAGGTAGAGAACCTTTATTTAGCCTGCATCTATTAGACAAGCTGTTCAAGATCAATAAGAAGGAAGTAAAAGTCGTAACAAGGTATTGCCAGTGGAACCAGAGGAGGCTCAGCCCTATAAGTCTCCCTCAGTGGCTTCACTCCAGGTCTCCTGATGCCCGCAAGTCAGTTGCCACCTGGGCCTCTCATTGTTTACCTCTGCAGCTGACTGTTATTAGAGCTGAAGGGAATGAACCCATAAAAAACTTTTAATTTAACAGAATATATTATGATTTTAAAGTTGATGAGTGATTGTGATAAATGATCTTTATATCAACCCAAACAATTATGATTATATTCATTCCACAGTCAAGCAGCTATTCTCAATTCTGTGCATCCGAGCAGCTATAACATGAAGGGAAAGTGTGACAGAAAGAAGAAGACCAGGACCAAGAAGGAGCTGGCAGAAGGCAGGATTGTTTTGGCTTTGGTGCTAGAGCTGCTGTCTTGGATGTTCATTGAGAGGATGTAATTATTTGGCCTTGAAGGACTACAATGGTCAGCCACCGCCTCCCACAGGAGGCTACATCACCACAAAAGACAAATGAAGGAGGAAAGCAGAGACACTGGTGTACAGCTAAGCACAAGACAAACCTAGAAGAGTAAAAAAAAAATAGCTGGCATGGGAATGGATTTGCAGCATGTGGTGTCTGACAAAAAGTGAACTGGACATAAAGTTGACTGAGATGAAATACATCCATCTTTGCCAGCCACAATTTGTGTGCGTTGTGACCCAGTGGCTGTTGCTATGGATGTGTGTGCCTGCTGATGTAAAGCCCATATGGGACCACCTACTGCTGTACCCTTGAGAGATGTGTCTTGTGTAATAATTCTATTATACCTCTTTCTTCTTTTATCTATTGCTCCCCCTCTTTCCCTTCAGGCTCTAACTTCTGGCAAGACTCTAAGATATGTTTGAGGCTTGGTGGAAATGTGGAGCGCTACCTTGGTAAACAGGGCAAAAACGCAGATGCATTGTGGTGGTTCGCTTCAGGGCGCGGCGGGAAGTGGCCAGGTTCACTTCCTGACACCCCATGGCTGTCTGACCTCTGGCGTCCGCGCTGCATGTCCTCTTCATCAGCTATGCAGCAGGATGTCTGTTCCCTCCCGCTGACAGCCCAACCAAGGAGAACGGAGAGTCGCGTAGTCTCCGTGATGCTGACCTTACCCCAGCCCCACTGCAGAGACTCCAGGCTGTTACCCCATTCTGTTGGCGAACTTTTATCCTCCTCCTCAAAACCCAACTTCTTGCCAACAAAAGTAAAAAAAAAAAAAAAAAACTGCAGGAGCAGTCAAACTTACTAGACAAGAGGGTTCTCTCTGTGTCTTCTCTCTTTCTTATTCTTGTTTCCCCCCATTTGACAGATGCTCCAGCTTTGGTAGACAGCAGATATTGGAAGTGCCGTGTGAGCCAACAGCCAGCAGGTCTGTGTGATTTCTAATATAATTTCACGATTTGATCGCGAGCAGACATAAATGTTACATTTGTTGCATTTCTATGCTTTGGGAGAGAAAAATATTCTAGTGAAAATCCACTGAGAGGGCATTAAATGTCATCTAAATATAATTGAGGTGTGAGTTCTCCCGGTGGAAACATTGTAAGAATCTGAGCATTATATTCTTAAATATCATAAATTTCCCCCCTCCCTACAAAAGTCAAGAAGCAATGGAATCATGCATAAAAGAAGTGAGAGAGGAATCTAGAAGGTTGCCATTTACTTCATATCAATCAAATGATGTCAGCTTTCATTTTAGGGTAACTGTAGGACCAGAAAGACGAGCAGAAAGCGGCTGAGAGATTCTCACGTCTTCCTCAAAGGCACAAATGAGCAGAATTCTGTCTCATGTGATCCTGAGAGCCTATTTATTTCAGCTCCAAAATCAATTAATGCCCACATTATCCTCTGAATTCCACTATTCAGTGCAGCCAAATGACTGGTGCACCCTTGCATGAAACCAATTTTAACTTTCAATCCTTGATGCCTCCCAGAACCACCTACAGGTCTTCCTCCAGAACTGCAGTTTTCCTTTGGCAGCATCTTCCATGTTTGCCTTTGAGCGTGTGGTTCACATTTGTTTAAAGTAGCCGTTTGCTGTGCAGAGAAGGTTGTTGGCTTTGTCAAAAGTAAAAATTATTGTTCAACTACATAGTGAAATGGACTGAATGCAGAAAGTTCTGATACGAGGGCAACATGTGACAATAAAGTCGACCTTGCTCACCGTGTTACAAGCGGGAAGAGAAGAGGTGAAGGACAAGAAGGAGAAAGAGATGGAGGAGAGAATGAAGCAAAAGATTTTGTAAAAGGGCAAAATGTGATGTGTTTAATCTGACTGCTGTGAATGCTTTGAAAAGAAAAAGACTACAAGACTGAGCCCAATTGTCACGTCCATCCACAGAAAGTGACATGTTCTGCTTTAGAGACAATGAGAAAAGACACGAAGACAAGACAGTTTGGAAATTTTACCAAGGCGAACGGTCAGATCTCCAGCTCAGGCCAATTAGCCAGAAGAAACTCCCCCCACCCAACTACTAATCAGCATGGAAGGATCACCCTTTGTCTGTCAGACCCATGCCTTTATCTTCTTTTGCTACTTGGTGTACACTGTCGGCAAAGCACGCAAACACATACACACATTTAATTCTTTCACGAAGCAGTTACATTCCTGCAACTTCCTTTTCTGTTCTTGTCATCTCTCTGTTCGCCTCTCGGCGCGCACACATCCAGGCGAAAAAAAACACGTATAAGAACACTGAATGCAAAGGCAAGTGCACATATAGCACCAGTCAAATCCTCACGTGAACTGCTATCATTTTATCTCCTCTCAGCTCCTGACATCTCACTGACAATGATGTGATTGTTAGTTCTAGAGGAGGGCTCCCTTTAATTGAAGTGGGTGTGAGTGCGCGCGCGCGTGTGTGTAGCTATCTGTCCAAAGCATCGCCTGGCCATAGCCGGTATTGTTTGGCCTATCAGACAAGCTGTCAAGTGTTCTTCCCCTCTCTCTCCCCCACTCTCTCTCTCCTGGCTCTCTGCCGCTTTGTGTTCACGTTACAATAACGGGAATGTAGGACTGTGAAGGTCACAGATGCCTGAAGTCAAACCAGCTTGCTGGCATGAATGTTTTGTCTCCTAACAGCAGACTCCAGCGCCAGACATGTATGTAACACTATCCATCCACATGAGACACAGCCAGTGACTACTCAACACCAGTAATAATCATGTTCAAGGTGATTTTACCCAAAGTGAAGCTATCAAATGCTGAAGTGGGTCTGTGCAGCTGTATAGATTTTCACTTGTAGATGTTTTCACCAAGCAAACTTTTCCTCAACTTTTTCGCCTATATCTGCATACTCCCATCTGCCTCGTGTGCATTATCAGTCTCACATCTCTCCCCTCTAAAAGTTCAGCCCGTTGAGAAGGGAGGCACAGAATGCTCTTTGTGAAGGCTGCCTTCGCAGACGGTAGGGAATCGATCAACCAGCCGCTCCAATGGCCTGCTCCTTTGTGAGCCCAGTCTGGCTCTGTGCAACTCTCCTCTGTTTATCTCCCTCATGTCTCTCGCTGGCTACATGCTCTTAATTAAACATGCCGCTTGGCTATTAATTGTCAACCAGATTCAATTTGTTCCCTGGGCACACTGTGAATGGGCCTCTCCTCACAGAACAAAGGTGTCCGAACAGCCATGTCAGAGTCACACAAAGGGCCGAAAGCATCACTTCTATCTCAAACAGTGTGCAGGCAGCTACTGAATGAGGTGTTATCCAGGCAGGTTTCCAAGCAGGTGTTCATGAGAGGTTCTGAGAAAACTGTCATGTACGTCGCTGCACTTTTTAAAAAATCTATGGCATCAAGTTAGAAACTAGGTATTCTGTCAGAATTTAGGTACCACGCCTAAACTTACATTACTGTCATAATGTGTGTATCTGAAAAAGTACCTATTCATTAAATACTCTAAATCTGCCTCGTTTTTAAATCTTGTTAGGTAGTTTTTTTCTCTTGCATGGGAATTCTTTGACAAATTGTGGAAACAAATAAATAAATAACCCAATGACTGCTGAGATGAATCTGGGAGTAAGCAGCTGCCAAGGCATAATATAATTCATGGCCATGCATCAATGTTACTGGAGACTGCTCCAGCACCCAGCCAGAACCCACAGAGCCAAGTGCCAACACATCCATCCCCTTGCAATTCCCTCATCCGTCCCACCTCTCAGTCACTCCAACCATCACCCCAATCAATGTTCTCTTCCCAAAAGCCTAAAGCTTTGGGCCACAGCTGGTGCCAAGAAGGCCTGGCTGGGGCTATTGTGTCACTGCCTAAACCCCTCAACAATACAACGATAAACCTGCCCCTCTCGCATACAGAGCAGATGCCAAGCCAAAGGCTGTTCATACACTCTCACACAGAAACCTATATACTATTGTGTAGAAAGCCTTTTGCAAACACTTTGTTGTTGTGGAATTTTTAATGAGTAAGGCAAAGGTATATATACAGCATACACAGAAAGGAGATCTTTTCCCCAGTGAGCTTCTGTGCTCGCCTTTTCCGCAATCCCAATATTTTGCTGCTGGTGGACTCACTGAGCAGTTGAGGAATTACTTATTTAAAAGATAAGGTTTCCTCTGTTGTCAGCAAAAACCGCATCTTGTCCATAACAGGAGAAAACCAATGCAGTGTGAAATCAAAGGTCACCCGGAGACAAATAGCACTAACAGGCAAGAGCAGGGGTGACAAACGCTCCCTCTCTGTGCTCTCCAAATTAATTAAGAGTGGAGATTTAACATGGCATCTCCAACACAAAGGAGAACAAGCAGTCTTGTTGTTGTTTAAGCACGACTTTTAAGAGAACAAACACAATTTCTCCTTTTCTCTGTTGTAATCAAAGCGTGTTTACTCATGTCTCTCAAATGGCCGTTTCATCGAATGCTTTATGTCGCAGCTTTGAGAAGTCATCGATCCTTGCCTAGACCCTAAGATGCCTCCGTTGAGTTTGCGTCAGCCTCACAAGTCAGCCTGCCTTCAGCCCAAGATCCTTGGGGCACACATTAAATGCTTTACCCCAGGCAGCATGCTAATCCACAGCATTCGCAGGTGTCTCTGTCTGGCCGTGACCACAAGATAAGCACAAGCCTGGAGGAGACAGCAGAGAGCAATAGACACAAAGTGCACGTGTGAGTGTGCCTTTGCATCCAGTCCACAGTCAGTCACCCAGTTGAGGAGATGGGCTGAAAACAGCAGATCTGAGACCAAGCTTGGATAATGACACCTCATTGGGGAACAGCTAGCGAGAAAACATCTGCATCCCCTTATCTCAGCAATGGCTGTACAGTCGAAATGACACGCCGATCATTTACTGGATTACCTTACAGTAAGCTGCTTCCTGATGTTCTTTCACAGATCAGTGTAGTGGAAATGTTTATACAGAGTGAGCTGGGACAGGAACGTTTTCTCAGTGTCTTAGATAAGCATGAGAAGCCAGCCTCCTGGCCTCAGGCATGGATCGCAGTGCTCTCACCTAGCATTGATCCCAATGTTCAGTCAAGCAATTGTGGACCAGAAATTTTAATAAGCTGGAGTTTAATTAGTCCCAAAAAGGTAAAGCTAATAACATTTTGTATGGTATCACTACTCTGTCAATTAACCCTCTGTTTAAGTAATTATACATTACTTTAGAAAGTCTCTAAACAGAGTCAGGGAATTCAGGAAGAAATTTCCAGAAATACTGACTGTTGGGCTAATTCATTTTACAAGAAAAGAGTTGACTCCAAACACAAACCCTGTGAGAAATAAAAGTTTGGTTAATTAGATTTGCTATAAATGGCAGTTACTACCCACGACATAATATCCTCGAAATATACTGCATTTAGAAATGCTTCATTTATATTGCATTAAACAACGAGGGGTCTATGTCCTTGATGTTAGTGAAATATGGAATGGGGAGCTCGTAGCACAACTTAGAATGCACCAATCGCATGTAAGGTCATGTTCAGCTGTAGCTTTTGGCCTTTTAATGGTCATTTATTGTTCATCAAGTGCATGTGTGTGTACATGCTTACCGGTTTCTATGCGAGTTTTATGTGTTCTCTCCCCCCAACGGGGGGCAGCACCACCCTGGCCTCACTGCCTCCATCCACTCATCCATCCCACGTCTTGTCTAATTAAACATCGTTAACATTCATCCCAAGGTCTTATGCAGATGAGCACAGAGGGAATGTGGTGCACTGCGCATTAAGAAAACAACTTGGGGGTGGCAGAGAGGTGAGCTCAGGGATGAGATGGGGTTGTAACCGAATAGAGATGTGCCTGGATATCTCCGATCTGACCTCATTCATCAATTAATTACCACCATCAGCAGGAGGTGATGTGGAACCAAAGCTGAAATCATTGCACCGTGGCATCTTCACCACGAGTCTGTTGACTGTGTTTGTGTGGAAATGTGGGTATGAAAGACAGGAGCCCATTAAGCCCAAATCCAGGTATGTTAAAGTGTGTCATTGTCTATGTGTACCTACGGTATGACCAGAAAGCAGACAGATAGACAAACTGACAGGCATCCAGCCAAGCACTGCCAACGGTGCCTCCTCAACAGAGCTGTGATCACAGCTCAGTCCTGTCATGTGGCTGTCACTCTATCACTCAAAGTCACACACATACACACACGCACAACACCGTCACAACATACCACGGTGCAGCCGTGCTAACGCCTACTGTATGGACACATCTTAAAAGACAGTCTTTGTTCCTTTATACTGTCACTTGTATGGCATGTTAGCTTTAAAATTTAAAAAAGCAGACTGTTACCCTTCTGCACATATGCAATGTAGTAGATTAGAACCAGTCAGGTAAGCTGATGTGCCGAAAAGCCAAGTAAACACAAGACAAAACTTTGTTTTGGAATAACTGAAAGTAATAGAGGTTTATGACAGTTGTTTTTCTTTGGAGGCTATTTTATCACAAACTGTGAAAATAACAGCAAACATTTTGGCTTTTAAAGCAAAATAAAAGACAGATTGATAGCGTTAGTTATACAGCACACAAGTTTCGCAAAGATCTCAACTGAGGTATATGTAAGTAGTTGCATTTGTCAAAGACAAAGACAGGATTTGTGCATTACCTTGGGCATGAATGGCAACTTACAGTGTTTTATCCAGCAGACTTAAATGGGTTTAAGAGGCTGTGGTGGTTGATATAGTCTGAGAGTGCCTGCTGGGGCAGTGGGACGGATGTGGCAGCAAGACTATGAGTTATGCACATTGCACTTGGCCGTATGTTTTAGTGGCCAACCCTGTAGTCGGGCATGCGCAGCAGCACTTCTTAAGATCCTGTTTGCAACTGTCAATGGAACAAAAACCCAAAGGAGCAGCCTGCTTAAACTTACTCACCTTCACTGTCGGCCTCAGATTCATCTCTGGGCACAGCATGCATATTACATGCACTTAAACACACACTAAGACAAGTACACTTCTAAAAATATATGTCTGTACTTGTGCACACATACTTGTCACACAGGCTGGTGCATAGCACAGGGTCAGCACACCACATGTGGGCCTTTTCAAAAATAAATATTCTTTCTCAAAGGACCAGTGTCAAATGCATGCATGGAAAAGCACGAAAAGTATTCTGCCCTGCATAAATATCAGATGCACAACAGCCAAGGTCTGTCCAAATCCTCTCCCTATCGGCGTCCACTTGAATCACCTTCAAGGATCAACAACTTTCATTTGGTGCTTTGCGTGTCTCTTCCATAAACATGCTATCCTACTTGAGCTCCACTCACTCTAAGTGATGAGCAAACTGTGGGATTAAACACTGCCATAGTTAAAAGTCAAACCAGGGGGCGCTGTGTAGACAGTCAAGCGCTGGCAGTGAGGGTGAGCAGGCGGGCTCAGGAAACGATGATGAAGTGCAGCATTAGTGCGGTGATTAACTCCTTTTCTCGCTCTTCCTCCTCTCGTTCAGTCCCATTTCCTCCCATTGCGGGACGGGAGGGGAGCCTCTGATCAGTGTGTGTGAGATTCCCTTGACACACCGTCCATCTGTGTGTATGAGCTGGCAAGCCAGCAGGCCTTCTTCACCAACATGCTGCTGAGATCCCATCTCAGTGCCTCTCCATTACAAACCTTTCCTCTCAAGCTCTTGGAACAGCACTGAAACTTTGATGAGATAGCGTCCCATTTAAACATGACATGATGTAAACATGTACAGAACATAAAAGTATAAAAACAAGAACATGGATCGATGTACTATATAAACCAATTCAAATAAATTTTACACGGGACTGAAAACAACATTACCATCCTTGAATCATATATTACACACTCCTTTCTTTGTTCTGTGGTTTACAACGTGCAACTTGTGAAAGAGTTATGGAATATTTGTACAGGCGAGTGCAAGTTTGATGTTCCCCTTAAAAAAAACATGGTGCTTCACTGTACAGTGTCAAAACTCACGAATCCAATCATCAGTTGAAGGTATTTCTGATTTTATACTCCTTTGTAGCGGTAGCCAGCTTTCTACCATCAGCACAAAGAATCTGAAATACTTCCTCTAACTTGAGAGGGGAAGTTACATGAAGGCAGGGCTCTCAAACAGAAGGTCTAGGTCTGGGATAGAAGCCTGAAATTCCTGTTGTAAAACATGACCTCCTACTTTTAAAAAAAAGTCCGAATATATGAGAATGATTTGACTTGGAAAATATTCAGAGTTTTGAGGATAAAAACCGACATTAGAAGGTTTTTTAAAATTATTTTAACGTTTAATTTTACAAAATATTTTCTGAATATCTGAGAATCAGGGGATGTGACTAGTCCATCTTGTATTTATTGTTTTCATCACATCACATCCTTAAATGAACGGCTAGTCAGCTTTTTCCAGTGCTCACAAGTTATTTCTAGTTGTGGCAGTGGTTATTTTTACTTGTATTGTTCACAGCTAAAGTGAATGCAAACACATATCTGTAAACCCTGCAAGAAAAATGCAGCGCAAAACTGTACTGACAGTTCCTTCTCCAGAGCATTTCACACATTTCCACCATACACTGTACAGAAAAGACTGATGTAGTCAGCTTGACATCCCCCATTGGTTTGTTCTGAAGCCCTAAAGCTTAGGACTATGTGTTTGTATTAGGCTATGAACTTCATTATTTCTGATGTAAAACTAGTCATTTTAACATGGGAGTCTACAGGGAAGGACTCCTTTGGATCCAAGTTTTTTTAGGACTACCACACTGGCTTCATTTTAAAGAAAAATATCACTGCAAATTGTTACACAACAGTGAGCAGCAAAAGTTTTGTGGCAAATCTAATGGCCTTGTTAATAAAAAAACAACAACAATTTCGACTTCATCTTTCCTACATGTATATATTGCGTGATTTTTGGCCATAGAATATAAACAATGATTAATATATAAAGACCAAATAATATTGGAATCACAATTTCAGTATATGACTACCGGACTGTCCTAAGTCTATTAACAAATGCATGAAATGACACAGTGATCAAAACCCACAGACAAATGCAAAGATGGAGATAAAGTATGCAAAATAAATATTTGAGATTTCAACAAAGGAGAAAATCTAGTTGTGGCAGCAGACGTCTTGTTTGTTTGAACGCATCCTTCAGCTGTTATTATGACCGCTCCAGTGGGACCCAGCACTGAAACACATAGCGGTGGAATTGAAGCCATGTGTTCTAGCCAGTGATTTATAAGGTTTTGTCATTGTGCAATGTATATCAAACTTGATGTTGTAGACAAGTTTATTAGATCCAGTGTGGGTTGCAATAAACTTATGATTGCTAAAATCTTACAGTCCTGTAGGTGCCTTAAGGGGATCTGTAGCAGGGATGCTATTTTTAGTGATTGGAATATTATACGTAGGGCTGTATGTGGATCACAACTGCCCAGAACTTCCAGCTTTTCTTTTCTTTTCTTGAAAGATGATCTAAGTATTCCCAGCCTCAAACAGATGGAAAATTGACAGGCCTGTGTCTGTTCTTTGGAGTGTCCAGTGTTGGCCAGCCGGCCTATTGGAACAGTGTTTTGCCCTCCAGGGTCTCCGAGCAGTCACATGTCACAGAAAACTATGAATAGCCCTTTCCAAGGAGTGATCAGAGGGCCAGGTGGCTGTGGCAAATGACCTGCACTCAATGGTGCAGTAATAGTTTCACCTCTTCACCACAGAGGCTATTCTGTGATCACAAAGCCCCCACTCATATCAGCTTGCATCACCAGTCGGCAAGCAGGGAAATCCTGCTTTCTTCCTCCTCGCGGGTGCACAGAAAAAATCGTGATTATTGGAAAACCAGCAAGGTGAAACACACCTGGAACATGAGTTACATAAATCCAGTTCCTGATATTAAAAGTCTTGATGGCAACTATGTAGTAGTGCACAGTCCCTTCTTTTTTAATGCTACTGTATACTACTTGTACTAGGTGCAACATTTTCTTATACTGGAAACAATTTTTTGTATGCATTACTCATAGTTGGTACAATTTGTGGCATCCCTCTTGCATTTTCAGCCCACTCCACAGGTACTGGGAGTGCCTTTGAACAGAGGTCAAAATTTCACTCAGGCACAGTGTTCTGGGAAGCGAATGAGAGTATTGAACAGTTCTTGCACTCAAAGGCTCTTGCCTTTCATATGCAGATTGAAAATGATACCCTGTGAACAGCAAACAATTTGCACATTTTTGTTAATCATTCACTCAACAATTTGGCACAAATATTTGCCAAAACAATATTGCGCCTTGTTTTTTCAACAAAGAATAAAAGTTTGCATCAATTCAAGACTGCTGCTGCTGCAAAAAATGATAAAACCCACAAAAAGAGGCCGTCTTTCACACAAAGTGGCAATCAATGTTAATCAAAACAGTATTTACAATGTTTGGAAGAATTGCCAGTGTTTCTACGTGTTATAACAACTGTTAAGTGCCTTTCAGTAAAGGTGATTCTTACATCACTTTGTATATCTCCTGTTCTCTCTATTTCTCTTCTGTGCCCTTATAAATTATCAACAATTGCATGCCAACGCTTCTCTTTTTTCCAGGTGTAGAAATTACAGCTGTCTCCTCTTCTCTCTCTCATCCTGGCATCGCTCATCTATTATTCAGTTTTTAATTTGGCTATTTGAGGTTTGTTCCCTCGTTTGGCGACAAGTAAGCCTCTGCTAAACAGGCACCTTATCCATTACACTAAATCTAGCACACAGCAGACAGCATTCTGGAATTGACCATTAGAGGGGTTATTGATATAACCACCATTCCCCCTCATCATTATCCCTCTAATTTATCCGTAATTGTATAGCAGCTTTTTGGAGTTGTTCTCACCTTGAATGCAAAGAGAAAGCATCTTCACTTTGTGAAACATATCCCATGTTTGAGTGGTTTATACAAAAAAAAACCAACAACCCCAAAACACACACACACACACAAAATATCCATTAAATTATGGAGAGGCAGCATTCACTCTAGGCAAAGCCGGGTCTCGATTGTGGCCATTTTGTTCAAGAGCTTTTGTATTTGTGACAAAAGTTTCCAAATTGCAGTCGGCTTTTAGCAAGGGTACCATCACACTTCTGGTCGTCGTTACAGAGAGATAGGCCTCTCTGACTGATCTTCAGACTCCTATAATCATATGCAATTGTGGTAAAGTGAAAAGAAAGGCACGGCTCTTTACTGGGATCTATGGCTCATTGTATCTTGTGTGTCACACGAGCCAAGGATCAATAGCACTCAATAGTCTATTAATAGGCAAGTCTTGGCTCTGTTCAGCGTGTAGCACCAGCCTGTCCACTAGACCAGGCCATGAAAAGAGGAGGGTGCAATAGAAACCAATCCTTGCTCTTCTGTTAACAGTGAAAGCCTCTTAATCATCTCAGTTTCCCATTGACTTACTGCTTCTCTCTCTCTTACCAAAGGTCCATCTTAGGGGGATAGTTAACCGACCCCCACATCCCTTCCTTGCCACAAGGAAAATGACTCTATCTATTAAGGAGTTTGGAAGTGAGGTCAAGGAGGTTTTCCTCAATTAAAGTGCAACACTTTTGTTTGGATAATTCTCTCTCCATATATTTAGGTAGATATATGCATATGCTTGTGTAGGACACTAGACTATTATGGCATCTTAAACTGACTTGCAATTACAATTAACACTGAAGATTTTTTTTTTTACAATAACCCTTTTCCCACATTGAGATCTGATGATAATAAGCTGCCCTCTAACAGAAGTGATTACTGAAAAGCACTTGGACAAGTACGAGAACCTCTTCATTTTAAGTATAAGTGATCCGCCTAATAGACCGTAGTAGTTATCGGATAGAGACACCAAAATCAGACTCCAAGTCGCTCACTCATGCAGGCAATCAAAGGACACCTGAGTAATATAAAACAAATATTGATATTGATCAGCAGTCTTTAATTTCCTCCCACCTCTAATAATGCTGAAAACCAAATAGAGCTTCGGGCCTTCCACTGTTTACTATCTCGCACAGATTGTGGCATCAATTCTGGTCGAGGAAGATTTATTGATGAATTCCCTTGTGTTTGTTTAAGCCTGTTGTTTTGTCGAGAGCCATGATTAAATGCTGCACTTATAGTTTAAAGAAGTGTTTGTTATTTCCATCATTTGCTTGACAGAAAGTAATGAATACACTGTATCTTGGCCCACATCTTTTGACTTTATGATTACTTTTGTACACCATGCTTGATAAGAAGAACATAAGGGAAGAAGTCATTTGGTAGGATTCAGTTTGATATTCGTCTTTACTCTGGTTCTTCCCCCACCTTGGGCACAGCCAGTAGGGAATGTAACTAGGAAAGGGAGGTGGTCAGCATCACATGATCTCCCCTTGGTAGTTGAGTACCGCCTCCCTTTTGGGAGATGGGGGCTGTCACATTCGTCTTTGTCATGGCGCGGCAGGCCACCCATTCATCAGTTCTGCCAGCAATGGCATCCCTTTCCTCTGTGTGCCCGGAGACTGGGCACGTCTGGGCCTGACTGCATCCCAGATACACACAGAGAGCAACACACAGACACTCTGATGGATTCATTTATTAGGCCTTTCATTACCCAAGGGGGCAATGGTGAATCGCAATGCACTGAATGCCACAGCATTGCACAGCTATGCTGTTGTTGCCCTCTAGGCCTACTGCTATCATGGACAGACTTTCAGAGGACAGAATAATGTTCCAGAAAGTGTCTTTTTTGACACCGGAAGCCATATTGGATTATCAAAGTAATTAAGTTATTTTACATATAGAAAAAAAGTACATTTGTTCTCGATATCTGCACTGCAACAAACCTTGATAAATATCATCCTACCCTCATTCTTGCTAAAGCCAGAATGTGACTACTTTTATTTTTTTGAACTACAAGCTAAGCAGGGGCACACTCCTTTTGTTTTACTGTGTGGCTAAGTCTGCACTGTTCCTGTGGCTTTATGAAGCTTGTTTTAAAAAGCCAACTCTGAATCAGTTCTTCTGTACGTGACAGCCTGCAGATTCCAGAGCAATCGGGGAGAAACCAACCACCAAGTAGATGTGTGAGGATAGAGTTCAATACTGCCTGCAAAACTTAGTATTATTGATTGCACAGGATGGTAAATTCAATATAGTCTAAAGAAGTTAGAATTGTGGATCTACAAGCCAAGCAATTCAATAGTGTTCATCTCATGCAATGGTGAGGATCTGGGCACTGTCTGATTCAATCCCAGAAGCTGTGGAGAAGCCTAGCAGGGATGGAAGCGCCAACAAATGCAATACGCTGCAGCTTCAGAGAGGATCTTAGGAGTCAACAAATTTAATAGAGCCACTTTATCCCCTCATATGTTCGTGCAACTAGATTTAGAGTGTGGAGGTTCCCCTGTGAAGCTCCCAGGAGCTGGGGGGTTTATTCTAAATAAACTGTTGTCTTTACTGCATCTTTCTCCAAGTCCAAGCCAAGCCCTGGTTTAATTACAACAAATCCACCGCATTTGTTCACCAAATGCCAGTAATAAGGAATGCTTAAAAAAAACTGCTCAAAGCAACTGCTGTCAACAATAATGGCAGAGGGGACACATCTCTGACTTCCTGTAAAATATTTTATGTTTCACTCTGGGTGTAAACACTAAAATCCTTGTCTCTGATTCTACTCAGAGGGAGAAGAGGCAGATGGGAAAAACTGTCACAATGATAAAGAGGTTTTCATCTGATGAGAGAGATGCTCATTTGAGAACCGCAGTTGAAATTTAAAATCATCTAATCCTGCGAGACCATGTACGGCTCAGGCACAGGCACAATAGCGACAAGCCTCTCATCTCACCCCGGACATTTACAATCAAGGCCAAATTAAGTGTGGCATAAATTAGCCACAGATAACATAAACTAGCGCACAGGGGATGGAGGAAGGATATGATGTACACCACTCAAGAGGATGTGATACGTTTCTTTTCAATTACGAGTTTGAACAATGTCAAATCCTAGCTTTAAAATTGCCAGTAATAAAAGAACTCATTTGAATTTTTGCTCCATTCTCTCAAGATATTAGGATGAGGAATGACTCTTTTAAAATGAGGAGAAGAAACAGAACAAGATAAGCATTTCTAATTGCCGCCATGTTTGTTTCCTAATATGTGACCCATGACACTAAAATTATGCAGTTTGAAAATAAACAACAACAAAAAAAGATTCGAGAGAGGCATTAAAGTGTTCTAGGAGGGTGCCTAGACGTGCTAGGAATGCTCAAATACAAATTTAGCTGTGAGGAACCCTGAATAACACAGGCACTGGTTGTAATCCCAACACTATGCTGCACTGTCAAGCAGCTAATAAAAATAGGCTGCTGGCAGATCAAGTCTGTGATTCAAATACATTCAAAGCCTTTCTTAACTGAACTGCAAAAATCCCATTCTAGCTCATTTTCAGACCCCCCCCCCCCCTTTTCGTTTTCACTCTCCCTTCCTGCTTTCTTATTGTTCTCTATGTCTCTCTCTCCTCTCTCACGCCATCTCCCCGTCTCCCCTCTCGCAGTATCATTGCTAAATCTATTTGGAGCCGCCGCTGGGAGCAATTGAGCAGAAATGGGTTTGTGCACATCTTGAAAACTGTGTCTGTCATAAAAACACAAAGGTTCAGCACAAAGAACTGGTTAAATATCCATGCATCTGGCCACTAGTAGCCTGCAGGTGTCCTCAGCTAGGGCAACTGTTGACTTGGAACAACATCAGCAGCATACTCACTGTATTGTAAGTTTGCCTCAGAAATGTGTATACAACAAAAATCAATTCTCTGTCTGCCTGGGACTCGTAGGTGTGCTACACAGGCTATTACACAACTTGACCATAAAGAACACAAGTTCGGATGACCAGCATGTACAAATAAACTGCTATCACAATAACAATACCTCAGAACCAACTGCAGTACAGCTATGCCTAGAGAGACATCACACTCTCCCTTTGACGAATCAAGTCGCGGGGATGGCGCCATGCGACAGTGCCACTTCCATTTGTCGGAGTGAGATAATATGTCTTCAACTAAAGCCTTCTGAACCTCAAAGAGCACGTTCATTTCCATGACTTTGAATTCCTTACCCATCAAAGATAAGTCTCCTTTTCACACACGGAGCTCTATTTGTCAGTGTCACCACACAAAGGAGAGGGCCAACTTATTCATGCCAAACATGCCTCCAGTTTCAACTTTTGGTCGCCCCTTTGAGCACTGTTTTTTAATTAAAAGAGGTTCCCTTTCTTCTCTCTTTTTTTCCTTAGCACGAATGTCTCTTTGATACCACTTTCCTCAGCTTGAAGTAGTCACGATAACATATCTTTCAATTAGAGTTTTATTGTGACTACCATCTGGTTGCCATTCAACCCTTCTTTCCTCCTCAAGCCACAGCGTACCTGCAATGAGGAAAAGTGACACATGGGTCTGCATAGAAACAGCTCTGATTTTCACCCATCACACACTGGCAGGAGAGGGAGACCAATGGCTTTTATCTGCAAGCTGAGGGAACACGCACCGCCTGGAGAGAAGCTGCGTGGTGGCGGTGCATGGCGGAGGGGGGCCGCTGATGAGTGGAACGCAATGTGAGGCGACGGTGCTGACCCAACTCCCTTCATCCCATACCTCGGCTGCTGCTCTCTTCACATTGACAGGCGGGTAGATTGAGGGCTAAGATTAGCAGCCACTTTCTCACAGAAGGCCAGCGAGATACAGTATTGAGAATGAATGGCCACATCATGTTGTCAATGTTGTAACCTTGGCAACAGACAGGGTACTATTTTAGTCCCCCCACTGGCCACCGGGACGGCTGGTAAGACGACGAGCTGAATCTTCACCGCTAATGGTCAGGATTACACACAGACACACACATTCACAATCAGACACACACAGGCACGCGCATGCATATGCAAGGCAGGCTTACATGCAGTAACTAAGAATCACGTTACATATCTTATCAGGCCTCTGATACGAATATCTGCATGCATTTACATTTTGGGCACCTCAGCAAATCTAGCTAGACACAAGCAAAATGATAGACAATGGCAATTCCGTCCTGAGCACGCAAGAGTAATCCATTCATGAACATCTCATTCACATAATTGCAGTCTAGTCTCATGTCTACACATGCAGCAGCTTCTGTATCAGTTGCTTTCAGCCATGGTAACAAGCCCATTAATGGCCATGTCTATTCCTAAGCAACCAAACTGAAACATTAAGACATAACAAAGCCAATAAACACAAACAATACAATTCTTGAAATGGCTGTCAATCTGCTGATCATGTTACTGTTAACTTATTAAAATGATCCATTTAATTTGAGTTCTCCACTTTGAACATGGATGGGATTCAAAATAATGATTAGGTTTTCATAGCTATGAGGTACTTGACATAATTGAGTCTTTAAAGTCCCATAAGGTAGTATCTTTAGTTATTGTGCAATTCAGTTCAGTTCAAAAACTGTTGCCTCAAGGCTCTCTGTAAGGTCTTTAAGGTAAAGAGAGGGAAAACCCCAACGATCAGACTCCCTAGCCCCCCTATGTGCAAGCACTTGGTGACAGTGAGAAGGAAAAACTCCCATTTAGCAAGAAGTCCCAGCCACCTGCTTCAACTGGTTGGGGAGCGTGGGGAGGAAAGCAATGATTTATCCTATGTAAAAAAGTTTCCTCCCTGTGAGAACAAGTTATAAACGCAAGATTAATAAATAAAATTACTTCATGGGACTTCAGTGGCCCCTTATTTTTTAGATGTCAAACTAACTCGCTCTCAAATTATTTCCTGTAACCTAAACACGGTGAGGGTCTGAAGGCTCTTCTCATCAGGGGCAAACTAACACAATCACCTGTCTAAAATCATTTGTTTGTGTTGTATGAAATAATTCCTCATTTGCTTTTATCCCCTGTGATTATTTTGCAACCAGAGTGAAGCCAAAGCGCTGTATTAAAATCTAATCTTCAAACGTAAACCTGGCTTCTACTGATCAGCCGTGGGCTATTCATCACTGCCATTACCTCACCACGCATTTTTATCCCTTCCTCCTCTACTGCTGCTGGCCAAATCTCCTCCCTCTTTCTCCATCTGACTGACCTCACCTCTCCCTCCATCCCGAGTCCCTCTCTTGATTTACAGCCTCCTGTTCAGCCCATTCCTCGTTCTTTTCCTTGCCCCTTTCCTTGGTTCATTCATTATTTCCTTCCACCCAGTCTCACTTTTTTTTCCATCTCCATCCGAGAATGCATTCATCCAGTTCTCGTCTTTTTTCCATTAACTCTTTGCCATTATAATTCTACTGAATACAGTGTTACAGCCTTGGAGATTCTCATTTATAGTCTTTGGAAGGCTGACGCACCAGAACAGATTATTTGTAGGTAAAGGGGTCATAGGAAATACATTTCCACTGGATATATGATTTACACATAATCAAAAGCACTTAGTTGTCAGTTCATTAGGCACACCTGTCCCTAAGTATATCATACTTTTGGAAGGTCATTATGTTTAGCTTTGTGCTTTAGTATAGGAGTATGTCGATTGACAATATGTCCACTGAAACCAGTCTCCAAGTTCATGAGAGGTGGATTTATTGAAATGCACAACCTTGTTACAGTGACACTTTTCAGAGCTGTATAACCGCCCATAACAGTATATCTTTACAGCAAGTTTTGGCAACACAAAACCATGCCCATATTGCTTTTAAATACACTTAGTAACTGCTGCTTTAAACCTACAGCTGTACACTGAGACAGTTTGGTATTTATAAGAATACCCTTTTTGCTGCTTTCATGTACTTTGTTCTTCTAATTTTGCCTGGTCGTTGCGCATACCCCCAGTAGGGGGTCCCACTTTTTGCCTTTTTGAAAAATTAAAAATAGCATCACTCCAGGGCACTTTAGCCGCAAGTGTTTTTCCTTTACTTTCTGTCGGCAACTGGAAATGCTCAGAAACTGGCTGACTGCTGAATCTGGAGGATTAGGGAGACGGCTCTTTGATCAGGGCTGGGTGAGCTCTGGGATCTCTTCTTCTCTCTTTCTCTCCCTTATTGCTCTCTGTTTCCATCCTATCCTTCTCGTTCCTTTTCTATCAGTTCTAACCCTCCTTCTATTTTCTCTTTTCCTCCGCCCACATTGGATGTAAGCTGCGGGTGCTTTGGCCATGCCTGCTGGCACCCCAGAGCTCCCAGACAGGAGGTGGCAGTGTTACACAGTCGAGACAAATGGGTGTACTGAGGATGGCATCACAGGAGAGTAAGCACTTGTGAGAGGGAAGCAGGGGATAAGGACAGCATATGAACTACACGCTTCTGTACAGATGACATGGGGAATAAGTAATCCCTGGCCCCTTTTGGTCTGACTCAGCAGTCATTTCTCTGTCTCCCCCACTGGAGATAAGTTTAATGGAATTGCAGCATTAGAAGTACTGCATAGCCACAGCTGGGTAAAACTTGCAATACACCTCTTTCTGTTATGAGACACAGACTTGTTTGGTTTTTCTCCCTATCGTGGGGCATGTGTTGTAGGCAGCTGCCCTTCTTCACATACACTATAGCAAAGTGTGGGAGGGGTTCTGAGGATAGCAGAGGTGGCTGCTGGGACAAGATGTGGGCAGAAATTCCTTTATCAAACTGGCTTTTGATTTATCTAGTGGATGAGGAGAGGGGATTACTATCCAATGCTATGTAATCGCACAGAGCTGAGGAGTCATGAGCAGTTACACAGACAGCAGCACATCTGTGTGTCGATGAAATATTCAGGAGTAAGACAGCTCTCCAGAGGAGAGCAAGCTGCAACTCCTCCACACCTCCTCTACCAACGTTAATGATTTATCAATAACTCTACCCTCCTGCAGACTGCCTAGGATGTTGGGCGCACCTCATTAAAAACACCTGCCCAACATGGGGAGGGACCTGACATCAAAAATAGATCTATACAAAATATGGGAGAGTACAGGAGTGGGCAGGTCTTGCCCAAGCAACAGCTTTACCACCGGAGATAGAGAGGTTTAGCAGCCCCCAGCACCTGACCGCCCACTACCCCAATCCAACCACGAATACAGCCTAAAGTGATGTAGGAGTTGCATCCACTACACATAGTACATTTCCAGAGCTTCCATCTGTACAGCATACTACATACGCTTCTTTGAGGCTTTGAGTCAGAAATGGCCAGAGAGATAGCAAACCTTGAAAAGGCAAAGAAGAGCTTACATATACCCACATCTAATAATTGCACCAAACCTCTGTAAAAGTTGTGTTTTACCAAGAAAAGGTGTTATTTAAATAAACCATTTTGGCACCTGCTTGTAGAAATATTTAGTTTAGCAGTTTTCTTCCCAGAAAACGAGTAATCATTTGCTCAACTGGACCACGGCACAGTGATTACACCAATATCGCAGGTAATGGTCCAAAAGTCTTTCCAGTGTCTGTTGCAAAGCTAAGCCGTAACTGTACAGTAAAAGTAACTCCCTTACGATTTAGAGGAACATCCATTTTGAAAAGGGGATGGCTGTAGGGGCAGAACAGTGTCCAAGGGAGGTGATGGAAAAGAGGAGATGGGTGGTTTACTGTGAGTGTGAATGTTGTAACTATAAAAGCAGTGGGTTGATTCATAGGGAGAACAAAGGGAGGGCCAGGCACAAAAAGTTCATAACCATAGAGGAAGCCTATTAACCTTGGTTGGTACTTTAAATGTCATTATTTTTAGCTGACACAACAAAAAGGCCTGCGAGAGCTGTTCTCTTAGCGATGCGCCATGTAAATCACTTTCGCAAAAAGGAAATTACTTCCCGGGGCCCAATGTTATTAATCTAAATTCTCTGGTAAGTCAAATTGTTGCACATAATAAATATGGAGCAGCTCGTGATGCTTATCTGCTGTGACACCCCATTCTCGCCAAAACATTTTTTTCCTCATTTTCTCTTTATTCATGTCTCGATGGCGTTCTTGAAAGAGACAGCTCTACTAAACAGCACTAACACTGGAGGAGTAGGACGGGTGGGGAGGGGACAGGGCTGGGAAGACACTGTCTCTCGCTCATAGTCATCTTCCTATCCTTTGCTTATATGATGCCTGTCTTGGCTGGCTTCTCTCTCTTGCATGTCTTCATCTATTCCCTGTCTCGGACTGTCTGGCTTGATGGCACACACACACACACACACACACACACACACACACACACACACACACCACACACACACACACACACACACACACACACACACACACACACACACACACACACACAAACATTTGAGCTCCTCTACCCTCTAGTTGGCAGCTGCAGATCTGGTTGCCAATATAGAGCGGACCAGATAACTCACTACGCTGTCATATTAGAATAAGCAGCCTTGACAGAGGGATCATTTGCATGCACCCCATCACCAAATACCGAGTCGTCTCCTGTTTTGCACAGAGGCCATACTGTCTGCCGTAGACAGTCAGACACAGAGAAAGGCTGAGTAAAGTCGGGGAAAAGGTGAGCGAGAGGTAGAAAGAAGAAAAGCCAGACATGGAGAGAACAGAAAATCTGAACACATGCATACAAATACTGGACACTGCTGGAAAATACAAAAAATTGTCTTTACAAAATAGTGTAACTGCCCCTTGTGATATTGCCTTTACATGGTAAAACTGTTGCTTTTCCACGGTGATTCACATAGCTCTGGGACTGGCAGGATTAAGAGTAGGGGTCCTCTGGGTTGACTCAATTATGTCTATGTGTGCGTACATACATGAGAGTGTGTGTGCACAAGTGTATCCTGATTATGCAGGTATAATTGTGGAGAGGTGGAGAAACCAGAGCCTCAAGGTCAGGGTGGTGTGGCTCATCAGCTCTAGCCTCTATCACTTTAATTAACTCCTCCGAGGGGCTTAGGAAAAGGCTCTTGTTAAAAATTCACCACAATGGAGCCGGCAACCATTGTAGAAGAGGGAAGGGCAACATGCAGGTTTCTAAAAATAACTCAGCACATGACTACTAAGATGGGCCATTATGTAATTTCACTAGCTAGGAAACTAGACCAACTAAAGTCCGTGATAACTTTTGTAAAGTAAGACGGTGAAAAACAGCAGAAAATTCTGCTCTTTGAACTGTGCTCAATTCCTGTAGCTCTAAATCAAACAAATAGCGGACAGGGCTGTGCCAGATTCATACATTGCCCGACAATGTGTAGAGGTCTATAGTAGTGTGATAGTAGTGCTACCTCAGCATAGCTCTCACAGGGCCCTCATTCTGCAGAGAGGGATGGAGGAACAGGAGAGGTGATATGAAAAGCATCTCTGCATACAACCATGTTTAAATGTCTACAACATATGTTACATGGAGCTATAGCAGAAATTGTGTTTGTTGTGTGTTGTGGACAGACAGTAAAATTCTAAAAAAAAATCATATACTTAAGCTTAGAAAATTGCATTAAGTTAGTCCAGTCTTAAGAAAAAAGTTCATTATTATGGCAAATGGGCAATCTAATGGAGAGTAGCAAAGATGTCAGGAAACGACCAAAACTGTGCTTTTACGAGGCCGTCATGGGACACTTTTCGCAACGAGACATGTTGCAGAGGGTGGTTAAGGACAGATCTGTATCATGCTGTTTGTGGATCAATTTGAGAACTTTAATTAGCCAGGGGGTAAGGGCATGCAGTGCAGCAGGCCCAGGTAAAGCTCATCAGAGAGTGGGTTTACAGGTGCCTTCGGCCCTAATCTCTCCGCCCATCTTGCTGAAATTAAAGCGGCAAATGGGAAATTGATTTCTAGCCCCCCTGTCCATGGCAATATCTCCTTTTGTCTTAAGGACATAAGGTAGGTTTGCACTTGCCTAAGCTGTTCTTTAAAACGTTCATTATTGAAACGATGGGCTGCGCTGGCAGAGGGCCAGGGCAACCATGAAGAGGATGAAGTGCAGAAGAGCCCTCTAAGCTGCTGGCTTTTTCATAGCAACAGGTTGTTCATACAACGATCCTCAATACAAGCTGAGTGGAGACAACAGCTTTGACCTTTTTGCTCAACCTCCAACCCGAGCTGCTGCTGACATGGCACCTGCCGCAAGATTGAGGAGATTAAACCACTCTAAGAGTGCTGGGCTCAACTCTTCAAAGAGAAACTCTCAATATTATCCAGATGATCAACTTAAATCAAATATGTTAGATCTAAGCTAAAGGAAAAGGCCCCACAGGCTTTCCAAGTTGAAGAAGCACAAAACGCTGCAACTCCAATCTATGGAAAAAGCAGAACGACTACAGAAAACAGGAGTGATTCAGCAGAATCTTTGAAACGATGGGCTGGCAAAGCCGTGGCTACTGATATCACATAGAATCAAATGGAGTCTAATTCATTTCCCTCCCCGCATGTCACTTTCCTCAGATCGCAGTTTCTGTTGTGCCGTGTTGATGTTTTCCACTTTATGGCAGGATGCTATTTGTCATTCTAATGAACTTCTCTGTGGGAAAAAAAATCCCAGGGAACATTTCTCAAGATGTCAGGGAGCAGAGAATGTAAAGTGTGCAACACAGTTAATTCAAGTGGGCCTGCCCTGCTGGCAAGAGGCCTGCCTGTGTATCAGTTCGTAACAGGGACAATTCATGCCAAATTAAGGGAGTAAGAGAATATACAGGAATAAGTCCAGAATGTTGTGAAGTCCCTGCTTCCCTCATTTGGGAAAATCTGACAGACATCACTGACAGGGCAACCTGTCAGTGAGGAACAATGCCGGTTTATCTGAAGCTCCTACCATAGAAATAATGGCCTAGTATACACTGTGTACCTTTATGTTTTATGTAGCATGGGACAATATCATGATCCTGCACCCCAATTATTCAAAAGCTAAGAAAACCCAAAGTGCCCACGGCTAATGTTGCTGTGAGAGCATTACAGAGTCTGGTCTACACTGTATAGAGGAAGAAGGAACTAGCTGGGCTGTTGTGCGCACGTGATAAATCTGCTGGTACGCCAGGGCTCTTTTCTCATTTGTTAGGCAGCCATGTGTGAAAATGTTAATGAAGGCCCATATAATCTAGGAAATTCTCACCATTAGAATTTCCTTCACGTAGCCAGTCTTTCTGCTTACACACTGACTATTGTGCGCATCAATCCTTCCACTGTCGTACTAATAATAGACCTAATTGCCTCAGTCAGCCCACTAGCTTTCTCTGCCCCTCTATGCATCTCAAAAAGGAGTAGAGAACTGTCTTATGACAAGCTCATGCCACAGAACATGGAGTAAATCAGGATATATATAACTACCAGACATAAATACCAGTGGCACTCTGCATGGTGTCCATCATCTACCTAGACTCCATCAACTTATCTCATAAAATATTAAGCATCCAGATGCCAAAATATTTGCCAGGGCTCAGCCAGACCGTGCAGCGCTTTTCTCTCTCTCTCTCTCTCTCTCTCTCTCTCTCTCATCCATTATAAATAGAATAGAATAAAACTAGGCCTCGTGACATGTTGTCTCCTCCGACCTCAAAGACCTACCCTATTTGCAGTGGTTTGTTTTGTTGGGGAGAAGCCCTTGTGAGAGCTAAACAATATTTTGCTTGAGAATATTTAGCTATTATTGCATTTTACCCTGTCCTTGTACGTATATTGTGGGGGAAAAAATGCAGATCTTCTTTGAATTTCCTGCTTGAATTAGCATTCAATGAATCTGAGTGCCTTTTTTCCTTCTTCGCTCAGAGAGGCAGAATTGCGTAATTACTCTAAAAGGAAAGGCAGAGGTGGAGGTTTGGCAGTCTTAATCTCTCAGAGTAGAGCCTCTTTAAGGGAGTGGTGACTGCAGGGCCAAAACATCCATAAACCTGCAGGCAACAGCTATCGCATCAGAGCATGTTGGTCCTGCACTACAGCACTACAGAAAACACGGGCAAAAACAATAAATCTACCCAGGATTTCCAAAGCCAGGGTCAGAATTGAAAGCAAAAAACTCAACAGTTCATCTTAAAACCATCTGCAGGAGATTAACATTTAGAAGATGGCCTACAATCTAACAGCCTTGAGTGGAAGGTGCATTTTTGAAAAAAAGAAAAAAAAAAGAAATAAAAAGCTAAGGTCACTTCATTTGTAACCATGAATAGCTGATATAGCAAAAATAAATACCAATTACAATATAATAAACCACAACTCTGTTAAATTGATCCTGTGTTTTGTGTCTCTTGTATCCTATAAAACGACAATATTTAGATACATTAACTAAGAATCACATGTTAAGATTTGCTATTAAATCTTTATTACAGCCAATAAATCCGTTTTTCACAGTACAGTTAGAGTTTCCTCTCATTCTGCATCACTGGCTCCAAGTTAAAACTTTTTAAGAGGTTTGAAATTATTTTATAATTATAATGTTCTGATAGACCACATACAATATATAAAAAGTGAACTGATTTTTTATATTGTATTATATTCGTGGTATTGTATGGAATTCTGCAAAATTAAGCACTACTCAAAGGTCATACTATGTTTATGAATGTACCTACGTTCTTAAGTCATTCACAAAGTTTGTAGGGGGCCTGGAGCCTGTTTCAGCTGTCATTTGGGGCTCGGTACACCCTGATCAGGTTGCCAGTCTGTCACAGTATAAACAGAGAGAGAGAGAGAGGCAACCATTCATGCTCACATTCACACATCCAAATTTAGAATCACCAATTAACCAAACGTGGATGTCTCGGGATTGTGGAAGGAAACCTGCGCTGGCTCAAACAGAAAAGTGATTGATTTCAATATGATTAAGAATAATATATGTTAACAATAACTAGGGTATTTTTAATAAAATGATTCACCCTGAAAATGCTCTTGATATTTTGGACATATATATTTATAACCAACCACACAATCAGCACATTGAACGCAGCAAAAACACAACTAATACAGTTTAGCCCTTACTTTATCGGTTTCAATAGTCACCCTTTTTTAGATTGATCTATTTTACTCGAGTTATCACTAAAGTCATACATTTGATTTTGATTTTTAAATGTATCCTGTTCAAAACTCAGAGGCATTAAAAATCGTCTTTTCAATCATTCCAGTGGTTGATCTGTTGCTGCCTACAAATCGAATGACCTGTGGTATTTAAAGAAGCAAACATTTTGGTTTACAGACTTGAAGAAAGTACTTGTGGGATTTAAATGGTGTCTTTTTACTAAAAAAAATGTTGTATTTCATCTAGTTCAGCATCAAACAGCGTGCAGGACCTTTTCTTATCTTTTGATCCCCAGCCAAACACAACAGTCGCATCCAAATTGCTTTGCTGCTTTGAATGTTTGGAACGTTTGCCTATGCACACCCACCCCCCCAGGCACACACATGCACACACACACACACACTTCCTGAATACCCTCTAGGCTCATTTTGAATTTTTATAAAGGAGACTCCCACTGCAGCCACAGATAGATGAGCAGGTGTGCTAACCCCGGGGTCCGGAAGCCTTCCAATTAAGACACATAGAACCAAAAACATTCCTCCACACTGACCTCGCCAGCAAACATTCACTTCAACGAAAACACGCTCGCTGCCTGCTTCTCTGAGCTGTCCCTCCTGCTGCTCCGCCCAGCATAGTTTTAAATCTATTTACATGAGCTGTGTAATAAACCCAATTTCATCTGGGTCCAGCTGTTCAGTAAAAAAAAAAAAGAAAAAGAAGAAGAGGGAAAAAAGTATTTGTTTGGTTCTTTTCGAAAATGAGTATCTATATTGTATCTTTTTATGGCTGTGTATTTGCATGTGATTTGTGTTTATACGTATGCACGTGTACTTCAAATCTTTCTCCCCTTCAAAGACCGTGTACTGCCTCTGATCCAGGCAGTTATGCTTATCGTGCCAACTTAAAAATAGAGGTAAGAGCGGAGTTCCTGCTGAGCTACAATACCATTTGCTGCTTTATTGGTACTGTGCCGAGTTCATGCTTCACTAAACACCTCCCAAGCAACCAAAATTATTACCTATCACATTATTTAGTCATTTGTAACTGAAAACATAGTCATAACTATTCAACTAATTAAGATTGCCAACCTTGTAAAAAAGCGTGTATAAATAAAGAAGGAGCCACCATGACTGAGTCAATTGTGAAGACTGAGAGGATATTTAAAGAACAATGTAAAAGGGAAGTGAATTGTACTCTTATTTTTGCAGGCTGACCATTAATGTCAACCTTATCAAAGTCATTTGTCTCAGGATTTGTTGAACATCTCCAAAATGCTCTTTTGTCTGTGCTTGAGTGACACTGTTTTCTGAAAGGTTAATTGCTTCTTGTAGTAATAAAAGGCCAGATTCAAGACTGTGATTGACATAAATAGAGGTGCTCTCCCTCCACTTCGAGGTTTTCCACTACGTCCATACTTGGTGCTAGGTCAGTTTCAGACAATTGTGATTTATTATTAATGACATTCAGTGCACTTCCTGTGACATTCCTTTTATTGGGTCTTGTGCCTTTATGTGGCCCATCTAAGAGAGATGCTTGTCCGCCCATGGCCAGCTTTATAGCCGAAGAGGAAATAAATTTTCCAATGTCACAGCCACAGCCAACAACGACTTATTTGATGCTAAAGATCAAATGATTCATTCCGCAATTGTGCATGAGAATTTACTTTTAGGCAACAACAATACAAACAGCAGTGTAATAAATCTTCTGCTTCTCCATGCGAAGATTACTCTGTATCTGTGCAGCATTGGACTTCACACACAGGGACGCAAAGTTGACATAGCCATTTGCTAACATAGCCTGTTGTGTAGCAAATGCAGAGAATAGATTGGGCGGATGAAAGTTTAAAACAGGAACAAAAAAGCAGCACGAGAAGGATTCGGGAAAAACTTCACCAGCAGCTGAGGCGAATTGGTGATGCCTCATTTGTATTCACTCCTCAGTCCACGAATTCTCCACAAGGAGCTTTGGGGTTGAAAGATTTTAAAAGTTTAGGAGAATTGCCCACAATACATACTGCTGCAAAAAGACGTGTACGGGAAGTGTACAGGGAAGCTGAAACTCCAATGGCTCAGCAGGTTTTTTTGTACACACACTTGGAAGTGTGTGCCAGGCCTGAAGGTCAACGTGCCTCCTCATCAGCCCTTTTGTGTGGGCCACACAACGCACAAAGCAGCTGGAGGTTGGAGGCCCGGGGTGCAGGGCAGCCCGTCATTGACCACCACTCCCTGCCTAATTACCTCCCTGCCCTGGCCCTGTGTTCACCCAGCCCTCTCCAGTAAGTAAGGCTGGGCTGCTGAGATGGCTGGGAGCCTAGCCTCATTAGATCCTACAGAGTCCCTCTGACTTCAGCAACATGCACACACTACTAGACACCATCACACACTAATGGGTTAGCAAGAAGGCTGAGACAGATCATAAAACATGAGAAAATAGATCACAGAAGCACAAATCTTAGGGTTCACCTAACACACATTAGTCTTTTAACACCCTTACTTACGACGGGTAAACAATATGGAAATGCACGTTTTTCTTCTTACCCAGGTGTTATGGTAGTGACTCATCCACTCCACATCTAGGTGGTTAGTCCTTTAATGGGTCTACTAAGGACTCATGCGCACGCTCATATGCACACACCACCACTATCCCCCCTCCCGTAATAAGCTTTGATTCCCTCCCATGTCAGCAGAGTTTCCCTATCAGCGTCTTTCCCGCCGCGACTGAGATGGAAAAAGCTACTTTACTTAGGGGTCTTATTTGTTTGCCTGTTTGTTTCTCTCTGTTCGCTTTCATCTTTATCTTTTATGACTGCCCCTTTCTCCCTTCCAAACTCCCCAGAGAGACAGGCGTGGGGTGGGGAGAGGTTGGGGAGGGACAAGTGTGGGGAAAAGACAGAGGGGGGCTCTTCTGAAGGAGAACGAGGAGAATTGAAAATGGCCGGTGTTATGAAGGAGGCAAGATGAAGAAAGTCAATCTGCCTGTGAGGGTAGAGGAGTGGGTGAACGAGGGAGAAGGAAGTGGAATGAAAAGAGGGGGAGAGCGAGCGACAGAGAGAGAGAGAAATTCTGTTTGAGCCTCTTTGTCTATGAAAGAGGGAAATTAAGAGTAACGGCATGAAGAACCGTGTGAAGTATAACTTTGATAGAATAATCCTTACCCAGGGAACCATCCTCACTATGCTCAGGCTGCCAGGCTGTTGGTGCAGGCAGAGGCCACAGGGAGGTGCTGTGACAGAGGGGGCTTTGACAATAAAGCTCCTCTCACCAGCAGCACTGCTCATCAAGCAGTGTGCCGCTCCAGAGCACAAGCTGTTTTCTCACAGAGATAGAACTGTGACGATACAAGCAGGACCTATAAAAACTTTTTGCTCACGTAACAAGAATGGATGGCAGTAGAAGTTTCAAACAGGCCTTGTTTTATCACATTTTTTTTGACATTCCTGCCTAAGGCTACTAGGATCCAACCATCCTAATGCAGATTTGTAATTAAGATTCCCTTTCTCTCATCAAGCTTCTTTGTTTTTCCATTCACAGTTTTCAGAAGGTCTCTTGTTTGCCAATCCTCCAGACTGTGATTGTCATAATTGCATTGCAAAAATGGAATCAAAAGAGATGAGTCAAGTGTGAAAAAAAAGAAGAAGAGGGGGACTACACTGCATAAATCTTTTGATGTAAACTTAATGAGGAACTATCTGCTCCTCACATTTGCACCTGCATTTTTTTTCCCCTGTTCAGGCACTGATGAGTGTCATTTATTTATTTGCTGGTTAATTTCTTTAGCGGCGATACTCTGGGGCGCACACGTTATAATAAAGAATGAGGTGATTTGTTTTCTCTCTTTCATCGGTGTGCTGCTTATGCCGTCCCTGATGGTTTGGACCATACAGCGACTGTAAGATGGAAGTCAGTATATTAATCAAGACGTTGACAAAGTAAAGCATCCTAGATACTGCCAAATCCCACTGGTCTGCGTCACGACCTATCCCAAAATTCACTTCGGGGTCACTCTACTGTAAGATAATACAGAGTGCAGCCTCCTCCCTATCTATATGATCCATGACAGCTCAGGCTGTTTCCAGGGGACAGTCACTGACACATACACTTAGTTCCCGAATCATATCCTTGACTTTGACCTTCATCCAACTACTGCGCAGTAGCTTTGAGCATTACTGGTTAGGCCTTGCCTACAAAATGAGTTGTTAAAACTGCCCCTCAACGTGCCCTTTGGGCAGTCGCAGCCCCCTGTTGAACTCAGATGAGGTCACTCTGTGTGTGCTAGAGAAAGTCCTGCAATCACTGCTGCGTTGTAAAAGCTCAAATAAAAAATTAATGCAACTGTTGTTACTTAGCTATTCTCTGTTCTTTGTTATCACTGTTTTCCTCTCTTTGTCAGTTGTTCTCTGGACCTATTGAACGTATCTTCCTTTATTATTCTCTGCTCTTGTCTTTTTTGGCTGTGATCCTTTTCACTCTTTTCTACATGGCGCTTTTTTGGTTTTCCTCACTCGCTCTCAAGCGCTTTCTTGCTCAGGGCTTTCTGAGAGGGCCATTCCCTCCTGACGTTTACAAATGAAATGAATGAAAACCATTGGTACGTGACTCTTCTACAGGGAGACGCTCCATTATACCTTGGTTGACTCAAACAGAAGCCTCCCCTCGATTGGCTAAAAGCAGGGATACCAGTCTGAAAAGGGTTATCCTAGACAGCAGAGGATGCAGGGAAGTGGAATAATGGCAGGCTTACAGAGAGAGCCTTGCCCAATGTTTTTTAGCTGTTTGAAAATTGATTTATTCTTACCGATCCAACAAACCCCATGTATTCTCAACCAATGGATGAAGGATGAAAGGTATCATTCGTCAGAAACCCACTGGTCCACTCAAGAGAACAGAAGCTGTTTGTGAACGTGGATAAAAATCCCGTATGTACACGCCACAGTTATGTGTCATCTTTTCGCTTCAGAACTGCAGCTACTACACTGAAAAATTGGGCAAACTTTTTGGGGCAAGAAACACGATTTTGCTTTTTTTTTATCCCCCTCAATATTCTTTAAATTGGATTTCAGTCCCCATCCCCCCAGCCCCCTCCCTCATAATAGACTCCTTTATTAACCTGTGAAATGTTGCGAGAGCATAGCATAACAGAGTTCCTTTAAAAAGAATGTGCTCAACCTTTTCAGTGTTTTGAAAAAGGAAAAACATCTCTATTTTTTAATCCTGTATCCCAGAATGGTTGTTATTTTTTCCTCTCCCCTGAGGAGGAGTTAACAACCTTGAAGCTTTGTAAACATCAATGGTACGTGGAATAAAAAAGTAAATTATCAAAGTGATATTTCCCATGAAAACAAACATCTGCTATGATAAGTTATCATCATCTTTTATCTCTTGATCAATTCATACAGCAGTTTTCTTCTTTGTGACTACACCCATTTTCCTCTATTTTATTACGCTGCTATCTTGACAGGCACTGATGTTTATCAAATTCTGGCAATTGTTTTGATGTTACTCATGATTTTCAGCGATTTAAATGACATGACAAAGGGAGGAAGCGTTAACAACCTTGTATTGTTAATATTAGTGGAGAGACCAGTGAAGCCAAATTGGTGGGAAATAAAACAAGATGCCTTTGTGTTAGCGAAATCTCAGCAGATGCCAATCAAGCAATCTGAAAGACAGCTCTGTGTCCTGGGAGGGATGTAATGGAGTTCAATGTGAAGGCAAGGACGCCTTCCTCTGTAGACGACAAAGCAGTAATACACAGAGCAACGCGCTGAAATAAAACACAATCAATTCAAACAACAACACCACTGTGCTGGGACCCTCCCCCGCCATCCAGGGGCTTCCAATGTTTCAGAATGAAACTGAAAGCTGGCCCTCCTGCCTCCCGTCGCCTCCTTTCCTCCCCGAGTCTCCCTGTTCACATCCAGCCTCACTTCCTCCCATCATAAATCTGGATAAATCCACAAACCACTGTCTGGCATGCTCCATCTGTCTCCCTCACTCATGTACTGCTAGAGAAAACCTCTCTGCATCCCTGCCTGCCAGCAGGCTGTCCTCCAGGCACACTTAAAAAAGAATGAAACAGACGAAAAAAAAAAACGGGCTGCCGAATGTACACTGCGAAGACACGATGACGACCCACCTCGACATTATATCACTGCTATTACTCATCTCCGTAAAACAAACTTTGAGACGCAATTACCATGATCTAAATCCTTTACTCACGATGCAATGTGATATTGATATTCAGACTGAATTTATTCAAATATTATGTCAAGATTGCATATCTTAAATCAACACATAGGTCATTTATTTAAGATCGTTGAAGATCCTTGCTTTTATACCCTGATTTTCTTAAAATATGCTCCCCTTTAGTCTTCCACTAAAACAAGGAAAACTGTTTGAAATCCTTACTGTAGTGCTAGTGATCATTTTGGTAAGTGTTTATAGGTCCGTATGTTAATGCAGCCACAAAACTTTACAAGGGTTTATTTGAAATTTTGGTGCTGTCTGAACCCTTATGGTGCTGAGCAATGATGTAAAAAAAAAGGAATTAATGTAGTAATGACTGCTTAATACTCATGGGTTGTAAAGTTATTATGTTGATGGGCATTGTAGCTGGTCTGATCCCATTACAAGACAGGTCATTTCTGTGGATTTATGTCCTCCTATATTGTTTTCTTGAATTAAAAACAAGGAAAACTAAATTGTTTGACCATGGGCAATTTCAGACTCCCAACTGGTTACACATTGACGCTTGGCCAGGCATCACTTCCTGTCATGAAATCATGGTTTTTAGTTAAAATAGAGCCTTACACAGCCTTAATAAAAGATAAAAGGCAAAATGTCCCCATCTGCAACAAGATTGTGAGACTATTCCTTGGTTACCACCGGCATATTACCTTTGCCTATGGTGTCACGGCATCTATTCAAGACGCTAAGGGACTTCTAATGACTATATGCAGGAAAGTCATTAGGAACGGTTACCTAGCGTGCTACAATGTGAGGTCCACAGGTCTTGACCGGGTGTCAGTCTGTGGCGACTTGGGCGTAAAAATGAGTTGGCAAAATGTCAATTCACAATTTTTGAGTGAAACGGTGGCAGTGAAATCAAGCCTTAAATTTTATGGACAGTGTCAAAGGCAAGCAGCAGGCAACTGCAGATGAGTGGAGTCACACTACAACAGGCCTTTGATATCCAACAAGAGGGAACACAGGAGGAGGGCACTCTGCATCAATGGTGGCATACTAAAGAATACATGCAAGCTCACACACACACACACACACACACACACACACACACACATAAAAACAGCTCCACCAGACCACAGCCCAGCAGTCCAGACTGGGCTCATTACATCCCACGCACCCCTTCCCACCACTACCGCCAGGGTCCTGACCACACAGTGGGTCGACGCCCAGCCACAGGGGTCCATGTGTTAGCATTCAGCAGAGTGAGAAACAACAACACCAGTGGGCTCATATCATCATCCACCTCACAGCTCCCAGGGCCTGACATCTCCTCGCGGTGCTATTGTTTCGCCTGAACGCTGCTCTCTTGCCCTTTTCTCTCCACTACAGCGCTCAGGAAAGGGCTGCACAGTCAGTAGGTGGGGGCTTGTTTAGACAGCAGGGGACCCCATCGGCACTCCGGCACTCAGTGCCAAACATCAAATATGATTGGTCAAGGGATGTAAACGGGAGTTTGACAGGAAAATAATCTGACCATTACATGTGCTCGCCGTATTTTATAATCTTTGTATAACACAACATATATCAAAGTAGGGGAGAAAAAAAAGTTATTTTTTTTACCTGGTGACGACAGTGACAGCGCAGGAGGATCCAAAGACATAAAAAAGAGAGAAAACCATTAGTTTGCGAGATTTATGTGTTCTTGAGGAGGCATTAAGCCCCATGCATGAATAAGATTATACACAAGACATAAATTGACTATTTCCAAAGGGATTTAAAAAAGAAGCGTTTTGAATGGAGAATGCTTATGAAACTTCGTTCTTTGAAGCAACTCTATTATTTTGTGGTTTTCCTTTTTTAGCTGTTGCTTGTGTAGCTGTTTGATGTGGAGATGAGTGAGACAGAGTTCCCCTGCACAACAGACTTTTGCAACTTGCCATTTGTTGCAAAATTAGATCAGAAGAAAACAACAGGTGACGGATTTCAGGAATTCAACTTCAGTTGTAGTTTTACATGTTTTTATATTCTTTACGTAAAATATCTTATAACATTGCCCATCATCACTGTGCTGACCTTGGTTTTACCTGCCTAAGGACTGGAAACCACAGTGAGGCAGGCTGGATCAAGACACCCACTTTACTGTATGAGACTGCTGACACATATTGATATATGCATGCACTTCCCACAACTACACTCTTATAGTGTATAAATCAGAAGGGCAGCCCAGCACTTCTTGAGCTAGGGACTGAAAAACTATGCAACATAAAATTATATTTAATCCAAAATAAAATAATTTTAGAAAGTGCCAAACATTCCTAAAATGTCTCCTTATAATAGCGATGTATGTGGCTGCTAAACATGTTCCACAAATATGCTTCACTCGGTCTGTGGGTGATGGTCGGTGGAAGGTTCTGGTCCCTTTCTAACACTGGTCTGGTTATGATAATCACCAAGAAAGCCCCCGATGAGCTGCCGTTCCAAATGACTTTACTCATCGGCATTAAGAAAAGTATATTTCATGGCATCGCTTGTTTTATTCATACCGTGCTCCCGCCAGAATACCGCTTATCCTCGAGACCCTCTGCAGTTAGTTGCAATCTATGACAACGTTCGCATTACAGCAGTTGAGATTTTTACATTCTGTGTAAAATGGGTCTGCAGACGGAACACCACCTGTCATCAACACAAACATCCTGCTATCAACAAAAACAAACTAAAAACTGTGTCACACCATTAATGTAGGCTACTGATGCAAAACAACTTGTCTCACAATGATCATGTTTGTACTCTGCGCTGGTATTGCTTTCTTTGGTTCGTCCTTTTTCTTATTTGTGTGAGATGGAAACAATTTATTTCTTCTTTACATATAATAGAAAGAGTGATGATGAAACTAGCAAGGGCATTTGGTTTTCTTGTTCTCGCAAGACAGGAGACCCATTGAATTTCATGAATAAATGAATGAATTAAAATTCATCTAATCATACTTCAGGAATCTCCCCCACCCAACCACAACCATCCTTTACACATACCCTCACTGCTAGACTGCCGAGGAACCTCCGTCAGTAGTTCCACTTGCAAACAAACACATTTAATCTTGGAGTACACAAAGGGGAAGAGGGGTGGGTGTGGGGGGGCCTCGCTATGGCAACGGCACGTATCACCTTTTGCAATATGTCTCTTTGTGCATGCTTCTTCATTAGAATTCATGGATCATCAATGAAAACAATTTTTTGTCACTCATTTGGCACCATGTGAATGATTGTTTCCAAACCAATATGAGGGAGATGAAAATATAGACCCTCCATATTTAGTCTAAATAGATTTTTGTTCTGCTTGTGTGACACCAGCGACTGTAATATATCTGACCAGTGAATGATTGAAGTGTAGTTTTCTCATAGTTCCACACTGCTTTGCTTTAGGTTAAATTAACTGATAAATGAATGCGTTATACACTGTACAGCATACATCTTATGCTTCATGGGGAACGAGGCCCAAGCCAGGCAACTTATAACTTAGAAATGTTGGAGCAGAGATTTATTCAAAATATATTTTAAAAAATAACATTTAAGCAAAGAAGGCCAAGCTGAACATTTGTAAACTTATTCCTTCTTGACAGCGCAACAGGAGCAAGCTGTTTCAAAATGAGTCTGGAGACCACAACATGCTCTAATTGATATGACCTTTAATTGCTCATTCAGTGCAGGAAAGAAGAGGAAGACATCAAGCCAGTCCACTGTGGCTCAGGCTAAAGAGGCGCCGCGTAGATTGGCCTACACTCCCAGGCCCCGTGGACATAATTAAACCTGAATAACAAACACTTACACAAGTGTTCTACTCTCCTGAACAGGATTCTGAAAACATCTAGGACACCAGCTCAGATCTGTTAGTTGGTCCCTCAATCAGTGTTCATGTGTTGACATATTTTACTTGTGGCAAAAAACAAACAAACAGTTAGTTAATAATATGCAGAGCTGGGGTTTGGAATTATCTAAAATAGAGTGTGAAAACTAAAGATTTTGGAATTTAACAAATCATGATTATTTACAATACTTTCTTTCTTTACTAAAGTAACAACAAGTATCACAAACATACAAAAAGAACAAAAAGAGAGTGAATCTCTAATAAATATCCTTTCCTCCAAATTTAATGGATGAAAAAGCCAAGGTAGCACGCGAATCCACCCACAGGCACATTCCCAAATTGTCAGCAGATGCCTAATTTCTAAACAGGACTTCCGAACTGTGCACTTTAACACATTAAAAAAGCAATTCTGCATCTTGTGCAATAGTCATCCACAGGGAGCAGGAAACTGTTCACAGAGCATGTTTTATGTAGAAAGCACAAACTGAACAACAACTGGACCTTTGCATGGAATTAGAGTTCATTAATTATTTTACACAGAAGTCCAGAAGCCTCTCCGTTGAGTGAGTGCTCAGCTTCAAGTAAGCTGTGAGTTCAAGGCGTCCATCGGGGCCGTGACAGCAGTCTGTTTGACTACTATGTATTCAGAAAAGCAAATGGCATGGTCACCAGATGATCCCCCTGGTGGGGGCTTGCTGCTGGCCTTTTGCAGACCTCCATCATCTCCACCTGCAGTCTGTCTACATCCCAGAGCGCTCCCATTAGAACAGCTACGAATGCAGGTGCTGGGCGTCTAGACAAGGGGCTCATTAGCTTTCCTGTGGCTCACCAGCTAGTGATTGCAGAGGCCTAAGCTGCCTTGCCTGGAGGGAGGGGACAGGTCCTGATTGAGAGCGTGCTTTATTACAGGGGCTTAGGTGGGGGCTTCAGGATTAACACATAAGTCTTCCACCTTCATGGGTGCGAAGAGCACTTGTAGTGCTCTGTGCAGCTGAAGGGGGAGTGCAGCCCAGGGAGTGAAACAGCTTTTCTCACTTTGCATTGATAGACTGACCAGAGGCTTAACTCACACGTCCTGGAGGTCTGGATGGATTTATGTTACTTACAGCAGTCAACCTAAATCTCTAAAGGGCACCGAGAAGTTTTTTAAATGTTAATTCAAGTTAATTAGTTTTAATAAGTTTGGCTTCACCGTGCGAGCCTGGGTGTTTATGTGTGTATAACATTTTCAGACTACGCGAAAGACCTCACAGTGCCCTGTAATTGTTTTAGCACTGTTTTTCACCACGGGGGAGAACCAGTAAAACGAGTGGCAGCCTGTGCCCTTTCCTCTCACAGGTCCCTTTCAAATGGGCAGACCTCAAGCCAACCTGCCCTTCAAAGTAATGCCTGCGTATGAGCAACATTTGAGCACCACTGCTCCAGTCTTATATTATACCTTAAAAAGTAGTTTCTGTCTAAATCTGGCCATCAATTCTTATCTTGAAGATCTGACATATTAAATCTACATGTGCAAGATCCACATCATGTTTTCCAATGTTTCTATTTTTCAAAATAGCAGCCCTAAAAAAATTGATTCGAAATGCAAAATTTGAGTCATTTGCATGCCTCTAGATTCAGTAAATATACATGTATTTCTAATCTAACTTTCAGATAGCTTTCAGGCCTAATGTTTATAGTCAACAAAAGCGCGCACCTCTCTATATATTACCACAGCCACTTTCCTCAGATGATTAAGTGATAAGAAAGAAAGTCAAAACAATAGTGGAACAAACAACTTTTCTCTGCTCAGCCTTTTGCATAATTATGATGCCTGAGGGCCAACTGATTCACTGAAATCTGTTCTCTGTAGGGGGAGGGAAACCTAAAATAGCAGCCTCTGATTGTCACACAATTGGCTTAGACTGCACTGTGCAGCTGTGCACTGAGCCTGTCTGTCTGTCATTTAACTGATTGCTGCATGGCTGCCAACCTATCAGGTGCATCATCACTGAAATGTGGACTGATAAGCACACCACAAAATTTATCTCCAACTCCTTCCAGAAACATGGGGTCAAAAACTGTGTGTATATAGAGCACAGTGTGCTTGTGCATTAAACAGTTCCTCAAAATATATTCCATTTTTGATTACCATAATGCCACAATGGCAGAGTTCAAAGCTTGAATTTTACAGCTGCAGATATGAGCAGAGACAACCCCCAACCCATTCTTCTATTAGGAGACAGGAATAAAAGAAGAAGGAGCGATAGGAGAACAGACAGTGAATTGCAGGGCAGTCCTGGTTAATTACAGGGATACAAGTGTGATAAAACACCCATCCACCTCTGCGGGCTATTACTTCCTGCCAATACCTTCTTCATTGTTTCAGAGCTCATAAGAATATGCAGATACATAACTACTGGATGCAACAAGCCGATGTAAAATGCCTATACTATACTACAAATGTTATCAAAGGTTAATCCCCAATATGGTGCCAGATTGGTCCATGGAAGTTAACAAGGACTGAACACCCACCTCAGTTTTCATTCAAAAGCTTTGTCATCAGTATGAGAATTCAGCATGCATAATGAATGAAAAAGAAATTAATTTGCACATTTTTCCCCCCCATTATTCTATCATCGCGTCAGTTGTGGCAATTTTTCACCTTTGAAAAAGAATATTGATTACCACCTTGAAAATAATTGCCCAATCAGTATTTCAGGTAGTAGGTAGCGTGCAAATACGATTGCAAAATGCAGTGAACAGCTAAGAGTCTTCAGTCAATCTTAGGCTCACACACTTTGTATCAACTCTTTGTTATTTTTGAGCAGTGCTTGTGTTACATGGCAGTATCTCAAAATGTTAATTAGTCTTGTCTGTGTATCTGATTACTGACATGCCTAAAGTGAGGGTGATAAAAGTGCAGTGTGGTTTATCTGTGCTCCTCTATTGAAAATAAGTTACAGATAAAACTGGTATCATGAGGTTCATGGATGATGAATCATGTCCACAGTATTTTCTCTCTCTTCCGAAGTCAATAGGCCTGTAACGTGAGCACAGCACAGGGCTGTCCCTAGGCAGGCAGACCGAGCCCGCTAATGAAAACAGAGGAAGGGAAGGGAGACAAAAAAGGAGAAAAAAAAAGAGAGTTCTGTGTCTGAACAAACACAGGAGGAATATCGTCAAGGTCACTTTCAGAGAAAAAAAGAGAAAGAGAGAAAGTGAAGGGGATAGAGGAACACTAAAGAGATGGGTGAAGTGATGATGAGGCCAGAAATTTGGGCTCGAAGAGGAAATAAAAACGGAAAACTTTTCCACCCTTTGTTTTGCTGCACACTAAAACACTGAGGCAAACAACATAGAATTATGATATAATAGTTCCTAAATAATTCTTTTATTTTCACAGTTCACTTATCTTTTTAAGTGCAGAGGATTACATGGGCTTTACAATAATAAAACAAAGCAGCTAGAGAATAATAAGCAGAGAATAAAGTAGGCCGGCACTATTTCCTACTGGGCAAACACACAAATGGGCTTTGTTTCATTTTTATGGCCATTTTAACATTACTTTATCAATAACAAATCAGACATTTTTGATAGCTCAGCATTCAAAGTAATAGGCAACAGAGCAATCCACGGAGCATGCAAAAAGTGTGGAAGTAAAATGGGCTCTCGCCACACAGCCGTGTAACGGGAAAAGAAATAGGATGAGGCCTGTCACGAGGACGTCAGAAACTGGACTGTTCCAGAAATGCCCAAGTGTGGCCATACACTCAGGCGTGACGTTACAGCAAACCTATTATCTACTATTCTGTCACTTTAGCTTTTCCACAACAAACTTGGGACCACATTCAATTTCAACACCAGAGATGTCTGCTTCTCCAATCATCACACTAGCACTCTCTTTCTCACCCTAGCTGAGTGGGTGTGTCCCCTCAGGGAGAAGACGGTGGTTTTTACAGCACTTCACCCGATCTTAAAAAAAGACACTTCATCAACACTCAGTACATCCAGAGTTGTTGTTTTTTTTTTCAATATTAAAGGCATCAGTGCTGCCACTAATCAAAACCTAGCCAGCAAACAGAAATGCAGTGTTTGCAGAGTATGTCAAAAGAGATAGCTCGCCAAATGGAAACTTTTCAGGAGGGATACATTCATTCAGGTCTCGGGGATTTGTGGGTGGGTTTGTGTGTGGGTGTGAAATGTTTGGGATGTAGTGATAGTGCATTCAAGATAACAATTCAGTGTTATCATTAAAATTCCATCAGAGATATGGCACAGGGATGGAGGCAAAAGAAATGCCCGAGATCTAAGAACTGAAGGCCTTACATCACAGATGGAAGTGCTGCTAGCTCGAGACCCTGCTTTTGATCTTTTCATTTACCTGGATAAGACCTGCTTGAAAAACGCACTAAAGAAAACCCAAACCTGTCAGGCATAGAAAGCAAACTTTTATGTGATGGCTGTCTGTCTGCGCCTAGCCAGACCCCCGAACCCCCCCACCAACCATATTTAAACAGCCACTATCTGCCACTCAGTGAATCAAAGACAGACTACTCTGGTGAGAATCTTGGAGTCTCTAGGATGGTTTTGCACCCATAAAATATCTCTCTTTACAAGCACAAGGACATACTGAAAAGAACTCCCCAACCATAAGAAAATATAAACACTACTCCTTCTAACTCTCCCTCATCATGTCATTTAATACAAGGATCAGGAAGGGCTGGGATGGCAATCTCAAGTCAATCTGTGACAGTTGAAAGCCAAGAGCCTTTCAGTCTCTGTCTCACTGCTCCTTTGTTTCCAGGAGTTGTTGTTTCTCACCTCTTTTGTTTCGGTAGCTCAACATTTCACTCGATCAGGCTTTTGTCAAGAGGGACCTGTGTGTTCGGTATTAAACCCGCAGAGGAGAATTAAGGAAAGGATGTTACAAAGATGAAACTGGAGTACTCCTGGGCTTCTTACTCTTGTCAATCAATAGGCAGGATAACAGCGGCCAGCATCAGGAGGCAAATGAGGACATACGAATAAACACAGACAAAACTTACACATGCATGCTGCCATATGGCTAAGGTTGACTTGGAAAATATATGCTTGGCTGGTTGGGAATATATCACATGATTATGCTAGACTGTGCAGTGCATTTATGCATGAACAGATCAATGCTTTTTTTGCTTGCATACCTAATGCACAGACAAGCCTTATTTAAAATGAACATTATAGCTGCATCTGTATTGATAGCTTCGGTTTCTGAGGCACCCACTTTAGGTAATGCAGGTGTCCCTCCAGACTATGCTCGGTCATACCCTGACTCAATAAAAATCTGTTTCTGGGTTTCTCCACTGGTGTGGCCAATTAGTGTGAAATTTGGTGACAGAACCGTGGAGGAGCTAGGACAGTCCTCGTGTAATTATTGATCTAAGTTTACTTGCTGCTTGGCTACATGTGGGGAGGAGAGGACACGGTACAGGATTGTTCTCATACAGCGCCTAATTAATAGTGACATAATCTGATACTATAGCTTAAAGTTGTTGAGGATTTCTGATCCCACCGCTGCTGTGTGGACTTAGAGTACAGCTCGTTGCACGGCAATTGCAAAGCTTTGGCTTGGTGTCACAATTAGAGTGGAAACCGGCATTATTATATCCACTGTTATAATCTCTGCCAGACCCTATTTACCCCTGCTCTAGTTCGGTTTCTTTATTTTGACGTTGTGCCAATCTGTGTAGAATACAGACACTAATCCCTGTGACTGCAGGTTTTTAATAGGGTCTCATGAAGGGCCATGCATTTGCAAGACATGTGCAATAATTATAGCGACAAAACTATAAATATGGAGAGGGATAGCTAATAAAATAATATGCGCAGTTAAACATCAGTGTCATATTCTAGCGAGCATGTAGCTGTTCAGCTGGAGTAAACATTGTACAAGCTTTTGAAAACACAATGTATTTTCTAGAGGGAGCTCTGCCCTTTTCACAGACAGGCCTCTCCAAGCTTCACACATTCTGTTGATCTGAATGACAAACCACTTCTTGATTTGATTATTTTGCAGGCCAGAGGAGGACACAGGTGGAACAGCAAAGCAAAGTCATTTGTAGAGCAGCTTGAAAGAACTTCATCTCTTATTAGACCCTGTGGGTCAGACAAAGAAACACTGTGGGAAAAGCACACAATGCATGCTGAAATAGCATCTGACTTCTGTTCATGATTCTGTGCCGCATCTCTGAAGAAATGCTAACCAGCATCTTTTCTTTTTTCAACCTCTCTCTGGGATTACTTTTAACCAGTCACTCTCTGAAGGCTCCTCTGCAGTGCTTCAGCCAGAAAGACACATAATATTTATCAGAAGAAAAGAGAGGCTGCACAGAAAAAAGGGAGAGACAATTTAAGTGGTGTCTTTGATAAAGCAGTGTTTTTGAAGCACAGCCCGTTTAGCTTCAACAGGACAAGAGGAAATAAGGATGGGAAAGTGTGTCTCGCGAAGGTGCTCCACATCAATACACACCACAGATACCTGGATGCCTCCCAAACAGAGGAGAGACTCTAAAACTGCCCCTCCTCCCTTTAAACTTGCACTCTTTGATCTTCTCCCTCTTGAATGTAAAGACTGTTACTGCCTGCACCACAGAGAGTTCAAGCACCCCACAACCTGCACCACACTCATCCACCTCAATATCCACACTATGAGCTTCCTCACTCTTAGAAAACTTTAGAAGGAGGGCAGAGGAACTTTTTTCCTCAGCACCAGTCATCTTTAGTTATGCTGCAAGACGGAAGGTGGCTGGGCTGTTGTGAGCTTGTAAATTACTAGGTCAGTGGTTTGATAGCACCATTTACCACCAAATTATCACATTTTCTGCCTGTTTATCTGTTTCCATTTCTCTGCACTGGTATTAGTTTTTTTTTTTTTTTGTCTTGGTCTATCAAAGGAAAAAGCAGCACAGTTTGCTCTTTACGTGATTTCTTTGGCTTCGGCCAATTAACAGGGCTCCGGCAGCATCAGTTGAGGCCTAATGAGACCCAGGGAACCAAGTGAGATTTCAGCAACACCCTCTATTAACAGATTCAATCTCCTCCTTTTTTCCACAATTGTTATACCTATATTAAACCTCTCCGCCTGACTTTCCCCTTCCCCCCACTTTGCTCCAATTACTACACAAGAAGTCGAAATTGCAGAAGGGTTTGTGGCTTCTTTTATTCAAAGAGATGTTAGACACCTGTGAAATTTCTTTCCCGTGATACCTACATTTGGAGGATTTGTCACGAGTGTGACTTGAAGCATGTTTGATGTCTACGGGAGTCTTATTTATGCATACCGCTGTTCAAATTGAACTAAATCATTATGGTGTTATTTTGGTGGTGTAAACAAAACAGAAAAATAAATACAGATGTGATGGAAAACTATTCAATAAGTTAGTTAATGTAACAGGTCTTCAATTTGATTTCAATCAGTAAGACAATTAAAAACTCAAGTTTTTTCCTAAAATTGGTGTTGCTGTTGTACTAAAGCATTCACTGTTCTTTCAACAATCAATAAATGCATCGTGTCTACACATGCAAAATATTTAAACTGCCAGGTCTTTCATGAAGTCTGGGAATCATTTGACTACAAAGAAAACCAAGAAAACGCGAGAAATTAACTGTCTGGCTTTTGTTGCAAATGTGTTGCAATGCAGGGCTCAGTAGGAATGTTTTCTTGCTATACAGCAGCATGTCTTACGTTTCAAACTATTTCAACACTCAATAACAAGCTTGCAATTTTCTGTGCAGCAAAACGTTGATGCACATACTGATATTCTAATATTTTCCAGCAATTACTTAACAATTTGTTACCCTTGGACACTGTGATGGATTTTCCTTCTTGCAGATTTGCAGGCAGTTTAATAAAGGCCTTTGGCTTGTCTTTCATGGATAGTTTGGTTGCATTAAATGTTCACCAGCAGAAAAGACAATCCTTGGCAGAGCTGCGTCGTCTAACCACCAATATAAAGTAGACACAGTGGAGTGGTTTTCACCATTCTCAGCCAACTGGAGGTGGGCGACAGTTAGGGCTCTCCTGTCCCGTGAGAACAGAAACTGTTAACACAGCAATGGCTCCAGCATTGCTGAGTGGCACTAACAGGGGGAGGGGCTGTGTATTGAGAGGACTCACCTCTCTCTACCCTCCAGTTTCCCTCATCGAGCAAAAAAGCTTTCTCTTGTCTCTTGGTCTGGTGTAATGTGCGTCAGGATCTCTGGAATTCAATTACTGATCGTTTTTAGCCGTGCCTGTAATCTTCCTGTTCCAGTCATATGCTCTGGGTGCCAGCCAGTGTCACACACTTTACCCAAAATTATTTCTTTTATGACCAGCCAGTGAGAGAATAAACTGGATACAGTTATAGCACAGATCTCGATCCATTCAGCCCACCATTTGCCTAAACCTAATTACGTTACATTTGGGGGGAATGTCACTATAAACTGTGAGGGTATAACAGTGTACTCTCTAATGAGTGTTCAATTAAACAGAGAGCACCCACAAGGCAAACCAGGCCCAATAAAGCCAACTGTATGCTTTCCAATTGACACAGTTTCTTCTTAAAGTCTCTCTGAAGTCTTGAATTAACAATCCATGTTTCCAGCAAAGACTCTACAAAAAAACACGTCTCCATCCTGCCCTGTGGGGTGTGAAAAGTCTACAGATAGAGCAGCGGTCATTTACTGCAACACAAATCCATAGATTTCATCACATATTTATAATCTTCTGTCTTTTGTTTTTCCATGAAAACATCTACGAATCCTGACTTTTGAAGTATGGTGCTGCTAACAGCTTCATATCAACAGTACAGACTATGTATTGGTATAAATTCACTCTTTTCATTCTTAGCAAGAAAACTAGCAACTCAACACAACCAGCACATTTCAAACAATGTCTAACTTAATTAAAAAAGGCCATGAGCAGGTTTTCCTGACATGTAACCTCTGGGTGCTGTGAAAAATGACTATGAAAAATGATTACTGTTGTCTCTCATAGTCTGTCATTCTTAAAAAGCCAGAAAAAGAGTGGGGATTTCAGGCACAATTTCATGTACTTCTAAGTTGCACAGAGAAGGTTACGAGAGATTAAAATTCCAGCGATGTCTAAGGCGGGAAGAACAGCGTTATTGTCAGATCAACCTGATGAAGGCCACAGGTGTGGTGTGATGATAAAGTTGGTCTCTATTCAACTACTGGAGTTTACATACATATATTTTATAACAACAGACAAAAATCTTGACTGTGTCTGTCAGTTTTCCTTTTAAATCGTGTCCATTATTACATAGTTTTATACCATAATCAAACAACTGCATCTGCTAAAATCTAACCAAATCTTAACCATAGGAGAGGGAGTTGTGAAACTGACAAGCATCAGATAAACATTTCATGCCGATCATTTGGAAGGCAATGACAAATGGCATATTTATCATTTTATCATTAAGGTCTGAGGAACTCCTGCTGAGCTGAACAGAACTGTTGCTTCGTACAAAGTTGGGAGGATCGAGTGAGGACGAGGGGGTGTCGGTGGGCATTGTCATCACCTCTGACAAACATGCGGTTGTGTTTAATTATCAAGTGTTTACTCTGCTGCCCCACACGTCAATCTCATGGACCCCTAAAAATCTGACACACACCGCGGACCCCACGCTATTAACTAGAGTCAACAGAGCGCCGATCTGTGCCTGGTGTTCCTGTCTTGTGATAGGTGAGGATCTGTACCCCCACCCCTTCGCTCCACCTGCCTCTCCAGTCTGCCGGAGTTAATTTATCTGGGTGATAAGCAGGTGGACATGGGGAGGAGAGGCCCTCAGACTGAGCTACACTGTCAGACCTGGCAGACTGAGTGACAACGCTAATAGGCCGGTCCCATTAACCTCGCCGCACGCCTCACCTTTATCTACCACACAAAAGACTGTTTGTTTGCTTGTCGGATGATAATATTTACCTGATGATTTGGCGGCCCCAGACATGACAAATATATTTGTGCATTTTGAGAAGGCACGGTGATTCATGTAAAACTGGGTGCTGCTGAAAGGAGACAATGCTCTCTGCAGCTTCACTCTGTGATAAGGGGTAATATTCTTAGCCCTAATCTCAAACTTTAAAATGAAAGAATATTCCGGTTTCCCCTTTCTTACTTTTAAATGAACAATGTCCTTGTCTCCCATTAGTCTGCCATGTTCTTGCTGTACCATTATACAATACAGTTCAGCTTCATAAAACACCATGTATCTGCATGTTGCATTACTGCATTTAGCCAGTTCATTCTTATCTTGAGGCCACGGTCTTGTAATCAAAAAGTTTGGTGGTTGTCTATGGGCGAATCCCGTGGCGAGTTCAGTGCTCCTGCGGCAGGCACAAGACTGAGAGATATTGCTTTAATTGGCGAGTTACTGATCCTGCAAGGCATTTGGGTGCCAGACGCTAGCATCAATGCCTCTTGCTGTATTCTGCTGCGCAATCACAAAAATGATATTGGGGGGACAGCAGGTGATCCATAAAAGCTGTGTTTTAAAGCCTTGTTAATTATTCCTTCTGAAGTCTAATGAACAATGGGGATAAAACATTGTGCAGGGCAAATCTATTTGTGGGAGAGGAGGAGCCAATTCTCTTTCAGATACAGTACTTCAGAGCCTTTAGCCCATCTCATCTGTCAACACGAGTCTATCATTATTAGGCTCACACGTACAAGCTTTGTGCTTTGATCAAGACCCCGAATAGAGCTGGCACAATATTTAACAGTCATGTACACTTACACAGCTATGATGTTTGGGTGGAAATATACGCTCAAAATGGTGTCTTCCATGCATAATGAAGCAGATGCCGAAGATTATATAGTTTGGCACAGAATTTGAATATGCATAGATTATCTCCTATTTGATTTAGCAGCTGTCTGGGTGTAGATGTGTACAGTATATCACTTACGAATGCTGGGACCTCCGCATTCCTGAATTTCGTTTCAATGTAGTTTATCATATTTCCCTGTGTGGAACATCGTATTCTGTCTTGGGCTGGAGAGGGCTTAATACACGGCAGGCCTGCCAGCTCTTTCGCTCCGTAAGAGATATGAGAAGAAGGAGATTAGCTCAGCTACCCATCCATGACCTTGATATTACGATGAAGACGGATAAGAGCTTTCTTCCTCCACCTGCCCAAAGCCTGCGAGGCTGTTTAAACAGCAGGCCAGGCTCTCATCATCAATTCAAAACAAATGTCTTCTACTGGGGTTCAATTTTTCAGCCATTCTATTCAGTATCCTAAGTCAATTAATGATGTCATACGCTAGCGGAATAAAACAAATGCATGCCATATACTGGAGCCTCGAGACAGATGATTATGGAAAGCTGAGCATAGGATAGTGGCTGAACAGAAGTACGTCTTTTTGATTAAAACTCAACTTTCACATAGCTTAACTTTCTTTAAAAGCTTTACATATTAGCGGAAAAATACAAATGTTCCTCTGTTTACTAAGAGGTTTGACCGTTTACACTCTCTGTGAAAAACTAGTTAATTCCTCGCTAATAATGTGACAAGCTTACTTGAGTATGCTTTACAGAAAACACATTATCTGAACCTAAAAAGACCTTTAAGCAACTGTTTGAAATAATGAGCGGGGCAGAAGTGATCTGAGTTTCATCCTCACCTAACAAAGAGATTAAAAAGACATGTGGAGCTCAAGCACCACACAATCGCTGACTGTACTAAAAGAGTTTGGTTAAGTAGCTGCTTCCCTAAGCAGAGACAAACTTTATCTTTCCTTCTTAAACTAAGATGTTGTATCTGTATTGTGTGTTCCTACAGTTAAGATTTACGCTAATTTATACAAGCAGAAGAACATCTTCCAAATAAAATGATTACACACAACAAACAGTAGCAACATTCTTTTGTGATTTCTGAAGAAAAGAAACGCACACACCAAGATATCACATTTTACTAATTATTTTTCTGTGCAGCTTTGTGTCTAGTCTTTCCGTTATTGATTTTGTAATTTTCACAAACTCTTATTTGCAGCTCACGTTCAAGTTCTGATAATTTTAAGGCAGTGTAGCGCTCAGGGCATATTTAAAATCAAGCCAGGGGACTGTGAGGGCCTTTTAAAAAGGTTTAGCTTTTTAAAAGCAGTTCATGGTGGATTTTAAGGCATGCTTTTAAGGATCGCTGACCTCTTGTAAAAGCTCTTTTCAGTTTCAGTTTCTTGCCTGACCGCACGCCTTTTCATCCGGTATTTTACATGTCTTCTGTCGTGTTTCCTGTGCCGCTGGCAGCAACATAACCCCAATAGTTGACAAGGTGTTGCTGCTACTTTTCTCCTCCAAATATACCTCTGGTGATTGTGGCCAGAGAGCTCAATCTTGACTTCATCTGTTCACAGCAATTTACTTCTGTGATGAGGTGATGATTCTTCTATGTCGACCAGGGCTGTGCAATGGTTTTTCTCAGAGGACCGTGCTGTCTAAATTATTTGAAGGGCCAAACTGAACTGAAACACAATGCGTATAGCACTGAATCACATCAATTTTGGCAGATGTAACAGGTAAGAGCGGATTCTTGTTTTTTTCAGTTTTTTTAGCTAACATTTCGTACTAAATCCACGTGAAGCCTATTGTTAATTTCTTTCTTTCTATTTATTCTTATTATTTATTTACTGTTGGAGCAAAAAGTGTTCACGGAAAAAGTTTATTTGCCCAAACGAGCTTAGCACCCTCTGTTGAAATCCAGTTTCACTATATAGACCTAACAATAGTCATATTTTGGTCATCAGGGCCTTGATTAAGATGGTCTGGCGGACAGTTCAAGTTCTTGGGTCACATTTTGCACATATGTGATGTAAAGCTTTTGTGTGCAAGCAACACTGCACAAAGGATATGTGCGTAGATCCTTTGTGCAGTGTGAAGTACATCAGTTCAGCCTTCCAGCAGTTTTATCTGAAAGTTTTCTCGACCTTCCACATTCTATCTTGATTTCCACAACAACTTCTATTTTTAATGACATTTCAAACACTAGAATTGCACACTGGGTATGCTTTGATATTTCTTTTGATATTTCCTTATTCTTTGTAGGCAGTTAGGTCCTTTTTTAAATCCTCACTCAGTTGAGAGTCAAAGAATATATCAAAGTTTGGCATTTCATCACATGACAGGTTCTAATGACAATTCTCGCCCTTTTCCACTCTAAAAGAATCAATTAAAGCCCAGCAAGTGAATGTGGATTCGTTACTTTAAATTTATGAATTAAATGTATGATTGAGTAAAATGATTGATATATGTTTGATTTTTTTAAATTCTTTTCACGTTTTCCAAACTTTTCTATACAACACTGTGTCTCAATACATGTATACCATATTATATGACACTATAACTCACTATTGTACTCAACAGTCATTCTGCCTGGATTAGGTGTTTACAGAGTCCTACAAAAAATACCGGAAACTGTTCATAGTAGCAGACACTTACAGGTAGTTTTTCATGGAAGAAGTGCTGAGAGGACAAACCTTTCTTTTACTAGAATGCACTGAGAGTATTAAAGAGATGGCATTAGGACATAATGAGTTAGAAATGTCTCTCTTACATCAAGCTAAGAAGCTGATGGGATTTTCATGCTAGACTGAATCTCAAATCCATTCGGTAGACAGCAAATGCTCAGGACATATTTCCTTGTAACTAATGTAGTAGTTAGTTAACAGAAGAAGAAGAAGATTTTAAAATGAAATAAATGCTACAGTTTTCCCCCAGTTTCACTAGAATTTTACAAAGATACAATTAGTATCCCAAGGAAAAAAAACTATTAAGTTATTCTTTATAAATAATATTCACACATTGCTCCCTGAATATATTTTATCATATTGGGATTTTTCAAGTGCATGTTTTTTTTTAAATATATATCCTAACAAATAGTTATTACTGTAATAGTTATAATGACAATTTTAACAATTAGCCCTTATCTTTGAGCCTCTGTGTTTGCATAGCATATACAGCCAGTGAGTTAATTTGAGTTCAAAGGAGAGGGAATTTCTAGATATAAATAAGGGCTCTTCTCACAAGTAGTATGTGAAATAGTAAGAGAGAAGAATGCGCTTTGTCCCTTGCAAGACCTGCTTATTTAAGTCTCTGGATTTGGTTAATAAAGCTGAAAACGCCCTTTGACCATTAAGTGAACTGATCTTATTTTCAGAGAAACAGTAGTGCTTTGCATGGTATGCAGGCTCAAATACTTTAGGGGCTAAAAAGAAAAGAAATGTAGGAAGGGAAATGGGAAAGATGAGAGAGCGTGGAGGAAAAGGGGAAAAGAGAGAGAGCTTGCAAAGCAGAAACAGAGGAGAGGTGTAGATGGAAAGCAGGATGTGATGGAGATGGTGGTGTGCCAAAGTTATCCACTGATCCATGCCGAAACAGATGCATTTGATCACAGCAAATCTCGGGCTTAGAGCATAAATACATAATAAACAAAAATTAATGGAGGCGAGCGCCATGCATGTGTTTCATCGGCCTGTGAGTTACCACTACAGTGACTGGAGCAGGGCAGAGGCATCCATATGGATGCTGCTTAGAGAGCAAACTTGTTAACATATCTCCTTCACTATGCCTAGCAAAGCGTTACATAGATGGAATACATATCAGCCACATTTAAAAACAACAATACAAGTCTACGTAGGAGGGATTAAAAAAAGCAACAAAATATGATAAAGCAAAAATCTTCCTGCCAAGCATAATGTTTATGCAAAATGGGATCAATATCTTTAGCCAAATGTTATGTAGTGCAAATCACTCATTTTAATGTGTCGTAGGGCTACATACGCTATGCAGTAAGATCTCAATAAGAGGGGTATAGAGGAAAATATTTAAATTTACTGTGCAATACAAACATTCTGATCATTTGACAATCAGAATGAATCCCGTGGCTGTCAAAGACAGTGTATTATTCAGTAACAGCTGCTCACGACTAATTCTGAAACTGTTCTGAGTAGAGTGGGGAAGAAGCAATGAGGAGGACTCAGAGCATACATTTGCTTTCTAAGGCTTGCAATTAGAACAACCATTTTCCCCCCCAATAGTGTACCAGAAAACATGAAGAAGTCAAGGATGATGAATTAGTCTAATGATTTCACAGTAGTATTGCTTAGGCACAGAGCTGCAGGAAATTGCTGTTCCCATGTGAAGGGCCTAAAATTATCCCTTAGGATACGGCTGAACTTTGGCCACTGCATTCTCTGTTGCCATCATTATTCAGCAATCCCTCCTGTTTGTGTTGGTATCATCTGGATTCTCATTGCCTGCTACGGCAATTGTGAAAACGTTCTCTGGCTCTCTTGCTCACCTTCTCTCGTTTGCCCTCTCCTGTCTGTGTGATCTCAGGCTATAACAAGCACACAAAGCCCAGTGGGATGCTAATGCTCAGTACCACCCTCCAACTCACCCCCTCATCTGCCTCTCTTTTCCCTCTGTCTGTTATATGACTGCCCCATCTGAGTCAATGAGGGGCATGACAGAGTACGTATATGTTGTATAGGGAGTCTCAGATGTCCAGCCTTTACAATGGATGAGAAAGGGCAGGGGGAAACATGATAGAAAACACAACACTCATACAGACACATAATGCCACGAGGCCTCAGGGGTGAAGGGCGCGGGAGTCAACCCAGCAGTTCAGTGGTGAACGCTAATTAGCGCACAGTTCTGACCTTGACAAGCCATCCTTTCTCCTCCGTCAAGAGGCAGTTGTTGCCACAATCCAACACAGGCTGAAAGAAAAGCCTCAGCTGAATGAGATCTATTGATGGCAGGGTGAGCAGTGAAGAGGGAAGGAGACAGGAATAAAAACATTGCCACAATGCTTGACATACTCCCTCAGCAACTTGCTGTGACTTTGGCTTGTGGCACCCTTATTTGAATGCATTACACAACTCCAGAATACAAAAACACAAACCTCAATAAATAAGGCTTGTGTATTTCAGGATGTGCCTGTATGCGCTGATCTGGGCCTTCCAGCCCACTCTGCATGATTAACAGAAGTAGCAAAGTTTTGATTGAATAAATTAAAAACTTCACTGGCTATCCACTTTTGAGACTGTGGGAGAGGGAGATGCACACTCGATACATCTGTGTTTGCAGAATCTCCAGTGGCCCCGGTAATTTAATTTTCACAAAAATTCCTTATTTACACCAAAACAAAAGAAATTAGATAAAGCAGAGGGAAGCAGCTGGAATGAAATGTTGCTGTCACAAAAAGATTTGATGCAAAGCCCCTTGAAGTTAATACATTAGAAAGTGTCTTTCATTCTCCTCATGCACAGTCAGCAAAACAGAAATTACTTAAAACTATAGGCACTATCGGGCTACTAGCTCAACATTTACCATCCTAAATCCAAACTTGCAGACTTCAGTAAACAGCACCTGAGGGTCAGAGAAGACTTCAGACCAAATGGCTAGGTACTTAATACACCTGTAGCAATGGGACTGAAAACACCTGAATTCAAAGATTAAGAGGTGTGGCCCAATACGGTAGTCCATAGATGTATTTAAAATACATTTTTATTTATTTATTTAAATATTTATTTAAAAAGCTGAAGGAACCTATAGGACCTTCTAACTGAAACGATATAGAACCGTGCTAAAATGTTTTAGGCATATTTAGCATTTAGCCAACTAAAGAAAGCTACTTTCGGCTGGGGTTGCCACAGCGGGTACCTCCACATTTGATTTGGCAGAGTTTTACTCCAGATGCCCTTCCTGATGCAAAACTCCAAAGGGAATTTGGAGTTGGCTGGAATCAAACCAGCAACCTTTCACTTGGCAAACTAATGTGCAAATCAGTACACTACATAGCCTCTAGGCATGTTTAGCTAACTAAAAGACAAAAGATAAGTGTAACATCAAAATACTGAACTGTGGTCTCTTTTATTTTAAAACTCTCCAATAACTGTCCAATAAAAGCCCAAGAATCATTTGGGTAGATGACACTGGATTTTCCAATAACGCATTCAAATATATATTCAGTAAAATCACAAACAAGGCAAGAAGGTGTTTTAGCCCTGCTATCGACTGGCAACCAGGTCTCTTGCCCAATGACAGCAGTCTCTTCAAGACACAGTTTCATCTCTATGTTGCACTGTTGTCGCTGCCAATATTAACAGTACAGCATAATAAAGTTCTACAGTCCTCACAGCTAACTACAGATAAAATAGCGGTATAGTTCAGCAGCCTTCCTAAATACAGTATATACAAGATTGTCAGTCATTAATCTGTTTGCCATTTCCCGGATGCATTCAAGCATTTATAACTTTTTCATAAGGCATTTCATGTATAATGGAAGCCAGAGAAAATGGGGAAGAATGTAAATTAAGAGTCAAGCTTGTTAGAAGGCCAGTTGGACTGTTTACATGCTTGACTTGTCCTGGGTCGACCCTAGTTAACAATTCATGGTGGAAATTTCTGTATCTTTCAGCTAGTACTCGGCACAAAATGCATCTGGAGCCAATAGGTGTCCGGCCTGTCTCTGTGCACTCACTCAACCCCCTTTTAAGCTGTCTGTTCCTTGTATCCTCTTCATCTCCGCCTCCTCCTTCTGTGTCTGCCTTGTACTGGAGACCTGAAGGTCAAGGTTATAGTGCCACAGATATGGAACACTGAGTTTTCAAGCCAAAGCTGCCCCTAATCATTAGAACAAGTCAAGTGGCCTCAACAAGGAAGGATGAACGTGTATGCAATTTGAATCTTGCACTATTACATCAGCAGAAAATATTACGCAGCTGTGTCTTAGTACAGCCATTAAATGTATTTCTTCCTAAGCTTCTCGAGCACAAGACTTTGCGAGGTTAAATACTGCATGACAGATCACTTTACAAAACAAGTTAAAGTCTATTATCTATTATATTAACCAATGCCTTTGGCAGTTAATGGATGTCTGTTCAGAGTACAAGCGCATTGTATGGCGTGTGTTGTGTGAGTAGGAAGCCATAAGGGAACTGAGCTATGTCCGTGTGCTCAGCAGAGTACATCAGAACTGACAGGGACATCAAAGAGCGACAACAAAGCCCTGAAGTAGTTTGCGTGTGTGTGTGTGTCTGTTGGTGTGTAGGTGTTGGGGGTCACTTTCCAGTCACAGGGTTAATGACTAGCAGGATGGGGGAGGCCATCTATAGCATGACATTTCCCTGTCAGCACGGCAGAGTCTGGGAACGGGGTGTTCAGTCCAACGGATAATGGGTATGAACACAGGAGTAAAATTTATCATGCATATTAAACCACAAGACTGGCCTCAGAATATACAGTGTATAAAATGATGCACAGGACGTGGTGGGAAAACAAAAAGAGGGGAAGAAACCATAAAGAGAGGAAAACCTGGGTCCAAGCCAGCCCTCCCCCAGCTGGGAGATAAAGATGACTGATATCTGCTCCACTTCCAGCCCAATCTCTTTAATGCTAAAAGGAGCTGAGGATAGGAGCTAAGAGAAAGAGGAGGGAATTGGGCACAAGGAACAGCAACTCTTTTACCCTCAACCAAGTTTAGCTCAGTTGAATTGCAGACACCGCACTCTCTTCATCACTTTACCCCGCTTCGCCTTCCTGTCTCCTCCTATATCTTTGACTAACACACTCTTGTTTATGGTAGCAGACAAACACCAACATCAGGTCCCTGGGCAGATGTGCTTCCCAGTGTTTCGCACAGAAAACGGATTGTTCAAATGCTGAATAATTACCATGATAATCATCTCCATCCCACAAGGGTCTGAAAATGCATACCTGACATCTGACATTTGGTACCCATGGCTCTTCTCCCAATCTGCATAATCACATTCCTACCTAATTTCCATGCATATGTTTGGAAAAAAATGAGGCTGAATATTTTGCATTGTGGTGTGGGCTAGATAGGTATAGGTACCAAAGAATACACAATAGTGCTGAAAGAATTATTATAGTAATCAATTGGTCGATATACAGATTAGCAACAGCGAACATCTTACTAACCTTTAATGTTAAAATACACATTTTAAAGCTTTCTACAGCAGTGGGTGAAAAATGCCTAACATTTTCTGGGTCCAACTTCTTTTAAACAAGCAATTTTACTGGTCTTCTTTTCTTATCGTTACATACAGAACAGCTTTGGGTTATGAACATTTGATAGGATGTTGAAGTCTGAGATAGGTATTATTTTTTGTCTTAAATGACATTTCTTAAAGTAAAACAGTGATTAGCAAAACTTTTAATTAATTTCTCCCTTCAGTCGTTGTTCTTGCCTCCATTCCCTGAAAACTGGACTTATTTTTCATCTCGAGAGATGAAAAAAGCAACGCTATATTGAAATTTTAAAAAAGAAAGAGAGAAAGGTTATTACCAAGGCTCTGGTGACAGCACTAGAACACTTTATTCTATCACATGCATCACGTTCGTTTAAGTCAATTCAACATTCTTTGGTCATCCATACCTCCCTGGAGACACTCTATGCCCTCCAGTTTGGGAAATGGGTTAAAAGTGGACTAAATGTTTAATTGATTCATCAAAAAATAATCAGTCTAAAAAAAAGACATGAATAAAAAATAATTAGTTATATCCTTAAGCATACTTTTTTCGCTCTGAACCATACACCACCAGTATCAAAGGCTGTGCTAAGACCTTTTGGGTATTGTACAGTACTCATCACCTTTGATGTACAAAGGCTGTAAATATGACCCATGACGGAGCATAAAGGCTCTCAGTAATGATCATATACTTTACTTGAATAGTACATGAAAAAAAAATTTTTTTTTAAATACTTTCATGTACTAAGATTAGGTGCAGCAATAGACAACAATACTGCATCTCCCTTATATTGGACTTTCTCAAAAGACATTTCAATACTATGGATCATTTCCAGGCCACTGCTGTACAAATGCATTTGCCCATGAGCATTAGTGCATGGCAGGTTTTTCATTGTTTTGCCATTCAAATGAAGCGTTGACTATATTCTCACACTTTGTGGGTGTTCACATCCTTTTTGGATGAACACTGTTAGACTCTTAGCTTTATTTACAAAAATCTACCAAACATAGGACGACACAACATGGGAGTCAAGGCCGTTGTATTGTGTCATTAATTATAGGTCCTCAATGACCTGGCAAATTGACACATCTTTGCTGAAAACGCAACAGGTTTAAAGCTGGAGTAAAGGAATTTTCCACGTACAATTAACATCTATTAAATTCAAGCACTTGCCAACCAAGTTCACAAAATGGTAATTATGCCTATCAGCACCAGCAAAATATCTCTATTTTGCATTTTCAAAATGTGACTGGGGTAACATTGCCATTGTTTGCCAGAGTTGAAGTGGGAGAAACCGTAACAACAAAGATAAAATAAGCAGCAGCAAATAGGAGTGAGAGATAAATATGTTTGTAAGATTTAGTCAGATACTCTAAATGCCAGAGGATCGACTACAAGTTTAACTGCTATATATTTAATTATAAAAGAGAATAATATCACAAATAAAGCAGCTGTCAGGTCACAGATGGAAATGCGACATTTATGGCTGATTTAAGTATTTTTTAGAGGAACATAAGAGGAACCTCCTTATTAGTCTACAACAGTTTTTCCTCATAATCACATTAAAAGACTAATTCAAATTGTCTTTTTGGGCATATCTTTTTTAAAAAGAAACATTTCATCTTTGAAACAGAGTTTACATATAAACATTTGTATATTTGATAGCATTAATAAATAAACAGATAAGTGCTTGTAACAACTACCCCTAAATTTAACACACCTTCAAATCCAAAACCTTTAAATCAGTTCAAACAATGACTGTAAACCCTTTGAGAAGTCACAGGTGTTTCATTTAAACCCGGCTCCTGTCTTCTTGAACAATCTGGTGCTATAATAGCAAGTTCTAAAGGATTCTTTAAGGCCACCCCCTCCTCCCAAAAAATGTGGATATGGATAAAAAGAGAAATAATTTTAAATATGCAATGATTTTAAACAAATCATGCCACTGAAAGGAAAAGTACCTATTACTGTTACTGGACATGATGCACCATCAAGTTCATCCACGAAAAAGGAGTCTAAACACCCCAAGCTGTTGCAACTTTTGGTGTCAAAGTGCATTTATCTATAATCAGAAAGAGATTTGACAAATTTGACCTGCAAGGGAGGACTGCTAGGAAAAAAGTTTGGGTTTTTTGGTCCAAAAAGAACATTAGAACAAAAACACAGTTTGACAGTGAACACAAAGGCAAAGATCAGGGCTTTTAGAATAATGTGCTCTGGCCAGATAAATGAAAACTAGAGTTATTTGACCACAGTAACAGTGGACATGTTTAGAGCCAAGCAAAGAAAGCTTTTTAGGAGAAGAACCTCACAGCAGCTGTGAAGCCCCATAATAGGAATGTTATGGTCTGGGGCTGCTTCTCTGCCTCAGGGATTGAGCAGCTTGCAGTCATTGATTCTACTATGAATCAGCATCATATCAAAGTGTGCTTGAAGATAATATTAGGCCATCTGTCTAAAATTTGAAGCTGATATGAAAGTGGATCTTTCAACGGATCATGATCACATTCATACTTGCAAATTCACCAAGGAATGACTCCAAAAGGCGAAGGGGGGGGGGGGGGGGTTTATGGAATGGCCTTGTCAAAGCCCAGTTTTGAATCTCATTTCAAATCTCAGCCTCTTTTTTACAGGAATTTGAAAAAAGTAACACATGGAAAATCTCAAACATTGTGTATTTGAAGGAATTTTGAAAGAAAGAAGGGTAAAAAAATTTCAACAATGATCATGTCAAAGATTAATGGATGATATTCAAAATGCAAACCAGAAGTTGTTTTTTCTTTCTTAAAAAAAGCCTTTCCACTTACTACATTTATTTATGATCTATACTAATAATCAAAATGTTGGTGTAATTCTTTATTGATTTACTTTTTCTCCCAATAGCTAGTTTCAGTAGCTGTAGGATTTGACCAATAGGACCTGCACCTACAATAGATGCCCCAGTCACATAACCCTGGACCCTATACAGGGGTTTGGGCCTAGATTGCTTCTTCAGACATGGCCTAAGGCGTAGCCACCAGGCAGACTCCCTCGAGCCCCTCCCTAGGCCTGGCTCCAGGGCAGGGCTCGCCAAACTGACCCCCTGTTCTTTTTTTCCATCACTCTGTGTCTGGTCCCTCACCAAAAACCAATTTGTCTCGGGAGACTCTACCAGGATCAAAATTGACCATTGACCATAGCTCCTGAAATCACAGGGAGAAGCAAAGTTCTCCACAAACCATAAGGTGGCAATTCATAGAGGAGTGTCAATTCACGGAGAAAACTGAAAAAGGAGTTTGGCCATTTGGGAGGGTCTCTGAGTACAGCCACTAAAAGGAGCCAATTGAGGTGGCTTGGGCATCTAACTAGGATGCCTCTTGGACACCTCCTAGGTGAGGTATTTTGGACATGTGACACTGGGAAGAGGTCCTGAGGCAAAGGCAGGACCTCGAGGTTATATCTCTTGGCTGACTTGGGAATGCCTCGTTGTCCCCCGGCAGAGCTGAATGAGGTGACTGGGGAGAGCGAGTTCTGGACATCTCTCCAGAGAATGCTGCCCCCATGACTCAGACCAACATAAGCAATAGAAGATGACTGGATAGAGGGATGAAGTCACTGTTTCTATTACACTTTTGCCACATTTCTTCTCCAATTAAGTGCCTTTTAAAACCCATTGTGCAAACAGGAAAAAAGCAGCTGGAAAAAAACTTCACACAGAAAGTGACCATTAGGTAGCGGCATTAACGTGTGTGCAGACCAGGTTCAAAAACTTTACTTACTTATCTTTTTATCATAAGCCAAGTTAACATAAGTAAAAATGTACCACCTTAGAAATCCTTCTGTGTGTGTTTTTAATGATATTATAATGGAAATAATAATAATAAATACTAATACAATTCACAAATAACCAGTTATTAAAAAGAGATTATTCTTCTGTGTTTAGCTCCGATTTTTTTAATGCACTGAAACAGCTTGCAAGGGATCCGCTACACACTGTATACCAATTATACTCCATATGCTCCTGAAATGCATACTAAGCTTTTTCTTTTCACACATTTCAGACATTTATAAGATATTAGGAGATAACAAGTTGGAAATGGTGAGAAGTGATTAGGCAGAGCACTTGACAGATATGGAAAACGCTGTTAGTCCCTGTTTAGCACTTGTACAGTATGCCTCGGTCTGAAGGTAGAGCAAGCAGGGCCCTCCCCCATCTCAGCACAACACATGGCCCACTCAAATAGTCACAGCTCTGCAGAGCAGCTTGGCTTCAGCATGAGCTCCAATCCCTCTCACTCTGAATCATGCTGTGATGGGACAGCAGTCCAGCCTCTCATATTTCCTCAAAAGCACAGTCACTGATACAAAGCTTGACTGGCAGCCAGATCCATCTCTGCAGCTTTTTGTTGCCTCCACCTGAGAGAAAAGCCCTTAAACTGTGATGGCCACTCATTCCCCTGACAGTGTATTGTGAGTTTTATTACAGAGTGGCTCTAGTATAGTGTCGCCCCACAGAGGATCATCTCATGTGGTCTACCATGGGGTGTCTGTGTTTCATGTGTTACACACTGCAGGCCCAACAATGCAGGCCCTCCCCATGCCTCCCCTTCTCTTTGTTTCTCATTATTGAGCTAAATGGAATTAAGAGCTTTTCTACTGGGATCCTTTTTTCTGCATTCGCCCTTTTGAACAACCTGAGGGGGATTTTAACATGCTATTACCCTCTGACACAGTGCTGGTATTAGAAGTAGGAGAGTTGTGAGCTATTTAGCTGGGGCTACAGACAGTGAAATGGAAGGCAGGAAAAGGACTGCGCTCTCCTGCGAGAAGAGATGGAGAGGGCGCCTGGGGGCAGCAGAGGTGGAAGGCCCCAGTCTGGGCCCTGTCCACTGCAACCTGCCAGACACAGTCTGAATTCCATTTATTCCTGGTGACCTTAAATAAAATGCTGGCTACCCCTGTGGGCCCCATGTGAGGCCAAAACCAAATGGGCTGTGTTCTCCACTCTTTCTACCCCACTGCTAGAGAAAATGAGCTTTATCTGTGGGGGAACTTGGGGCCATGTGACTAAATGCCCCCTTCGCTGCATGAGTTTCCCCACAAACCCAATTCCGCAGTTAATCTGCAAAGCTGTCGCCTTTTAATTACTGGCTTTTGGTATTGAAGTGTTCCAATGTGTTAACCGTTTTTTGATTTATTTTTGCAAACTTATATAATATCAGTAGGGCAGCTTGCGTGTTTGCCATTTGAGATATCACGAAAATGTACATATACGCTCATTACACACACGCTCCCCAAGGTGACTTAGGGGCTGTCTGACAAATGTGTCACTTAATTACTGCAAAGAAACTGATAAAAGAAATATGTAATCCTAGTTAATTAAGTTAGGCTGTTAAACCAGTGGGCGGTGACAAGTATTAGAGAGGTGAGAAACCGTTAGATGAAATTCAGTGTGTGTCTTTCTAGCCTGTCGAGGGATCACAGCGCACAATAAAATCCATCACAGATTCATATCAAGCTTTGATATTTAAGAACTGGTATGTGTAATGTATAAGTTAATAAATCATGCAATTCAAGACAGAGCCAGTGGCCTGGAAGTGACAATTTCATACCATGTTTGTATTTTCATGCATTGAAATCAAGCATAATCCCAGTTGTATCACACTCCGCTACCTGCCACCTTCACAGCCTTCAACAATAGCTATAATACATTGCTTTGGAAAGCTTGCCGGTGGCAACAATGTAAAGATATTTATGTATTTCACCTTTCATTCATTTGATTGATTTATTTGTTTGTTTCCTGTTTCTGTGTTCTTTACGATACATGTCTCTACTATCCCCACACTATTTCCCCACCTTTTTTTCCCCCCGGGCGTTGGCACCATATGCTATTTTAAATTTCTAGCTCTAACAACGCTGCCTACCCATCAACAGCACCTTTTTTGCCACATGAACCCATGCTGGTGGTTTTTAAGTGCCCACTACACATCCACGCAGAGCCAAAGTCTGCATGAGCAACTCTAATTAAAGTGGAGTTAATCACAAATAGCTGGATAGGGCCACAATTGAGGCATATGTTAAGAATGAATTACTAATTAGAGCGGCAAGCAGCGAGACAAGTCCCAGACTGCTTGAGAAGTCTCGGCACGTTACTAATATATGAAAAGGTATAAACAAACAGCAATCTGGTTGTTTAGCTCCTCCATCCCACTTACAAGGATCCAATTATGGCAGATCCCTGGAGCCGCCAGTACAATCAGGCAAGAGTGAGTTGGCGTTATGATTAACTGTGAAGGCCACATACTCTCTATGGCTACTCCAGCCAGCCAGCAGGCCTCCTCTGACAGGGGCCGTTATGTGGCTCAGTGAGCCCCAGGTCTCCACTCTCAGAACAGGCAACTGGAGAGCCCAACACAACAGAACACAACAAAAAACACAGCGCAATCTTCAGATACTGCATTCAGGCTGTGTTGTAATACGTACAATCTAATTCACTGGATGGCTTGCTTTTATAGAGCACCCCACAGGGTGTGGTATAGCACACAATTAACATTAGAAATTCCTTGAACAATGCTTATCGCACTGATGTGTTGAGGGAACACACCTGTTCTTCAGAACAACCAGAAAACAGACCCTTACAGTTGGCAATTCTTCTTCTCCAGTAGAAGGACAAAATGTAGCCAAAGCTTCCCATAAGCTCACAATCAGAATATTACAGAAGGCTCTAATCTTCCTCGACAGCATTTTATTTGATCAGCTGGTAGTTTCGACTTGAACCCCTTACCTGGGAACACAAAAGTTGAAGTAGCTTCTGTCAGCAGAATAGCTGTAGAAATGGAATTATTCTATATCAAACCCTCTCCTGTGCAGCCCACATCCATACATCCAACTGTGCTTTTCGCCACACTTTCGGCAGGAATATCAGTGTGCAGTCGGGAGGTAAGCTGGGCAATGGATGAAATGCGCTTTTTTGCCATTTATCATTCAGTGCTGGAGGTCGTGTACAGTTAGCCATCTGGATCACAGGGGCCTGTTAAACATTTTCCCCCATACCAGACTGTAAGGAGCAGCTGAGAGAGAGAGAGGCGAACGTGTGGTGTTTCTGCGCAACTAGAGCTCTGTCACACGAATGAATACAATAACAAAATTCATATTATTTCTACGTGATAAGCAAAACGTTAAAATAAAACCTGTGTATTGTGGTTTGATATTCGGTAATTTTTAAGATACTCAAACGTTTGTTTGCTCCCCCCCCCCCCCCCCCTTCTCCCCACAGGCAGTATGTGGTAACCTATTGTAAACTCAAAAGTAGAGGGGGTAACACTTGGATTATCACCAGTCATCCGGCATTAACGAGAAAGACACCTACAGACACGCCACTGGAGGTGAACAGCATGACACAGTCAGTCCTGCACACACACAGATGTACACACACACGCACTAACAGGGAAATCTGCAGGTGGGAAACAACACGATCCAGTCTTAGCTTTAACCTGTGTGGTGCTGCCTAAGATACTCGCAACAACACAGCCCACCTCCATTACCTTTGTTTCCTTTACTCTGAGCCAAGAGTCCCCAGTGTTAAAAAAGGCCTCCCACCCTACTTCAATTAGAGACGCTGATTGGTACCAGTCCTTATTTCAGCAGGAAGCTACTCAACCTTCAGCTCAGTCCAACTTTACACTCCGTGAACCAATCTAGATCTTCCTCTTGCCCTACTTCTTGTTTGGTCTCAAGTATAATAGGTCTGTTATGAGAGTGTCTGTGTATTGTATTTGTGTTTGTTTTAAAGTACACTACGTTAGTACAGCAGCACCAGCAACCCCCCTCCAAATGATTAATATGTGGGCCTACTGTGGAGGTGTAGGGTGAGGGGGGGAGGTTGAAACTGGAGATTTGTCTGTGGTTTAATTAGTGCATTCCTGGCAAATACTCCTGCCATAATTACGGCCTTGGTTCTTTCTGACCTTTCCAGTATTTTCTGCATGTTTGGCTTTTATCAGATCATGTTTTATTCAGGATCTTTGTTGTGTGCATTTTGTCCAGACACTGTCTCTGCTCGTATACAAACGGAAAAAAAGAATAGAAAAAGGAACAACACTTTAGGGATGGCCAAATGGTACTTCTATCCTTTATCATTTTCCTTTGATTCATTCTTTTTTCCTCTCCACTTTCAGAAATTACAATGTCCCACCATAAAGCAATGGGGCCAGTGTGGCACTGGCTGAGAGGCTTGTCTCGAATTCAGGCATCCATATTTATAAACGTGTCATTCTGTTTGCTTTCATAAAATTCAATTTTGCACAGATGAGAAAATAAACATTCAAACAACATATGAATACCTTTCCTTGACCCCATCGGCTTCTCCGTGGAAATAAAAGAAACTGTAATTTTTCCTTTGATATGTTCTTTTTCACACCAGGGAGGAGATGAGAGACAACGTGGTTAAAATGTAAGGTTCCCATAACACACGACAGGAAAAAAGCAGGAAAACATCAAGCTTTAGAGTAAGGGAAAAAGCACAATGCTGTCTTAACAACAGATTTAGGTCCAACTAACAACAAACTAAGAAAACAACTTAAGATGGAAATGTGGAATCCATACCCTTCACGCTCTGTACCTGCACTGCCACCATACTACACTGTATCGGTAGGGAAAAGTCATAAGATGACTGTCTATATAATGTATGCATATAGGAGCGGGAGTGCACACACACATATATATAAAAACATAGCACCACATATATATAAGAGCACAGGCAGCACTGGGGGATATGGACTGCCAGGGCCCCTGTGGGGAAGCGATGGCTTCCTGTTTGCAAGCCTTTTTTTAGTGAAAATGCTTAAAACGGGCCAAACGAGAGCAGTGCTTATCCAGCAAAATTGCTGCTAGATGGAGCAGAAAGTGCACAAATTTTCTATGACACCCCAGTAATGAGGTTTTATATTGACCCAGGCGTTGAGTGGAAGGGCTCTCTGCTCCTCTTCTCCTAAACCCAGTCAGCTCTCCTCAACCTCTATTTGGGGCCCCTGTAGGATACAAAAATCAGCATGGGCTCAGAGGTACAACACACAACTACACACGTGGCACGCGTCATATACTCACATCTTCGTTCTGTTGCTGAGTTCCTTAAACTGTGAGGAAACTAAAAGATTTTCTTTTTTTTGGCACAGAATAAACTTTTTTCTTTTTCATACCATCACAACTGCTTGAGCGCTAACATCAATTTTAGAGGCTTTAGAGGGAACAAATATTTACATCATATCACCTCTGCCGTTTCATGTTCATTCTGCTTTGCTTTGCTTTGAATATTATTTATTTTATCCAGTAGAAATGTAAAAGCTCAATAAAATGCCGTTTTTATTATTGTAAAGATGCAATCCATGGACACTGAGTTATCTGAGATGTGCCATAAAATACAGTTGGTTCATATATTCATTCCATCCATCCATTTTCCTCCACTTCTGCAAGTCAGGGTTGGGGTTGGGTGGGTGGGTGTGGAGCATATTGCAACTGTCATAGGACAAGAGGAGGGATAAACCCTGGACAGGTCGCCTGTCTGTCGCAAGGCAGGCTCAAACAGTGTGCATCAATTAATTAGAAAAGAAGATTAATTGCTCACTGTTTTGTTAATTGATTGTTAGTTGTTTTGTCTGGATATAAATGCCAATCCTTCCGGCTGCTGCAGCCTGTGCAGCGTGCACCGCGGTCACGTTTCTCGATTTAAATCATTTGAAACCAAAGTGTTTCTGTTGACTTTACCAGACAATTATCAGTTTAATCCAAATTGTCAATTCTCTGATTTTCTTTTGTTGAATTAATAAAAATAAATGTTACATGCAGCCCAGAGTCAATGTTTTAAAGTCTCCTGAGCACACCATCTAATAGAACATACAAAACCTACTGTGCCACTAAACAAAGCACTTGTACACAAAATTATCATCCACTATAATAACAGTAACTCATTTGCAACAGTTAAAATTTTCCTGTAAACGGATGAAAAGAAGTTATTTTCGGTTCTTTTACATTCATGTTTGTATTTTGAAGTAGAGAGCCGGTGCCTCCAGAGAAAGCCTGCTTCTCTTCAGAGAAGCCAGTCTAGACGTTCCTCCCCGCCCATTAAACTGTCTGCTGGTTTTAATGAAGGTGAGAAAAGTTGATGTGATTAGCCATTACTGAAGCCTGCGCCGACCGCACCTGCTGAAAATACCCCTCTACAACCTGCTAATATGTTTCGTATTAATGGATTATTTCAGCTTAATCCTCTTTTTCTTTTCCATTGCACCAGAATTGCGCCCATGCTTATGGTAATCAAAATTTGTACAAGGCTTGTGGCCACCCCTGAGAAATTACAGGAATACCATTTAATTTTTATAACAGAGAATAAAACATATAACATTTTATTTGGGTAGGAGTAAAATATTTTAAAACATTTTTTTGCTGCAGTTTTATTTCGTGTAAATTAACTGACTGCAGTTGCTAGCATTTATATAAGACTGTACAAACAAAAAGTGCAGCTGCTTTGATAACTGCGTGTGCTTTCTGTTTGATCAAACTCTCCCTGAAGACATCCCCCTCCCAGAATCCTAAGTGCCCGAGGCAGGGGTCCATGATGCATGGCTCTATATCCTGGAGCTGGAGCAAGTAAAGGTCAGCACTGGATGTTTGTGAAAATCAGGAAGGGTGCCTGTCTCTGAACAGTTATTGTATCATACAGTGAATGTGTACCATCTTGCACCAGGGGTTAACACTGATTTTCAAAACAGAAAAGAAAACTAGAACCAACATCAACCTATCTATGCTACCTAAGATAAAAGTAAGGTAAAATAAACACACAGTTCAACACAGGCCTCTCATTACTACTGTTTTCCTATGTCCATCAGGACAGCATCCAGCAAGCTATTTTAAGCAATGCATCACCAGTGAGTTTTGCACCGTCTGCAATCCTCTGATGAATTATAAATGTATACGTGAATAATTTTAGTACATCATAATTATTACGCTGCTTTTAAAGAAAAGGATTGCTTCTAAGAATGATCGTAAAACTTTCAAAGTTGACTTATAAGCGATATCGCATTCACAAACCTTTAACCAGTGCAACTTAGCCCATTTAGCTGTGTTTTCTCTATAATCTGTCTGAGGTGCCAAGATTCAGCCTGTGCTTTCTGACAAACATAAGCCTCAAAGGCCACTCACAATGCATTAAGAATGTTTTCTTTTTGACAGACATCAAAATGTGACCTTTAAATGATTCTTGTTATCAGGGAAGCCGAACAAGAAAATCAATAGGATGCAGCTGGAGAGGAGGGATTAATGCAGGGCAAATTGATCATTCCATTTCATTTTCATCCTGATTTGATGTGCGAGCCATACACACCTAATCTGACCACAAACTGCTTTTAACACTTCAGAGGAGAATCCTTTGAGCAGAAAAAAAAATACAACAAGCTCAACAAGCTTCTCAGTTACAAAAACGATAGGGTAGGAGTGTGAGCCTTTACTGACAGTTAACCTTAATAATAAAGAGGCTGCATTTCCCTTCCCTTTCATCACTTCTCTGTGCTTTTTATAGTGTGCCTCAGTGCTGTTTCCTCCATCCACCACAGGGAATACACAATGGCGGAGCTCATTGTCTATTTCACACAGTTTGGGTCCATCAAACTGCAAAAACAAATACATTAATCATCAGAACACATTGATAGATCATTAATTATTGTACCTCACTGTTGATGTCACACGTTGTTGAATCCTTTCACAGATAATCAGAGCACTTTAGTGGAACTTCATTAAACAAACTGTTCATTTACAAAGCCAAGTCTGGACGTGCAGGCGCAGAGTTGAAGAGATAAAAGACAATATTTTCTTTTAAAGAATCTTTCAGTAAACATTAAAAGGAATATCTGCCCTAGAAGAATTGCACTATTTCCCACTTCCCGCACACAGCTGAGATTGGGAGCGTATTACCGCTGAAATGCCAGCGCTCAACAGATAACTGCGATAACAAAGATAGCAAATCTGGGAAATGAAAAATGGCACTTCTCTTCTACAAGGAGATACATCAGTGTTTATTAAATCAATGCCAGACAGAGGAATCTGAAGGTAAAATAATGAACCACTTATAAATGATCTTTGCTTCGCTGGGCCTTACCTGATCAGGGTGTTCAGGGACCACCAATGCGAGGCATATTAGAAGAGGTCTATTAATCCTCGTGCTCCTCATAGCTGACTATAAAATGGGTGAGTCCTCTGTGACTTACTAGGCACATCCTTTTTAATTTTTCAACATAAAAAAAAAAGCCTGCCACACAACTTTCATTGATTGGGTGTGAAAGTTTGGTTTGTCTGTGTATTTCTGCTTTAAGAGAGTGGATATTTCATTACGGTGCTCTGGGACACACATTAAGCAGTTCTGCTACCTTTCCAACAGCATCCATGGCAACTAGAGAGCCTGCTCTCCCTGCAGAAATGTGCTTTTAATTGAGTGACATCTAATCAGGCAGTGAAATACAGCAGTAGAGTTAACAAAACAGGTCAACGAGGGACAAGGACTACCAGCTGCAATCGACGTCACAGCGCAACACTCGGTTTTGGTGTTGACTAACATGTATTAGTCCGGTTTTGATGATCAAAATTACAGGGTTGGAGGTATTCTTCGCAAGATCCTTGGGTGAATGTGTGATTGGATATGATGAGCCCTTCTTAGGACTACACGAGCTTGGGGAGGAGGAATGCCTTTGATGTAGTGAAATTACTGGAGCTAAGAGGTCTCACATGCTATGCCTTAACACATATTAAACAGGCTCTAAAGGATGAATTTTTCACCGTCATCTGTATTTTACTTTTCTTCATCGTGTTGCATGGTGAGCAAGGCTTTGCCGTCTCTTATTTCCTTCCTCAAACATTACTTGTGTTTTTAACTGCAATAGCATTTCCTCCTCATTATCAGATGTTGAATCAGTGCACAGGGGGACACCATCAGCTCCCCTCAACCTAAAATCATCTGTGGTGACGGCACTCTGTAGTGACATACATAGATAGAGGGGGTAAAAGCACAGTCTCAGTAAATTGTCTGCCTGCGCTTTGGGGAATCATTGGAATTCATGATCTTTTCTCAGTATGCTAACAATAATCTTCCACTAGCTCTGTCTCGCACATCACTAGGCATAGCAAACACTTGTCTTCACTGAGTCTCAGGCAGCATCAGCTTCTCCTCACCATGCAAATTTCAGAGCTGTGCCCCTCCTTTGTATTACAACTATGTCCTCAACCTTTTCCAGTCACTACCCTTCATGCATCTGGATGATAAAAAACAGTGCGCACGAATGGCTTGAAACACACCTTAATTCTCATAGAGGATTGTGCTTTGATAAACCTTTGAGTTGTAAACAACTTTCAAATGGACTTTTTATGGCTTTCGATTGCAATAAGATACATTCTAAAGCTCTCAAAATGTATCTCCTAAACAAATGCCCCGCTACACGAGCGAGTGTGCCCTTACTACAAAAAAAAGTACAGCTTGCTTTTGTTGAGCAGGATATAACAAATGTTTCTGCAGTAAAAATGTGCTGGATAAATAAAATGCAACCCAAGTGAAATTTGTCAGTGTTTATATATTCCACTATGTGCAGGAGTGCAAAGAAAGCTCTTAATTGGAAGCACGTTAGATGGATGCTCCTAGGGTTGGAGGTTCAAAGTTTAGCTCACACTTACTGGTAACAATACTGAATTTGATCAGCTCACAGCCTTGTACTTTAAAGAGCGTTTGCTCTTTAAAGTACAACTACTCCAACTACTAAAGTCTCCAACTACTCTGTACTTTTAATAATGGAAGGGAGACAATTTTAGCATATGGTCTACATATTGATGTCATATGTTTTATGTATTCCTGTTTTATGTTTTATGTATCGTATGCTTGAGACTCTGTGCATTTTGAGACAAATTTCCCTTTGGGCACAGTAAAGTTAAAGCTTGAAAGTGAAAGTAGCAAACAGTAAAAACATTAGGACAGCAGATGGCTCCGATATAGAAAATTTGCACCACACCACTAAAAGAGGTGTGGCAATTAAAAAATATAACCACACAACAAAGTCCATAAATTAACTGCTGACATTTGAACAGTTTATTGTTATTTTATTGTCTGTTTAGCATCAGAGATCCTCACAATTTAGATGACTAAGGTATAAATGTATGGGAAAAACATTGGCAGATACCTGTTTCAGCTGGCGCAATCATACAGTATCTTGTCATTTCTTCATTAGCATCAGGACAATAATCTGGTGACTAGTTTGTGATTGCAATCAAATTTTAAAATGTTTCTAAGGCAGTGCGTCTTATCATACTTGCTGTATTATTATAGAACCACTCCGTCTGCCTCACCTCCAGCGCGAAGCTTTGATGGTGTCAAGTGGGAGACGACAACCAATTAAAAAAAAATCAGTCAAACAACTTGGGGTCAGATCTCAAGATGCTCCCAATCAGTCATAATTTCCTGTTGTTATGCTGTGTTTGACTGCTCCTGATTGGAGTCTGATAAATCAATGTGCATGCTGGTCAGTACGACATATATGCAACTGTCTCAACCCAGAGTACTACATCAAAACTCTCTACTATCTGTCTTTCCTGTGGGTAAGATGGGCGGCCCACAGAGCATGACCATGTTTCCTTAACCAAACAAGAGCAAAGGTAAAAAGACATGCCGCACCTTTAATGATACTTGTAGCACTCTGCTTGTTTTCAGAATGCAAAGGCTGGGAGATGATAGGAATGGCATGTGTGGGGTCTAGCAGGACAAGGCAGTAGTCCTGATAGTATTTCTGTGCACGTCCCCCTCTGTTAGTCATTACTGTGTGCAGACGAGGGGTGATGTTTACTCTGCTGAGACAAGCAAGTCTACTGCTCTGGGTTGCAACCTTGTGACTCTCTTCTCCCTCCTGCTGCCAGCTCTCCTTACGTCTGGGCCAGGCCTGCCACACCATCGGCCCACTGGCCCATCGCTGTTGCTGAATGCTTGCCGTCTACCAGCACTAAGTTTTTGGATTGCGTCTGGCAAAAAACAACGATGCAATTCTGTGCATATTGTCTGACTGGTGGGTGTTCGGTTGATATTTCAGGAAATAATAGCATAATGCACACAAGGGATGTGATACTGCAATACGCTGCTGTGCCGTATTTCCTCCTTTTTGTCTTTAGTTTCTTTGCGTTGTCACTTTCAAACATTGCCTCCACCCACACACATATGAGAAAAAGAGGAGGGAAGAGAGAGATACTGACAGAGACTTACTGCGGTACACAATGTGTGAAATAGGGAGTTGTAATCCTTGGTAATAGATTAAAGAAATCAATGAAAACATGGTTGGATGGTTCATCATATAAAGATGATGAAATGAAATGATAGAATATAAGAAAGAAATTAAAGATATTAGCAAACACAACTGACAATTTATTTGTCCCACACTAATGGCTCAAGGACAGTGGAAATAACAAACTACAGAGAGAGACAAGTGTGAAATAAATGGAACACAAATAAATCAGGGTAACGGAACAGTTATAATTTTACAAATTGAAACAATTATAACAGTTAACCAGATGGAAGCAAAATAAGGCAAGTAGACAGAAGCAAGTTGAACAAAACAAGTCCGTGAGAAATAATGGCAATGTTCATGATACATAATGGCAAAAGGTTAAAATCAATCATAATGCACCAAAAAAAAAGTGAAATGATTACCAAGCTTATGCAGGAGGTCAGGGGTCAGAGGTCAAGTTCAATTTAAACACGGAAACCATTATGGCGTCTGCATGGATGTCTCTGGAAGAAATAAACAAGGAGTTGAAGTAAGTACACTTCACTGTAAGTGCTGTTTAAGCCCTACATCTATTTGACAATATGTAGCACTCAAATATTAATGTGACACAATGCTGTAGTAAGCACTGATTCACAGCAATGTACAAACCAGAAGTGCTCAGTTTCCTTAAGTGGTGGAGGGCAATTTCAGAGTTTAGTGAATCGCAGACACACTTATTCCAGCCCTTTAAAACAATTGAAGGCATCTTTTTATCATCCTATAACCGTGTCGAGACCGTAAATTAAGGGTTTGCTTGTTTCAAAACCTCTCAGCAAAATTAGGTAGACTAAGCAAAGCACCAGTGCACCGCCAGCATCACTCATGCTCTATGTTTCATGCTTTCATGGCTGCCCCATCTCCTACGGTAACACACAAAGCAAATTCTACCACAGTGTAGACACTAGTAAGACAAAGAGTGTGTTTGATTTTTTGCTCAACACCCCCCCCAAAAAAAAAAAAAACAGAGAAAGATTCCTATACCGGCTTAGAAAACAGTCTGTGAGGCTCCCGCACACTGAAGACAACAAAGGCATTACTCTTTGCCAAATAAAGAAAAACTACACAAATGGCTGTGCAGTGGAAGCAGAGACTATTCATCTATTTAAGTCTCCACATTTTGTTATGCATAAAATGGTTCACATTTATTTATTTGATATTGTTTGTGTGAAGTGGATAGAAAATAGACCAAATAAAACATATTCTTTCAAATATTATTCAAATATGCGACTCTGGGGTTTTTCAACATGTTGTGCTTGAACAAAATCTTCAGTCTCTAAAAGTATTTCTACACTTTTCCTCTCTTGATACTGTTTACGTGATCCCCGCACTACCATGGGGTCAGCAGCAGAGCATTTTAACATGTAGCCTTTGTAATTCATTAGAGGAAACAAAAGCAATGCAGATCCTAACATTGCAAAAGAAAGATATTGTCCATGCACAGAAAAATGCCAGCAACAAAAACTGCCAATTTTAGACTGGAGTCCAACACAACGCCCACTAAAACATCATCTCATCTTTACTGCAACTGGCCGATGACTCATTTTCTTAATTAAAACATAAGAAACTTAATCTCAAATAACAAAATCTAAAGGAGCATTCAAGGGAACAGATGTCACCCTTAGTAGGCAAAAAGGCACAATATAAATGGTTCTACAAAAGAGAAACATGTTTCCAGGTCCTCAACCGAGCCAGAGCATGAAAACCAAACAACATTAGATGTAAGACAACACTCCGTACACATTAAGCCCCGAGGCAGCGTATCAGCACTGAAACAAGAACGAAAATACCTTTCAAAACAAAACTAGGTTTTATTAGTGTCTAGCACTTCAGGAAGACCATGCACAAACTCACAAATAAATGTCTTTTGAGATCCTTCGGCAGTGCAATGAAATACAGGAAAGAAAGCCCAAGGGCTGGGGAGACACTTCGGAAGCGTCTGCATCTGTGTGTGATTAGTTCCACTACCTAAGATAAAGCATGCAGAGCAAATGTAACCTCATCATAATCTGTGTGTCACGAAGGCAGGGGAACACTCAACCAGAAAACAACAATAACTGCTGTACAGTGTAGTCTACCACTGTGACAATGCCTAGTGTAAACTGTAGTCCTGCAAGTGTTCTCAGCCCGTAAGTAATTGTCTGATCATTGTGGAACAGAAAACAGCACAGGTTTGAGCAGACAGGAGATCCCACAGGTATTAGCTGCTAATTGCCGTCAACCAAACAACCAGCAGTTTCTGGAGAAAAGAATCTATACTAATTCTTCCTATCCTACCCTGCAGAATACACACTGGAATTTCTTGGGTGCACAAGATAAATGCTTATACCATAATTACAACTAATTGTGCAAATAATTGCAAAGTTCTTTTGCCACGTATACCCACAATAAAACAAAAGCAATCTATGTTGCTCTTGGCTGTGAAATTGAAACAGTCCCATTTCCAAAGTCCCTGCCATCTAGTTGTTCATTATCTAGCATTTGTATCTGCTCTGTGGTGAAAGCCAGATTTTGCAAAAGTGAGGAAAAGGGAGATGGAAGGAAGCTGATGACAGGGATTCATGGATACTCTGAATGCAGACATGCTGTTCCAGCGCCTCGCCTCCCCAGCAAAACATTTGAAAAGCTTCAAAGCCAAAGCTTTATGCTTTAGAACACATCTTTTGATTATATCCAAGTCTCTTCTTTTTAAAGGATGAAAAAAAAGAAACAAACAAAACATCACCTGTAAATCGAGATAGCCTTTTGCAAAAGGTTTTTGCACCTAATCCCTTTCATTTCAGGTCAGTAAAATATTAGTGCTTTCTCACTGCTCTGATGGTCAAATCACATTTCAAAGATTCTGTGTGCCTCTCCAGCAGAGGGAAGGCGAGAGAGAGATACAGGGCAGTAGGGAGCTCAGGCAATCCCCCATCTATTACAGACGAACCAATCATCAAAGACAAATTACAGTACACTTCACTGGGATATGCTAATTCCAAATTAGATGCAAGTCATCAAAAGATCAGCGTTGCAATATTTTGCATCTACAAATTGAAAATGTCTGCTTTCAGAACAGGTTTTAATACCAATATAGAAAGAAAAGAAAAACACGAGTCCCATCCAAGCCCACGGCATGCATATACATTAAAACCCAACACAAACAAAAAGATTTATTTGGCATTTTTGCATAGATGAATTTTTAGTAAAAGACCTGCCCTTGGTAATTGGTAATGAAAAATAAAAGGGTGACTTTTTTTTTTTATCCCTCTTTTTTCATTAGTTGATGTGAAAATTTACATCTGTGAGTAAAAACTCGCAAGTTATGAGTCCAGCCTTTTGTTTTATTGTTCACAACACAGTCTGCTTTCATTTTGTAGTCAGTTCTTGTGTTACTCTGCCAAGTGGGCAGTAATTTTGTTAACTGTTTTTCCAATGTCTATATGTAAATGTCCATCCACTCGCTTGGTGATCTTTGCTTGGTTTAGGATGTTGTCAGCGTGCTATTTATATAAATAAAATAGTCAATAATTAACATTAACACTGCATCATTAGCAGAACAATTGTTTACATGTCACACAATGTATAGTCTAACAGAAATAAGTAGAGAGAGATGTTTTCTTCCTATAAAGAACAGAAGAATAAAGAAAAGGCTGATGAAGACAGAATCATATTTAGCAAGAAAACAAAGAATATCTCATTTAAAACTAATTGCTTGTGATAATACACAATATTTTGTGATAATACATCACAGGCGGAACAATGTATCATGATGATTATAAAAATTTATTCAGCATCTGCTTCAATTTTACTTTTTCTTATGAGGAATCCAAAAATGTTCTATTTCTAAATACATCTGAAAGCAATAAAATGTTTAGGTTTGTTTAGGTTGCAGGATGTTAAGATAAATTTGATATTTAATAGCACTATAGTATAGGTTTTTTAAGATTGTATGACAACAAAATACAATTATTTTTGAAGCTCCCTCCAATGATCAGTGTGTGCACATTGTCTCACATCATTGTTCTGCAAAGGTTTCCATCTTGATTTGAGGAGGAAGACTGCCAAAATGCAGTTAGTTTAAACAATAGAAACACAGACAGACAATTACCTAGTCCTGAGGGAGTCACAGACTAAAGAGCTGGTCAATATTTCTGTGCAACATATGCATCAAAATGGCTGGGTCAGCTCTAGTCTCTTGCTGCTCATTCCGTTCTCTCCCTCTAAGTGCCTCTTCTCCCAATCAGTGTCCAAGGGGAGTACAATTGCCACATCACTGAAGTGAATGTGTTGATGAATTTACCCTTTATGTTTGACACCTGATATGTAAAAGCACGGCTTATGTTCAGAAGCAATGAGCGGTGCTTTGACAATGTCAATATTTCTCTCCAACATGCAGAGTAGGCATATAGACTAATGACAGACCAAGTATATCAGCAAATGAGTGCACAACAGGGGCAGAGGACTGGGGGGAATTAATAGCTCCAGCAACAAATGACCTGACAGGACAACTGCAAACACACAGACAGACAAAGAGGCTGGAAAACATACACACACACACACACAAATGCCACGATACATTCACATACATATATTCTGTCATACTCAACCACAGGGTAATGTTTCTTTTTTAATATGAAAATGGCTGTAGGAAGACAGTATACCCATAGAGTACTGTGTGCATGTCACTGGTGAAAACATGTGCGAGATAATAACATTTATGAATACCCATGTTTCTGTGTTTCAAAGGCTCCTCCATTAACAGTATCTTGTTGTGAAATATAACCAAACTCCTTAGTGACTTTCACCCAAGGCAGCCTACTTTATTTAAGGCAGCTGTGGCCAGGTAAACAGATTTTTATTCCTTCAGTTCTTCAATAGAAAAACCCCTTACTTACACCTTATTTGATGCCCCCCCGACACCCTCCACCCCTAAGTTCTCATACTCCTACTCCCCCATCCCCAAGCATAAGGCTTATCATGAAAGCACAACAAGGATATATTGTCAAGAATTTTACTTTTAGGTAGTCCTGATTGAAAGAGGCTGACTTTTATTCTCTCAAGTACACCCTTCCTCTTTTCCCTCTGCCATGGTACACAAGGGTACCATTATGGTGGCTGTGGACTTCATCCATTCATCATCCTTCTCACCTATGAAGCCAAACACACATATATCAACCACAGCTGCCCTCCCACTTCCCTAAATCACGCTTTGTTCTGCTGTGTGTAAAGAAAACTGCCTCAGCTTTTGACATCAACACCTACTATACCAAAGGAGTAGGGTGTAGGTGGAGAGACTCAGTGTTTTGCATTGCACAACTGAAATTCAAAAGCATTTACAGTGCAATATGTTTACAAATTCAATATCTTAAATAATTAAAGTGATACTCTTCTCATTTTTAAAATTTGTAATATTTAGTGTTTGTGCAAAGGATGACACAAAATACTGGATTTTCAGCTTCTTTTTTTTTTAAACTCCGCTGAGATAAAGTCTCATTTGGAAAAGAAGCAATTCCAATTCAATCCAGGAGTTTAATGACTGTGTTCAGTGTAGATATTATCATAAGTGAGTCTATCTAAACAGCTTGCAGCTGGTTGAAGCTGTTGTGTCCTCTGCAGCTTTTTCACAGGGTTTCATCCTCAAGCATTTTCTTGCTTTGACAGTTTGTAGGTGATATCAGATTTCATTATAATACATGCAAAGATATAAACAAAATGAGTATCGCTGTGATTTAAGAAATCTACCACAGGAATCTCTTAATGCTAACTGCCAACTAAGGAGAAACAGTCCATGAAAAAAGATCCCAGTGATTGCCAAGGTTTAGTTCAGAAATGTTATTATAAGGGGATGCACGCCACCCACCTATAATGTCTCTTCTGTAAGTACATTAGGATAACTGCTGGATAACTGTTTAGTGAGCTGCAGTGAAAACAGCTACCAAAAACTGCATTCAAATAATTCAAATATTTGGACTCTAGTTTCCAATTCATCATTTAATTATTGTTTTGTAAATATTTCATCTGTCAGTACCTCAAAAAACTGAAACTACAATGCCTCCATTAAAGCTGACAGCATAGACATGTTCAACTCATCTAAACCTTCAACAATATTTATTCAAGTGTACAAGGCTACTGTGGATTTTCCTTAGCTGGACACCTTGTCCTAGTAGATGGAGCATGACTGGTTTGCATACTGTACGTAGAAGAGTTAATTGTAGTAGGATTATTTGCCATTTATTCATTACACAAGCAATTTCTCTTGCATTATTCATCTTCCAACAGGATCCGAGGCATGTTTTAATCATGCTGAATGCAGATTGACAGTGCTGTGTCACTACTTTGGAATGAAAAGCCAGCAGAAAACTACCCCATCTTTGTTCAGTGTTGCAAATGTTAAAACTTGAACAGATTAAAAAACTGCTCATGTGCAAATATCACTGGCATTTTAATGAAAGGAAGATGTTTACATGTTTTTTTTCTTTTATATAAAGGGATTGCAAAATGCCAACAAAAATTGCTTCTGAGGCATGTTAAATTGCCGTATATCTAGCTGTGATATGTTCATGCAACACAGTAGGGGAGCTCTGTCCTTTTAATCTCTAATCCTTTCCTCTTGAGGGAGGAGAAGAGGGCGTGGATCAGAGAGCAGAGAGAAGGTATCTTCGCCCAGACACAGACCCATGCCATGGCATTCTTCCTGTCCTGTACTGAAGCTGTCACTATTGGTGTCTGGGGCCATGAGGCAGGCAATTTTAGCGTTGTGGTGTGAATCGATACCCAATCACATCACGTTTGCAGGCAGCACATCAACCTGGAGAGTCCGTAGCTCAATTTACAGCATATTGTTTTTGGCCCTGGGAGCAAACCGCCACTAGGAGCAATAGAAGCATCATGGCAGAGCAAGACAAGGCCTTGTCATGGCCATAACGGCCTTATCTCTGGTCACAGAAGTACTCATATTAAACAGTCGTGCCAAGAAGGGCTCAGAAACACACAGAGCACATAATGCATCTGCTATTTATATTCAGCTGTGGAATCCGAGATGGTGGCCTTAATGCAGGAATTCTTGTTTAAACACAACCCAGTTAAAGTGCAACCTAGCTATCTATCTATCTACCAGGGGGCCAGTGCTAAATTCTGTGAGCACTGTATATACCTAATATTTGTGTTTCCTAGCCATTTCAAGGAAAATATTTTACACTGAATAATGCAATATGCACCATAAATTGGAAAAAGTCAAACCCAAAATCAGATATCAAAAACAAAACAAACACTGGCCCATATGGAATTTACGTATGGGTACGAGGCAACATCTGAATGGCAACGTGTCACTGAGGTGAAACGTCAGTGCAGGTGGGATTTGAACAATCACACTCTGGGAGGGTGTGACAGACTCCTCACTCAGAATAAAATCATAATGTTTGTTTGTCTGTAACTTGCATCTTGTTAAGCTAACAAGTGGTTTCCATACACACCTGCAATCATTACCGTCAGACAGCAGGGTTGCTTCAGTGGAACACGTAGCAATGCTGTGAGCACAGAGTGCTGGATGGATAAGAGTAGAGAGCTACAACGTATCCTCTCGAAAAACAAAAAGTAAATGAAGATAGACTAAAGAAAAAATGTATCTACATGAATAACTTTATCACAAATAAAGAATATATATATGCATATTAAGTATAACCAATGCATGCTTAATATGTTAACATGTTTACTCTAAAACTTTTTGGACTCAGGGAATACAATGACTAAAACAAGGGAATAAAGCCCAAAATTAAAACATTAAAAATTAAAGTGTCAAATAAAGTCACTTCTGTAAAAGTCACATTCTGTTAAAACCTGTTCTTTTACGGTAGAGCAGGCTTTAAGGTAACTTTCATCACTGGAGGTACTTGAGTGGCTTACTTGGAGGTGATCCACTCTTCTTATGTGTTCAATCACTAATCTGATCAGGAAGGCATAACAGGAAACAGGCCTATTAAAGGTAAAAATGAAAGACATATCACTACTGTCTGATTGATGCGGCCATTCCCCAGGGAGAATAAGCCTCTACTTCACTTTCAACAACTGTGCCTGACACAATACGCTGTACCTGAGATGGTTGTTATGGCTACGTAATTCTCTTAAAATGAGGCTTTTATTCAGTGCAAAACCAACTGAAGCAAGTCAAGGGCAAAACTGCAAAAGCAGTTACCTGCACTGCTCTGACAAATATCAGCTTTATCCATGTTCTCCCGCCTATATATATATATTTTTTTTTAAATACAGCTATGATGAGAGCACATTACTGTTTGGCTTGAGATTCTTTCTTTTTAGCTTGAAATTGTTATTACAAGGAAATGGGTGTATAAAATTAAGCAAATCAGGGTAAAGAGTACAACTCAAACTTTCAAGGTGACATCTTAAATTTTTGCTCTTGTTGATGTTACATGCAGAAAATCCATCTATATGTTAAGAAACTAGCGCAAGAAAATATTGGGCATTTTTGCTTACTAAACTCAAATGTACTTTTATCCCAGTTACAGGTAGATTGTCTTATTTTCTTAACTGCATGGTGAATGATCAATTCCCTTTGCAGCGTTGTCACAGTGCTGCGCCTTACACCCAATTATGGCCTGGAGAGGATGCAGATGGCAACATGCCTCCCTCAATAATATTCATGAAGTATTGCCAACAACAAAGAAAGAGGGAATTTCACATTTTTAACTTTCCTCTGTTTATCTCCCCAAGATTGCAACACTTAGTAAGATAACAGAAGTTACTACTGCAGCATAAAAATCAAGAATACACCTATAAATGCTTCAAACTGTTAGAGATTAAGTAATTGCTGTTCTAGCTTTGGTTACAAATACTTAATGACTTTTTTTTCTTTTAATTTTACCAAACACCTTTACTGCACTCTTCCCACAGTGACACATACCTTCAACTCACTAAGGTATTCATTACAGTAAACACAGGCTGTTAAACTGACGTCAAATTGAAAAAGAAAAAACAACAACTAACTAAACTCTGCAAATTTGCTTAAACAAAGCTTAACTGCAACTCTTAGAAAATCAGATTTGGGATTCAATTGGGACGTTTTTGCAGTGTATCTTATTAATATATTTATTAGTTCATTATTTATTTATTAACAATTCTCACTTTATTTTTAGGTCTTTCAAGTCTAAATGGTATGGCATCCACATTTTAAATTGACAGCAGTTACTTTTTAGTAAACTGCTGTCATACATCTTGGTTTGTACATCTTCCAGAGATTACCTTAGGTCTGGGAAGAACGGATCAGGGGCTGAATACTGACATTTCCATTTACAGATAGCAAAGGCTAATACCTTTACACCGATTAGAAGCTGTCAGCTCTCTGTTTGAACTGCAATCAATATATTGTGTACACTAGTGCACGGTGTACATGATCGTCAGGGGCAAACTATAAGATAATGCATCTAGTATTTTGAGATTTCTCAGAAATACCCATACTCATATCGTCGTATCGTTGACACTTTATGTAAAAACTGCTGGTTGTGACACACCAGCTACTTCAGGGTGCCACGAGCGAAGATGTGAAAGTGCAACAAAATCATTAGGAAGCAGCACGGTTGGTTGTGGCGTAAATCATAAGAGAGAGTTTTGTTTTTGCACTTTCTTTAACCTCATATTCACTCACAGGCTACTTTTGTTTTCATAAGGTGTTTTGTTTAGCCACCAATGCCAGCAGCCATTTGACAGCCATGGTTTTGGTAATAAAAAAATAAAGCCCACTCACAATATTAGCCCTGTACATTAAAAAGCTAAATATGATGGCAAGGGGTTTTTAGTAAGCATCCACATGTAGGAATTGGGATTGAAGCAAAGCTCTAACATACCTCGTACACCACCACAGACCTTCCGTGCACAGACATCACAGTGTTCATATAGACATATAAATGTGAATTTTCATCATATCCTCACGCAGAGCATATTAATCAGCTGTGCATCCCCTGCCAACCAGACCTCATCCATATTCCTGCAGGCTTATTGCAAAGGGAGCGGCTGGCGATAAAGCAGGATCGATATGCAGAGCTGGTAAAAACACAGCAAGTACAACAGCATGGCACAAAGGCAAAGACTGGAGAGGACAAGGGAATGAAAGATACCTGGTAAGAGGAGTTTAAAAAAAATCCTTCACAGCATATTAATAAGAGGTGAAAACACGACTGTTGTAGTTAAATAAGGCATGAAATATACATAAAATTCACTGTAGGCTGAGATACGATACAGATAATATTCTATTCATGGGATAGACGGTTTGCTCAACTTCTTTACCAGCTGTTTTAGAGTTACAAATATTCATTTTCGAGGTGCTATGAAGGTACGAAGGCAAAGATTCACCACTTTGCCAGAAGGCGTATTGAAAAATACAGCAATAGTAAGTTAATGCTTTAGGTACTGTATATTTCTGTTTTATATCAACACAGAGCAAAAACCGTTATGCAGTTCATAGGTGCAAAGACTTTTTGACTGCAACCGCCTAGCAATACTATAACTTGGGACACAGTGCCTTTAAACCTTTCTGACAGGTAAACCGGGAAGGCATCAAAGATTTTCTCTCTTTGGCATATCTCAAAACTGCCACAGAGAATTGAGTGACAACTTTATTTCTCATCTGTTACATAAATCAAGGAAATACTGTGAAAGTCAGCTCTACAAACTAAGAAATTCCCTGTGCTTTCTAAGCTTCGAAAGGATTTCTTAACAAAGTTTCACACAGGAGCGAAAGAAAAAGTAATTTCTTTGACAGGCAGACATTATGTGATAGAGGAGACTTTTCACTGCATTAAAGAATGGGGCTCCAAACAACAAAGAGATAGTAGCTGTTTAAAAGGCCAATTTTCCAGTCCACATTGTCATTGTCACACTCTTAACTCCAAAGGCAGACATGCACTCTGGCATCAAAGGCCATTGATTTTCTAATCAAGAGCAAATGATGATTAAGGCATATCTGCCCCCTTATCTTTCCGTTTAAAATCCTCCTTTCTGGATTCAATTTGACTTTGGCTGTTTTGCTGCTGAGGGGAATCAGGACAGTCAAAGACAAAGACACCTTGTAGAGACAAGGTAGTGTCATGAATGATTAGGGCTCGTGTAACAGAAATAATCACCCATCCTCCCTCTCTTTGGGTCAGTGAAGGCTCGAATTGTTAACGTGTCTTTTTATCAGAACACATGGATTCGTGGAAACTTTTCATTTCATCTTAAGATTCAGTTTTACTGCAACTGATGGCAAACAAGTTGTACCAGTAGCCACATTTCTGCCTGAAGCAGCTTTAGAAAAATGTAAACATGGAGGAAATACAGTTCACCCACTAGTGCTGTAAGGACTCCCACCCCAATACGCCCTTAAATTCCCAAATAGGGTAGCAATAAACAATGTTAAAAAGGTTGGGAATGAATCCCCCATCTCTTTTACCTTGATAACATTAAGAAGTAATACCACAAAGCAGAGCTGACTCCCCCTTAGGGTCCAAATGCTCATTTCTTAGCGGACTTCAATTATCCCAACTTTCTCCCCTGGTCGGTCTTTCTATGTATATGTTTAGCCTTTGTGATACACCTGCCTGAGGATGAGGGATTAGCTTCCAACCCTCTCTCCATGCTGGGTTTGGACTTCAGGTTTAACCGTCCTTCAAGACCAGCCTGGAGCACAGCTTAACAATGATGCCCAAACCCTTCATCACTGCTGCAGTCTTTCTTTCACTCACCCTCTATTTCCTCATTCCAACTATGACCATAAACGTTTCACTGGAGGGGGAAAGAATCAAAGACAGATGGACATCATCCATCCTTGACCTTCAGGCAATGCCAGCTGAACATGCAAGAAAATATGTTGTGTTGTTAAAAGTAGAGTTGTACTGATGGTCAAATGAACAGAGGGACAGACGGAAAGTACAGACAGACCAACAAAAACACATTATGAAGCACGAAGGTACCAATATCTTTGATAAATAGGCGTCATTGTGTTACAGCTGTGGATGCTAATTACTCTGGTTTAATGAGTTCTACCAGCAGGTACAGTTCTTCCACACAGCAAAATAATAAGAAACAAGGACACATGTTCAAATTCACCATCCCCAGCTAACAAAATTAGTTTTCATAATACGTGTGCATCACTGCCAAACAAGGCTTCCTCATTTTGACTTGAGGGTCATCCATTGTGGGTTTTCTTCTCAGGAATACGCACTAGACATTGTCACTATACCTAAAGCAATTTGGGAGCATGGAGATGGGGAAATTGTGGGACATCTTTGGCTGCTCAGCAAGAGCTGACTTGTGAGAAAGAGAAGTTAACAGGCCACTGTTGGGTGCACAATGTCCTTCTGCAGACAGATGGGACAACAGAGGCAATGGTTTTGTTCCTTTAGTATTTTCCTTTCTTATGGAACATATGTTCATCTCTTAACAGAGCATCGAAACAGGAGGTTCTCTCTAAGATTACATTTGCCATCTATTTGAACACTGGGACCGGTAACTTATGACAAGACAAAGGAAGTGCACTGCATGTCGACTTAAAGTTTGTGTATTTATTTTATATGAGAAGTTCAGCAGTCGTGTAAATACACTAGTGACTTGTCAACCATCGACTCATGAATTTTGCATTTTGTTAAACAAGTTGAGCTTGATTTTAACTCAAAACATATTCTAGAACTTGTCAGACTGCTAAATCTTTTTTTAGGTGGAGAGAGGCAGACTTGTGGCGCTCTGTCATTTCCATCATCAGATTGCTGAACTATTACCAGTCCCTCATGATTACCTCCACCTTTCCTTATCACTGAACACAACGTACTGATGTAACCTGCTATTCAGTGAGCTAGATTTGTGTTTTCTTATGGAGAGGTTTCTGTAGATTTTAACCTTAATCCTATAAGCTAATGTGAAGGCACTGATCCGCGCCTGTCTTGAAGGTTATCTGTGCATGTTTCACACCCACAGGCATTCATTATTTACATAGCAGCTCCCCAGAGGCACCAGCCACCACAGGAGGTGTAGATGGGAAATCTACCTCCCAATCTGCCAGCGACACATCCATATCTATACTGCATGCCTCACTGACTTAGGAGGATGTAGTGTCAGGATTATCATCCGTTCCCTGGAAACTTCTTCATCACTGGCACCAGCAGCTGTGGCAGTGGCGTCAGGCAGGTGTGTTTGCCTTTTAAATCAGGGGTTCCCCAACACTAGAGCCACGCGAGACCCATTTTTTGGAAAACAACTTAGAAACAAATCAGAACGTAATGAGGCTAACAAACAGGACTGATTAAGAGCAGTGCTGAGGATAGTTCCCCATATGTACCATGAAAATGAAAAGGAGAAGAAGCAGCTACTTTCAGCTGCTCCCTTATTCACAAGGGGTCACTAAAGCAGTGTCTCCTTCTGGAGTCAAACCAGGGAATTTTTGCTTGTTAAGTCAATATGTAAACACCAACACCGTGGAGCCGCCGTACACCACAAATGACACATGATTAAAATCTGGCAACAAGCTGAATTAGGATTCTGGTCCATTAGGAGCAAAGAAGAAAGTAATGTGGTGTGTTAAAATACCACAAAGCCCAAAGAGAGAGAAGGCTGAGTGAGTGTGTGTGGGACAACAAAATGTCAGTAGTGGTGGTTTCTTTATACATTATTTATATTAACCCAAGCCATAATCTTTTCCTAAAACTAACCAAGTCACTTTTATGCTGAAATCTAACCAAACCTTAACCACAATAATAAAAAACGAAAGATCAATTCTGATTTGTGCTTCGTAACAGTTGTGTAAGACACACATGCAATGCCCTGTCAATAGTGGCATCAGTAGAGAAAAGTGGCATTCTGGAGGGAACAGACAAAGAAGACATTTTGTCATTTAAGCAGCTTGGCTTAAAGCTATAATTCAAGTAAAATAACAAAAAAGAGCAGGCTGCGTGTGCTCTAAATCGAATTAGAATTTGTGGACGTGTTGGGCATCAAATAAGACATTTTTGGCAGTGTTTGGAAAGCAGTGTATGTTAAGAGCACATGTACGGTGAATGTCTAAATCAGTTGTTCATCTGGCAACGACACAAGCGGTTGGGAGCCGCAGTTTCACAGCTTTGTCCCATAACCCCATGGATAATTAATTCTAATGACAATTTTATTTTCTCACACATTTTTTATCTCCGACACCCATCACAATGAACATCATTGCACAAACCTACTCATACGAATGTGCTATTGAGCGTGACACTGACCTTTCAAGACCCTCCGGACCTCTGAAGACGTGTTTGAAAAAAAGCCCGAACACTCACGCCAGCCCTTTCGTGAGCGGGGCTGATTTGATATTAGCCTGACAGGGGTATTTATAGAGCAGCACAGAGCCTCACTCTCGTTTCTACACCATGAGCCCATTCCAGCCCAGACACTATTGGCAGTCCTGCTCACTCACTGGAAAAGCCATCATGTCAGCACACTGGCAGAAGATAGCATGTCGAGCTAACAGGTTTGGAAGAAGAAGCCCATGCAGTTCATTATGCAAGTGACAATATACATTCCTTCCTTTGATGCGTTATTGCACACCACCAAGACAATCTGTCTGAAAATGTCACTGTTTTTGTTTTGTTTTGTTTTCTTCGCAATCTAATACAGACATTAGCTTTCAGCCACAGTGTCATATCTTAAGCTTACATCAGCATAGCTGGAATTATTGGCTTATACTAGTGATCAATCTTGAGAAACACTGAAGAAGTAGTGGCGTAAATTACTATGTATATGCATAATTTTGTTTGGGCCTCCTTCATTTTAAATAAAGATATTTCATGAATGAATGTACAACTGTATGATTGCCCACGACATTACAATGGAGTTGGACTTTTCTAAGTGGTTGTGTGTGTCTTTAAACTAGCATACAGATCAAATGTACAGTCATGTGAAAAGGAAAGTTTTCACAGGACTCCGTGCAATGCTGTGAAACACTAAGTACACCCCATGATTCAATAGATTTTAGAATTACTTTTAGCAGCAATAACTTGAAGTAACTGTTTCTGTTTGACTTTATCAGTCTCTCACATCATTGCAGCAGGATGTTGGCCATCTATTCTTTACAACCCCGTTTCAGTTCATTGAGGTTTGTGGGTTTTTGTTTATGCACAGCTCTCTTAAGGTCCCACGCAGCATGCCAATCACAGCATGAGTTCTGGGCTTTGACAGGGCCATTGAAACCCCTTGATTCTTTTCTTTTTCAGTCATTATGTTGCACATTTGCTGGGGTGCTTGGGATAATTTTCTTGTGCCCTGGTCGAGTGGTTGCAAAGCAAACTCAAATCATCACCTCTCCACCACCGTGACAGTTGGTATGAGGTGTTTTTGCATTTTCACCAAACGTAGTGCTGACCAAACATCTCTATTTTGGTCATGTCTGTCTTAAGGACATTGTTCTAGAAGTTTTATGTTTTTTAGATGCAGCTTTGCAAGCTAAGCCACACTGCCCAGTTCTTTTTTCTTCTTGCAATCCTTCCAAACAAGCCTCACTTTTTTCAGTCCTTTTTTAATTGTACTTTCATGAACTTTAACATTTAACATGCCCACTGAGGGCTGTAGAGTCTGAGATGCAGTTCACTGCGTCTCTGAACGTTGCATTGTCTGACTTTGGTATGAATTTTCAGAAAAGAGTCCTGTGAAAATTATGTTTTCCTAACAGTATTGCTCGCATCACTGTATGACAAAAATCAAATACTCAAATTCAAATATTTTATTCTTTTAAACCTTGATAAAAACCAACATAAAGTGAGCACCATGTACCATTAGATCTTCTCTTTTGTCTGTGATTCTAGTATTTAATTTAATTGATATTTGATTAACTTCTTTAAGATTTTGTTGAGCAGAAATCTCCCACAGGTGCTCAAATTGGTTTAACAATGTCCATGGCTACAACACACACTGTTATCCTGGAAGAGACCGCTCCCATCAGAAAAGAAAGTTTTCATTAAAGGATAAACATGCTGGAAGTACTTTGTATTGATTTGCAGAGACCCTTCCCTCTAAGGGAACATGGATACCCAAACAATGACAGCAAAACATTCCCCACAAAGACCCAGTATCTATTTACTCTATCTCAGTGTGACCATTGACCATTTGACTGTTTCTCCTCTTCGTGTTTCCAGCAACATTTAAACAGATATTTCTGTATTTAATAATCCAGCAATCTCAAAAAGAGGAGGATGGAAAGAAATCTGGGTCCACCTGAGCACCCTCAACCATCACTAATACAGCCACATTCAAACCAGTGCGGTACGCTTACTCTACCAAGCACTGGTTGAAATAAGTCTTCGTGTCTCTGGACTTGGCCATTAGGATCGGCACATCTTCAGCAGGGCAAATGAAATAAATAAAATAAATAAGTTAAGAACACCCCCAAGCAGATGTTTACATAAACATTATGTACAAATGCATTATGTATTGCCTAGTGCCCTCACTACTCTAACAGAATTCTTCATTAGGTTTCCAGGTGTTCCTTTATTGTACACTGAAATTCACTGCTTTGATCAGCCTATCAGAACAATTCCCTCTTTCATCTTGGAAAATATGATTTGGTTAAAGGCAGGTTTTGGATCAAGGTTCAACATGTCCCTTTCTCTTGTTTAGTATTCATGCTGAGTATGGTAGTCTGGGGTTGCTTTACTAAAAGTCATCGGCAACATCAATTTCTTATTAATACAGAGTGCAAATACTCAAGGGGAGGGAGTGGAGCATGAGCAAAGCAGAAAAGTGGGGATTTTGGGAAAAGAAGCAAAGAAATAACACTGAAAAATATGAATATGAATTTTCTGTTCTCCTCTAACGACTCAGAATTCAAAGCTTTGTTTTATTGTTTTTTTAAGAACGCGATGCCCTTGTACATCTAATGATAATTCAGAAAGATTTGATAAATAAATGCCTGCATCACCAGCTTTACTAATTTTAACAAAAAATATTCAATATTTCTAAAAATTGCCAAGCACTAAAAGAGAACATGAGGGTGTATTCAAGAAAAAAATCTAGATTTGGGGTGTTTTCCTGCCTTGAGCTGTAGTTTATGCTCTAAAAGAAAGCAGGTTTACTCTGCTAAGCTGTTATGTTGATTCAAGGATGTATGACCTGAGGGCCTGATGTGACAGTTAAAAACTGTGTAAACATGACATTATTGTACAGTGTAGAAAATTAATAAAAGACATACTGCCATGGGTCATGTTTCGTTTGTCTTCGAGTAGACTGGAATATATTGTGTTTTTCAAAGGAAAGAAGTTTGAGATAAAATGGCTAATCAGAAGAAGATGAAAGGTTACATTCTGGGCACAAAGTAGTTTGACTTTTCCAAACACTAACTGCGTAGGTGTTTTATTAGCGGTAGTGTCCGTGAGGTGAGCTAGTGGAATCAAACATGCCCAGGTGCTGACCTTGCAGTTTGAACTTTTCAATAAAACAGGTCCTGCCTGTGAATGCTGTTTTTGTATTTTCAGTGTAGCAAGAAGATATGAAAAGTTGGACTGCAGTTTCTCTGCTTGATAGGATTAATAAAGTTCCATTCCTCCATTTATTTACTTTATGTGGAAAACATCAATCTAACTTGGCAGGCCAAACTTGTTCTAGGCGCCACTAAGTACAGTCTAAGCTCAAAAGCTAAATTATTTAGCCAGCAAGTCCGGTTGATAAATGTTGGTGGTGTAGGTCAATACATTACAGGGATGTGTGGACCATCCCTTTGGTAGGATTTATTATGCATTGGGGGAGATAAAGGCCATTGATTGTTTCCAACAAGGTCACAGTAAGGTCTCTTTCTCCACTGAAAGGGGTCTATCTCAACTTTAGGCCACCATATGCTGATGCCATGCAATAAGGTTAATCAAATCTGTAGGAAGAAACTATGAAACGTCTTACGTCTACCAAGGATACAGGAGCGATAATGGGCTTGTATTTGTATGAAGGGATATCTAACTTTTACATTATTCATGGGCTGTGGAAATGCAATGGCGGTGCTAATATAAATTATGACCTAACCCCAACACTACATGAATGGCAATAGAGGCACAGTTTAACACACACAGATGGATGCGCACAAAACCACACAAAAACACATTGTGGAATGTCTTACTGGAACATATCTCATCCTCTAATGATCAATTACACATACTATACACGATACTTGGAAACTCAATACAGTAGATTGTCTTTTTAAAGGTCGCCAGAGACACAGAGACACCATCAGACATCAGAGTCATGTGATAACACTGTTTTTGGTTGATAAATACTCAGGATTAGTTTTGGGTGTTTTTGCTGTACTTTGCAGGCAAAGAAGAATAAATGTGAAAAAACAGTGGTTGAAGGAATTCATGGTTTATCAACCCGCATTTAATGAAGATGTGTATGCAGCTGACTTTATAGTAAAGTACAATCATCTCTCAAAGATAAGCTGCAAAGCAGCAAAGTGCAGAGTTAAAACACAATCAGATTTGCATTTGAAGATTCCTTTTTCATCTGACAGAATCTGAGATATGTATAAAGCACTTGAAATTTCACAAGAAAACAAATATAAACATAAATCACTCCTCAGTCAAGCAGAAGAGAAAAAAAATTCTCTCCCAGATTCAAGAAAATCACTTTGTGGGAAAAAATACATCTCACAAAAATACTGCCTAGTAAATAAAATAAAGTAAAATATATGTTTTTCAAAACTCAGACAATGGAATTCCTCAAGACTGAGAAGCTACATAATTCTGCCATTACATATAATTATATACTACGTACAGACAGGACTGCTCAGACATATATTAGCTCACTGTAGCATTCTGAATTTGCAATTAACATTTTTCAGTGTGCCACGCACAATTGGATACACATAATATGACCCAAGAGTCACTGCATGAAATACAGTTGCCAGCATGCCCTATTGAGAAAAGTGCACATGTCATACGGGAAGCACAGCCCAACGGAAGCGTCCATTGCCTCCATTCCAGGGAGAGATTTCTAAGCATTTTCATTGTTACATACCATCAAAGCACTTCTCTCTGCTTTCTAGTTATAGTATATAAACATGACTTTGAAAAATACCCTGCGGTGGGGAGAACAGTAGAGCCACTGTGGGTCTATGTTGCCTCATCAACAGAGATTTAAAAAGGCAGTGCAGAATATTCAATGGTGCCTCAAGGTTCTGCTAAAGGACAGGCTAGGGGAGTGGAAGCAAGGGGAGGGGAGGGGGACAGGGTTATTATGGACTCTAGCTATACACTGTGTTGACACCTCAACCTTTTAGGCTCAAGCTGGAAAGCAAACGCTGCAAACGTTGCTGTCTTTCACCAAAACAATCAACACCAACCAGCATGGTAGAGTCAAACAACGACCCCTGTATACATCATCATAAAAAAGCTACAAACTATTCTGACCTCGATATCTAAATATTAAGCCAAGACATTCAGTGTTGTAAAATGAAAAGATGAAAAAGACAGCTCCCACTTCTGTCACTGGTCAAAGTACGTAAAAGCCACAGCTAAGCAAGAATAAGAGTGCTGTGTTAGCCACATTGGCTATCTGTAAGGTACATTCATTCAAGTAAGTTTCAGGTTCAGTGCTTTACAAGTTCTGACATATGAGGGATTAAATATGCTGCGTAGCTTCAAGTAGAGCACTGGAAATATTTTAGGTAAAAATCCTTATTTATACAGTTTTTTAATTAAGACTTTTATATTAAATGGAAGGTGTATCTGATCAGTTTAAAGTTGTTCCCCTCTTTGTAGCACCAGTAGCAGCAGAAACCATATACTGCAACGTTTCACCACAGAGCCTGTGACAGAGAAGCTCACAATCAACTCCTCTGCTGCAATTCCATAAGCTTTCTCTGACAGATATATTTTTCAAATACAGCTCATTCACAGAATATAGAACAATGAAGGAGAATGGAATTCAATCAAAAGAAAGATAATAAAATAAACACCTCACTTTGCTGTCACTCATCACTTCAGTGTACACTTTCCTCAAAGTTTAGTATAATTCATTCTTCACTGGAAAACTGCTTTATATGTATATATATATATATATATATATACACACACATACATATATACACACACACACACACACACACACAGAGCAAGCGCACAAAGTTGATTCTTTCACTTGTGTCCTACGTATGACTTTACAAAATGGACCATTGGAAAAAAAAGAGAATAAATGATCTATCACAAAAACCCACTGAGAGTTTCCTTATTCTGCAACTTTATTTGTGCTAAAAAGGTTTCTGAGAACTTGCTCAGTCCTGGATCTGGGACCTGTGGGACAGATCATTATGTCCTTGTCAGCTTTATTTTTCAAATTCAGACAGTTTTATTGATGTGTAAACATCTCAAAGAGAAAAGGGACTTCACATACTGCCCAGATGAACAAAAGGGCTCAAGGACTTCCAACGAAAAACGTCTGAATCCTACTGGACCAGGATTCTACAAGGTGCCTGAATGGGCAGCTTTGATAAGAAAAAACAATGAACTTATAGGGAATAACCTTTACTATTGTGAGTCACTGAAATACAAATATATAATCCAAAAGGTCAGGGTGACCTGTGTAGGAATAATGATACAAAGTAAGATATATTTCAACAGTAGCAGTGAAAATAAAGTAGAACCTTATACTCCGAAGACTCAGAAAATAGTTATTCATTGTATTTTCAGGTCTGCAGACATGCTTGACAACTATTTGTATTAAATTTGTTTATTTGTTATTTCACTTGAGTACAAGAGAATTGTGCCATAAAATATCAATATGTTGTTCAGTCCAGTATATTCATTTAAAATAGGATAGATGTGATTTGACAGCACTCTCATTTTAAGATCTGAGACTGGACTCATAAACAAGTTAGTCAACATGGCCTTTGGATGAAATAGCCAGATTTTAGACAGGAGCAAATAGCAGCTGTCTATTCACAGTCATGTCAGCCTGCCAAATGCTCAGATTCCTTGTCTGTTAATTCTATAAATGCCTCACATGCAATAGGAGATCTAAAAATAAAAATTTAGATAGACAATGTCTAGTGCCATTAAACAGGTTTCTTCAGAACTGCAAGCATCAGCGTAACACCCCTTCTGTTTAAGCAAAAAATAATAATTATTAAGACATATAATGATTTATAAATGCTTACATTTTAAAGTTGTCCCTGCTGCTTACAAACAAAGTTAATGATAGCCTTAGTTCTAGTTCTCCTTTGACAATGAGCAAGGATTTAATCAGATGAAGGACTATTGTAGTAGGGTATAGAGGCATAGTCATGCCTGGAGCTGTCCATCAGATAGAAAAGGGCATGATGGGCTTGGATCCAAACCGGCCCACAGAGAATCCCATCCTGCTGTTGTTGCTGGCTCCTTATTCTCAAGGACCTTTAGAGATCAAAGACCAACACACAACAAGAGAGACAGCAAGAGAGAGACGGAGATAGAAAGAGATGGACCAAAAAGTGAGCAGGGTAAGCAGGAAGGATGCCATGAATCGGAAGAACCCATGTGGCCTTCTACTGATTACCCAAACACCCGGCCTCCTACTGAGTCCAAAGAACAATCAAAGGGATTTCCTGGAGAACGTCTGTGAAACATACACTCTGAGTCAGGGCAGCCTCCTCGTTCCGGTGCCAGATGAAGTATCTTCCGACCTCAGTTCCATCTGAACATGTTACATTTTGTTGTGTGGAAATGATGTGCTCCTTTGATACTCTAAAAAAAGATCCTCTTTCCTCTGAGGAATAGCTGAAGTAGCCTCTCTCTCTGCGTTCACTCTCTCAACGAAAATAAAAAGATACATGGTGTGCTTCTGCCGGCCAGCACTGTTGTTTAACCTTGGTGAAATACAAAATGGGACAAGCAATAGAGCCGAACAAATACTGCGCTACATGAAGCGTTACGAAACAACTTAGAACATCTAAAAATGGACAACAAAAATATAACTGAAAGGGCAAGCCTTCCAAATGTGAGCTCAACTAAACCTCAGCCTAGCAAAGGCACAATTTTACTGGAGATTTCCACAAGGAGTTAGTGTTTGTTCGGAGGAATGTGCTCCATCAGAGAGATTCTGGTGAGCTTAAAATGTATAAACAGTGCTGTCACAATAAAAGATGTATAAAATACCAAGAATATTATAAAACTGAAATAAATATAGTGTCTAGATACGTTTAGTAATTAGCTATATTAATCATATAATTAAGCCTTGAAAAACTTTTGCAGAACTGGTAAGAGGTCATGTAAAGAACTTGCTCATGAATTTATGGAGTTGTATAGTAAACACACTCAGAAAGTCTGGTTCAGTTCAATAATAATATTATGCATAACTACCTTTAATTTGAATAATATTTGATTTGAATTGTTTTTGCAGACGATGTTTCAGTAGATTGATGCTCTATCAAAGACATGACTGAGTTATAAAACAACGTCTGGTTAAGTCTGCATTTTAACAATTGGCTCCTATAGTTTGTGATAAAATGAGGTGTCTGAACTAGGAAAATGGGAAATAGGTGTGAAAATTTATTAAAACATGCCAATATAAAAGGAAGTAAGTGAGGCAAAAATAGTGGTTGTACATTTCTAACTAACTTGAAAGTCAGTACTTGATAGGACCACCTTTAATCTTTAACAGAGCCTGAACTCTGTGAAGCAAGTTTTATTCTCTTCAAGTAGTCTTAAGGAATAGTTCTCCAGGCTTCTTGAAGAATATTGAAAGCTCTTCTTTGGATGTTGACTGCCTTTTGTTCCATTCTCTGTCAAGATGATCTCACACTGCTGTTGGGGGGAGGCAAATCCATGACTGATATATTCCACTGTGTGCTTTTCTACCCTGGTACGGTTTTAAGAGTGTGTTTGGGATCACTGTTATGCTGAAAAATTAAGCTGTTGCCAATCAGATGGTATTGTATTATGGTTCGAAATCTGACTTTTCTGCACTCCCAATTCCATCAATTCTTACAAGATTACACTGCTGTTGGAAGTACAGACACAAACCATGACAGAGCCTCCACCATGTTTTACAGACGGCTATAGACAATCACTGCCGGACCTCTCTCCTAGCCTCTTCAGTACACCCTGATAACAATATGAAATGACCTTCTACCACTGATTTTAAGGCCCGTTCTTGTGTAATTTGACACCTCAACCTTTTCTTCCCATTTCCCTTCCTTAAGAAAGGCTTCTTGACAGAAACCCTTCCACTGAGACCATTTCTGACGAGCGAACAGTATATCAACTGAAAGGTAAGCTTTCTCAGTTTTTTTTTAAGAATACAGTATACACTATGCCAAGACATGTCAAGTTTTCAGCTAATAGCTCTTTGGGAATCACCTTATTGGGGCAAAAATACTATTTTATGCCTGCCAAACTGTGCTAGCATGGGCCTTTTTTTTAAATTCAACAAATTCAGCTTGCCTGTGTAGACACAACACTGGCTCATTCCTTTAGTATGGTGCCATTTTTATGCTTGAATAATTCATATGTCAGTGTTAAAATGGTTAGGTTTGAGGACTGGACTGAAAATGAAACAAATGAATGGATGAAAAAGCAGCCAATGTCCAAAGAAAACAACTTCAAATGATTGCTACTACTTTACTATCTGTCCACTTATTGGATAGGATGTTACACATCACAAATAGTTTTATATCGTAAAGCCAGTGTCAGCTCTAGAAAAACTAGGTTGTGTGGTGTCAAAACAGAAAGTATTCTAAGTGTGGCCTAGTTTAAATAAAGCAAACTTTACTTGAATGATCATCCACACTTCTGCTTACAGTATGCACAGTTAGAACATATGGTAGATCTAGCAATCCACACGGGGAGCACAATGTGTGTGTGATACAGAGTAGATTTACACATCTCAGCAAACTTAAATGTGTGATGTCAGTGTTTACATACACATGCTAGAATTATAGGTGCCACTTTAATCACAGTAAGAGCCTCTTTTGGAGCAAAGCTGCTTCTTTCTGCTCTGGCAGCATTATGTGTAAAGAGATGTTTGACTAATCAGGTTGCTCGTAAGTACAGAAAAAAAAATACGACTTGAAAAGAGACAGTAGGGGAGTGAAAGTCATCTATTATTCTGAAATGAATGTGAAAACATATGCATGTCTCTCATTAGTTTTTATGAGAGCATGAATTCGTGGAGAAGCTTTTACTCGAATAACCAGTCAGCCAGTCTGGGTAAGTACAGTTTTCAGTTGTATCTTACTTAAATGTACCACCACTGCCACCTTATTGTCATGGTTAGGTACGAGGACTGGACTAAAAATGAAACAAATGAATGAATGAAAAAGCGGCCGAAGTCCAAAAAAAAAGAGTTGTTTGGTCTATTGTTCAGTTGTTCATATTGTTATTGCCTTATAGTCTGAGGCTGAAGTAGAAAACCTTATTCTCTATAACCTGCGATACAAAAAAATCAAACCGTGTCTTTCTCTTGTTTTCTTAGACTATAATGTCAGCATGTATTGTACTTAATTGTTCAGGCGGTGGTCCCAAAGCATCAAGTACACACACTGAACAATATTGCACTGGTCATGAACAATACTTTATCTGAAGCACTATGCATTATTCAAAACATAGTAATTTCATAGCGTACACTAGCAGCAGCGGCCTTCTTGTATGCAGCAATCTCCTGACACACTTCTCAAAGGATGTTAAACCACATTTTTTGTATTCCACAGAGTACCAATGGTAAGAGTAAAGCTGGCATTAATTTTGTTTGCCGTCTCTTTCCATACATCTTATTTATCTACTCTTGTCAATGTGTTACCAAATGTCCCTTTCATTACTTGTTTTCTCTGATGTACTCGCTTTGTGAGCAGCAGCGTTTTCTTCAAGCTTCACTTGAGTCTAGGTTTTTCTTTTTGTTTCCATTTTGGCCAAATCCCTGTAATTTCTCCCCAATTTAAATAACAAGCAGCTGCTTGTTGTTAATTTCATATCAGTTAATTGGTGCTGGAGATATTTGAAATCAGGGAAATTATGTTGTTTTCATACACTATCTTTTTTCTGAATATATATCTGAGAAATGTAACGAAACATTGTTCCTTTAATTGGTTACAGCTTCTAAATTCGAAAGAAAAGACAAGATACTTGCCTACAGTCTATGTAAATAAAACTTTTTAGACTCCACTGAATCACCTTCCCAATCATTCACAGTATGGGCAACCTCCTTATCTGCTGATGAGCATAGACATGTTCAATAACCCTGCGGCCACGGTAGAAAAATGTATTATTCAGTTATGCTTATTATTCAGATTCAGTAACAAAAACATACACTCAAAAAGTTCCAAGAATAAATGTTTAGATTACTGAAAATATCATGGTATTGAATATAATAATACAATGCAATTCCAGTCATGGCTGCCAGGTAGGTAGGTGAACATCTACTGTATATAGAACAATATAACAGTTTATTGAAGCATAGATGTGCACATCAAATGCAGAACTCATTTTCCTTTATCTAGTAAATAAAGTTAAACTCCATTACAAAACGGTTCTGCACAGAAAAATCCTGACCAAGCAATTCGGAGAGAAAGGTAGAAATCTTTCTGTCTATGCCTGAATAGCTTTGCAGCTCAGTGAACACATGAGGGAAAAGGGAAAGAGACAGAAGATAAGAGTAAAGGAGGGAAACCAGAGGAAGAGAGAAATAGAAAGAAATCGAAGACACAAGCTGGGTTCAATTTAGAGGCTTCCCACAGGAGGTGGAGTGACCTGTATCTGCTACAATAGAGGTCATGCAATTTTGAGTGGATACCCCTGTCTTCAGAGGATACTGAGGACCCCTGCCTTGATGTGCACATCCAGAGGAAAAAGCAAAGGGTTCCTGTAGCATACAGGACCCCCTGGATGACCTGACTGGTGGGTTCCTATTACAACAGCCTCACTACATCGTGGCCTCGCAATTGACACTTCACAGTACGCTACAACACTAGCAATCAGTAAAGCTATCAAGCTCACAGGAAGTTACTATGAAGTCAGCCATCCAAAGAAACTCCACCAGTTCCTTATCTTCCTGTCGTCTACTTTCGCAAGCCAAATGTGATGAAAAAAGCACAGCAAAATATATTATTTAGTAAACTGTAATTGAGTGGAAACTACAGCAGATGAAAGTATAGAATCATTCCACGCCACATACAGACATAAATTATCCTGGGTGTTCCCATTAAAAACCCTTTGAAAAGAAAAGTGAAAAGTTGACACACTGCAGCATAGTGGCTAAATAAATGTGCTCCCCGAGCAGCCGGAATAAACTGCGGAGGCATTTTGCCATCTAAACCTCAACTGAGTAGTTCAATGACGAGCTGATATAAATAAAACCTGAACCTTACTTTAAAAAGATTCTCACCTAGACACGCTGACATGTTATCGGTACCTCTCCCTGGGAAAAAAAACAAAACATAACATTGGATCTAACCCAGAAAGTAGAATCAAAGAAAAGAAAGGCAACCACAAACAAACAGATAGATGGAAAAGCATGACCTTTAATTTTCACTGATTGCCCCAGAGTAGCTAATGAACATTTCTGTAAACATTTGCAATTGGTGGGAGTCATTTTAATTACTCTCCACAGAGAAAGCCTTGCATGGCAAGGAGCTCAAATAAAAATAAACATTTAATCAAGCGTAACCTTGTGTTCTATTAGGTGAGCGGCCATAGAAAACACCGACGGCTGAGGTCAGGTCTGTGTAATGGTTGAAATGTATCAGAACCAGGAATGAAGAATGAAATAACTCTTAACCAGATCACTCTAATGCAAATAAGTCTATTTCATAACAGAAAGCTTTCATTCACACAGTGTTCAAAGAGGCTGGGATATTCTGAAAGGGATGCTCAAGCCTTTTAACATGTTTTTTAAGTTCAATTCTGAAGCTTTTAGTAAAATCTCAATTTATTTTGTTTTGTTTGGCTGAGCTAGTATTGAAAGCAGTAGTTATAACTTGAGTTCTGTCTGCTTAATATATCTACAAAATAATGTTAGGCACATGGTGTTTTTCCCCGTAGTGTTTTTGTTAAATCAAGCATCTCATATCATCTAAAATAAAGAGTGCCTTCACTCATGTCAGGAGAAACTGATCTATTCTTACAAAACGTTAAATCATTCTTATTAAAAATGCAGGGAAATCAAGCAAACAATGTTTTCAGCTGTCATCTAGTAACTACACTAATAACAGAACGAGTCGCTTCAAGAGCTGTTTGATTCAGCTCAGCACCATACATTTCCTTTGTAATAAATAATCTGCACAGCACTTTGCTGCTTAGTTTAAAGTTTTTATTGACCAGCTGGACTTGTATCACCTACGGGTGCGATTAGATGGGGACAGCACTTACCACCTGCGCTAACCAATTTCCTGGAGGAAACCCTGCTGCATGCTGGAACACAGCACAGTCAGAGAAGAAGGTGGCCCAAAGGACTTACATTAATAAAAATGCATGAGCAACATTCATTTTTTTTGACCATTTGTTGATGTGAGTGTAGCAACACTGAACAATAAATGCACGCAAAAACTGCAAAAAGTTGACACGCCTGCACATAGCACAGCAAGTGAAGCCAAAACTTTTGTTTTGGTCATGAACCTGACACCAGCCCACACAAACTAAACTTCCTGAAATTAATTTTGTTTTAGGGCATAACGTTGGAGTGAGAAAGCCACAAAGCTGGGTGGTTGTGGTATTTATTTCCAACAGACTAGGGAAACAAGCATGAAATTATGGAGGATTTTAAAAGCTAAAATGACCCTTTTGCTGGAAAAGATAACAATAATACATCTGTGAGATTCAGAGCTATCGCTGTGCTATCCTTTCATATTTTAAATGAAATTTTTTTTAAAAAGCACTGAAAAAGAATCATTACAGTTCTCAAAGAACAAATGAATTCATAAAGAATGATTCATTTCCCCTCTGTAATTGTATTCAAGCAAGGGCATTGTTGTGTAAAATCAAAACAGCAGGTTCCAAGATACCACAGTGGCAGGGAGTGGGTTAACAGAAATTATGTTTTAGTCGGAGATAAGGAGTGAATGATTACGCCACACTGCATCCAATTGTGCTTGTCATTATTGTACCTATCTTATAGTGTTACTGACAGTGTATCTGATATCGCAGTTAATTTCATTTATTGTGGTTTGTGATCACTGTTTCCCTGCTTGCTACGCCCGCTGCCCGGTGAGTCCACTAAGTGTTTCTACTGGTTCTCCTGCTCTGTCCTGAGCGGTGGCATATTGCATGTAGGCACCACGCTGCGCTGCTGCTGGCAGCGGCGTGAGGCAGAGAGGATTATTCCTGACGACAGGGGCATTAAATGTGTAGCAGGCCGGTGGAGGCCTGAGCTGATGCTCTCTTGTCTGTTTTGGTTCAGCACCAGTTCAGAAGCAGTCCCCTCTAAGCTGAGAGGAAGCTCACAGTACTCAGAGCGTTGTGCCGTTCATTAAAGGCTAAGGGTGTCACACCAGCTTAGGCCCAGTGTCCTCCCTCAACCAAGGCTTCATGCCGTACTCCTCTGCATCGTCTTTTCAACGTTGGAGTGACAAGGAATATAGTCCACTCTTTCTACAATTGGCAAATTTATTCTGTTTGTCAATGCTTCATAATGTCACACTTGAACTACTTATTAAAAGTCAGAATCTCTCCAAGGAGGCTAACACTGAGAGATCTAATCCAACGTGTTTTGGTGTAGAAAATATTACTCACTCTTGTCTTTAAGACTCCAATAGCACATCATAAATGTTGCCATTTAGACCAAAAAGTCAGACAGTATAGCAGAAAAGTCAATCCTAAATAAATCAGCTCCTTTCTTTTACTGGTAGCTCCCATGGACACTTGCTTTGAAACCTATAATGATATACAGCCTGATTCAGAAGTCTAAAGTGAACCTAAAAAAAACCCCAAAAAGTCCATCTGGGAAATAGCCCTAGTAAAATAGCAATTCTCCCAACACAAACTCAAGTACTGAAACCTCCATGCCGGCATAACCAAACATCAGGCTGACTCTGTTTGATCTTGAAAAGGATATAAGCCTAAAGCCCTTCCTGTGCAAGATGTCCTTCTTTAAAAAGATTCTAATCTCAACAGAAATGTCTAGCAAAATAGGGGTCATCGTGCCAGAGCAGCAAAACAGACAATAGCAGCTGGCTGTAGACCTGAGATGAATTCTGTGAAGATTCGCTCCTCTGTCTAACCCGAGAGCCTCAAAAGCAGTTGCTCAAATAAAGTAAGCATAGACTCATGGGAGTCTTTCTGTTTTCTTTTGCAACTTGCTCACTATAAAGTGTGCTAAGATCTTGAATCATTTTTGACAGATGAGAAATCACAGAAATGTCACTGATTATTGCAACACAAAAAGTGTTACTTCAATCACAACCTCCTTTTCCATTTCTTCAGTAAAAACATGTTTTTCTCTTGAGCAGCCAGGTACTTCTTTCCATTGATAATTTTAAAGGCTGATAGCATATCCATACCTTGCACGCTACTCGTGATTTACTGACAAGGGTACCATTCAACCTTCTAAACTTCCATCCTCTGCCTTGAATTTTGATTTGATTGGTTTATCTAATTTTCCAGTAAATGCTTGAAATGAATTCCTACACACCTTCTTCTCATGAAAATACACAAGGGAATCATGAGAATGATAGAAATGAATAGTTCTACATTAGCTTCACTTCACCTCACTGGCAACACCAGAGCCCCCACTTGCTCTCTTTTCAGATTAAAGTTTTCAACCAGCAAGTTGTATCCTCATTCACTTTCACAAAAAAAAAGAGATGTGTGAAGTGAGCTTCTGAAACAGTGAAAACAGAATAATCCTAGACTTAAACAACAGCAAAACTCTAATGAGATGTGGGCTGCAAGAAGGATAAGCAACCAATTTCTTTATAAAAAATCCTTTTTATGTTAGGTGCAACTTATAAGTAGTTATTAAGACATGTTAGGAATGGAAATAAATCAAAATCAGGGGTTCACCAGATGTTTGGATGTGCATAAATAAGAGACACGATTAATGTACTACAAAATGCTAAATAAATTCTGTTATGCAAATTACAGCTGATATGATTTAATAGCAAATTACGTGATTTATATCAAATTAATGTTCTGTGTTGTTACAAAAGCAGAACAAAAATCCACATTTCTTTAATCTCGTTATTTAGACAGTGGACAAAACAATCCAAAGTTGTCCCATGTAATTCTATGATGAAACAAGAAAAACCCTAAAAATCTGGAAACAGATGAATCTTTGCATACATTTTATTAGCTTACATAAAAATCTCTAATCGTTTGTTTGCAAACTCGAAACAATCAGGAGCTGAACAACTGAAATTGGCACACAGGTGCAGCTAAGGTTCCTGCAGGTTCTTATCTATATCAGATATTATAACATCACCATGTTGTCAAAGAACCAAACATCAATGGATCAAAATGACCTATTTGTAGCATTTACACCTAAAGCACCTAAAGCATCATATCATATCCCATATCATGGGAACACCCATAGTTTCACAATAATAACATTTAAATTATACCATGAAACTTTATTTAAGCATTATATATATTATATTATAATTATAATATATACTCATAGACACCTAACAACAGACTAAAATCCCAAAACTAGGATGTTTATTTATTAGTGCATTTAAATGAATTTAAATATCTTGTTTTGTCCATTTTCAACAAACTAAACTTATCCATGTAATTATAGCATAAAACAAGAACCCTAAAAGTCAAGGAACAAGAAGGTTTTTTGCTTAAAAATGACATACACATCCAAGTTATCCATCCATGTTAAACTACAGCTATAGTGGGCTATAGCTATAACCCACTATAGCTGTAGTTTTCCCACAAGAGGCCAAACTTTCCAGCCTAAAGAGCGCTATGAAAGAAAAATAACTGTGGGGTACGTTGCACAATAATGGCTCAAATGAACATTAGAAGCCAAGCTACCAAACTGCTCATATTCCTTAAACATAAAATGTGGGAAATTAGTGCATTAAGCATGCTGAGCCGGTGCCAAAAATATGCACAGAATTGATGAGGTGTCACTTTCACTAAGAGTCACACAATTGCACCGACAAGAGCCTCTCTGATCCCTCCCTTCCTGCCTGTCTGCCACCAGTGAGGCCCAAACACTCTGATTTGCATGGTCTGCACAATAAAGAAATGTCCTTGATTTAAGGAAAGGTTGCCTTGCTCTTTTCAGCCCTGGAAAACACTATTGGCATGCATACCATAACACCAAGAGAACCATCTTTTTTGCTAATTTCTTTTTCCCCCCACAATTTTCTATCATCCTGCCAAGAATCCACGGAGGAATATGCAAGCCAGTAACACAACATGGTCCTTTTTCTCTCAAATATGTCTGTTATGATTTAATTTGGTAATAAATGACAAGACATGCTAACAATTGTGGCCGACAGCGTTCATGAGCAAATGCTTAGACTTACACTTTGAGATCAATTTCAAAGCCATGTTAATTAATTTAGAATGCTTACAGCACAATGCAGGTCAAACAGGGCAAACAAGTTACAACACCAGCCAATTAGAAACACACACACATTGTACATTTTTTATAACTACAGCTGGGCTATTGAGAAAGATATGATAGAGAACTTAATGAAGACTGGAAGAGAGGTATAAGAAAAGTCACGAGTATGGAAGTGATGAGTACAAGGAAAGATGCTTTGGTCTTACTGTATTAATCAGCGCCGTAAGATATCTTAATACCCTCATAAGTGTTTTCTGAAAAGACTGACTCCACAAAGTCACTGTGAAATAATATTTAATTGTATGTTACTGACAGATTGTCTTTTTAAATATCCTTTTTCTACAAAACGGGCCTGTCTGGTACCTTATCATCTGGTTGTTTTTCAGTCAATTAACTTTCATCATTGCAGATGACTGTATTTATGTGGTCACAATTTGTTAATCAAGAGCATGGATGGTTGATTTTTGCATATTGGTTTTAAGATTTGTCATGGAGTGTATTTAAATCTAATTGCTACCAGTTATTCTCTGTAAAGAAGAAAGTTTTTCATGTATCAATAGTGAAAATGAAAGCGATAAATTCATCAACGTATCCCCTGAGAAAGAAGCAGGCTGACAATGAGTTCCGAGGCAAATGAAGCAACACGAGTCCCTGTTAGGGACTCGTGTTTAAGACTTGTGTAGACGTTGGTCTACGCTCTAAAATACTGCCATAGAGCAAATCAATTACGCTGTGGATAATGGATCATAAAGATTGCTGAAAATTACATTTATTATTGTTTTCAACATTTTAGCATGCTTTATTTTTTTAATTTGGGATGTGTCTACGTGGGTCTGGATCTGGAAAAAAAGTCTTGTGGTAAACACTGATTACTTTCCAGAGAGACTTCAAATTCCTGTATAATGATATTTTTTTTAATGTCTAGTACCATAAATAAATGATGACCAAAACTGTCTGATCTCTTGGTAAAGGATAAGGAAAACAAAGGCCATCTCTAACATCTTAAAAAGCAAAACATTTATATGGGAAAAAAGTACAATGTGGTATGTCATCCTTACCTAATGTGATGCAAACATGAAACACTTTCATTCTGCCAGTGCAAAACACTATTTACGTGTTCGCTGCTTGCTGAACTCGCTGGGTGAAGTTTTGTGAATAAAACTTACAAGTGACATTAACAAACAGGGTTTTCATGCACGATGAGCGCTGCCAAATCTCTAGTAAACACAAATTACAGGCTCGGAGACATGTTTCAGTTTAAAAGTGAGGTTAAATAAAAAGAAAATCAACTGCACAACATACTGCAACTGAAACCATTGAATTATCTTTGCTGTACATCTAAAAAAAAAAATATCAGAGGAAACTGTGTGTCAATATAAGATGAAGATGGACTTTAAATTTAAAATATAGTTATTAATGCAAATACAAATTCTTGCAAAGTTATGATACATGCTGAAACAGGTGTAATGTGAAGTGGGAGCACAAGAGCTAGAAATAAACCCTAATAGGTACATTTAAAATCACACTTTCACTGTCTTCATATGTCATATTTAAGCATGTAACGTATACCAGCATTGTTCAGTGTATTTTGGTGTAAAAGTGAACATCACAGGTAGCAGTTGTTATTTCAGAGAGATTTCATATGATTTATATGTCTGGAAAGGGCCCGAGAGAACAGTGTCTTATGTACGGCTATCTTTGAAGAGAGATGGATTTAGTGGAAGAGGTATGATTAGCAGTGCTGTCCGTACCTCATTAGTGTTCCAACCGGTGTCTCTCCTTTGGCAGCGACGTGCATTTTGGTAGACATTCAAGCAGCTTCTTGGGCAGGTATATTTTCAAATGTCCATGTTCATCTACAAAAAGAGCATGATAAAAAAGAATATTTAGCACAAGCTCACCTACCTTATTGACTTGCTCATATCCCTCTTTATCAGTCTGCAAGTCTCTCTGCAGCAAAACGCTGACAGTAAAACAACTATCCCCAACTGAATTAGGAAATTAATCTAAGGATAGAGTATTGCATACATTTTATTTTGCGGTTGACTAAATTATTTTACTGTGAAATGCATTCTATCAGGGGAGCTCACCAGAAATTTTTCAGTGTCAACTTGTAAAGGCTGTATCTATTCATTATTTAGACACAATAAACACCCTTGAGTGATTTCATAGTGTATGGGGATTTTGGGAATCTGTGTGCTGCACAAATAATGTGGTATATTACTCAGGGAAATAATTACAATTACCAGGCCCAATGCTTACATCATAATGTATGTTGTTCAATTTACTTCTCACAATCAGTTCACAAGAATTAGGAAACAGTAGACCCTTTTGCATGGATGCATTCAAATGTTCATTTCATTCCATCGCTGTTTTCTTGCTTAAATATGCAGATAACTTAAGCGTGGACAAATTATATTTGCTTAGGGAACGAAAAAAAACAAAACAGATTAAATTAACAATATCATAAAGAAATCTAATATAAACAGCTATATGTTAGAAATGGTAAATTACATAAAGATAAGAATATTCTAAGCACGGATATTACAAGTGATAACAAGTTTAAACAAAAACAGGAGAAATTGTCAGTGTATCCATTTGTATCAGTAACAATAATGTACAATTAGATGGAATAAAATCGGAACAGTCTATGTGGGAAAAGGGAACAGTTCATTTGTGTGGATGGGGATTTGTATAAGTCTGAGAGAATAGTCTACAATCAAGAAAGGGCAAAATAAGAAGTGTCTAGTATCTGTAGCTGCCAGTAAAGTTTGCATTATTCCTGTCCTCTATTCATATAGACTTTAAGCTTCTTCTCTCTTTTTTTCTAATGGATTTAAAGTCTGTTACACTGTAAACCTTGGATGTTGAGCTGTTTAATCCAGGTAATGTCCCAGCATGTGCAAATAAATCTGTTATTCAGTGCTTATGAGTTCAAATTAAATGTAAATACATTCACTAAATGTAATGCAAAATACAGCATTTATCCGTAATGCAATATAGTCTGAAAATATAGAAGAACAAGAAGCAAACATCACAGACTGAGCTGCATTTTTTCACATTTATATAACTGTATGTTAGGCGTAATGGGCAAGTAAAGGGGGAGACCGAAAAAAAAAAAGCCTGAATATGAGTGCTGACTATGGATCCCTGGGGTAGCTGATATCAGACAAATAGAGAAAAAGTTCAACCAAAGCAAAACACCACTATAAAGCCAATACAAATAATCCAGTAGTGCACTTCATTATGAGACTATACCAAAAGTGTCTGCAGCCTGCTTGCTGTATATCTCTGAAAGAGTACAGTGCAACTGCCCAGAAACATCCATAGAGAAAATTCAACTCAGCTGATCCATAGAGATGGATCCCAAGAATACCATAATCCATAAGGTGGAACGTCATCGCTCCCAAAGGAATGCAAGCATATCTGTGGTATCTGCTATATCCGTCTGTACCTATTATTTTACATGTAGACTCATGTAGACCCTGTTTTATGTGAGCTTCACAGGTATCTGTAATGATTTTTTTCACCCAATTAAGAATCGCACACAGCATCTGCTCCTAGGTACCACCAGAGTAGTTTCACTGTCAAAACTAGATAACATGCTGCAAGTGAATGATCAGAGGCAGAGACAAAAGATGAAAAGAAGCTGTTTTATGTGGATACTCGTTCTCGGAGCAACAACTTCAAATGTGAGCAAGAAACAGATCTAAAAAAAACACATTAAATCCACACTCTGATACCTCACAGGTCAGTAGAAAGTCTTAGCCATCACCCTTCCTAAAAGATTTGCTGTTTAAAGCTCACATCCGTACATACGAAGAGTCTGTCTCTCCTCAGATTATTCGGGAGTTAATGCTCCCCTCTGGCACACCCTCGTATGACACCATCAACACCAGGCTCAAGTATGTCGAGGATTTCCTCACCGAGAGAGTTGTGATAGAAATCTACTGTAAGAGGATATGTCTGCTCAACCTGCCAGCAGGCTGAAATATTTTGGATGAGAACAGCATAGAGGACCTTGACAGATGTAATAAAATCTCCCACTTGGTTTTAATCATTTCATAACCTTAAAATCACACCGGTCATTGCACAATGTGTTTTCGAGCAAAGCACCTTTGGTTCTACAACTTTGCCAGAGACCACTGAATTATGCAAAAAGCATCTCGGCTCAGTATGCCGCGCACATGAAAAGGGTGACACAACTGCAACATAACTGCTTTCTACTTTGAAAATGCCAGTCTTGTATTTGTCAGCTAACAACCCCCCAAGCGTCAAAGCAACCTATGTAAACCCTGCAAGACTAACAAGGTGTTAACTGGATCTCTCCTAATCCCTTAACCTTACAAGGATGCCTCTGAAATCAGGTTACCACCAAACTGGAGAATGATTAGATTACTAATGTGCTACATGTAAACATTCTGAATGTTAAAAGCATTTTGCTATTTTTATTTTGGTGTTAACAAATCTTAATTTTATACTGAAAAAAGTATACTTTCAATCCTCTGTATTTAATTTTAAATCAATATATCATACATGCAGTGCATTTAGAACAGTTTCCCTGGGACAATGCATTTGAATGAGACACACTCTGTGGGCTTTAACTGCTGACTTTCACTATTTTTCAGTCAGCGTAATGTTTTTGACTGGCCGATTCAGTCAGCTGACCTCAATCCAAGTGAGCATGTGTTATACTTGCTGAAGACCAGACTGAAGGCAAAATGTCCCCAAAACAAGCAAGAAACGAGTATGGCTGCAATACAGACCTGGCAGAGCATCTCCAGGGAATTTGCCAAGTATCTGTTTATGTCTACGGATCGTGGATTTCAGTTATTCATTGACAGCAAAGGATTTGCAACTAAACCTTTAACAGTAGTACTAACTGATCTATGAGAAAACATATAGGTTAAGCTTTATTAACTTTAATACTAAATCTTCATAATGTCCAAATTAAGCTAGACAGAAAGCACAAAGAAATTCTGCTGCTTTTATTTAGTATTTGACATTAACATCATTCATTCAGTGGACCGGCGATAATGTTTTTTTTCCTTCCATTTTAATATAAAACTGTAGAGAAACAAGGCATTTACTATGGAAGCTATTATTAACACCAGGTACAAAAACACCAGAGACCTTACAGTACCAAAACATCAGATTATATATAGGGCTATTGTCTCTGGGTTTTGAATGACTGCAATTCTTTGACGAACAGGTTAACTACTGTCATGTTTCAAACAGCGTTCTGTGCTTTTTGCTGTTAAATAAACCATGTTTTTTTTAGATGTGGCACTTCCTCAGATGCTCAGTTTTGGTCTTCTCTAATCTGGGAGTCCTTGTCTAACTTGAATGGGGTCTTTTAAAAAACATTTCTTACAAGGCTCTTAAACACACAAAAGTGAACTCTTCATTACTGAGGTTTCCTTTTACAGCACTCTAATAACTCTAAACTCTTTTTGTTCTGTCACCTGCTATTTATCAGAACTAACAATATTTCAGCTACAGTATGTCTTTCTTCCACCGGGCATTTCCACTGATGCAAAGGAGAAACTGTGAGCGTTCCTACAAAGTATTGTTTACTAATTAAAAATCTGTCCATTGTGGAATGTGGAATGGATATCTTGTATATATCCCGTAGTTTGTGTGTGATACAAAAACAGCCCTGAGGGGGCCTAGCAGGTTTAGAGAATATAGACAAGCTCTTCTTAATCAAATTGCCTGATTTGATCAGTGGATAAACAGGAACTTACCCACTAAAATTTGGCTTTGAAAATGTAAATGTAGCTCTTTTTTCTTAACCAGAAGTTGATCAAAGTCTATAAACAACTCTACTTCTTTGCTTTTCCCATGGACCCCCCTGTAAGGTTTAATATTTATTTTGGAGTTTAAACAGCAGCCTTAATGACTGCCTGTACATTAGCCAAGAGAAGGATCCACAGAAAACTACTATTTGGTTGTAAAACACTAAAGTGCAAGACAGGCTGATACCAGAGCTTGTTACACGAGAGGATGTGCTGAGCTGAGCTGGCACACTGGAGCCAATTACATTCTAGGTCTTGATGAGTGAGCTCACATACAAAAGGCTAAACGGGGAGAGGAATGCTTTTCAATATAGAGACTAGAGGTCTGCAGCTTTCATGTTGCCACCACAGGCCATGTATGAGCTGAACAGTGGCAGTCTGTGCATGCTGCTGTATAATTTACATCACCCTTTGACAAATGGGTATAAAGATATATATATTTCTCTGTGATGATGTTTGGATTACCGCTGATCCTGGCTGCTAAGCAAACACTTGGGCCAAATTTAAGGGTATCTGTCATGCTAGCTTGCTCCAGCCCCACCCTAGAGATGAGAGCGAGGGTCATGAGACTGGAAAGGCTGACAAAAACAAATCTTTAATCAATATCTGAGCCCTGAACGCAAAACCCTCTCTCTTCCGTCTCTGTCTCAGAGCGCACTGGGAGTGACAGTTTTTCTTTTTAATCTGTGCCCACATTGTAGAGAAATAGCAAGCTAATGTTTTGGCTATAGATCATTCAACAAATCGCTGCTGGTGGTGCATACCCAAAGTAACTTTGAATGCAAACATTTTCCACAACAGCTCAGTGGCTAATATGGCTTATGGATGTGAAGAGGAGTCTAACTGTTCTTTTGTAGCTATACCTAGAACACATGGGAGGTGAATCAGAGAAGAACAAACAGTCCTGTGGATAAATATTTGGCCCTCGTCTCTGTGCAGTAAGAAGTGCTCTGAAACTGAATTAGGTCTATGGCAGTGTCTGTTATCATTATGTTGTATGACAGCCATCCACTGGGCTGGACCAAAAATTGAAAAAAGACTTTAGCTTAGAAATTAGTGTGGTTAGGCAAATGAGATAAGTTCAGACACATTTCATCAACTGAGGTGACAAAATGTCAAGCGAACAGAGGCAAAAATGTGCTTTTTTTATCCACTACAAAGCGCTGTATTCAAAAAACAAATTAGTAGTGCTGTACTGAAAACAAAAAACAACATATGCAAAGAGGTTTTGCCTTGATGCAGACTTCCACATGAAAATTGCAATGATGGTCACATCTTGATCACTTAAACATCTTTGAAGAAATACGTGCATTTATTGTGACTTTTTATTAAGTAAAGGGACATTTCTCAAGACTTCCTGAACACCATTTAATGTGTGGTGCTTTCATTTGTTGCATCTTTTGAAACTAGCAGTGATGGTTTTTTCCTAAAGCAGCTAATTTTCCAACTGCTTGTAAAGGAATATAAAAAATTAACTGCATTATGTTTCAGTTTGTAGGTAAGATATCCATGGGCTATGAAAACATAAAAGCATAGGCCTGCTAAAATAGACAGGAAGGAAGAAAAGTATAAGATATATATGCTTTCTATCTGTAGCATGCAGACAAATACTAGAGCACACATGCAGTTAATGCATGCACAGACAGTAAGAAAATTCATGAAATGCGTAGCGAAATGTATAATGTGTTGTATGTCTCATGCAGTAGATATAATAACCAGACATACAGAAGGTGACAGAGTGGACCTACAGCTCACACCATGGGTAGAAACGGGGAACATGTTAGCTTGATGAAAATCCAGACAAAGTGTGTTCAAATGTGAAGCAGAGATGAACTTATGCAGCCAGGGGGAAATGGTCAACTGATAACACGCTGGAAACTAAAACCAATTAATCTAGTTGTGAGATGTGAAAAAAATGAAGAGGAAAGAGAAAAAGTGGGCTTAACCTGCATGAGTCTATGGCCAATGCATTTACTGTAACGGGATATTGGTTTCAGTAGCCTAAAGATGTGTACACATTTCTGTGATCCATCTAATCCCCCAAATCCTTGCACAAACTATTTTTGGTCAAAAGCTGTGATTTCCACATTCGTTTAACAATTCTGACAGCTAAAATGGCTTGTTTCTTTAAAAAAAATTAATCGACTGCTGATCTTTAATTAACTTGATACAGCTTTAAATATATCACACAACAACAAAAACGATTTTCTCAAGTTTCTCTTTTATTTCCACACAGAAAGTCTAAATTCACTAATTAAACTGATTTGAAATCTCTAATCTTAACGGGCTTGAAATGTTTCCAAATATTACAAAAACACTATTTAATTCATGCAGACCTTTAATCTATATCACTGATTAGGCTGTACCTAAAAGAAAAAGTGGTTGCTCTTGTCCAGTAGTGAACCAAACACTTGATTAGACGGGAGTCTATAGCCTAGTACTTGTGGGAGATCCTGAGCTGAGCTTTAAAACAACACAGGACAATTTAAGTAGTGTCAAATTTCCCTGGCAATAACGACAATAATGCCTATCGTCCAGGGGCTGGTCTCCCCACAGCCTGATGGCTCTTGATGGGAACACAGAGAGGAGTATGTAGACGCAGACTTAAAATAGCCATGTTTTAGTGTAGGACGGGGAAACCAATTATCTTTATCATTTGGCCCATAGCCTGTTCGATAACACTCTTACATCTAGTGAAATTACAAACTGCCCACGAGCAAAAAAAGTGAACTGGTGAACTTCACTATAGCACAGCTATGGTACTATAAACGTAAAGCAAAGAGACCATTATACGGCGTCTAGTGAAAGAATCAAGGATGATTGTTTGACCGGGAATGCACACAACAGCTGTTGTAAAAAACGCTAAAGGTTTTTTTTTCCCCGCTGGGAAAGGGAGAAAGCATCTGCATGCCAGTGAGAGATCTGAATAGGACTGAATCTCACTGGGAACATTTTCTTATGCTGTTGTGCTACAAGATGCAACATGTGCAGTATTGCAGCTTTCACTATTTACATTTACACTGTTTACATTACCTCAATGGCCATATGCTGGACACACTTTGTCTCTGTGTAGTTAATAGTATACTATAATGTAGCATAATAAGCAAAGACTGTCAAAAAGTCAAACAGCTCAAAAAAAAAAGCCTGCGCCTATTACTGAAAGTTCAACAAACATGTACACATGGTTAACTGCCTGCAACAAACTGAAAATGACTCTTTATGTGTTCTCAGCCCTCACCACGCTCACCCATCCATAAAAATCCCATCTCAAGGAGAGCAGAGGTGAGGTCTCTCTCTCACTCTCACTCCCTCTCTCTTGCTCTTGTTCTCTTTCAGTTTTTTCCCTCTAGCTTACACATGCACACAAACAAAAGCCTTCTTTCTGTATCATAACTACTCCCACAATTACTCAGACGATTACTCAGATCAATGGTTTACCTGCTTGTTTGAGCTCCTGTATTCTGCTACAGAGTGTCCTGGTAGGCAGAAAACCCTCCAGGCTGAACACATTAAACGGGGTGTCTGACATGGGAACAGGATACTGTAATACCATGCAATAACATGAGGGAAAACAGCAACACTGGCAAAACGTATTGTCAGTCACAGTTGTCACACATGAAAGGGTAACGCAAAAGTCTATCAAAAATGTTCCCGTTACAGTCTGCATCACTGTTTCATAGATCTGCACTGGCACTCCCTTGGCATTAAATCTTTCAAAACATTCTCTGTTAAAAATACCAAAAAGATCTGGTGCAGCAAAGCTCTTCCAGTGACACATATCGAGTGAAGAGTCTAACAAGGGGTTGGGGGTGATTTCAGACTTACTATTTAGAAATGACAATACATGAGCACACTTAATTACCCAGTCTCTAGCCTAGATCAACAGAGTCTCCCAGCAGTGAAGACACTGCTGTATTCATTAACAATGAAGGCACTCCTTTTTGCAGAGGAACAATCTGCTTTAGAGGGGACAGTTTTTTCAATGGAAAAAGACAGAGGCTAAAATTCAGGCACGTTCTCTAAAGAGGAATGAAGGGAAAATCACCACAAATAAAGTCAACACTTTGGCCTATATTTCTGATTGACTTGTTTTGGTCATGACAGAAAATAACACTTGTGCACAGACTTGTAAGCGCACTGAACCAATCCCTACAGAAGCTGGCTTTTACAAGTCATAAAAACCTCCTCTATGATGTCTGATCTAGAGTTCTGATCGAGTGCAAATGAAATGAGAGGGAGACAGAGACGAATATTAACCCATAAAGGGAAAATATATAGGATGCTATTTCTTTTATATTTGGTCATACACTATTTATTTTTCCAGCATTTTTACAACATACCGTTAACCTGAGTTGATACCCCTCCATCAAATACAGGTTTAAGAAAAGCAAAGAAAAAGCAAGTCCTGGGTCATAATTGATGGATCAAAGCGTAAGCTTTCTCTCTGAGGGTCTGCTCAGGTCCTGATCCCCTGGCCTCAACCTGAAATCACTCTTAGTTAACGACAACACTTCAACTATTGACAGCGTGATCCTGTAAAGCAGACACTTCAATCAACAGAACAGCCGGAGGTGGTGTTGTGTTGGAGAAGAATAAAAGAGGGAGGGGGCATGGGGACGGATGAAATCAAGAAGTAAATAAATGAATTGATGGATGAATAATAGATTGGCCAGCTAGTGGCCTCTTGCAGCAGCAATGCAGTATTAATAACTGACTCTTACTGTTCGTCTCTGTGTCATCACTGATATTCTTAGGTGGACCATGGCCAGCATAACACACTGCTGATCTGTACATTCGATCCGGATTACGAACTTTCTTCAGTCCTTCAGGAGGCAAAGAGAAAAGTAGAGAAAATCGAGGAAAAGAAGCATTCTCCCAGCCTGTGATACCTAAGCAAACTCCCCCATGCAAGCAACATCAACAGAAACTATACACAGTTTTTTGAAATGCATTTAAAACACACAAGAGCTGTTGGGAAAAATGTGATGGGAATAATAATAACACCAACAATAATCAGGGTAATAATACATATTGAATTTGTCTATTGGTTGTTTAAAACAGTGAAGCTTTCCATCAACTCAATCTTTTTCTCTCTACAAGGAAAATGCCCCTTGATATAGGTTAGTATAGCTCTGGCCTGTTTTGATATGGGTCAGTAACACTTCTTATTGTGTCATTGGTGAGCTGGAAGAATCAATACAATCAATCAGTGGAGACCCTGCAAAGCTGTCGGTAAAGGTCTATTACATGCAGACGTCTCAGCGACCACAGACTGGATCTGGGTCCCACCCATCCATACTTCACTGATTCAATTAAAAGCCTGGGAAAAATGTAGCTATATCCTGATTCCACACGAAACTGGCAGAGCAAGTCGTCTGGCATCACGAGGAGGTTAAATTCATCCTTCTTTACAAAACAGCAGCAAAATATTTATGCCATTGCTGCACAAGCACTTTTGTAAGTTAATGGCTGACTGCGTGTTTGCTTGATGTTTTCCTGCTGCTTCACCCTGAACTTTGAGTGAAATGATAAGATCGTGAAACTTTTCAAACTGTGCCTGCGTTAAAAAAATGAGAAAAAGCCCTTCCTACACGGGCAGAAACCGCAGGTCTTATTTACTACATTTCAAAAAGCAACCTTTATTGATTGTTTGGATTAGTCTTGGATTTATGCAGGTTAACACACCTGTATGAACTTTAAGTGTGAGTAAACACTCCCTTCATCATTGGATTTGCAATTACCTGATTTTATATTAATCAAAGTGTGCTACATGATTCTGCTAGGCTGGGAAAAATAACATAAGATTTCAATTCAGGGGTTAATATCTTGATTGCATTTTCACATTGTGTTTTCTTTTCTTTACAACCCTCCATGTTTTATTTCTCACATTTGGCTGTAGTACTGAAATATCTATATGGAATTTCTGCTCTAGCGGATTCATAAGACCACTGGCTGTAGTTTTATCCAGACCAGTGTCAGTGTGAGACATATCAAGCATGTCCTTTCAGTGCCCTCCAGGCTTTGTACTTAAAGTAACGGACACACAGAGCTTTTTATGAGTGTGAAGGGGGGAAAAAAATAACCCCAAGGGGATAGACGATCAGTTAGGCTCGAGAGAAATACCCCAGGATGTAAACATTACACCACGACGTGAGGCTGGGTCATGGCCCCTGGGTTTAACACAAGATGTAACCCTCAGTTGTTATGGGCCATCATAAGACCTGCCAAACAGCTAAGAGCAATCGGTGCTGCCCGCATACCACAAGGACAAAAGGTTAAGGAAACACTGTTGAGCTCTCTTAGTGGCTGCCAGACATTCAGGAACACGTCATGTAAAAACTGTAAAAGCTGTGTTCGTTTAAACGTTTTACATTCCTGCTGAAAAGCCAAAAAGACTTGGTTCAAGTGGAATGATTCACGACAGCCTTATGTAAAAGCTTTAACGGCCAGGTATGCATGAGAGTATATAGCGTTTACATGAAGGTATGGAGCACTCTCTGTCTCTTTATGCCCCCCTTCCTCCTCCTTTTTCCACTGACCGGCCTCATAGGAACTCTGAAAATAACTTGACCGGCTCAGCAATGGGACTTTCAAGTCAAGGTTTGCAGTGAGAGCTCCTCGTGTTGGGGGAGACATCGTGATTATCAGCTACAGTCTATTTGTTAAGTTCAGCTATGTAGATGAATTCATTAGGACTATACACCATAGTGAAGTCATTACTATCACAAAACCAGATGTCTTCATTTTTTTTTTGTCATAGCCGCAGACTGATCCCTCATGTAAGTGTGCTTCTGTAGCTCAATACCACCCCCTGGTGGGACTCGCTTTAGTGGTTGGCACACTGACATCCAAACAACTAAAATCCCAGCGTTTTATCATCTCTCCTCACATGGACCGAGACAATTTGAAACATTATAGTAATTCTACATCAAAAAGAATTTGTGTTTGAGGTTACTGACACCAAAGACTGACAGACGCCTGTTTAATTTTAAACCCTGCAAAAAAACATAAAGAACAGCTCAGAAACAGCTGGACCATTTTTTTTAAATTAAAAAATGTTGTCTTTCTCAATTCAAGCAGCCAGTTTTAAAAAGAAAAAGAAAAACCTAGAAAGACTCTTTTCTGCACCCTAAAGCTCTATATAAATCAGCAAATATATATAAAAAAAACAAGAACATATGATTTGAATCATCTACCACTGTATTCTGTTCAATAAAAAAGTTAGATAATTATCAATAAATCAATTAAAGTAACAATAGCAAAAACGTATGAATACACAAAAACTATAACATGTAAATAATCACACGTTTAATTCTAAGATTATTGTTGAAAATATATATTTTAACATATACACATTTCATCTTTATCAAAAACACTGAGATTGTAAATAAGTAACTGGTTCCAGCCAGCTTCAAATACCATTATCGGTGAAAAGGCGCCAGGAAAACCGGTCCGTTTAAAAATCATGGATCACATCTTTATTTTCATGCAGGCGTTGTTTAATTACTCACCCAAAAAATCCATGGGCCTGTCTGAATGAGATCAAATCTCTTATGCATATGGGTTGTAATAAAATATTCCACTAAGAAGGAAAATAATTAAGTCTAGTGCATTTCATTTCAAGTTAGCAAGCCGTGTGAAGTCAGCTGAGGAGGGGAGGGAAGTCTTCGTTTTGTCCTATGTGTAAAGTAGTGTAATGGGCAGGCAGGCTGCTGGAAATCCTACTCTCCATCCTCCCTGCTTCCTCCGGTGTGATGGCATTTCAAGTGCGATAGGGCATTGCGAGCGGAGTAGGCATCACAACGCTTTGATGCCCGTGTTTCGGACCAAATATAGGCCAAGTAGTATTAATTGGCATTTGGAAAACGGAGGCTAATATTCGCTCGTTTAAAAACAATACATCACTTCTGGCTCATAAACACTATCCGCTGAAAGCCGAAGAAATTTCTCGCGCTTCAAGAGGTGGGGGACTAAACGACCCTCTCCAAGAGGAGAAAGAAAGAAAGAGAGATAAAAAACAAGACTTACAGGCTACATTTTAAATCAGACATGTCTTAATAATTAGCCTATTGCAATGCCGTCAAAACAAGCTGCAAAAAGCGGCTCGAAAACAGAGCCGTATTGACATATAAACTAACACAACCAAGCCGCTTTTAAAGCTGGGTAATAAGGGAAGAAGTTGGTCGATGCCAATGACATGTTGTCATTAACTTAGCCTTGTTGTTAACAACTTGAATTGCTCGTCATTTGACAAGGAACCCGAGCACAATAAACGGTAAACACGGCACTTTTGCCACGCTATTCGTCCCAGTGGCGTGCTTTTAAATGTGGGCTACGATGGGAATAGTAGCTTGGCTAGAATGCAAGCTAATATTAGCTGGCTAGGTGATGTCTCCACGTTTTAGCAGCCTATTCGGAGGAAAATAGCGGAGCCGCTTTCTACCGAAAATTTCTCCGCTCGGCTTCACGCGTGTGTCATTTCCGCACGGAGTTGCAGCTCTTCCAAAACCCACACCGCGGTCATACTAGTAAATTAATCCCATTATATTTCTCTTACCTTCCGGCTTGTTTTCGGCAGCCATTTCCCCTTCACGCGCAACATCCTCCTCCTCCTCACGACCGTGGGTACCACGCGCGTGCACGGCGAGGACAGCACGAGGAGGGACCGGAGGAGCAAGCGGAGAGTCGGTCCGACCGAGGCGAACTTATCATTGGCTGTGAGGCGGTGACTGACAGAGAGGCTCCGGGATGAAAAACAACACATCTCACCTCACCTTGGCACCACCAGCCGTATTTTGTTTGGGGTTTTTTTTAAATCAAAATATTTTTATTTAATATATTTTTACAGCTCACAGGCAATGCTGGTCTTTAAAAGACGGTATTATAAAAAGGGAAAGAAAACTTTAATGTCTGGCAGGTTGCTTTCATAATTTTCCTTCTTTATTTATTTTTTTTAAGAAACTGATTAGATTGTGAATATTAAATGCTTCCCTTTTGAGCCACCCCACCCAAGTTGTTTTACACTGGCATTTCCGAGTGACGCAAAACCAGTTATTAGAAGAAATTAAGTGCTTAATGTTCTTCATTAATTGTTTTTTAATCAAAGTCTGCTTATCTAATCTGATACTGGAGATACGAGCTGGTTCGTACAACTAATAACTGGAGGTTCAGCCTCAGAAAAGAAAAAAAAAGAGAGAATTTTCCATAATCATCCATCATGGAGCACTTTGTTTTTAGTTTCATTTCCCCGTGTTTAAGACACCGAGTTTGAGTTGAAGACAAATATGCAGCCCTGTAAAGAAACAAATGATAAAGCATTTGAGACATATTGGACAGTACTCTGCGCAGTCTGTCAATCATGTGTCCGTTTACATTGGGGAGCCTGCAGACTACTTTTCCCCCTGTAGGCCTGTCTAAATGATTTCACCACAATACTGAAAACCGCATTGATTTCCAGGAGATGTGGATACCACCTCTTGTTCCACCATGAGGGAGGCTGCCGGCGGTGGAGTCCGTGTAAACAGCTGTTTCTGGTCCAGAGTTAACTTTTAACTCTACCCGCTATATGCCACGCAGGATTTTCTTGTAACTGCTATCATTATGGCGCAATCACACATGCTTGACAATATACGTTAAATGGCTAGAGGCAATCTAATTACAGATCACTGTGCTTAATCGCTTCAACTGCGGTACTCCACTCAAGGACAGCCTTTAACAGGCTGCTGGCCGTCAGCGTTGAAATGCAGTGTATAGTTTGAGGTGGTGCTGAAAGAACAGCTCCTCTGCTGCCTGCTGCTGCGCCTCGTGCAGTCAACGGCTTGTTGTTATTGCGAGGAGAGTAATTAATGAAAGACCTAATGTGATTTTCTTCACCCCCTGCCTTAATTGCTTCTATAGCTGAATGTGATGCAGGCAATATCCCTTTAGAATTAAGGCATACACGTTCCCTCTAAATATGAGCAATATTCATTTTCTCTCACATAAAAAAGAACATTCGGTGTATATACATAATATTTCTCCCCTGCACGTTATTTAGCCATTATATAGTATCATTTGTAAAACTGAAATAAAATAAATCAGCTTGAATGAACACTAAAGTAACTTTAAAGTAAATTCGCGGATGGCTGCAGTGCAAAAACAACAACAACAAAACAAAAGCAAAAAAAAGCCGGGTTACTTCATACTTCTTTCCTACGCATTATTCCTCATAAGCACATCAACTGCAATTAATGAATTCAAACTTAAATATGCACAGGACCGCGTAGCAATGTGTCAGCATTTAGGAAACGGCCGCGGAGTTGTCGCTCATCCCAACACCAGGGGGCGACAGAGCGCGAAGAGGAGACTTGGAACGACACAAGTGACACAAAGAAGAGATGACCGGGTGTGAACATGGCGTCTCCCTTAGACGATGATGAGCTCGCCAGTGATGATTATTATTCCCTGCTAAATGTCAGAAGAGAGGTACAATATGCAGCTGGGATCTGAATGATTGCGTGTGCGGATTCAGCATCGGTCGTCCTAAAAACTTTATACTGCTGTTATTAAAGCGTTGCTCCCAAACATAGATGAAACATTAGCTAGGCAGCTAACTAGTGACCCTCGACATTGATTAACTCTTCGGTTGTTTCAGTGAGCACAGAAGAGTCGTGGGGTGACAGCTTTGGCAGCGTAATATGTTGCTTGTGTAGAACAGAGAACCGGTGTGTTTATGTGGCAATCTAAGAGTTGATGTTTCCGGACTGGCAATTGTTTTGTTTTTTTCTCAATTTCACATGTATGTCATGTACTTTGGAGAGTGCTAAGTAGCTAATGTAACTTCGGAGCTGCAGCATGCAACACGCAGTGCTGATTATAGTATAAATGGACTTTTTAAGTCTGCAGGAATCGGACGTTTTTGGTCGTGATTATTTACTTGTAGCAGCAAAAAGCATCGTGTTTATCTGAAAATTCGTTATGCAAAAGAAAACAATTTGCTGGCAGGCTAAAGTGTATAAGTATACTGAACTATAAGTGTTATTATAAGTTCCACATTCTTAAGCAAGGAAGGTAAAAACTTTGATTCCGAATCTGTTATAAAAATATCACTCCGAGTGATTTTAAAACATAAAATATGCTGGGGGTAATGGTAGGCTAGATTACATTTTTAAAAACAAATTTTAATCCGTTATGTTTAATAACGTTAATATGTTATTAAACATATTTAATATGTTTAATACGTTATGTTATGTTGTAACTATGCTGTGCTGTCTTTTTTCCCTTCAGGCTACGCAGGAGGAACTGAAGGCGGCATACAGACGATTATGCATGCTCTATCACCCAGACAAACACCGGGATCCTGAACTAAAGAGACAAGCAGAGCACCTTTTTAACCTTGTACACGAAGCTTATGAAGGTAAGAAGAGCATTGATCCCATTTCCTTTTGATTCCCTTCTCAACCCTGTGTTGAACTGCTGATGCTCTTGAGTATGTTTTGACGTAAAGAAACCATACTGATGGTTTACATTTTGAATCTCTTTCTAGTGCTCAGTGACCCTCAGGCACGTGCCATCTATGATATCTATGGCAAGCGAGGACTTGATGTTGAAGGATGGGAGGTGAGTCTCTCAGTGACTTGTGACTTGTTTAGACGTCTTCAGTGCCTATGACATATCCTATGTTGAGTGGCTGATGTCGCTGCCAGCATTTATTGTTCTGTGTGATCCATTGATTGATTGAGTGCCTTGTGGTCATGTTTTACATCCAGTGTCAGCAACGATAGAAACAAATAAAATGCTGGGACTTTTTTCTCCCTTGGGTCCACAATGTCTGGTGTCTTCAAACATATTTATCCCTTAATTTTTTCACATTCAGTTAAAATAGTTTCTGCAGTCTCATTCCAGGAAATTGCTGACATTTGAGATTCCTAATAATCTGATACTGTGATTATTATTCCTTATATTGAGGCAATGGTTGTTATCCTCTCACTTATAAATAAATAAATTGTTGTGAAAAAGTAGCTAGAAATGAATAGAAAGAATCAATGATAATCACTAGTTATGGGCTGTGTGGACGTGGCATGTAATTACGGGGAGGGAAGTGCATGTCAGGTTGTGATTGTCTTTACATCGTAGGGTTTCAGAGGGGTTTGCGGTTACAATGTACCTACATGGTTGATTTCCCACTGAAGCATACATCACATTCATAGTTAGAAAGAATGGTCGTTGTGTTGAACTATTGTTTGCTATTAAGTAATATACACTGACACACCTATAACTTCCTTTGCACGTGCGGCAAACTTCAATACCAGCTCTGTAGCGTTCTGAATTTTGACAATACCGATTACAAGAGTCAACTTATTCATTCTTAAAATACTGTATATTGAATTCATGATAAATATGACATGCATTGTTAGTCGAAACCAAGCGTAGAGTAGATTTTGTAATTAAATTTTCAGAACTCTGTGGTGTTGTGGTTTGTCTTTGTCTTTCATAGAAAAGATGCATGGTCCAAAACACAAACTCAGTCTTCAGGGGTTCACAAGCTAGTGTAATTCCAGTGCCAGTCTTATCTGTTCCAAATCAAATATGTGGATCCATCTGCAGTGGTAACCCCATGGGCAATAAGGGAGCAGTCAAAAGTACCTTGTAACGTCTGACCATATTCATTGCAAGTTGGCAAAACAGTATTCAGAAATTCAAAAAGAAAAAGCCTCCTGTCTTTGTTAGTGTTCAAATATCTCTTAGCTGGATATCGACATCTTGAGAAAGCTGATGAAAACATCAAGAGGCACGCATTAAAAAATAACATCCTTAAAAAATGTAGCATTGGTGCCTTTGTGTGAAACTGTTCTACCTTTGCCTTCATCTAATAATGCTGGACTGTACAAAGTATGATGCAGAAAGAACAAATATTTACAGAGGAAGAATATATGGGAGAGTGATTTATATATTTATTTTTATTTATTTATGTTTCCAAGTGTAAACCTGTATCTGCAACCAGTCAGTTCTGCTCAGTTTACATTCAAATAACATATCTTCTGCCTGCAGGTGGTGGAAAGGAAAAGAACCCCTGCAGAGATTCGAGAAGAGTATGAGCGTCTTCAGAAAGAGCGAGAGGAGAGAAGACTTCAGCAAAGGACCAACCCAAAGGTATGTTCAAGGGAAGATAACAAACCTCGCATTGAAGTGAATAAAACCCAGGAATGGTGTGCATAGTTTATGAATTTTCAATAAACACTGTATCGATTCGTGATAATTTTGCAGGGAACGATTAGTGTGGGTATTGACGCCACAGACCTTTTTGACCGGTATGAAGAGGACTTTGAAGATATGGTTGGAGGTGGAGTCCCACATGTGGAAATCAACAAAATGCACATATCACAATCTATAGAGGTAACTGGTTGCCCCAGGATTCTTGCTCTTCTATATATTGGATTAAGTGAATCTGTGATGGCTTTTGGAAAAGATGTTTGACTTGATGCTAATAACAGGACTCACAGTTTTATGTATTCTATTGCAGGCTCCTCTCACTACAAAAGACACAGCCATTCTGTCTGGGTCCTTGTCAACACACAATGGAAACGGAGGCGGCTCTATTAACCTGGCTTTGAGAAGAGTCACATCAGCTAAGGGGTGGGGAGAGGTATGCTGTGTTTTCAGTGGGCATTGCACACTCCCTAGTACTTTAAATTGCTGGGATTTGTCACAAAACAGGCGTGTGTGTGTTTTTAATAACACACTCTGACATTTTAAGATGTGAGACGTTTTTGCTGTCTGTGTTTAAACAGGTAGAGTTGGGAGCCGGAGACACTCATGGACCTTTCCTCGGAATGAAGATATTCCGCAACTTGACGCCTCGATTGTATGCTTAACAGTGCTAGAGAAAAATAAGTCAATCCTCAATATTTTTGCAACAACGTGAACAATTTCACCGATTTCTTTATTTTGCGTGTTGTCTCAGCTTTGTGACTGCTCAGTGCGGGCTCCAGTTTTCATCTCGAGGCGTGCGTCCTGGGTTCACCACGGTGCTGGCCCGTCACCTAGACAAGAACACTATGGGGTACCTGCAGTGGCGCTGGGGGATCCAGTCTTCTATGAACACCAGCATAGTGAGGGACACTAAGAGCAGCCACTTCACCTTCGCAATGCAGGTTAGGAGCCAGGAGTGATATTTAACTGAAAATCACAGCCGGTTCAGTATCACCAAGATTAACACGCACATTTTATCTCTGCAGCTTGGCATTCCTCACACTTTTATGATGATGAGCTACCAGTACAAGTTTCAGGATGAAGACCAGACGAAGATTAAGGGCTCAGTAAAGTATGTTGTTAACGAGCAATATGTGTTCATAATGGAACCCCTGTTGTAGGTCATATTAACGTTGCTTTTGTGGTGTAAAACTCTAGAGTGATTAATGTTTCTATTAAATGAAGTTTGGCTGGGATAATTGTTGTGCAGGGAACTGGCCTGTTAAAGTAAATGATGGGTAGAGTGGTTGTAACTTTGCGCTTTTGGTGCAGATCAGGGTTTTTTGGGACTGTGGTAGAATACGGTGCCGAAAGGAAGATCAGTCGACACAGTGTCCTGGGGGCCACAGTCAGCGTGGGAGTGCCCCAAGGTGTCTCCCTCAAGATTAAGTAAGTGTAACTCGTTGTTCCAATTTCCCATTCATTGGAGGTTACCGAGTTTCCCTCAATTTCTTGTTGCCATTTCTCCTTTTTTTCACAAATTGGGAGTGTGTATCTGCACATGTTAACACAGGATTCAATACAATATGATGTTAGGTGTTCCTGGGGTATGATTTAAAAGCAAGTGTATGTACAGCTTACATTTTATTTTTAGACACAGACAGACTTAAGGAGAGCATATCACATAAATTAATCATCTGAGAAACAGCGCACAGCTCACTCTCCCACTTGACCTGGAGTTCTGCAGTGTTTTCACTTTGCTGTGTTTTCAACCTCAGGCATACGACTATAGATAGAAATATTAAAACCAACTCTCTATCCACAGACTTAACAGAGCCAGCCAGACGTATTTCTTCCCTATTCACCTGACTGACCAACTCCTGCCTAGTGCTGTATTTTACGCCACAGTGGGACCACTGGTATTCTACCTCGCCATGCAGCAGCTTATTATTCGGCCATATGTGCGGGCCCAGAAGGAACAGTAAGAAACTTTCTTTACCTTAGTTGTTTCACGCAAGCGGTGTTATTGGAAGTAGCGCCACATGTATTATTATGGGCAGATTTTATGAGCTCATTTTATTTCTCCATTTATCTTTGAACTCAACAGAGAGTTGGAGAAGCAAAGGGAGAGCTCGGCCTCTGATATAGCCAAAAAGAAACAGGAGGCAGAAGCTGCTGTGAGTATTTTACAAGCTGCGGTGCTGATCCTGCGTTGTTGTCAACGTTAGATAAGCGATGCAGGTGTTGTGTCTGTCAAGCAGTATTATTCTTGCCAGTAGAGAGAGATGGGATTAGATAAAATGCAGAGCATTAGTCAAATTCATTAGTTTAATCCACACAATGTAAAACCTCATTATTTGTGTCTCTTTTCATATCTAAAGGTCTTGCTCATGCAGGAGTCAGTGCGCAGGATTATTGAAGCTGAGGAGTCTCGGATGGGTAAGATTAGTAATATTTAAAGAAAGCGGTATCCTGAAAATAATGTTATTTTTAGCCGATTGTTAAGAAAAAACATAATTATTTTGGATTCAGAGCTGTTTTTGTACGTTTTGAGCGAAATCTATTGATGTCGGCTTGAATGTTGCTCAGTACAAAGTGTAAATTCTCACATATTGCAGCGTTTGGCTACATCAAAATAAAAATAATCCTTTATTAGCAAAAGGAAAAAAGTCTTTGTTTTTACTTGTTGATAAATCCTACCACACACTTAAAAAAACATAGAAAACACTGTAATCATCGTCTTCAGAGGTTCACTAAAACCGACTTTCCTTTGAGTATCAGGTAACTTGCATTGTTCACACCAATTTCTTTTTAAATTAAGCTAAAACAGTTAATAAAGAACTGTAGTTTTTAGTGGATTTTTGTGACCCTGCTACTTTCTTTTCAACTGGTGATAATTAGTCTTCTTTTTCAGTTTGTCTTTGATAAGCAGAGGAACAAAAAGCTTTGAGCAGACAGCACAATTTTCACCTATGGGAGTTTGACGAGCGATAATTGCCTTATGACACCTGTCACAGTTGAGATTGTTTGATTTTTAGTATCATCGGCGGTCCTTTAGACTTCAGGCCTATAAAGTAACAGTTAATAACAGTGTGTGTGTGTGCGTGTAGTGACAGGCATGCAGCTGCTCTTTTCTAGTTAATTGACCACACTCGTAAATGGTTACAGTGTTGTTTATGCAGCCTGTGATTAAAATGAATTATGGTGTTTTTATGTCTTTTTATTGCGCACTTGCAAAATTACTTTTACAAATGACGAAAAAAAAGTTCACTGGTCTCTTCATAGACTCTTTAGCTGCAACTGCTGGCACATAACGTTCGAACTGTGAAAATAGAGATTTGTGTTTAATAGTCAACCTTGGTTTTCTGAACTCTTAATACTAAACGGGTGTTTTATTGATGTTTTATTGCAGAAGAAAGGTTTTAATGTTGATGCTGCTTACTTAAACAGGTCTCATTATCCTCAACGCTTGGTACGGCAAGTTCGTCACAGACAACAGCAGAAAACACGAGAGGGCAAAGGTCATTGATGTGACCGTGCCACTGCAGTGTCTGGTGAAAGACTCAAAACTCATCCTCACTGAGGCTACCAAGGTAATAAGTCAAGACTTCCAAACTCAAAATGTAACACATGAAAAGTCAGTTTTACAAGTATAGTGTTTATTCCAATAATTTTTTAAGAATTAAGTGTTTTCCTGCAGAAAAATAGAGTAGCCTCACAAGTTGACGTCCACGGCTCGCTACGTTATTTAGTCTCTTGGCAGTGCTGCATGACTTTGTGTTCCCTTTCCAGTCAGGACTCCCTGGCTTTTATGACCCCTGTGTGGGGGAGGAGAAGAGCCTGAAGGTGCTCTATCAATTCCGCGGGGTCATGCATCAAGTCCTGTCGGGAGATACGGAGTCACTCAGGATACCAAAGCAATGTAAGTCCTTTGGACAGTATGCTTATGCACTCACTGGCCACTTTTTTAGGTACACCTCTTCAGTCATTTTTAAATGCAAAATATCTTAACAGTCAGTCACATATCAGGAATTCGACTCATTCGGACATGTAGACGATGACCTGCTGAGGAGAATCGGTGGGAGAAAGGTGGCATATTTATTTGTGCCAAATTGACTGAACTGAGTGTTCCCGAAACTGCTGATCCACTGGGATTTTCCCCACACAGCCATCTCTGGGGTTTAAAAAAAGATAAGTGAGAGTGAGTTCTCTAGGTGAAAATGGCATGTTGACGTGAATAGTCAGGCTGATTCAAGCTAATAGGAAGGCAGTGGCAACTCAAATTGAGCAGTGCTTACAAGCAAGGTATGGAGAAGAGCATCTCTGAATGCACAGCTCTTTGAAACTTGAAGCAGCAGCAAAAGACCACACTGGGTGTCACTCCTGTCCACTAAGAACAGAGAACTGAGTCTTCAATTCAGACCAGCCCAAAATTGGACAAAGGAAGACTGGAAAAACTTGCCTGGTCTAAAGAGTTTTAGGATGTTTTCAAACCTATAGTTTGTTTACTCTGGTACGAATCTGTTGCTGAGTTTATAAACTTGTAGGTATTTCCCATGATTTGGATTTTCACCACAGCCTACCTGAGTATTGTTGGTGACCATGGCCATTCCTTTATGACCACATTATACCAGTCTTCTAATGGCTGCTTCCAGCAGGATAGTGTGTCATGTCACAGATCTCACATTGCCTCAAACCGGTTTCTTGAACATGGAAATGAGGTTCCTATACTCTGCAGCCTCAACAGTTATTAGATCTCAATTCAGTAGAGCATCTTTGAGATGTTGTCGAACACCAAATGCGCATCATGGATGAATACGAAGCCAGCAAATATTTAACAGCATCTTTAAATGTAATGCCATCAGTATGCACCGAAATCTTTGAGCAGCGTTTCCAGAACTTTATTGAATCTATGCAACAAAGAATCGAGGCAGCTCAGAAGGCAAAATAGGGTCCAGCCCAGTACTGGCAAGATGTACCAAACGAAGTGGCCGGAAGTGAGTACAGTACCAGCATTTCCACAATTTCTATAGTGTTAACATACTTGCAGATTCATACTTTTGTTTTCTGTCTTACCCGTCCTAGTTTTAGACTGCAGGGTAAATTTACGGTAAATCTAAAAGTCTTTTGATATGTTAAACATCAGATTTTTCTTTGTTTGTTTCTTTGTTTTTTATTTATTTGAAAATGTCTGTTAAGATATACCGTGCTAGGCTATCTGCCATCTGGGCGTGCCCGATCTGACTTTGTGGACGTTATTTCTACTTTACAGCTCACAGGATTGATGCAGACACATAGGAGCACTCTCCCACTGACCAAAAAGACTCACCTCTTGACTGTTTAACAGAAGATGGATAAAACTCTGTTTTAGATACGACATGGATTCAAGTCTCTGTTACGCAGAAATTGTGAATTTACTTTTTTGTGTTTATATTCATTTAAATATGCAGAGAGGAATAAAATCATCACAGACTGGATTAATCTGTGTCTATGGACTGGGTCGCGGCCTGCTTAAAATTCTGATGTGACACCAAAATCAATGGCTACCATCTTAATTCCCGGGTGTCCCCGGCTCTGTGGTATCCATTTATTTTTGGTATTGCTTGTAATTTATAACAGAGTTCTGTGTACTGTATTGTACAAAAACTGCAGTGCCTGTGTGACTGAAGACATGAATGCACCTCTGTTTAATTGCCATATGATTAAAATCTATCTCTCTCATATTGTTGAACTATTATTGCCCCTTTATTTAAAAACACAAAAACAACCAAAACACCTTTTTTTGTCATGCTTTTGGTATGAACTGTCTTTACTTTGTTGTAGCCAAGAAAATAGTCAACTTGCTTTCGTTTTTACCAGAAATAGAAGAATCGCCTTCTTTTGGCCCTGACTCACACGTGCGGGTATTTCAGCATGTTTGATTAGCCAGATATTCATACTGGATGACCCTCCTGCCACAACCCCGAAGGCATTTGTATGTCGCTCCGTGAACAAACGCAGTTCTTTCACTTTCTGGATGAATGTAAAAGATACTGGAACCCTGAGTCACAGCATGATCTCTGCCTGCTCGGGATGACTAACGGGCTCTGGGATGACACGTGAAATTTACTGGAAACCACGTCAGTTGACTTCCTGAAATCTAGGCGTCTGTTTCACTTCAGTTTTCCTTTACTTAAGGCTCTTTCGGCAGAGGACCGAGCATGGACTGGACTGGTTGTCGAATATGGAACGCCAGGACTGCCATAATGAATTAATTAAATACACCATTAAATAATTAATTAAATGTGGCAATAATTAATTAAAATTGGAATTAATTAATTAAATAAATAGTTATGACACATGTAATGAATTAATTATTGACACATTTAATTATTTATGTATGATTTATATCATAGTTTATGAAATAGCACGTGTATTTCAGTAATAGCCTACTGATTTCAGTGTAGTGGTGAACAGTCACACAGCTCACGTGGGTGTTATCTGTGATACTCCTTAACTATAATTTATCCAGGTTAACTTCAGTTAACTCTGAGCGGCTGGATCGACGGAGGTCAGACAACAATTTTACATGTATGATCTTAAAACAGGACACAACCATTATCCGTCCTGGCCTCATATCAAATGTGAACGCAGACTGAGTCTATGTTTGACGTTTGCTTTATATCTAATCTTCCTCTCAAACATTTAAACAGCAGCGAGTCTGCAGCTGAGGGAACACAAACTCAAATTGTCGGAACAAGTTTGCTTGTTTCTTGCGTTCATTTGGTAATTTATTAAATGTATAACTGTTATTCTAATCTGCTGCTGAGTCTCTTACGCTGATGAAAATGCAGAAAACACAGATCACGAACACCTGTTCAACCAATCGCTTTCATTCCACTTTGACAAACTGACGGTTCATCTCTGTTACAGTGTTGCGTTAGACTGCTATATTTTTGTGTTCTTTATGCTGTAGATTTTCACGTCTCTGGAATAGTTGGCAGTATTAAGGATGCTTTTCTGTAAAATCATATTGATATGACCCGTGAATTATTCGTAGATGACAGTTAGATTAGTCAGCTGGGAAACTCTGTGTTACCTCAGAGAGCTGAAGATATCGTGGATATGCTGATCTTGCTCCGTGGTGTACAGGGCCGTTTACCCTCATGATTAATATTCACAATAAAAATATTAGCCGAACATCATGAAGTCTGTATGTGTGTCATAGTTTCGAACAACCTTTGTACAGTTAAAGCCAGCAGTTACTACATGACGGAAACACCAACGTTATCTCTTTTATGCGTTTATACACAGGTCACGCTGATTACTGAACAAAAACCCAAAGATCAGCTGTTAATCGAATTTATTTGCTCTCTCTCCTCCTTAAACATGTTTTTAATGTTAGTTATAATTTAGAATTGGCGAGTGAAACACGTAGGACACATAAGAACATCAGGAAATAAAACCCTCATAAATATAACCTCAGTAAAAGAAGTCCGTGTCAGCGGGGATTATTACAGGTGTACCGGGGCCTGCGCTTTGTCGGTGGTAATAACAGCTCGATTGCTTGCGAGGTGAGCGGGTCTATCCCCCGCTTTGCCGTGAGACTGGGCAGACATCTCCGAAATCATCGAAGCACTTTTGCAAAGAGGCTGTATCTTGAGAAACCGACCAGACACATGAAGATTAAACCACTACATTCTCGGTTAAAAAATATTAAAACTGTATTTGGTGACACACACAAACAGGGTTTTTCAAAGTTCAGTTCTGTTAGTTTCCACATGCTGGTTGTTGTGTGCTAAAAACAATGGCCACCAGGCCAAAGCAATGGTTTTGAGTCGATCAGCGTTAACCCCGCCCCCTGAGTTTGATGGGTGAGGTTGACAGATAAAATTATTTCATGATGAGAGCCAGGTGCCAGGACTGCCAAAATGAAATAAATAAATATATCATTAAATAATTAATTAAATGTGTCAATAATTAATTAAAATGTGAAATACATAAATAATTAATTAAATGTGTCAATAATTAATTAATTACATGTGTCATAACTATTTATTTAATTAATTATTTCCCATTTTAATTAATTATTGACACATTTAATTAATCATTTAATGGTGTATTTAATTAATTCATTATGGCAGTCCTGGCGTTCCATAGATCGAAGACATGAGGAGCACTATGGATGAAAGCAGCAGCTCCGACCCGGACCAAAGTCCGCCTAAGAAGTCTTCAGCAGCTGCAACAGCGTCAGCCTCATCTCTCAATGCAGATGTAAGAGTCCCTAAAAGTTACTTGAAATGTAGAACCGATCAGGTTAATAGAAACAAAATAAACCGCGTTAATTGCATTTTTAGTCACCTTATCCTCCTCGCGCAAAATAGCCAATACACCGGAAATCGATCATGGCAGTTTATCCACAAATACACGAAATCTGACAGCAACCTGCTTCGATTGGATATTAACGTCCTGTAGGAAAGAAGAACTTCTCATCAAACCGCAATGAAGGTGAAAAGACGATCCTCATAAGGAGGGACAGACAAAACATAGCAATGCAGTAGATCCTACGATCGTGCATAATTGTAACATTTTTAGTTTTGTTTGCTTCAGAACTTACAACTTAGAATATTTCTGCTGTTTCGCACATTTTGATACAAAAAGTCCATATTTGTCCACAAGTAATAACATTTTCCCTCTTCAGTTATTTATGTCAAATCGAAGGGGCTGCCTCATGCGGAAGCTTGTTTCTTAAAAAAGTTAGGTCGAAATTTCGAATGATCTTAAAATTTGTTATTTTTCATTTACAGAAAACAAACTTTTTTTTATGTAGTGATGTAAACGCATTGTTATAGTGCCCCACTACTGAGATTAGAGTGAAGAATAAAAATATGCACCTTAATTACTTCTATTGTGCTTTCACCAGCACTTACTGTTAGGCCACAGTCAGCTGCTGGCTGGAAGAGTAATGCAACCACTCCTACCCAAGTCAGCCGTTCTTTAGTTGGTTGTTGGAGATATAGTGGTTTTACATTTGATTGAATGTAAATGCCAAACATTTTGCCCAAGACACCACTCTTTAAAAAGGAAAAATATGCACTTAATAAAAACAAAAACAACTTCTTAGTTGGAAATAAATGCGCTTCCTGTATTTTGGCTGGGAAAGTAATGCCTCAAACCCCCCAATGACCCCAGAAAGTTTGTTTCTAACTAAATATAAACATTGCTAGGATAATATTTCATACAAGCGAACATTGGCCTTGGGTACAATTATGATATATCTCACCCCCGCTTTGCTGGGTGGAGTAGATATAGTGCACCAAGATTCGTATGATTCATGTTTTTAAGGAGTCTAAAATGTGTCAGACTGTTGTCGCTTCGACTTCTCTTTGCAATATCAGATTTCAGTTCTGATAGCAGTCACACCCAACATGGTTTGTAAATAGTAGTAATCTGCACTACTGTAGTCTTTTTGTGTTGTAATTCCTTATTATTAGGCTGTTTAAAAAGCTCCATGAAAGACCTCCATTGAATCCAAAATTGTTCAACAGCAATACTTACTGGGACCAGGCCTCATTATAATATCATATCATCCCAGTGGAGGTCTTTCTACTCTAGGTTTGCTTGTGGTTCCAAAAGCAAATTGTGAGTCAGAGCAGTCAGCTATCAAGCTTCTCTCCCTTGTAAGCAGCTCCCAGTTTCGATTTGATTTACAGACATCTCCTCAAATTAGGTTTAAAAATGTCCTTTTTAATAAAACCCAGTTAGGGCAGAATCCAGTGACCTTGAAACATTCTTAGTTGTTTTGTTATAAACTCGGGCTGCTGGGAACGGCACATGATGCACTTAACATTTCAGTCCTTATGCATTTACTAGTGTACATCACTGACTTCTTTCTACCAGTTTATATTTTGTCCTTGTGTCCGTGTGCTCTCTTTGTCTTTCTGTTTTTGTTCTCTATTTTAAGCTCCTGGAGGAGATCTTCCTAAATGTCCCTGCCTGTCAGGTGGTTTGTGTTTGTCAATTAGTATGTCATCAGTGGAAGGAAGTGATTGACAGCAAATCTTTGTGGAGAAAAAGGTGCAGAAGAGAAGGGCATCCCATCTGTAGTTAAAAAAAAACAGGACTGGAAGTTGTTTTATTTCTTGTCCAAAAAGAAAAGAAATCTCAAGAATCCAAATGGAGAAGGTAAGTAACCATAAAATGAACTTTACTTAACATAGTAGTATGATTCATTTTCAAATGAATCCAAAACATTTAAAACACCATTACTATTACTATTATTTATTTATTTGTTTATTTTCTAGAAGGACTGAATGGCTGGAAGATCTTGAGAAATGGTGGCGATCAGTGGGTTGCTTGGGGAATTAGGAGACCACATCCAGATGAAGCAGTCAAAACAAACTTGCAACCTCTTTGAGTGAGTATTTAACCCTAGCGGATATACAAATTTAACTGATCCTCTAAACCCATAGACGTAGAGATGAAAATGAAAATTTGATCTCTGCGTGATTTTATGCAATGCAGACATGTGAAATGTTGGATAATAACCCAGAATGTTGAATCTGTTCATCTGGACGTTGCGCTTTTCAGTGGGAGAGAAGTCATTTGAATGAGTGATTTCTCTCCCAGTGAAGTGAAATCCTGGAATTTCCTTACCTGGATATTTGAGCATGCATCAAGACTTGTATAATACAACATTTTAATTATTATTAATTGTTGTTATTATTTTTTATCATTCATTATTTACTTTTCTAGCATTAAAAATTATATTTAAAAAACTATTCCAAGTTGTTTGAAAGCTGGAAAAAAGAAATACCTTAAAACTTTCTTACACTATATATGAAATAAGCTGCGTAAATTATTTGATAGAAACGATTTGATGAATAGTGCCTATTTGCTGTTCGAAATTGTTCATTTAAAAAAGGGGGAAAATCCCCGGATGACCCATAGCGGAAGTCTCCGTCAAGAAGGCTTAGAAGAGTGTTAGCTAGGAATGTTTTCCGGAGTATCCCCGGTGTTTTACGGTATTAACATAATCAGTCTGTGTTCTTCAGTTACTGCGTGCTAGAGAGTGCAATCCCAGTGGGAGTGACTGTTGTGGACGAACTACCTATGTAGCATTTTAGAGCATATCCCCGCCTATGAAGGGCGGCTCGAATGTCTCGAGGTAAATACCACCGCAACTGACAGGAAGGGCAACGTAACATGAGAGTACAAACCATGTATTCCCGTAAGTGATTACTTTGACTGTAGAAATTAAATGAGTCACTTGTCGTTGGTTAAATTTAGTCTTGTAACATTATGAGTTCTAATCTATAAAGCAGTTGGACCTTATCTGTAGCTGCACTTCCGCGTTGTCGGCTACAAGTGGGTCAACACCAACGACGTTAGAAAAGACTTGTTTTTGGAGAAGACAGAGAGGGGGTACAGTAACATCAGGCTACTTTACAGCCCTTGGTTCGTCGCAGGGCATGAAGAGGAAAACGAAAGTCATGGGTGCAAGTCACAGCCATGGTACTGCGAGTTCAAAGTCTGGCACAAGCTACGTTGTAGCACAGCAGGCAACCTCGTCCTCGGCTCAAGAGGTGAGTGCCTTACTGGACTTTAAACACAAGGTAACTGCTGAATGAGCTTTGTCTCTGCATGTGCTGTTTGTTGTCCATCAGCCAGCAACGGAAAAGAGCAAAGTGATAAAGTTCAGTTCAGGTTTACTTATATAGTGTCAGTTTACAACAAATAGTTGCCTCATTGCGCTTTATATTGTCAGGTAAAGACGCAGCAGTACTGGAGAAACCCCCATAAAATCACGCGACTCCTCTTAAGGAAGCACTTTGTGACAGCGGGAAGGGAAACCCCCCTTTAAATTTAGAAGGAAAAAAAAGACTTACACAAAAACACTTTCCAAGTACATGAGAGGAAACAGGGGTACTCAACAGACCAATCACAGTGTTTTGGGGTTGCCCCCTAGAGACGTGAACGCCAGGTTACCGAGTTTCAAATGGGTTTGCAATTCCTTTTTATAATTCCTGCTGAAGCATAAATCTGCATTAAGGAGAAAGAATACAAAATATAATGAAATATTGGTGAAACTGGCCCATCCAGTGGGTCAGATGGGAGCCTTTGATGTCTTTTTATTTAATCTTTTATATTCCCTGAACAATCACAGGTTTTAAGCTAAAATGGTTTTGGAATCTTGTGGGTAAAGAGGTGCAAAGGTTTTGCATCTATTGGCACAAATGTAAAACTTTTGCAGAGAGGATTATGCATCACACTGATGTGATCATCATCACATAATGACTGTGACTCAGAAACATCTTCAGATTTGGAGAATGGAAAAAGTCACTTTGAGTGATGAAATTATTGTCCCAATAAAAAAAAAAACAATACATCCAGATGAAGAGAATTAACTGGGATTTTGTTAGCTGGATGGTTGAACTTGCATCATAACAAATAAAGGGAGATTTGTGTCACTTAAACAAGCAACATGGCCAACTTGACATTTTTTACCATCTGGGGAACCTTTTCTAATGCTTAAGTCATCAGTAGCTGCCTGTCATCAGAAGAAAAAGAAAACAATCGTAGCACAACAGAACATTTCCTTTTTTATAATTCCAGTCTAGCAAGAATCCTTATGTAGAAAGAAAAATACATTCAGAGGCAGGGTTTTGTCTGCCAGACATACACATCTTTGGTTTCTAGGTTTTGTGATTAAAACAGTTTAAATAGTTACTATTTCAGTGCAAGCACAAAGGAACCTCATTTAGAAGGAATTCAAATGTGCTTTATAGCCACCCTGTGAATGAAAGTTCATGAAGTGCTGGAAAAGTTAATTTTTTAAAAGCTTTTGTTTTGTTCTTTTTCTTTTTTTTTGTGTTGTCTGTGGAAATCAATAATATTGTAAAATGCTGATGTAGTTCAAATGGTGAGATTATGTAAACAGCTGGGACTATTGATCCAGGTGCAGTGATGGAAAACTGAACTTATTTTTTTAAAGCTCCTTCTTATGAGTGCTTTTTTTTTTTTAAAATCTAGTTCTTCCCTGTTCCTCTGGAGATCCTGGAGGAAATCTTCCTACATGTTCCGGCCGACCAGGTGGTTCATGTTTGTCGGTTGGTGTGCTCACAGTGGAAAGAAGTGGCTGACAGTGAATCTTTATGGAGAGTAAGATGTAGAAGAGAAGGATACAACCTTCGTGATTCTTCCAAAACACCTGAAGACTGGAGGTTATTTTACTTCTTATGCAAGAAAAGAAGAAATCTTCTCAAGAATCCAAGAGGAGAAGGTCAGAATCCTTGAAGCTCAACAACTGATATGAAAAACAGTTTTTGTGTGTTTAAAAATAAAATGAGATGCAAACCTTTGTGGGTTTTTGTTTTCTAGGAAAAATGACAGGTTGGATGATAAAGGAGAATGGTGGTGATGGGTGGAAATTAGAGGACGTTATGGTGCCACATCCAAATGAAGTAGTCAAGAAAAACTTTGTGACCTCTTTTCAGTGAGTATTTACCAGTAGTCCTCCAAAAAATAAATGGCAATTATTTTTATATGCTTAATTCAAATGATGTACTAGTATTAAATGTTAAACTATTTTAAAATCATGTCTGTTTTTGCAGAATGTGCACAAAGGAGCAGGTAATTGATTTGGAAAAGGAGGGCTACAGCCCGACCTTTATGGATAAGTTCAAACCAGACATCAAAATATCTGATTGGTAAGATGAATACACATGACATACTGACAGTTTTTTAGTTTGTTGCAAAAAGGATTTGGGTACACTTTTTAAAAGCATTTCAAATGTACATTAGATTTGTTCAAATCATACTTTGATTATAATCAATATGAAAAAAAAAATATATAAAATTAAGGTATTTATTTGCAACAGCACTGGTACCAACAGAGCCCTCTGGGCCTTCTCTAGCTGACACACAACTTTAAACAGGACCAATGCAGACAGTCAGGCACATAGCTCCTCCTCTCGCTGATAGATGAAATAGTAAATCCTCATAACACTGAACAAAACTTTTCAAGAATTTCGAGAGGTTCCCGTTGTTATAAATGCATACGTTAACATTAACCATTTCTCTATCAGCAATTAACTGATAGCTACATTTGCCATTGGTTATTATTAACCTAGCTGCTAGCGGACTGTAGTTAGATAAAGGATGAAAAATGACTGCAGGCTGAATGTGTCGCGGATGGAAAATTGAGATGTGACAATGCGGATTACGGACACATAGAGAACCGGGCAGGTTGCTGTCTGTGCAGAGGAGCGGGGAAACTGTAGTTGAACTGATCACAGAGTGTGCAGAACTAATCTGAGCAAAAAGAGTGAAACCTGGAGCAGAGCAGCCGAATCATACAAGTTTGGGCTTGAAGAGCAGCACTGAGGATGTAAAGAACTGCAGACAGAAGCGGAGCTGTGTGAACATTGAATGAGAGATAGACTGCAGGCAGATGTGGACAAGATGATATACACTTCTACTTTTGCAATAGTAGAAAAGTTAATTTTTAAATTTTCAATATAGTTTTTCTATACAATAATTAAATTATTTAGATGTTAAGTATTGTCATGTTTGTTGTGGCCTTTGGTTTATTAATACATTCTTAAATATTTCTCGATCTGTAATGAAATTATCTAAATAGTTTGTAAAACAAATAATATCTCTAAACTTGCTTTGCTAAATTACATTTTTTGAGACATGACTTCTTTGCAAATAGTTCTGTTGTTGTGGCAATCGGTCAGAATTTTCCTGTTGATATTGAAAATGGTGTTGAGATCAAGTTTGAAAACCCTACTTTGTGCAAAAAATTTGCACTTAACAAAAACCTTTAGGTCATGCCCAAAGTAAAAAGTTTTTTAGTTTTTGAAACAGTGGAACTAAACAAAACTTACTGATAACATATAGGAATATATCCCTTTTAAGGCTTGAATAATAAGAGAGAAAAACGTAGCTTGATATGATTGGTGATCCCTAATCTTTGTACAAATACATCCTCGTTACAGGTATGCACCACGATGGGATTGTGGATGTGAATATTCAATCCTTGTGCAGTTGCTGGATGCAAAGCAGAATGTTGTCCAGTCGTATACTCCCGATACTGTTTTCTTTGATCAGTGGAATGATCAGGAGTGGAAACAGGTATGTACAAAGTGAAATTTAATAAAGTTTAGTAACAGTGCAGAACCCACCAGCATATTTGGTCTACCGATATTTATTTTTCAGAAAATCCATGTATTCCGGGACTATAAACGGGGAGTGAGATACATTCGTTTTAGCCATGGTGGCAAGGACACACAGTTCTGGGCTGGATGGTATGGAATACGTGTCACAGACAGCAGCGTTGAAATATGTCCAGCAGTGGACACATAGCTTGTTGGAATTTGTCCAGTTCTTCCATCCTGCGTTTGCCTGCAATTGCACATTATCTTCTTACATCTCACTGACCATCTATTCATGTTTCCAGAGCTATAATCTCTGTATGTTACAAGTTTTCCAGTGAAAAGTCATTTTCTTTAATGTTTCACACAGAACACCTTAAATAAACAAAAGTCTGTTCACTTGCTTTGTGCGATTGTCATTGTGATGTCAATATTGAAGATTACTGAGTATTATTTAATTTGACAGGCTAAGTACTATTTCATGTACAAATACATGTCAAAGTTTACCCAAATTCAAAATGAAATGATCACTAATTTGTAGCTGGATTTCCGGTTTTCATGAGCCCATCCATCCATCCATCCATTCTCTTCCACTTATACTTTTCAGGTTTGTGGGGGGGGGGCTGGAGTCTATCCTAGCTGTCTTAGTGCGAGAGGCAGAGTAGACCCTAGAAAGGTCGTCAGTCTTTTGCAGGGCTAACACAGAGACAGACAACCATTTTTCACTCACATTCACACTTGTGGGCAATTTAGAGTTACCAATTAACCTAATTCCACAACTTTTCATGAGTCAATGTTTATCAACATTAAAACAAAAAATCTTTGGAAAAATATACTTTGTAATGATTTGTAAGATGCATTTGTATAATTTGATTAAATTAAACATTTTGTGTTGTCCTGTAAATTTGTTAAATTTTTATCTGGAAAATTTCAGGTATTTGTGAGAACAGCTACTGCTTTAGACATAAGAACCCCTTCAGTTTCATTGAACTGGATGTATAAGATCTTGTCAGAAGCCAATTATTTCCATTGAGTGATTGACTTGTTTAATTTGTCTGCTAGTTTAACTGTGATTATTGGAGATAAAACCTGTCCTTCTAGTTTTGAGTTTTTGTCAAATAATATGCAAGTGTGATTTATATTTGCATTCTGTTGTTGATGTAGGATGAATGAGTATTCAGTGATTTCTTGTGCACCTTGACCTGTTTGTCTGGAAGCCAGCATGTGACTTAATCCATATTTGCCTTACACATACTTGCCTTTACTTTCCATTTTGTAGCGTGAGAACTGGATATAATTATGTAAGCTTAAATGTTAACACATGCTTAAGAGGGAAACTTGAAAGCCATATACTATATAGCACTATGTGAAATTTGAAAACAAAAATTAAAGTGTTTTGGGCTTTACGGTTACTTTGTTTCTATATTTTTTATTTCCTGGTCTTGACACCATATAGAGACCAAGTGTAAATGTGTAAATCAATGCATGCTTGCATACAACATGAAACATTTATATCCTTCCTCGTGACTACAAACGTCTAACATCACCTTTTGTTGATGTTCTTGTTTTGTTTAATACCAAAGAGCCATTGTAATCCCGGGATAAAAACAAACTACAACTTTGCTCTCAAGCACTTTTGAAGGGTTTATTTCACTTTTCCTTTTCCTTCATATACTTAAAAGTGACAGTGAGTGATGAAGAAGAAGATGAATCAATCACACTTCTGAGAAATCAAACTGTCCACTGTCCACCAACACTGACAAATAGTTTCACATGCTGTTGTGCAAATGGAATAGACAACAGGTGGAAATTATAGGCAATTAGCAAGACATACCCAATAAAGGAGTGGTACTTCAGGTGGTGACCACAGACCACTTCTCAGTACCTATGCTTTCTGGCTGATGTTTTGGTCACTTTTGAATCCTGGCGGTGATTTCATTCTAGTGGTAGCATGAGACGGAGTCTACAACCCAGACATGTGGCTCAGCTTATCCAGGATAGCACATCAATGTGAGCTGTGGCAAGAAGGTTTGATGTGTCTTTCAGCGTAGCATCCAGAGCATGGAGTCGCGACTAGGAGGCAGGCGAGTACATCGGGAGACGTGGAGGAGGCCGTAGCAGGGCAACAACCCAGCAGCAGGACTACTACCTCCGCCTTTGCATGGAGGAACAGGAGGAGCACTGCCAGAGCCCTGCAAAATGACCTCTAGCAGGCCACAAATGTGTATGTGTCTGCTCATATGGTCAGAAACAGACTCTTTTACAGACTTTTACTGTGTTTCTATGATATTGTCAGAGCTGTGATAAACATAACGTTGAAACGCCATATTCTATGAGGCTTCTTGCATCTACCTTAAGTCTATGCTGACACGACTGCAAATCCCATCAAATAAAATGTTCAATTCGTATATACTTGCAGTATAAATGAATAATGTGTTATGTTACAGTCTTGGAATGAAACATTCCAATACATATCTTAAATAAATTTTAAAAAAAGAAAGAAAAGAAAGAAAAGAAAAGTTTAGAATCTGCTGTTTATCACATTTTTAATAAATGGATGACATGATGCCCCCCCCCCTAAATTTAATAATTTAGATTATTAAACATTAGGTCTCTTTCTTCTAAGTCGAGCTTATTTAAGAATTGATCAACATATTGATTTTTTCTGGCTTACAAATTTAGTTTAACTGAGTCATACCTGATATACTGAGTCATATGAACTGTCAGAATTCTCAGTGCACAGGCCAAGAAGGGAGAGTGGCAGCAATCTTCCATTCCAGCTTATGAATTAACCACAGAACCAGACCGTTTAAATTCATTTAAAAACAAAACAAAAAACAAGACTGGAAGTTGTTTTACTTCTTGTCCAAGAAGAGAAGAAATCTCCTCAAAAATCCAAACGGAGCAGGTAAGAACCCACAAAACAAGTTTTACTTAACAAGGTGGCATGATCAATCTTAATAAATGCAAAACCGTTAAACTCTCGTTACGGCTTATTTTATTTATTTACTTATTTTGTAGAAAGACTAAGCAGCTGGGAGATCTTGAGAAATGGTGGTGATAGATGGGTTGCTAAGGAAATTAGGCAACCACATCCAGATGAAACAATCAAAGCAAACTTTGTGACCTCTTTTGAGTGAGTATTTAACAGTACTGATGCATCTGAACAATTAATCCTGCTTTATTAATGTGTGTGTGTACATTACGTAGCATGAAAACCATTTTTGTTTCCCACAGAATGTGCATAAAGTCACAGCTGATTGACTTGGAGAAGGAAGGTTACAGTCCATCTGTTATGGATCATGCCCAACCACATATCAAAATATCTGATTGGTGAGAATAAACATGAGGTCTTTAACAGACTGCTTATTAATAACTAATCGTATTAAAGAAAAGTAGATGTAAGCAAAATGATTGACTGTGGAGACCATTTGAATACAGTCCGCGAGGAATCTTTCCAGTCCCTTGTTGAAATTATGCCATGAAAAATTGAGGCATTTCTGAATGGCCAGTGAGTGTAACTGTTCATAAGTAAGGCCATGTTCCATATAAAATGGGAAATGTCATTGGATAAAAATGAAAAGCACATGAAAATAACACTAATGTTAAAAAAAATTACAAAAAAATCTATTTCCCAACCTAAGTACTATGTAATTAGACGTTTTTGTGTCATTAGAGGTTTTTGAGGTTTAAATATTAAACATATGACTCACCAGGCACAGTTTGTACTCATAAAGTTCAGTCTAAGACGAACTGATTATTGATACATGTTTGTGTATCAAATATGGTGTAGATTAAAAAAAAAAGTATTCTTGATTGTTTTTCATTGTATTGTGTTATTTATTTAGGATTCTTACACGTTTCGACTGTGGGGGCAGTTATGATATCTGGGTAGAGTTGCTAGATCAAAAGAAGCAGCTTATTGAGATCTTTTTACCTGAGACTATTTACCGTGGCGCGGGACGTGAAGAATGGAAACATGTATGACAACAATACGCTTGCATGAAAACCCAAGGACAACTTTTGTCTGACTGATTATTTGTTTTTCAGATTACCTATGTGTTTCATAAATATGGACCATGAGTGAGATGCATTTGATTTACACATGGAGGGAAGGATTTAAGGTGGTGGAAAGGACATTTCGGAATTCACATTACTGGCAGCTCTGTTGAGTTATTTCCAACACTGGACACACAGACTACATATGTAGTCGGTGGGATTCATTTAACATGTGCTTACTAACTTTCTCTGAAATTATACTAATCATGTTTAACTTATTTAACCTGCTTTTAATTTAGATGTTTTTGCATCTTAAACCAACAAAATGGATAAAACAGTTTTTTGACTGTTTTATATTGACAGTTAGCATCATATTTTGACAGTTTGCCTACAATTGTACATTATCTTCTTACATCTTACTTATCATCCATTCATGTTTCTGGAGCTATGATTAATATATGTGCACAAGGTTTGGAATAGAAAGTTTTGTATATGTGTGTGTATATCATCCTGAGACGTTATGGTGCAATGAGAAGCATGACTTAATGTAGATCTGAAAAGCTATTACCTGTATACCCTGTTTGAGAAAGTGTTTGCCCCTTCCTGATTGAGCATGAACCACCTTTTTAAGGTTATGCCACAACCGGATTTAAATCAATACTTTAACTAGGCCCCTCCAAAGTGTTCATTTTGTTGTTGTTGTTGTGTTTTTTAAGCCATTCTGAGGTGAACTTGCTGGTGTATTTTGGATCGTTGTCCTGCTGCAGAACCCAAGTGTGCTTTAGGTTAAGGTCATGAATGGATGGCAGGAGATTCTGTTTCAGGATGTTTTGGGAAATAGATGTTTTGGTAAATTCATGGTTCCATTTACCACACCAAGCCTTCCAGGTCCTGAGGCAGCTAAACAGCCCCACACCATTAAACTACCACCACTGTATTTTCGTGTTGTTTTTCCGGTGTGATTTCTTGTTGTTTCTTTATGGAAATGCTGTATTACATTTATGCCAGATGTAATGGGACACCTGAAAATTTCAGGCATTTATGAAAACATCTACTAATTCAGACACAAGCACCTGAGTTTTACTGAACCAGGAGCCAGTTACTTCCACTGAGTGATTGGTTTGCTTTAGACTGTCTACACAGTTATTGGGGACAAAACCTGTCCTTTTGGATTTATATGAGGTTTCTGTCAAATAATGTGAAAATATGATTTCTATACAATTTATGTTTGTATTCCGTGAGATGACTGAGTATCCAGTGATTTAACCCTTTCACGTATAGTGGTCACTGCAGCTATTCAAAGGCTGTTTTCTTGTATTTGTGTCAGTGTTGTTTGTATACTTGCACATACACCACTACATTGGACAGTGATGTGTCACTCCATACCCTGCCACCCACTGGTTGTTTAATGTTGCTATACCTGTATGACATGTTTCATTGTAATTATTATTTCCCCCTGTCATGCATGAATTATGATAACCTCAATCAGGATTTTTTTTCTTAAGTATTTTATTCATCTTTTCAGGCCTAAAGATGAATAAAAATACTTATGAAAAAATGAGGATGATGATTGAGGTCATAATTCATGTATGAAAGGGTTAATGTGTACCTTGACTTGCTTGTCTGGCGGTGTGACTTTGTTTACATTATTGCTACAGCCCTAAACCAAACCTATGCATTTGCCTTAAAGATACCTGCCTTTTGTACTTTCCGTGAGAACTGGAAATGATAATGTGAGCTTAAATGTTAACACATTAAACCATATACTGTATTCATGAAAGTGTATTGTTGTGCTTTACAGTTACTTTGTACTATGTCTTTTATTCACCCACCAGTGCACATGTATAAATCTAAACAGGCTTGTAGAAAACATTTGAAACATTCTTCATGTAATGTAGCCACAGTGACTACAAACTCCACAATGGGGGATCTCTAACATCACCATATTTTTGTGCTAAGGTTGGTTAAATACCAAAGAGCTATTGCAATTCCTGAAAAAAAAAATACAGCTTTGCTCTCAGGCTTTTTGAACGTTGTGTCTGACTTTTCCTTCATATACTTTAAAACTTGGGTGAGAACATATTTGTAGTTGCATGAAGGCGTCAGTGGGTGATCTCATTATTTGAGGCAATAATGCCTCAAATAATGAGATTATCCTGGGTTTATCTGAATTCTATTGTAATACTTTAGAAGTGTTATTTGGCTCACGAACAATAGAACTATGTTTGCATTGACCTGTTGTGCCTTATTGATAATAAAAAATTTGTATCAAAAAATGACTGAATAATCTGTTTTGATGTCTTTGGTAGTTCAAACGCATGTATGTGTAACTATAGGCAGGTTCTCAAGTTTGAACCATCTAATAACATGACAAAATGAAATATTGAAAGTAGGATTTAATAATCATAATACTGCTTTATTGTGAACCTTTATTACAAACAAAAATACAGTCCCAACTTTGTGAAATTGAATAAAAAATAAGAGAGAAATATATTCTGGTTAATGTTATTTCAGCTAAGGTTCTTTCAGTCTTTCATTAGTGACATACAAATTTTCAGTCAATAAGTTACGAGTTACTTTCACTATATTTACAAATTAAATTCAAGCCCACAATCTAGGAATGGATAGTCAAAGGCAATAATTATCAGTTAAGTAATTTAATAACTTCCACGGGATCTCAACCTGTTAATGGTGCTGCAGTTTACAATATAGGTCACTGGCCAAGCATTCCACAAAGTTTAACTTTACCATCTGTTGATGATCACTGAGGACATACATTGTCTCCTTGATGCTTGTCAGAAAAAGCAAATGACTGGGATATAGTTGTACTCAAACTCATAGTAACAGTGAAATAGATTTTCCACTTTTATCAGACCGAAGATAAAAACATACCCAGAAGTTCCATATTTCTTTAGGTTTCTTACATTTACCTTAAGACTATGTTGAGAAGATTAAGTGGAGCTTTCCCTAAACAAGCATTTTATGACAGCAGGATTTACAGTATGTTGCAACTACAGACACCTAAGTAGTAAGTCAATGCAAATTTATAACTTTAAGGGATTTTATTAAAGCTCTATTTTATAGGACTCTTGAAACAGGAGCTCTATAAAAATATCTTTGCATAATTACTTCTTTTGCAAGAGAAGCTCTGCAAAGATAACGTGGCCAAACCAAAACATTACTTCTAAGTGTTCCTTAGAATTTTCTTAAGTGTCAGCATTCAGTGTTCACATTGTGTACAAAATTTCAATGGCATCAAATTATGACAAAGTGTATCAGCCTTACACAAAATATGTTTTAAGGTTAAGTATGTGAGAAGGCTAATATTTAAAAATATCTCTACTTATAGTGGAATGTGCTTGTGCAGAAAACCTCTTCAGTATGTTAACCTAGATTTGGAAACTGGTGTGAAGACTGCTGCGAAACTTAGAGCAGAACACATTTACGTCTTTTCTTAGGTTCAGGTGGCTCCAGGGCAGCCAGTATTGCCTCATCAAACACATTCTTTAATCCTTTCTGTGGAAACAAAACATTAATATTCAAAACAGAGCCATTTTCTGGAAATATGCGAGCGCAAAAGAAAGCTGAGTAAAAATGGAGCATGGCAATCAAAATTTTCATTTATTGAAATAACATTATACAAGTCTCTCCTCGTGATCAAGTTGTCTTAAAGACAAAAGCCTGTGAAAATTTTGATGCTGCAGTAGAAAAAAAAAAAGATATTACTGTCAAAGACAGTAGCACTGATGCTTAAATAGGGTACAACGGATGAGCTCAATGCTGATGTAAGGGAATGTTTGCTTAAAAAAAAACAACAACAACAAAACCCCCCAACAAAAACAAAAACAACCCACCACCCCTCAAAGACATGTCAGGTTACACAGACTTGTCCGCAAGGTGAAGAACTAAAGATTGGCACCAACGTCATTAGGCAGCATGGACAATTATTGAGATTAGTTGAAAAGAAAGCACACATGAAACAAAGGAAAAAGGTTAATGGGTACAGAGGTTTAAAGTTTGAAAGAGCATGGGGGTTATTTTAGTAACAGACATTTGTTTACAATGAATGAGCAGCATACGATCGAGAGGCAAAGCAAGATTCAAGAAGACATCAGAACAAGCAGCATTTTCTCTTTCTCTGAGTTTCGGGGGGCTCTAAAGCAGCTAGGATAGCCTCATCAAATACGTTCTTCAATCCCCGCTACAGCAAGAGGAAAAGGAGGAAGAAAGACAGGTACACAGTGTTAGATGGGAGTTTTTAGGTAAGTGGTGTTAGCAAAACATAAGCACTTCTACCCATGTTAAGAGATTGCATTCAGAAACATGCTTGTTACAGCAGTTTTTAGTGTATTGTGTAATGAGAGATCTTACCTGTGTTAGAGCAGAGCACTCAACATATTTGACTGCCTTAAGGTCACGAGCCAGCTTTTCTGCTGTCTCAGGAGTGATTGGCTTTTGTTTGTTCTTGGCTAACTTCTCCACTGTAGACGGGTCATCACGCAAGTCAATCTGAGTGCCTACCAACAGGAAAGGGGTCTTGGGACAGTGGTGAGTTATCTCAGGAACCCACTGGTGGGGAAAAAACAAAACAAACTCATCAAAAACAGGGATCTGTATCTGCATTTTCATAAACTTTTCTATTATTGGAGGACCACAGAGAAAAAGAAACCCACAAACTAACCAGATATTTCTACAATTCCTAAAATTCTAAAATTAAAATAGGCACTTTCAATTTCTCCATTATTTTTACAAGGGGTTGTCACATTTTAATTTGGTCCAAAATTGACTTAGCATAGATTTTACACCTGCTGTTAAAGTCCCATTTATCCAGTCTTAGAACCAGCGGTAAGAGTACAGTAGTTTTAGACCCCCTAAGGCTGGGTTTTGTGTCTTCAGAAGAGAATGTGTTAACCAAACCATATTATCTTAATTTTCACATAACATGTATGGCTGAATTACATACTACAATAGATTGTAAAAGATAAAAAATAAAATAAAATACAGTCTTGAAATCACAACACAACATTGTAACCTAGTTCACTGACAGAAAAAAAACGAAGGAGAACATGTGAAACAAAAAAAACAAACAAAACATGCATACATTGGGTATATATTTGCATATTTCACATTTCATTAAAATTAGTGCGTGTGAGTGAGCTACATGTGTATGAACGTGTTGTGAGGTTATGTGGAATTGTGAGGCTCTATTCAGTCCAAATTGATATTATTTACAGGATAGAGCGATAGGGGGGAAAAAAGTCACAATAATAAAACTAGAACCATCACTACTATTGCTAAACTATGCTCGTCATAACCTTGGACACCACGGATGGCTCAGGATGATCCTCATTAGAAGTAGCCATGGTGGCTCAGAAAGGGTCAATAATGGCCAGGGTCAAGCAGTGTTTCTGCTCTGTATGCAATACATTTTTCTTTTATCTCTAAAGTTATTGCATATTGTTTACAATTCTACTTATCTAGACCAGTTAAAGTTGTTTTGGGCGGCTATCCTATAGTGGGAGGCCACTACATGAGGGTTAGAGGTATTGGTCTAGTGGGTTATTGGTGAATCCATATCAGTGACTTGGCATTTCTCCCCACAAAACCTGTTCCAAAGTGATCAAAGTATAAATTATCCAGCAACTGAGAAAAGAAAGAAAGAGAGAAAGAAAGAAATGGGAGGGAGCAGCAAGAGTTATCTGGGTCTCGAAACAAACAAAAAACAAACTTCCCCCAACTTCTTTTATTAGGACCATTATCTGTGGTAACCTGATCTGCTTTTAGAGTGAGGCAACACAGACAATAACAACCTTTTTCCTTCATTTTTTAAAGTAACTTAACTCAATAAAAGAACTCATAAACCCAAATTGTATTTAGAACCTTTGTCTTCATTACCACTATTTCATGTTCTTTACTATTTTGACCATTTTGGAATTTCTCAGGTTACGGGGTTTCAATAACAAAAAAAAGAATCTGTATTTAGAATAAAATCATATACCTTTTCTTTAACATTCTCAAACGAGGAAGGTGAAACAACTGAGAAACACACTAAGAAGACATCAGTCTGCGGGTAGCTTAGAGGTCGTAACCGGTCATAATCCTCCTGACCTAAGGAGAGACCACACACATACACATAAATAATTTATCAAGAGATAGACTAAATAAGACTAACACATTTAACTAAAATGAATTGTACCTGCAGTGTCAAATAAGCCAAGGGTGTATGGTTCACCCCCAATCATTACAGTTACTGCATAGTTGTCAAACACCTGCAATAGAATAAGTTACATGTCAGAATATTTTAAACCACGATGCACATTGAAGTGAAAACATTTTTTTTTTTTGTTGAAAACTTACTGTTGGTACATATTCTGAGGGGAATTTATTGGTGGTGTATGAAATCAGCAGACAGGTTTTTCCCACTGCTCCATCACCCACCACCACACACTTGATAGTCTGCATCTCTGTGCTTTCTGAAGCTGCTGGCAATCACGTTTATCACGTTACCTGCAAGGAGGAGGTGACAACTGACGAGGGTTAGGCCAATATTCAATATTTTAGACACCTAGAGACAAAGTTAAGCTATTAAAATGTTCTGTCGTATCCACTGCGAATAACTTCTCAATGAGACGATGGAACCCAAGTGGAACAGCGGAGTTTTCTAGAATTAAACAGCTAAGAGTCACACCCAGCTATCAAAAACATTGTCTGATGGCTAACGTTAGCTAATGACTTGCTTACTCATTTAATTACCTTCCCACGTTTAGTGTATGTAAACATTCTTTTAGATTAGTCACAAAATGTGGCGATAACAACTTAAATAATTACTGGCAACTGAATCATGTTTGCGCATCATTTAGCAAACTCTGCTAACGCAATGCTAACTTGTTAGCTAGTTTAGCAGCCAGTCGGATAACGTAAGGGTGTAAACAAACGCTCCATTAGTTTCTATGAGATCACTATAGAAAAGCGTAGTTCACAAACAAAATCAGACGACTGCACAACTTCCCAATATGCCAGTTACATGTTTTAGCTACGTACCCGTGTCCCTCTTGTGTCACTGCTAGCTAACGTAAGCAGTCTGTTTCGCCGGGCGTTGGCACCAGCGAGCAAAAACTTGGTACAGCCAGTATGCGAGTAGCGACTTCCACTACGACTTTCAAGCGAGACGGAATAATACCGGACAACAGTTTCAAAGTAAAACATTTACATGTTGCTACAAAACCCATTCATTGTAAAACCTAGTTCTCTAAACCTGAAAGTAATTTTTTTTATTCTAAGGCGTTTTCTTTGTATATAGGTTTAATATGATGCACAAACTCTTTTGCATGACGCTTCAAACGTTCCTTTCTTTGCTTTTAGACTGAAAGGTGACTTCCTCTCACGTTGTTATAAAATACGTAGTATCTCGAGACGAGGTTAAGCGCGAGGTTCATGCTGCAGAAGTTATGATGTCATCTTCTTAAAGTCCTCTCACCTTGTATCCCCTCCTGGAGGTAAACACGACACAGTATCCGAATGACTTCATAAAATTTACATGCGATTGTGATATGCGTATGAATAAGAAGATTATTATATTTATTTAGCATCCATTTTCTAGGAAAATTGGAAATCAGAGCAGTGATTTATTGAAATGTCTTGAAACATACATGAAAATACAGAAATAATGGCAAAACAGAGGTTTTGCAACACCAGTGAGCTTGAAAGTCAATATTTGATATATCCACCTTTATTATTCAACACAGCATCAACTCTTTAAGGCAAGCATTCTTACGGTTTCTTTAACCAGCCTTCATAAATAGTTTTCCAGGCTTGTTGAATGACATATAAAGCTCTTCTTTGGATTCTTTGGATATTGGCTGCCTTTTGTTGGCTGTTGCCAATCAGATGCTTTGGTGCCCAGTTCTTGTGCAGTTTGTTAGACCTCAGCCTTTTTTTTCCTTCGACAAGAATGACTCCTTGACACAAACCCTTCCACTGAGAACATTTCTGATGAGGCTGAAAGTCCAGATGCATTACTCAGGTCCTGTACCAAGTCTTTGCAATGTTTTTTTTTCTTTTCTTTTTTCTCATTTTGTAAGAAAAATAATCTCAGATACTGTTCATCTGCTGTTGTTTTTTTGTTTGCTTTTAAGACACAGTTAACAAATTTGCCAAGTTACAATGTTATGCCTTTTAAAATGAGCAAAGCAAAGATATTTGAATAAATTACTTACCAGGCTACTGGTAACTAAGTAACTTATTTTAGTTACTAGTAACTAAGTATCTAGCAATGCAACCAAAAATTGGTTCTTTGCTATGTTGTCTGTTATGTGCAGAGGTGGGAAAAGTACAGATACTAGTGTTAACAGTACTCCAGTATGAGTTGAACTGCGGATTCTGTCACTTAAAAGATGTTACCGCCTTTATGCTCGCCTGTCTTATGCTGAAGTACTGCAGCTGCAGTTTATGGGATGTTGTGCCAAAAAATAAATGAATAAAAACACCATCCCCCTTCAACCCCGGACTATGCCACACACAGATTTTTGTATCTTTCATCTTTTTTTATGCCGCATCTCCTTGGTGACTAAATGCAAACATAATTGCCTTTCACATGTTACTGTTCAGGCTCAAATCAGTTTGAAGTTTGAAGGCTTGCAGTGTTGTAAAATAATAACTCCTCTCAAATGCGTTAAACCAATGTTAAGAGTATAAAGTACAGATATTTGTTTAAAATGTAGGGAGTAAAAGTAAAAAGTTGTTAGTAAAATCAATACTCAAGTAATGTACAGATACTTGAAAATTCTACTTAAGCACAATAACAAAGTATTTGTACTTTGTTGCTTCACACCTCTGGTTATGTGTAGACCCAACACTGGTTCAGCCCTTGAGTTCAAAGTCTTTTTTATTCTTGAATGAGCCATATGTCAGTGTTTAAGTGGCTTATCAAACAGAAAAAGTTTCCTCCTAAAATAAGTGAAAAAAACAGCTAATTTCTGAATTGGAACTTTGAAAGACTCTTGGAAAGCCTGACTTTTGCTGTTGGTTAAGACTTTAAGCAATAGCATGGAATAAAAAAAAAAAAGGAGAAAATGGGTCCTTGGAAACTGAATAAAATGTAACAAGGGGTGGCTGAAAACTTGTGTACAGTACTGTAGATGTGTTGTATTAAACCAGTAATTCTCAAGCTATGGTATGCGTACCACTGGTGGTACATGGGTTCCCTCTAGTGGTATGCAAGAAGTCTCTCCCAAAATTGTAAGATTAAATAATATACCATGTTCTGATTGAGGGATTTCTGAAAAATTAAAATGTACAGTTCTGCTATCACTTCCAACATAAATTAAGACAGAAAACGAAACCGTTTTTTACGGTTACTGAAGTTGGGCTAGCTGTTATATAATGATGTGCTACGTGGTGGCTCACTACACAGCTGTGGTTAGCATAATATAAACAGAGTGAAGCCAGAGGATGAATGCTAACTTTTTTCCACTTGATAAAGTTAACGCAATGGTTCCCGATGGTTAGGGACAAATGTAATCACATGGCAGGATGCTGTAAACGACCAAACTTCAGTCAGAGAAAAACTGAGATAATCAAACTACAATACGAGGTTAGTCATTAATATATTGCTGCATGGGCTGGGCAGTAGTTAGTTAGTTACGTAAGGTTTTAAAAACTGAGCTTTAATTGAATAGTGGTGATAAAAACTGAGAGAGGCCGACAATGATCACTAACTTTTTAGGGGCTTGTTCAGAATAAATGGAACAAGATACAAAGCATTAAAACATGCTAAAAACAGGAAGCCGGGTTTGTCACGTCATCACTTAAAGACCGGATATCCCACCTGCTGTGAATGTTTTAATGCAGTACAGTTGTTATTATTATCACTTATCACATCCTGTTTATGACGATTAAAATAAATAACATATAAGAAATAAAATTGTCTCATGTAAACTGTATATGGTGTTAAATAGGCCTATACTACTGTACTATAATGTGGGTCATAAGGGTGGTACTTTAAGAGCCATATATTTTATAAGGTGATACTCATTGTGAAAGTTTGAGAACCACTGCATTAAACAATGTATTTCTTGTCTGGTCTGGGTTATACCTCCTAGAAGACTAAAATTAAATGTTTCACCTAAACCTTATAGTCCGTTTTTACATATGAAGGTAATGGTGTTTTTTCTTCTCTCATGACAGAAATTATTTTACACAAACAGCTGGAAGAGCACAGGTGTGAATAATGATATTAGTCAGACAGCTTTAGTGCTATGGTGCTGATATTTTGAATACTGACTTACTTTTACATTGACATAGCTACTGGAACGTGTGACAAATACCTGATATCTGCAGTTAAAAAGGTTTCAGAGATGTTGTTGTCCACCCCCACCTGCACGAGGGACACAATATCAAAGGCAACACATATTGCAGCACAGCGAGAGAATAAATGATTCAATGCCTCTGAGATAAACTGAACATTATATTTTTCTATAAAATAAGATTAAATGCAGGGTTATTGAATTAGATTGTATAGGGGTGTAATGGCAATGAACAACAGTCATGGATGTTCAACGTCTTACAGCCATTACTACCAGGGTAATCAAATCTGCTTGACAATGATCACTAATCATCACTGCTTCTCTTTGTGTGCATAATATGGAAAAATTTTGAGGAATTTCAGTGTAATCCACTTTTGATTATCACTTTAACAAGTTTACATAAATTAACTTGGATAGTAACTCTACATTTCAGCTCCAGGTAACCTGTTAGACTATTATGTATTACTGAGGGCAAGAAGCAAAAGTCAAGCAAGCGTGAAACTATTATTGCAATCCTCAAATAACTTTAGAGAGATCCTAATGATCCAACCTACTTATTGTGAGTGTTTTGACTTTTAGAAGGAGCTCCTCACAATAGTTCACCCTGTGTTTGAATATGAAGAAAATTTTATTCCACATGGTTTTCAGATCTCTGGAGTGCAATATTGACAGAAATCTTAGATATCAGAGATTCATCGCAAAGAGAATAACAATCATCGTGTTCGCCCATATGAGATCTGCAAATAAATTAAGTGAAAGCCAAGGGCCCTCTAGGATTTGGGGCTGTTAATTTTAAGCTAATAGGATATTCAATAGTTGAGCCTAAAGTTATCTTAGGCACTGACATTAAAATGAATGACATTTAAATCATTTAAATACTTAGAAAAAACAAAAGAGTCTGAAAGCCTCTTTTTCATTTGGTTTATTTTCAGCTCAGGTCACACATTGAATGAACATCCACTGGAAGAATAGTTTTAGTAGGATTTTGTTAATACCAATTTACCCATGTTTCCTTTTGAAAATGATGACAGTGTAAGACTTAATCTATTAATGTATAAGTTCTGAGGGTAAAATGGTTGTCATAGTCATATTTTCCTTGCAGTCTTTATTCTCCATATAGCGATATGTGTTGATGCCAAACAACACAGCATCAAAATAAAGAAAATCCAACGTAGAGTCACCCACGAACTAGATTTAAAATAAATAAATAAATAAATTATATGTACTACAATCTGTTACTATTTTTGTACTGGACAGATGATTATTCTAATGTTTACTACTACATATAAACAGTTGATGGTGATATAGTAAACAGTTTAATAGCCTTAGACTCTTCTCACCTTTTTTCATCTTGAATTGGAGTAATTTGTGTGCTGGTAGTTGGGGTTGTCACTGTGGATAAGAAGACTTTGCATTAAAAGTCAGTAAATGATATTCATGATATTAATACTGACTTTCCCCTTATAATTGCATTAGAAAGCAGTTCAGAGTGTTATCAGGTGTTTTCAACAGATGTTGAGAGCAAGAAATAATCTGATATCTAATAATAACATAATATCTTATAAGCTAATGGAAATAATGAGAAATAACAATTAAATTTGAAAGTGGAAAAATTCAAATATTAGAAATGACCATTTTTACAATGTAGCTTTTCTTAAAGTTTAATCATCTTTTATATACAAGTTTATGGCATTTTCTGCTCCATACTACCTACTAGATGACAAGCAGTGTAATTTAGGTGTTCTCAGACTCATATGCTAATAGTTAGAAGGTCAAATCAAAGGTACAACTTGTGGTTGGGTTATATTTCGCTGTGGTAGAGCAACATTAAAAAACCCCCACCACAATTATGATCAGTCTTTGATTAAGATGTTGATAAATTGTCAGTGTCTCAGATGAATATAGATGGTCATCTAGATTTGAAAATTATAAGAATCTTACTCAGAAACTTACTTGGTCGTTCAGATCACAAACAACATGATTGTGAGGCAAACAATGTGTTGTTTAACTTGTTTAGCCAAAAGGTTCAGACAACACTCGAGCTGGCCTTTCTAGAGTAGTAATAGATTACATTTACAACTTTAAAGTTTGGTGATTATTCTGTGTAATCAAAGAAAGAAACTACTGAATCAGAAATAGCACATCTGATGATAAAGTGTCTTAATCTGAAGTTTACCTGCTTGGGAGACGAGGAGGCTAACACCAGTAAAGATATTTCTTCCAGAAGTGGCGATGACACACCAGTACTTATCTTTGTCACTTTGTCTGATAGATGTCATAGTCACACTGAACACTCCGGCTTCCTTATCATCAGCAATGAAGGTTCTGTTGGTAGAACGCTTCTTTGGTGTCTTTACCACTATCCTGCAAAACTCATATATCTTTCCTTTGCACCAGTACTTTGTGTTTTCGTTGTACTGAAGGTCATACTGACAAGGCACCGTTACAGACCCCTTGTTTGTTGCTTTTACCACCTCTGGAGCTGAAAGCAGAAGTGATTCCGCTGCATGCTGTATTATCCACAACAACAAACAGAAAGCTGGACCTGCAAAATCCCAAACCATTTAACATCACATGTTAATCAGATAAGTTTGCAATTGAAGAAAAAAATGGCAAGGCAAGTACTTTTGATAGATTACCATTAAATAGGCAGACAAATGTTCCAGAGGTCCTCATGGTCGTTATGAAAAGTTAAAGGGTAAGAAAACACCAGCTAGGCAACTTCTCCTTTGGTCTTGCGCAATAATGTCATACTGTGTCATACTCTCCCATTGCTCAAAATACCACAGCCAAATGACAGGAAATTCTTGACATCACGATAAACAAGGACACAGGACTAGGCAACAACAGGCAACAATGCAAAAGAAAGAATGTTTGAATGAAGGGCGAGTTTTCATCTGTATTAGTCCCATAAATGGAAGTGTCACTGAAGAAAAAGTCAAAGTTGATTAAAGTAATCACCTTCATCTTATAATACATTTTTTATCCTGCTGGAAAATGCTTTTTAGTGTGCCCATACCCAATATGTATGAGAGTTTTAGCAATGTGAGTGTCTAAGTTGTAGAATAAAACTGAGGTACAGAGGGGCAGGAGGGGACAAAGGAGAAATGCCTCTCCTGCACCTCAGTGATGCACCTGTACCTAAAGGCCTTGCATGTGTGATGGTGGGATGGTGTGGGAGGAGGGGTTCAATTGAGGATGGGGAGGAAAGGTTGTTAATCCCATACTGTATAATTAATCTGTCAAATGGAATAAAGTCTGTTCCTTCAAATATATGTTTCAACTATTTAATTCCTTTACAACTCCAATCTGGGAAGTTAATCATATTATTGTTCTGTTGTATGTCAGGGTTGTTCCAAATGGGTGTAGGTTTGGATGTGATTAATGAAGACCCAGTCATTTTTAGAAACACCCACCACACTGTCAGAGAGGAGCTGATATTGATACTTTTAAAGCATATATGTTGTTTGATGTTTGAACTAATGAATTGTAGGTCAGAAATCTCTATAATATTGCATGGTGCCTGTTCTACGTCTAGCTAGGGCTCATCTGACAGGGCATGTTTTAACCATCCTGAGATGACTTGTAGCCTGTTGGCTAAGAAGTACCGTTTAAGTTAGGCAGATCCAGTCCTCCTTTATCCTTGGTCCTTGTAGAGTTTTTAAGCTGATGCGTGGGGGTTTATCTTTCCAAAGGAATTTAAAAATAGAAGATTCCAGAGATCAAAATCAGTCTGGTGGTGGCTTACTCAGGATCATTGAGAATGAATAATTGATTCTTGGCAAGACCATCATTTTCATTGAAGCAACCCTTCCCATGAGTGATATGGGTACCGATTTCCATCTAGCCAGATCATTTTATGCCCTTAATCACTATTTCCTTCTGATTTGCTGCTCCTAGTGGTTCGATTAAAAACTGCAAACAGTGAAGGGGAGAGTGGGCGTCCCTGCCTTGTGCCTCTCTGGTGACTGAAGCTGGAGGATGTTTGGTCATTTGTCCTGACACATGCTGTTGGAGAATTATATAATACTTTTAACCAGTTTATTTAAAAAAAACTTTCCAAAACCAAATTTTTGAAAGCTGTAAATAAAAATTTCCAGTGTTTTTACTATGTGAATGGTCTATCAAATTAAGTAAGTTAGGTCTTTGTACTAAGAATTGTGTGTGTGTGTGTTTTTTAATTAATAATTTCATTGAATTCTAGTTTTGTTTGTCATATTTTCTTAAATATTTCTCATTCCTGGAAGGACACATAGGCTTCTTCTAAAGATTTGATGATTTCGTATAATTTCTGAATATGTTTGTTTTCTCTTTTTATGTGATGAGAATTAAATAATTTTACCTCTCATCACAGCTTTCTCTGCTTCCCAGAGAACAGATGCTGATGTTCCAGGCAGGTCACTACAGTCTAAATCTAAAGTAAACTCTTTTTAAAAATATTTAATAAAATCTTCATCTTTAAGCAATGATGTATTAAATCTCTAGCTTTTACTTGGCGGAATGATCTTCTTATGTATTAGAATTAAAGATACAGGAGCATGATCACTGACAGCTATCGGGTGTATCTCAGTGTCTGAAGTGTCATTCAACAGTGAGCTGCTGACTTGGAAATAATCCAGACAAGAGTAGGAGTCATGGACATACACGGCTGGGGTAAAGGGAACGCCATGTGTCGCAAAGTCCGGAATGCCTCATGTACTGTTTAACTATATTTGTGAACAGCCAGTTGTGCTGAGTTCCTGCTGTATTGAGCCTGTCCATTTCTTCATTTAGTCCAAAGTTGAGGTGGCCCCCAAGAACAAATGAGCAATCTAGGTGTTCACTAAAAATAGTGTGGAAGAATGAGGGGTCATCATCACCATATATACTTACAATACATAACTTTTTAGTATAGATAATTTAATTAGGAATCTTAGCTAGGTTAGGTAGGAATCTTAGGTAGATCGAGAAGGTAGATAAAGAATATACCTTCTCGATCTTCTTCATCTGGCCGCTCCCTTTAGGAATGGCCACAGCAGATGATCTGCGGTTCGAGCCCTGTCTTGGACAGTCTCGGTCGTTGTGTCCTTGGGCAAGACACTTTACCCGTTGCCTACTGGTGGTGGTCAGAGGGCCCGGTGGCGCCAGTGTCCGGCAGCCTCGCCTCTGTCAGTGCGCCCCAGGGCAGCTGTGGCTACAATGTAGCTTGCCATCACCAGTGTGTGAATGGGTGGATGACTGAACGTGTAAAGCGCTTTGGGGTCCTTAGGGACTAGTAAAGTGCTATACAAATACAGGCCATTTACCATTTACCATCTCACTCCGTCTCACCATCTCAATTTTCAGTTCAATTTAATTTTATGTCTAAAGTGCTAAATCACAACAAGAGTTGCCTTGAAGTGCTTTATATTAGCATTGTAGGATAAAGACCCTACAATAATACAAACATAATACAATAATACGAATCCCCAGTAATTTCCTGTGTCACAACACCAACCCTCTGCATGTCTTTCTTCACTACATCCATAAATACAGTGTCATCTGCAAACATTATAGTCCACAAACTCCTCTCTAACCTCATCTGTTAATCTGGCAACCTCACAAACATGAATGGGCTTCCTGATGGTTTCCTAATGTAATCGCACCACCGCTTTAAACCCATCTGTCGCTCTGACCACACAGCCTAACACTGTCCTCATATAGTTGTCTCAATATCCTAATGTCATGCAGTACCATAGTTCCTCTTATAGCACCCTTATTTCTAGAGACCTACACATTGATTCACTGCTTTACTCTATGCCTTTAAGGGCTCTCTATCTATCATGCACACACTCACACTTTTAGGATCAAACCAACAACCATCAGGTTGGTGGCTGGAAGGCTCTAACTACTGAGTCACAGCTGCTGTAGGACATGGCAAGTAAATAAGAAAACATGGAAACAGAATGTAACAGTGAGAAAAGCCTTCATTTTGCAATGTATGAGGAAGAGATTTTTGTTTGACAGTCAAGTAAAGAAAGATTTTGTCACTGCTGTGTATTCTCCTGCCAGTAAGTAGTTGTATATTCTTCATTTGCTTTAGTTGTTTGTTTAGTATCCTTGTCCTGCTGAATGATGAACTGCTGTCCAATATGTTTTATGTGTTTGGCTGAATCTGAGCACACAGACTGCTCTCATATAATTCTGCATTCATCCTGTTGCTTCTGTCAGCAGTGAGATCATCAATAAATGCCAGTGGGGGCCAGCTACATTGGCAGCCATATGGCCAAACCCTAACAGAAATTCGACCGTGTTTGACAGATAACAGAGTATGCTTTGGGCCATGAGGTATTTTGTGTGTGTGTGTTTTTTTTACCCTCTCCATTGTCCTGATCATTTTCAATTCAATTCAATTTAGTTTTATTTATACTGCAATGCACTGTATATTCTAAGGTAGACAATAAAATAGTACAACAGAGAAAAACCCAGCAATCATATGACCCCCTATGAGCAAGTGTGAAGAAAAAACTCCAACAGAACCAGGCTCAGGGAGGGGCGGTCATCTGCTGTGACCGGTTGGGGTGAGGGGAGGAAGACAGGACAAAAGACTAGACTAGATTAATAATAACTAATGATTAAATGAAGAGAGCTGTATAACACATTATAACTGGAAAAAGTGGCTGAAGAAAATACTTAGTGCATCATGGGAATCTCCCAGGAGACTACACTTATTGCAGCGTAACTAAGGGAGGATTCAAGGTCATGTGATCCAGCCCTACCTATATGCTTTAGCAAAAAGGAAAGTTTTAAGGTTAATCATAGAAATAGAGACGGTGTCTGTCTCCCGAATTCAAATTGGGAATCTGGTAAGCATTTTGGATCAAATGAAAGGGCTTTTCAGGGAGTTTTTAGGACATCCCGACAATAACAAATTACAGTAGTCCAGCTTTGAAGTAATAAATGCATGAACTAATTATTGGCGTCACTCCGAGACAGGATGTTACTCATTGCAGAGATATTGCACAAATGGAACAAAGAAGTCCTACATATGTCTTTAACATGTGCACTGAAGGAAATATCCTCTTCAGAAATGACTCCAAGATTCATCACACTGTTCTAAGATAAATATTTCTAAGATTTCTATGGCCAAGTACAATAACCTCAGTTGTATCAGAATTTTTGTCTCTTAAAAGTGGTTAAAAGTTTTTTTTCCTTCACCATCAAAACGTATTTCAGTTGTCCAATATTTTGTGCTCCATGGTTTACCAGCTTATTTACCATTTTCCAATGTTTTGTGGGAGGTTTATGTGTGTTTTTTTGTTTTTTTTAGAACACACTCAGCTGTTTCTTTTGGCCAAACAGCTCACCTTGATAACCCTGTGATTGATTAATGCTTTCCTCATTATTGTCTCCAGCATTTTTAAAATTTACTGAGTTTCTTTTATATGAAGTAACAGCTTAGTAACCAAATGTTCTTCTACTTTCTACAAAAATAAGATACACCTACTCAAAAGCCTTCTACTAAAAGAAAAAGAAATACATTTATCTAGATGCTTACAGTGTGAACTGTTTTCAGAGTGCTGTATATTAATTGTTTGTGAGATTCAGTTTTCTGGGACTTTATACTTTATGGAAACAAAAGAGAAGAACCGTGGCCTCTGCATATAAACTCGGTCGTTCTGTTGATTTAAAATAAAAAAAATAAATAAAAGTGCTGTGAATAATTTCTGTTGCTTTATTTCCATATGTAAGTTAAATTACCTGGGGTAAACCATGCAAAGCAATGGACAGAGCACAAGAGAGTTGAACAAGAGAGTGCAGGCAGGGTGGAGTGGGTGGAGACGAATATTAAGGGTGATTTGTAATAGAAGGATAGCAGCAAGTACAAACAGCGAAGTTTAAAAGGTGTCAGTGAGATCTGATACGATTTATCCGACGATTTGGAGATGCTGGCACTAACAAAAAGATAGGAGGCTGAGTCAGAGGTGGCAGAGATGAAAATGCTAAGTTTTTTGTTGGGAGTGACCAGATCCATCCATCTGTCTGTCTTGCTCTTAATGATTTTTATGTTCATCTAAAGCATCAGAAATCTGCCTTTTATTCTTTGTCATCTCTTTGGAATGACTGTCTAACATTTCATCCTTTTTCTGAGAAATTCAGAAGGGGTACTTTAAGCTGATTTATTCCAACAGTAGGTGGCACTAAATATCAGCCTGTCACACCACATAATGTACAGACTGATTTCCTAATCCAGTTGTTTTCTTCGTCTCTAACAACAGTCTGCTGCATAGCCTCATCAGACTTTCTCAAATCTTTAAAATTATTTTGAAGATATGAATAGCTGTGGGACAAACAAAGTTCTCCCATTGCTTCACATATATTGCATTTGTATGGTTTTCCTCAGGCTTTTATTCCTCTAATTTGATTCTATGCCATTTTGTACCATTATACATTCTAATGGCTCAGTAATGATGGAACGGATGCCAGTATTATAATAAAAAATCACACTTACAGTTTCCTTTTATGGGCTTCAATATTTTATGTACCCATTACATTTGTACTGTAGAACTTTAGTAGACTTGATAGTTTGATTATTCATGTTAAAGGGAAAATCATTTTAATATTTTGATTTGTTATTATGTATTCCACGTGTAGCAAATAACAAATTGCCTTTCAATAGTATTTAAAGGTATGAAAAATTTACAGAGCTATTTTTTCAGTTTAGAGCTTTGCTCACACAAACTAACTTCTTCAGAGCCCCGATCTCAACATAAGACAAATGTGACAACATGCTAAAAACTGATATATCACATTGTATATTATGCCTCATAATAAAAAAACCGTTAATACAAAACTTTTTGAGAGGAACCTTTAATGATGCTATTTGGTGTTAACACTTAGATAGTCAGCCTACAAAAAACAGAACTATCCCATTGCATGCATGTGCCTGTGACTAAATTAGCAATGTGGTTGCAACACCCATGTGCACATCTGTTTCTGAAAACCCTTAGCTACATAAATTTCATGTATAACACATAGCGAATCATTTCTACCAGATACAAAGAAACTCATTTCAGGTTTGTGAATGTTTAAGATATTTGAGTTATATTTTTGTGAAGAAATGTATAATGTATGTGTATAATATATGACAAATTGGTCTTTGACTTATACCCCAAGGTAAGAATTCTCAAGTAGACTACTAAATTAACTCTTCTGAATTGACAAAATGCCCTTAGTGACAGCTTAAACTGGATTGTTTTTCACTTGTAACCAAAAAATCAGTATATAAATGAAACATCCTACTCTCAGCCTGCTTGACATTTATTTGACCTTTGGCTTTTTGCAGCCACATCAGCAAATTGTTTTGCAAATTCAAGTGGGACTACTTCTGCTTTGAGGCTCTTGTTTCAGCCAAGGTGCTTTCCACTGACAGCAGCTCTTTAAAATTATATAAACAGTTAAAGATATAGAGGGTTATTATAATAGAAGCTGAAATGACTAGATAAGGTCTCCATTTACCCTGGGAATGCACTGGATTGAATGCAAATCATTCTTTATGACATATCATGACCCTTCTTTAGGCGTGATTAGAGTTGTCAAACATATTTATCATCACATATCTGCAACCTAAATAGGTTTTCAAAGGCAATTTTGTCTGTTGTTTGTGTGAGTTGACTCTTAATGTTCTATGTCACTGCTCAACAGCGACATAAAATTTACAGCATGACACAAAGGCATATTTCATATCATTAATCCCTGCACTTTCGCAAAATCATAAACATCCATCTTTCATCTTGTTTTGGTCTGTCTCTTGGCATTGGTTTGTCATTTATTCCACACTTTAGAAATTTAAAAAGTAAAAAGCTCTTAGATGAGAGTATTAACTGTAGTTTTGCATTCTAAACAAACAGGTTTGACAAATTTATCAATGGTCTTTTGAGGTTTTTGTATAATATTTTATATCAGCTCGCTATTTGCTGCTGAACTACTTTTGTAATTGTGTTTTCCTTGAATAGAAGAGTCCTTCACACAAGGACTAACCATGCCTGTAGAGACTGTGCCTGAAATCCTGATAAGCAGTCACATGTTTTTGTTAAATCTTCTGCAAATAAACCCATTTCCCAGATGTAGCATTTTGTAATGTTTTGTTAAATTAGGTGTCTATAAAAGTGAGTCAGCCTGTTGACTCCTAGTAGGAGATATTCATTTGCAAAGTACTGGCTGGGAATTGTGGTTGTATGTAAAAGTATCTTGTCTGTGAAGGTTCTCAGTCATCCAGGTCATTGTAGTCAAAGGAGCTTGCAAAGAAAAACGTCTGGACTTCTTTAAGTTGCTTCAGTTCTGAACTGAAGAAGCTTCTCGGATGAGAGGTGAAACGTCTTCAAGCAACTTAAAGAAGTCCAGACGCTTTTCTTTGCAAGTAAAAGTATCTTGTTGTTTCAGTCCAGTAGGTGCTCCTGGTAATTATTGTTTAAGATTCACATATGTGTTTCATCTCCCTAGTTAAGTAGTTTTCCACTCCAAGGTAACCATCCAGTCTTTAACTTAGGTGGACACCCACTTAAGCCTGAACTTATCTTCTATATGCCTTTGCTATTATTTTTTTGGGGGAGTTTAAAAAACATGGTGCTTTAAAGTCAGATCAATGGCCAGAAGAATGAGGGAGTACATAAAATAATTTGTTTGGAATTAGGAAGGAACAATATTTTACACAGTTAGGTGTATGGGAGTGGTTTAGTTGTCACTGCAGTGCAAAGTATTGGATTCAGTGGCAGAAACAGCAAGCAAGTCTTTTCTCTCTGGATAAGATTTTGGCTAGGATAAGAAAATGCACAAATAGCTGATACTAATTGGCAGCTCTCTTTGTTTAAGCTGCTTTAGCCTGCCTGCCACTTGCTTTGACGTCCACCTCCACCCCAGCATGAGTTCTTCCAACCATCAGACCATCATTAATTCAATTATTTAATTCCTGAGGAAGTATGCGTTTGACATTGACTGAGACTAGCCAGCATTCAGACAATGCCCTCCTGAGGACAAGCAGTTTTCCTGGAGTTATTATAACATTATTTATTTATCTGTTTATTTGGAGTGTCTAGTCTTCAACTCCACTTGTACTTTTAGTGTCAGTAAGCTTTAAATAATTCTGTACCTGATAGCAGTGTGACAAAATGCCACAATAAAACCCCACGGGGTGTCCAGCTCACCACCTGAACATATTAAAAATCATGAAATCTGAAGTTCAGCACTAAATATTTGATATCTGCTGACATTCAATGGGAGATGAAACCTGACTTTTAGAATGAGACCAAGCAGTGCAACAAGGCTTGTCTTCTTATGTCTGCTGCTGTGTTGGCTGGAAAGGACACCATTGATTCTGCTTCTCATATTGACAAGCGTGGCCAGTATGCATTTGAAGCATTATAATGGATTGTAGTTGAATGAAATGGCTCTAAAAATGAACTCCTGGACCCTGAAATAATTAACCTAAACCTGTTGCCATTGTAAGGTCTTGTTTTTCACCACTAAGGCCCTGGATATTAATATTATGACATATGAATTTTATGGTTTGTGAGTACAGTAACTTCAAATGCTCCTAGGATAAGAGTGGCTATTTAGCTGTGGTGAGTATTCGAAAATCTTCATTGAAAATGGGTGTTTTGTAAAGCGCACGCACGCGCACACACACACACAGTATCTGTAAGATATAGTTGCAGTTATATATACAAAAGCACATGCACGGCCTCAGAATAAGTTGGTTGTTTAAAGTAAGACACACTCCTGATTAAATAACTAATGACATTTCATGCTGTCACTGATGCCCTGCTTTGTGACAGCACGAATCTGTGAGTCTTTGACAGATGAAGTAACTGAAGTATGGAGTCAGCCTCGGGATTTGCCATATGACTACAAAGAAAAACCATAGCATATCCATAGGCTATGACATCATCAAGAACTTCCAGATCAAGAGTACAGACACACAGAGAATACTTATTTTTCATTTGTCAGGGCAGTTTTTGGCTGTGATGAGTTACTGAACTAACTTAAAATGGTCTAATCTCCATAACCTATACGTATTCAGGATATTCATATATTAAGTGTGAAGAATTTATCTTTGCCATATAGGAGGAAATTCTCTTGCCTGTCCCATTTGGTTCTTTAGCCATCAAAATTGTTGTCTGAAGGCCAAGAAAGATGCCCAACGGATTTACCAAGTGGATCATCACGGCCTTGCTGCATTGGTCCATTTGATTGACCTTTGTTAATATTATTTATTTATTGTATTTTGTTTTATTTTATTTTAAGTTATTACAGATGGGACAAACATGACTGGGGGATAGTAAAGGGAGAAAGAAAGAGAGGGAGGGAAAGAAAAACAGAGGGGAAGATGAGCGAGAGACGGCACTTAAAAAAAATCAGAAAAAAAATCACCTGGATCACCTGTTGAGAGAGAAAAAAGAGAAAACAACCAAAAAGAGAGCAACACAATACACACAACATCACTGCAATAACCTAAATAAATGTAAGTAAGAGTAAATACTACATTTTGAATGTTGTTGTGCAGCACCCAAGACCAACAGCGCACAATGTGCTTTGAGACAGCAGCCAAGAAAGGTGTAGTTTGTGTCTGTGAGCACCTGTGTGTACACCTGTGTGCATAGTTGTGTGGACAGGCGTGCTTGTATTTAAAAGGTTTCTGCATGTTACGATCTGCTAGAGGTTGTGGAGAGCCATAGCGCCGTCCCCCAGGGCATGAAGCAGGCATGGATAAGATCCAGAGGCCCCCAGAGCGCGAGAGCCCAAGGAGGACCAACGGAGGACCACCTCTCCTATATCTTTCCCCCACCTGCAGGGTGAACTCCTGGAGAGTAGAGAACTCATGCAAGGATGTAATAACCTCCCTGCCAGTTGAAGAGGTCCCCAGTTCGCCCGATGCACCAGAGGCCCCCTGCGCCAGGGCTGAGCCCCCGTGCACACACCTGCACGCAACCTTGGTGACACAACAACTAGGACCCAAGCCCCCAAGACCCAGCCAAAGCCCCAGACCGGAGGCGGAGCACCCCCAGAACTCCAAAGGCCCCATGCCCGCCAAAGACCCACCCAGGGGCAGCCAGACTACCAGGCCAGTAACTTATGTCCGCCAGCACAGACCCTCCCCCAGCCCTGCTGCATGCAGCCACCAGAAAAACACCATCCAAGAGCCACTAGTGCCCCTAACCAGGTCGTGACCACAGCCCCACAAGCCCTAAGGCCTTCCCTACTCCCCACATCAACCACAATAGCAAAGGTGGGACGAAACTACAACCCCCCACCCCTACTAGGGGATGGAGCTGATAAAAGGAGCCCAGAGGTACTGATCTAATGTGGTGGCAGAAGCTATATCAAGACTCATGTGATCTATTAGATGGTCTCTATATTGGTCAGAATTAGTATTATTTTTCTTTTTCAAGTTCATTTCCAGTTCATTTTCTTAGCAATGCATACCGCAGTGAAAACCATGCGGACTGTATTCATTTCTGTAGTGACATCATCCAAGTTGCCCAACAAGCACACTGGAGGGGAGGTTGGAATGTTACATTTCAGACACTTTGGTAAGTCTTCACATATCCCGTGCCAAAACTTCTGAACTGGTGGACAGAACCAAAAAGCGTGGATGTAGTTGTCTAGTGTATTGCCTTGACAGTGTGGGCAGTTGCTGGTAGACGTAAAGCCCATCTTGAACATCCGTTGACCTGTATAGTGCGCTCTATGTAGTATTTTTTTTTGTATTAATTGTAGACTGGGATTTCTAATCAATTTAAAAGTTTTTAAGCATATTTGAAACAGGACGTTTTGGTCTAAGCTGACTCATAAATCTGCTTCCCATTTTGCAATAGGAAGGGCCATTTTGCAATAGGGTCATTTTGCAATAGGAAGGAAGAACAAATGTTTTTGATTAGCTGTATTTCATCTCACATTTTCCAGATAAAGTTTTTAATCATGATAATGATGCTGTCTATATCGCTCCCTGCTGGTCACCTGAAGGTTGACTTGCTGACAAAGAGCAAGTTTGGAGATGCCATAGTATGAACTACTTTTATGGATGACTACAAACCCCATAACTCAATTTTAATAGCTAAGGAAAGTACACAACAATTAATCTCCTCAAAAACAGCCCAAATGTGGAAGAAAATATATTACGGAATCAATGTCTATAGGAACTTGTGTTGATCTGTGCAGGATGTACTTTGCTCTGTTAAAGTGTAAGCTGGGTTTGGTTTTCCTCGCTCTCTCACCCTACAAATCCAGAGGCATAAGCAGAACTATCTTAACAATAACTATTTATTTGTGAAGTTTTCCAGCCTGTTGACCCCAGTCAAGTCCCCTTCACTAATAATCAGAATGAACACAGCTAATGGAGCCAGTGGTGGAAGCTCTTCTGATGTTGATCAGTGGCGTGGACAGTGGGTTCTGGATCAGTAAGGTTAATAACATGTACTTGGGACTTGTCGAACTGTTTGCCAACTGCAGCAGTAGAAAGACCAAGCTCTTGCTGCTGCTTCTGTTCTGGTTTGTTACAGATTGACTAACTGTTCAAAGGCTGGATGACTCAATTTGACATTTGGTCACTAGTCCTCATGTTGGATGGATGTTAAACAATATAAAACCTGGGGCTGGTGTTTTAAGGGCAAACAAAAATAAACATTTAGAGTCAGTTAACTGCATCAAAATAACTTGTGTACTTGTCAGATTTAAAAAAAAAAATTGTATTCATAATTCTTGCATTGTAAATGCAATATAAACAGAATAAAACACAATTTGCTGAATGCAGGTTGTAATTTATAAAGACAATCTAAGAGACCAGACTGTCATCTAAAACAGTACTGCTTTGCAAAAACACACAAAAAAAGATACACTTGCACACACTGTTTGATGAACTTTTTGTACCGCAATACTCAGTCTCTACCAGTCGGCGGTTAAATACACATCAGTTCGAGCTCTCTTGAATATTCTCTTCGTTGTCTATCTGTTCTGTTTTGACTGCCCCGTTCTGCTCTGTTGCTGGCTCCTCCACCATGGCTGACTTTTTTGAGGTTCCTGTTTGGATGGCATAGGGTTTGGAGAGGGGGTTGATGAGCAAAGAAAAACAAACAAACAAACAAACTTTCAGCACACCCACAATTATTTATTTCAAAGGAGTGTCTGAGGATTCTGGCTGATGCTGTACCTGTGAGGTAATTTCTGTGCATTCGATGGAACAGCAAGAGACCAATAAAGAGGATAAAACCAATGCAGGCAATTATCATTCCACACAGCAGGAAGCTGTAGCTGCCTTCAGTCTGAATAATCTGCAGATGAGACAGCAAAATTTAACTCCTGAACATGAATCTTAAATCTCGACTGGGCTTGTTTTTCTTTCTTTGCAATTAAAAGCCCATTTTTCAACTTCTGCACATTCTCTCTTTAATAATGAAGATAGTCATCACACTTACTGAGCCAACAAGAACTTGCATTACCATCTCTCCCATCCCTGCACTTGTCACAAGGACAGAAGTTGCACAACCTGTAAAAAAAATGCATGCATAGTTTATTACTTCGCCTCTTGCACTCATTCTACTGCTGAGTTATTCTTAATGCGCAGATAACACTTCATCTTACCTTGGTAGTCAAGGATGTCTTCAGTGTAGGCAAGCATACAAGGGAATATGCTGCTCAGAAAGAGGCCACATAAACAGGTCCCGACAAACAGAAAGATGCTGCTGGTGTAGAAAATGAGCAGCATCAACACAGTAACAATAGCTCCTGCCTGTAAAAGACAAACAAAAAACAAAGAAGAGGAAATATGCTCCATTTAGCATTAATATATCACCAAGTGTTTGATATTTACAGCGTATTTTATTTCTATTATGTATGCAATACGATGTGATGATGGCCCTCTAAATTTTTTATTGGCCTTACCAGGTTGAATATGAGTAGTTTCACAGGCTGGAAACGATATGAGAGTGGTATGGACAGCAAACGTCCAGCAGTAATAGCTGCCCAAAAGATACTGGCCAGGTAACCAGCCGTCTTATGAGGCAAGGACATCGGTGGTGCCACAGCGTAGGTGTACACAAAGCCGGCATATGCACCCTGCAATGAAAATCGATGTTCTTTCATGTGCTCTACTCTCTGGGATTTATGTGGAGCAATTTTTGTAAGCACACATAAAACTATGTGTAAAATATTAGGTGAAATGAACACCATGTCATTTATCTGCACTCCTCACTCACCACAATACCATCAGTCATAAAAAGCACCATCCCACCAAGAATATGAATCATAAAGAAGGATAAAGGCAGCTCGCGCAGGTTATCATTCTGACAGCAGCTAAAGATACTCCCATGACCTGTAACAGGGCAAAAAGTCACAAAATGACAGATTGGTGCACACAAAGTGCAATTCATTCCTTTGTTTTTTATCCAAACTGGTTGGAAAATCATGAAAATTGTGTATTTTTCCACTTTAAAATAGTCCCAGTGCAAAAATCTTTCCGTCTATATCCTTACCCCCAGCTTCATGTTCATTCTGTTCCACAGCTGGGCCCTCGGCCCCCTGCTGGCTCTCCATTGCTAGTTCATCCTTGTCCAAAAGACGTGGCGTGCCACTGGGGCAACATGGGATCAGCTGCTCTCGATACATCAGATATAGGACTGCAATGGGCACAGGCAGCTGAAAGTACAAAAATATACAACTTTTTTCCCCCTTATTTCAAGAAACAATAATCATACAATAACAAACAATCAAACAAACAAACAAAACCCTGCTCCTCTCATTCAATGTACATCTGTTCAGCTTCTTACATTAAGAAGTGCCATGATCCAGAAAGCATAGTGCACACTGGACTCCTCTTTCTCTACCCCATGGGACAGGTTGCTCAGAGGTATGCTGTGCTCTACGATTGGACTGTTTCTCAGCATGCTTCTGAAATGATGTATGACCTCAGTCTCATTCCCTGTGTGATTCCCACAGCCTGTCTCTGAGAGGAAAGGATCTGCAATCAGTGGGCTCACTAGGGCACCAAACCCAATGAAAAAATGAAGAGCCTGCAAAAAAGTAGAAAGGCCAAGGACATTACTTACTGCAGTTTTTGAAGAACACAGTATATTACTAGCACCTAACTTCACAGTGCACTCCTATTGAGAATCTATTGCAAATATTCTATTGCAAATATTCTCTCATTGTCTCTATATAATATCTCGATAATACTTGACAGACAAAGCAAACACATCTGAATTGGCTCATTGAATTTCAGTATTTTGATCATGTCGGTACTTTTTCACCTGTAGGAAAACGGCAGATTCCTTCTGATATATGGTCACCAGTTGGATGTTAGCGATAGTGTCAATGACACCCATTGCCAAACCAGACACAGCCATGGCAATGGCCAAAACAAGGACATTATTGCACAGAGGGATGATGGCAAATATTACAGAGATGACAAGAGCAGAAAAAAATAAGGCCGCAAGAGCGGTCAACAACCTTTAAAAAAGAAAAGAGAGAACGAGAGGTCATTTATGCAGGCCTTCAAGACTTTTATAAGACAGCACAGACTCTAGATGCGAGATTGCGATACTTACGTTCTCTTGAAAATACCACCGACAGAGCTGCCAATCAATAAGCAGAACTGTTGGGCAAAAAACACCCAGGTGATCTGACTAAGTGTTGAGTTTGTTTGACATTGCAAGTCTAAAATCGTGGGTCCAAGAAAAGCAATGCAGAGTCCAAAGCTGAAGAAAACACTCCAGTAAGTGAGTGTGTGATGGGCATTCCTTTTGAACAGAGTTACAATCCGCTCATCCAGAAACATCTTGGGCTCAATAAAAATTGATGTAGCTCAGTGACACTTTCAAGAAGATTTTTTTTTTTCCTTTTAGAACCAAGTTTTGCATACGCGTTATGGGAAAGCAGCTTCACAGAGTTTCCGTGGATACTTGCTGCAACATAATGAGTTTCTTGATCCTTTTTAAAGCTTTAAGCCCTAACCACTTTGTATTGCTTAACAGGAAAGGATGTCCTCTCGAGTTAATGGATGAAGTGGAGATTCTTCCGACAAAAATATCCCCCACTTGAATTGTGTCAATGATTAGCATTGAAAACGGACGAAAATGTGTCACTCAGGAAGCAATTATACATGTGTGTCTCACTGACAAGTTGTCTTTTGTTTGACACCTGGAAACCTCAGACACATTACAAAAGAAGTTTGTGTAATAAAAACATCACAATATGATATAAAATGTTAACAAAACAAAAATTGTGTTTTGGCCAACTGTCATTTTTGCCCACTGCAAATAGGCCTATAGTATTTGTTGGTTATAAAATCTCTGTATCTATAATTAATAAGACAATGTCACTCTCCATCCATTCAGGCTTCTAAATTGTATTGTAAATCTTTAAGAAACATAATTTTTGTTTAGAATTGAGTAAAAAAAAAAAAAGTCAATATATAGTCTATAGCAATATTATATAAATATGCCTATAACTATTAGTTCACTGGCACACTTTGTCTAGTCTGATGGATTTTTTCAGACATTCATTGTCACAGGATACTGAAGCTTACTTACTTTTTCTTTCATTCCAGTATGAAATATTTTTGACTGTTAATTTAATCATTGCCCCTTTTTTGTGCAGCACTTTGAACATATTGGCAGTAGTGCCGGCCCAGTATAACGTTCAGGATGGCAAGTAGGGATAGTTAATGTGTGCAGTCTTTACCTTGGCCTCCACTAATGAACTAATGTCAACCTGCAGAGAAACTAGCAGACAAATTGCACTTTTAGGCTCCAACAAGATTTCGATTTTTGGGAGAGTTTTTTGGGATTTAAAAAAAAAACCCCAATCTGAATTCAGTAATGAAGTGCGATGAGTCAGCTGTTGAAGTACTTAACCTTGAGGTGTATGAATAAAATAAAGGACTTAATACATTTGGATAAGCGAAAGAAAATGAATGGAGGGATGAATGGAGTTAATAGCTAATCCCTATAATGATTGCATAAAAGAAGCAAATCTCTACTAGTTGTGACCAAATATGGGCTTCCGGCAAGGTTGTAAAATGCGAAGGCAAATTTAACACTGGTTTTTCATTAAAACTGACTCTGTTCAACTTTAATCGTGGGTTTTATAACAGGCACTGGTGCAGTAAAAGATACTAGGAGTACTTTACTGAACTATATATTCACATACTAAAAACTTTTTTTAAAAATGTATTTATTTGTAGTATTTTTTAGTCCAATTTTATTCAATCAGTAATCAGCACATCATCTGGTATATCATTTGAATGTTTATTTTCATCTACAGTGACTGCATTTCCCCATGAACACAAAACTGTGATGCATGCATTATTTCAGTCATTTCAGTCATTTTTTGAAGATGTCTTCATCTTCAAAAAAAATAAATCTTGATTCTTTTCTTTGTGTTTGTTGTCTTTGCACCTCTTATATAGAACATTCACAAACAGTCACATTTTTCTGTAGCTGTACCTTTCTGCACAGTGTTGTAATTAAGATTCACAGTTAGCCCCTGTAAGATGTGTAACTGATTTGTCTTCGACATGGAGATGAAGGTCAGTTACTTTAAAATAAGAAATACGTGCAGGCATTCATTAACATCCATTTCCTCTTCTGGAGATACAGCAGCTTCTTTTGGTAATTGTCAACTAACATTATCTTAGAGGCATGTCAGGGAGTGTTAAAAATAAACAGCAGTTTCTGGTTACTGAAGCATGACATCTACTTTTGAATTAAATTATTATTTACCCTGGTTAGTTTAGGAAGAGATACTTCATCTGCCTTTATATTGCCTTAAAAATGTATACTTGTGTAGCCGGTTCACATGCACGTTCTCTTGGTTTAAAATTGCTTTTAATACATTTTTTTAACCACAAAAATATATATTTTTATGAGCTTTTAAACTGCAACCTAATCCCATCTAATTAACATTAGACTGCCAAACATAAGATCTCTCCCACTTCACTGAAAAGTCTCTTGTGAGTGTATTTTGACTGCAGCCTTCAAGTTTTCACATTGCCTGTGGCAAAAAAGGTATCAGATCTTCTAATTAAAAATCTCAGACAAGTACTAGAAGAAATGCCAACATTTAAAAAAGATGTAAAGTTCATTTCTATTTGCACTGGAATATACTTTAAAAGGAATCAGCAGTGCAGAATGGCTCATTTCAATCGTATATTGTTTTATTTTTTTGTATTGCATTGCATGTAGGGTCAATAAAAAATCATCTGCTTTATGCCAGGTTTTAAAATTACTTAAATTACTTGTTTAATATTAATTTAACGACATGTAGAAGCAGTGTGTGAAACATTGTACATCCATTTTTAACAGCAATAACTTGAAGCAAGTGCTTTCTGTATGACTTTCAGTCCCTTGTATTATTGGGGAAGGATTTTGGCCCAGTGTTCTTTACAGTGTTGCTTCCATTCATTGAGGTTTGCTGGGATTCGTTTATGCACAGCTGTCTCAAGGTGTTGCCACAGCGTTTCAAGCCGCTTGCGGTCTGGACATTGACCGCTCATTGCAACACCTTGATTTTTTTTTTCTTTTTCAGCCATTCTGTTGTAGATTTGTACTTGGAGTCTTTGTCCTGTTGCATGACCCAATTAGGGCCAACTTTCCCTCTTGGAAAGATGGCCTCACATTTGACAGTAGAATACTTTGGTGTTTAGAGGACTTCATTGTTAAATCAATGACTGCAAGTTACCCAGGTCTTGTGGCTGCAAAATAAGCTGAAATCATCACCCTTCCATTACTGTGCTTGACAGCTGGTATGAGGCATTTGTGCAGATATGCTGTGTTTTATGCTGTTGCACTGTGCATTATGAGCAGATATCTCGACTTTGGTCGTGTCTGTCCATGCCAACTCAAGCCTGTATCCTAAGATAACCCTTGGGTTTTTGCAGTTTCTTTGAGCATCGCAGGTCCTGATGCGAAGACTGTCAATTGTCTTGAATGTTTTCCACTGGTAAATAATCATTCTCATAGTAGAGTTATAGACTTTAAATAGTTTGAAAATCACCTTATAATCTTTCCTAGATAGATGGGCAGCAATAATAGTTCTTTTAAGATCATTGCTGATATCTTTCCTCTTTGGCATTGTGTTATCACCCATTTGAATGCACCAAATGAACAAAATGCCAAAACACGATCAGTTATTTAAGTGCATTTGATTACCATCACCCATCTGCTACTTCTCCTCTTTATTCCTTTGGAAGCAGTAAGGATGTACACTACTTGCAAATTTAGGATTCGTTTTGTTAAATAAAAAGTGACACGTGGTGTTAGCTTGTCTTAAAATGAAGTAAATACAACCTAATTACCAGATGAATCAAAAGAGGCAAGGCAAGGCAAGTTTATTTGTATAGCACAATTCAACAACAAGGTGATTCAAAGTGCTTTACAGAGACATTAGAAACAAAAACAAATAAAAAGCATGATTTAAAATTGATTAAAAGAGGGTCTACTTTGATTTTCACGTGACTATATAAAAATTTCAGAAATGACACAGGAACATTTTCAGCAGAAAATAGATGAAAGATAACAATCTAAACTAGAATCCACCATTGTTTGGTTTAATTTCACTTGCTGAAACCCTCTTAAACAGATGGTTTAAATTCTGCAAAGTGAAACTCAAACATTCCAGTGCAAGAACAAAGTGACTCAAGAACAGCAGGCTTGTCTTCAACCTTTCAACACTAGATGGTGTAAAAGCATTGCCTTCATCCCATTCAAGGTAAACTCAGTTTGGTTTGCCTCTGAAAAAAACATGTAAACACTCAATTGACTCTTTAGAATGAAAAAATATGACGATGAACAAATTCAGAGATAACTAAATGTATAAAATGATACCTTTTAAGCAGTTGTCCTCTTTATTCTCCCCCTTACTTGTAAAGGAATGCAGAGAACAGAGAGTGTTCAGAAAGCACTATATATTTATGAAGTCCATTTACTGTTTTACTGTCTACCTTTCCAGAACAGCATTTTTTTTTAGTTGAGTACATAGTTGCTGATGGCTGCTATATAAAGGTCCAAAATAGCATTATCTTGCTCTTCTCTCTCATCTCCATAAGCTGACATTTATCCAATCTTCAATCAGAGGCCAGAGACAGTGCCAGGAAAGTGTGACAGGAATCATGAGATGAATGCTAGTTTTCCTTCTTCTCTCCTCACTCTCACCTCTAGTATTTGCTTATTTATACTATATACCATTCATTTAGGATCCAAAAAGCCTGCGCAGCAAAGGACCAAATGTTTTGTAATAGAAGAGAAACCCCTTTTAATTCTATGCTACTCTCAAATACATCTTCAAAATTCTATACACATTAAAAATAATCACGTAAAACTATTACTTTAATGAGTATGATAAGAAAGAAGCCACAATGACATAGTATACAATTATCGACTCAGGCAGGCATACATAAATCATGCATTAACAAAGCTATAAGTGATAAGCTAAAGTAGCCATGGCACAGTCTCCTTCTGAGGCAATAAGAAATACATCGGTCACCTATCCACATTTCTCCCACAGTCCCTGTAGCCCTGGATGGAAATGCCCTGCAGTGCACCCCCTCACATCTCCTCAGGCTCAAAATAGAGCCAGGGAAATGTGGTATGCAAACAGAAATGAGTGCAGGCCAAAACAGTGCCATTCTCTGAAGCTCTGTGCTTTCAACCTAGCATTTGGTGATGCAGTTAAGATCTCGCCCCCTTGTGAACCCCCTTTGTGCTTGAATATACCAATCTAGTGTAATTATAATTATTTACAGGACTTTAAATGATGCTTTAATAAATTAGGTTATTTGAAAGTGATTACAGGGTTTACACTAATTAACACTTTTCATTACAGAGAGGTGCACTACGAAGAGGGCTATACTAAGGAAGAAAGGAAGTTCAACATAGCCAAGTTTTCTTTGTGTTAGCTGGAATGACAAAACCTAAAAAACCCCAGTCACTGATAACTGGTATCACGACAATGTTTATCACCAGTCTCTGTTACCACAGGCTTCCCTGCTTCAGGATCTTTGTACACTCATGCAAAAAGGGGTGTTTCATGCATTGTATGACTCTTCTTCTTCACACATTTGAGCACTGCCTGCTCCAATCAGTTATTATCAAATGATCGTGACAAAATGCTCATAAAAAACCTAAATGCAAAAGTATTGCAAATGAGACAATAGATTGATGCACCAGAAATCAATGTCAAAAAGGATTCAATGATTCAAGGAAGATTTACTGTCATTCTCATCGCATGTTTACATGAGGCGAGGTTGTTTTCCATAAAAACAACAGAATGACAAGTAATAAAATAGTACCAAATAGCAATAAAATAATACAAATAAGTAATAAAGAATACAGATAAGTAATAGAGTAATACAAATGAGAGAAGAACTATAATTCCCCCAGCAGAGAACGTATACAGCACTTAAACTAGAACTTTCAGCTGATCTTAGACTGAAACTCTGAACATAATTGGCTTCAAACAAAGTCGTGTTCATTATGAGTAACCACAGTGATTTAATCAAGTAAAGTGAGAACAACTTTTGTGACACAGACAACCGTGGAAGAAAATTCCAATATTTGCCAGTGTGAAAAAAGTAAATATGTTGAGTCAAACGACTGTTGTGATCAAACATGACTTGTGAACTATTAAACAAAATAATGATCTTTCTCTATAACATTAGAAAATACATTTTGAAAAGCTAGATTAGTCTGAATTTAGGGGTAGATATTTACACATCATTGCAGTTCTGTGTATTTTCTATCCCACCCTGCATAACATCCCTTTTGGGATCTTGACAGTAACTATTATGGCAACATTAATGGCAACAATAACTGGCTATTGTCCAATGAGGCAACAGTTTTGGTGATTTGGTGGCATATAAATAAAATTTCATTGAACTGAATTGAATTAAAATGGATAATCATATCCTGTAAAAAACAAACAAACAAACAAAAAAAACCCATTTATTTTTAGTTGCTTCTTGTATATATTGCAGAAGAAATGGATGCAATATATCCTCAGTAAACATTTAGCAGGTATACTAATTAAAAGAGTTTTCTAATTATGATAACAAAGAAACAGAAAAAAACTTCAAACAAAACATTTTGGGTTGCACAAGTAGTATATACATATTAGTAAAAAGAAGAAAGCAAGAGAAATAAGGCCTGGCCTTGTGGGAGTTTTGTTTTAATGTAGCTCCAGAGTTTATCATGAATCTTTAAAAAAGGCTTTTCTTGTGTTCTAATGAGTATAAATCGTCTTTGAGGATGTCACTCGGGTTTTGTAAAGAACTGGACTGAGTAATACCCTTTTCCTCTAATAGTTGAGGCTTTAATAATATGTCAATTGATGTTTAAGTTCAGTGGACCATTGATGATTATCCAAAGACTTCAGTCAGGATTCCACACCAAGGACAGCTCAAAGCACAGCTGCTGATCCCACATCTGGAGCTTGTGTAGTTCAGATCAGTAGAGCAGCGCTACTTCTGTTGATAGCTGTTTAATAGCTAATTATGCCACTTCTTGCTCTAGTATGACATCTGTTTTTGACAGATAATTCAAAAACATTTGAAAAATGCATTTCTAATTCACGTTCACTTTTAAACATTTATTTTTAGGTTTTTCTCTGTTTGGATTTTTTTTTCATCTAATGCTTTAATGTTGGCATTAAAATCACTCATCCATCCATTTTCTTCCACTTATCCAATTCAGGGTCATGGGAGAGCTGGAGGCCGTCCCAGCTGCCATAGGGCAAGAGGCAGGGTATACCCAGGACAGTTTGTCTGTCTCAGGGCTAACACAGAGAGACAGACAGCCATTTAGAGATAGGACCAATTTAGAATCATAAATTAGCTAAACCCTACTAACTGCATGTCTATGAACTCTGGGGAGCCCCACACAGTTATGGAGAGAACATGCAAACTCCTTACAGAAAGGCTTTGGCAGATGGTGAATTTAAATCCATGGAACTTCTTGCTGTAAAGCAACAGTCTTAGCCACCATGCTGCCCCACATTAAAACCTCTTAGAGTAATTTTACTGTCTTTGATGGGCTCTAATTTGCAATAGTACATTTAATCTTTAAATATATTACTCATCAGATGCCACTCAGGCTCAGCTCATGAGAAATATGGTAGGGGCTAAAGTGACTGTGGCTTCAGTACTGACTAATTGGTCGTGCAAATAAGAAAATGCCTATTACATCTTTAAAAGGCTGTTCACAAAAAGGCTATTTCAGCAATAAACAGTAAAGATACACTATTCAAATACTAATGCTGTTAAGCTAATATCAGGGAACTTCTGGTCATAGCATCAAATCATAGGATTGTCATACCTTTTTTTGAGGACTAACGAGTCGCTGCAGCGCCACTTAACAGTAAATCCACTTAGCACTGTTCCATAGCTTCCTCCTGTCTTATGGTTTTGCATTTCCCTGTGAATAATTGTAATCTAGCGACAGCAGCTGAGTAAAGAATGCAATTAAAAGCAGCATAACAAAGGATTAGTTTCACAGTGAAGTGCTCTAGACTATAGATGCCTTAGACTGAGCTAACACACAGAAAGAAAATCAAGCACTGTGCCCATTTTCATGGATGAAATAATTTGTCAGTATATCAGTGCAGATAATAATTTGAATGCTGTGACAGAGTGTATGATCTCAGCAGAGTCAATGAAAGGCAAGGGATGAATTCAAAACCACACAAAGGATAACAGATTTCTTCACTGAGGACTGAACCAGCTGTATTCCCCCTGAAGATTTTTCTGTCAGCCAGAGGAGAGAACAACTCATGCATACATACAGATGTCTGGTAATATATGTTTGTACACATGTCCAAAGACAGAAAACAATAGAGATTTATGCTTTTCTATCATAAGATATCTCTTGCTTTTCCCTTCTTCTCCCTGTCCTCCTATCCCACCCCCCACGCCTCTCCCGACACAGTTGTAGAGAGCAGAGCAATGATGCGTGTCTTAGTGAAACCTGGTGAATAGTAATGAACCAAGCCTGTGTGTCTATTTGAGGGGAAGCGAGAGAAAGACAGCGAGAGGGAACGAAGGGTTTGTGGGTAAGGAGGAAGAGGGGTGGGGGGTGTAGACTGAGTGAAAACAGGGCTTTTCTTGCGGCACTGATGCAGCACAAGCAGTAGTGGTGACTGACAAGCAATACAGTTGCATTAATCCTTTACGCTGTTTACATGATCGACTTCGCTTCTGTGCCACATGGCTCATAAAGCCATTCTAACCACACCAATGTGACGTCACTCAATTAAAACCTTCAGCAAACTGCATCTTTTCACAGGGTGTGTTTCATTATACAGTAGCCCATTCTCCTTATCCAAACCCACCCTCCTCCCCCTGTCGATGTGGGGCAGGGGAGGGGGGTATTAGTAGAGGAAATGGATGAAGGGGGAGAAAGCTGTGATTGAGTGTGGCTCAGAGAGGGGCAACAGCACCTGCTGTCTTCAGCTCAGATTCACGAGGCAAAACAGCAGTCTCCCTCTACTAGTGATAGACTATAAGGAAGACAAAGGAGGGAGAAAAGAGGCCCAAACAAAGCTTGACAAACTCTAAAGACACCAGGCTCTTCAGAGCAGCACTGGCTTAAAGCCTTAAAATTTTAAACCCAGACCGTCAACGCTGTACGTGGAGAACGACAAAAGACAAAGTTTGTGTCATCAGTGGGAGAAGACACGGGCATTGTGAATAAGAAAAAATGTAATCTTCCGTATACCACCAAGGAATAAATGAGTGGAATATTCAGCAAACTGGCTGCAAAGATCAACTGGAGTGCCAAGACTGAAAGGAAGGGAACAAACACAATAGACAGCCCCCCTACCTCAGCCCCTCTTTTATCCTTTTCCATCCAGGACCCATGGGCACTCTGCCAACTACGAATCTTAAGAACTCATTCAAAGAAAGCCAAAGAAAGGGACTTGTTTAAAATCAGGACCCATTCTCTTTTGGTCTCTTGTTTTTCCTTACATTTCCCACATGAGGACAGATTTTGGATTGCTGTTTTTACCGTATTTGAGGAGTGGTGGGAAGGGGGTGGCGGTGGGGGGCAGGGGGTGGTGTGGGGGGTGAATTGCCATTCATGTAACGTTTCATCACATTCGTGTTTTGAGAGTATTGTGAGCGAACGATCTCCCTCCTGAGCGCCCCCCCCCCCTCCTCCCTCTACCTCTCTCTCTCTCCCAGTTTTCATTCTGCTTTTACTCCCTCTGTCTCCCCACTCTAGCTCCTGCTCACATAGTAACTCCTCCCCCCCACTACCCATTGTCTCTCCATACAGTATTAGGCTGAGGGGATGCCATACTTGGTCCAGCGAGGGACGCAGGAGAGGGAGAAGGAGGTAAGAGTCAGATTTATAGCGCAGGAATGCATCGGGCACTATGAATGCAGGTCACCATCACTTTAAGAAGTGTGCCGGCCAAAATAGACGTTTGTTTTCATCAAGGCTGACAGTGAGGAAAAGAAGCAGCTTCAGTAATGTTCTAGCGCTTTCATATGTTGTATGCAGTACTTCAGCGTGTTTTGGCTGTCTTGTCTGTCAGTGAAATGCATGTGTTTTTGGTTAATTACAATTAAGCATAGGATAACATACCTCCACAGCTTTTATAAACAGTCAAAATCAGCGTCCAGATGTCAATTCGTTCAATATTAGTCATTTGCTGTGCTTTTGTATCTTTGCACCTATATATTTTGGAGAAAGTTTGCTTACTGCCCATACCTCTCTGCTACAAAACAGGGAAATGCATTAAAAATGATAAAACATAGCCATAATCAAGAGCCTTTAAAAACATCTGGACAATGATGATTGCCTGAATTGGCTCCCAGCTGAGAAGGACCACGTACGATGTTTAGGGATTAAAGCTAATCCTGCCTGTGGCTGAGATTCACCTTCCCGTCTGGACAGAGACTGACACAGGGGCTTTACTAATTTATGCTGAGACATGCACGAGCACAGGCTCCCTGAAGCTCGGTGCCAATGGTCTTTTTTTGAACCTGGAAATGGCTGATTGAGTAAACACTTTCCTCCAATAAGTAGCTAATGCTCTCTGTCAGAGGTCATGTGAATATCCAGCATATGCAATACCAGTGAGATATTGATCTAAGTGTGCAAACAGTCAGATGACTGGAACCTCAAGAAATCCTGCTGGGCTTGTGCTTCATTTTGTTATCTCTGTGGAATAAAGTTGCCTTGTATGGAAGTTTGGCCTTACGAACACATAGAAAGCAAAGTCAAATGCCGAAAAATCATGAGACAAAATGTCTTATAAAGTATTTTATGCTCTTGCTAGTACTGTAAAACATAAAGCAGGTGCATAAAAGGGCAACTAAAAGTGGTTGTCTCAGTACCGGACAGTTGCAGCCTAGTACAGGAAGCTTTGTGTGCTTGTCTAGAGGAAAAAAAAAGAGGAGGCTGTCTCAATGGGGCTTTTGTTGTTTGAGTTGGAGACAGCAAAAGCACAAGAAAAACTGACTGACAAATACCTGGCCTCTCTGTGCCTCAAATACCTCAGCGTTACACTTGATACAATGTCAACAAATGCCTCCTCTGTCCTCCATAGTGGCCCTTTTTCTTTCTGTCCACAAGATTTTTTCATGTTTTTATAAAGGTTACTATAATCTGAGAAGACATCTGGGTGAGCAGATTTGGCCTGCATAGCTTGAGTGCTCAGTCTCCACTCACTGAGAGGTTGAAAATGGCCCAGAACACTTCCAATAGTTAGCAGTGCTTAAAATTGGGGTGAGAGACCAGACAGTCTGGTCTGTCGGTTCAGTATACAGAAATTCTGGAACTTGTTTCGGATTCAAGAGTCACGGCTGTATGAACGAATATCAAAAGAAATATAACAAATGAATTAAGCTTAGCCTATCAGTATCATGGCTTTTATTTTAGACAAAATGGATGGAAATTTGTCTTTATTTTTGGGAAAAATAATCTCTGCCATTTTTAAAAATTGCAGAGCTTTGTGCCCAGTGCTGGGGAAATGATCTCATTTGTGCTTAATGAAGTCAGGCAAGGGTTGCTAGAGAATATAGTTTATGTAATGTGTTTTGAATTCAGAAACAAAATCCTTTTGATTAACACTGCACCTTTTCTCTGTAGACATTGATTTAAAACAGCATTTTTAATCAAAGATTATTCTCCAAACCCCCTCAGGAACTGAAGACCTTGCAGAATACTGCTGTAAGATTCAAACATCAGCAAGGGGTCAATTTATTTGAGTCTGTGCTGTGAAAAATACAATTTCTACTGTCTAATGACCCACAAGACAGTCTCATTTTACTCCCCTGGGCCTCAGAAGAATACTTCCACTTTCTTTAGTTAATTATTCATGCGGATGTGAGTTTTAAATCCTGAATGCTGTCTGAAACCTACCCTTGTTTTTCCTCTCTTTTTGTTTTCGAGCTCTGGACCTTAAATGCATGAGTTCTCTGAATGCATCCGAATCACTGTTTGTGTATTACTGCCTTCCAAATCAAACCACACATGCGTCTTATGGCTTTCTATTCCTATGTGAGTTCTTTCTAACATGTCATGTAGGGTTTAAAGCCATTGGATACACAGTGGACTTTCAACTGAGGAACTCTATTTGAAGATTTTTGGGTTTGGGGTTTTTACTGGAAAAAAAAAATTGTCAGGTGTCTTTATTGTGATTTCCTTTCATATGTACAAACCCCCCCCCCCCCCCCCCCAACAAACCCCCCCAAAACAAACCAGAAAACCAAATACAGTTCAAACTAGTTAAGGAATGATAAATTACAAATAAAGAATTCCCAGCATGCGGGATGATTTATGTTACTTTGGGTTTGTAGCATTTTATTTAGACCAGCTATTTGTTGCCTCTGAAATCTTTTGTAATTACATCAACAAAGCTGTAGCCTGGAGCATCGAGATCACAAAGCTCTTTTCAATCAAACTTTTGGAGTTGGGGGGCACATATAGTCAGTTTGAGTTGCAGCTTACATAAGATATTTTCCTAGGGATGTTTTTTGGGAAATGACTGACTAGATTTCATAAAATGTGCGACTTAGCAGATGGTTAAGGAAATGAAACAAATCTTTTATTGCTGCTGCCAGCCTTTCCAAAACATCCACAAAGAGCTTTGTTTTCTAGTGGGAGGTTTATTGTCATAGCCACGACTCTTTGCATACAGAGATGTGTTTAATTCAGTAATGTGGAATGTTCTGCGCCACCTGCCCGTTTAAAGTGGACTTTGTGATCTTTGTAAGCCTATTTGCCTCAGCATAGACTCTTTTTTGGCATTTCTTTTAATTTTTGGCGGAAACACCCTGTTTTTTGAAACGATGAAAGAGGAGATGTACTAGATCTTGCTTCAGGGACACGTAGTAACATAGGTTTAACACCGATTGGTCAAGACTTGTAAGTGCATTCATGAATGCAGCAACAGCAACTGGCATTTAAAAATGAAAAAGAAAATACACAGTGAAGGAAACAAAAAATATTTTGACTCATACCAACTGCTGACTGACTATAAAGTCACTTTAGCATGCCTGCTGTTGATGTGAATGCATAAAAAAACAAAACAAAAGTCTTTAAAAAGGGGTGTAGTTCACAAGGCAGCCCTTCAGTGGATATTTACCCACAGGGAGTCCCCAGAGGCCCTTGAGCCAAAAGGACCTTTTGCCTCCAGCTCTTCCAACCAAGTACCGTCTTCTAATGATTTAGTTCCTGAGCTTGCGTTTGGGTTTATGTTATGTCACTTTAAAAAAAGAAGAAATATTTCCTTTCCAGGTTTGCTTAGTTCTTTGTTTTCTATTGTTTTCTAGTGACCAGTGAAATAATAACAGTGGTGGTCATTGGGTAATTAATAAATAAAAACAAATTGGATTAAAAGTAAAGCAAAAAGTAGCATAAAATGACATTTGTAATGTGTCGAATATTTTAGTGCCTTTGGCTTGATTTAGTTCTAGGGTCGATTGTTTTAATATTACCACTTTAAAATAAATAAATAAATTAGAGGAGCTGGCAATGATCAGTGACAAAACTTATGTCACGAGTAGATGGTTTGCACTTCAGCTAACTGAACAATCACAGCACTTTTATCAAGTGCTTCACATGTGAATTGCTGTGGTTTGCCTGCTGTCTCGTTTTAACTAGATTTTTCAAAAGGATTCAAAAAGCATTTGACCACAATAACTCCCTGATGAATATCTCGTGACTTTAATATATCCATAATTGGCCTTCTTGAATCTTATCTGAAGACTTTGTGTACATTAAAAAAAATCTTTTAGGCTTTGATATTTAAAAACCACAAAATTAAGAGACTTCTGAAGACAAACAGAGATGATTGCTATAGCAACATTTCACCAGTTTTAACACAATGGCCTTTACGGTTTCCTCTGAGTGAGTCACAAAAGCAACTGGCCAAGTGCAGCACTGCGGACTGACATAAAACAGCATACAGGTTCATAACTTTAACTGAACTGATCTAAAATGGTGCAAGTTATTGGCAATAAGCAACAATTCAACAGTTATTTTCTGTAATGTTTGCGTTCACGGATCAATATAGTGAAGTTATGCAGTCACATATGTTTGAGCTAATATGACACTTGTGTTGTTCAGGTGATCAGTTTTGCTTTATCCGTGGACACTTTAACGGCATGACGTTGCATTCTGGTCACGATGTATCTTGTTGCTCTGACACTCAGTTTATTTCAAGTCAGACTTTAAGACATACCAGCTTATTAGCCAAACAGCATGTCACTATATGCAACAATATCAAATAGGACAATGTAATTTCTGAGTATATAAATTCCTAAATACATTTCACCAGCCAATTTATTACGTATACCTGCTCAACTCCTGGTTTAAATAAATATCTAATCAGCTAATCACATATAACCAATTCAATGCATTTAGGCATGTAGACATGGTCAAGTAAACCCACTAAAGATCAAACTGAGCATCAGAATGGGGAAGAAAGGTGATTTACAGTAAGAGACTTTGAACATGTCATAGTTGTTGGTGCCAGATGGCTTTCACTATTTCAGCTGCTGATCTGCTGGCATTTTCCCAAACAACCATCACCTGGGTTTACAGACAATGTTCTGAAAAAGAGAAAATATCCACAGTGCTGCAGTCCTCTTAAAAAAAGAAAAAAGAAAAGAAAAGGAAAAAGGCTTTTTGAGAATGGCCAGAATCTTTGAACTTTGATCGGCAGGGCGATCGTGACTCAAGGGTTGGGAGTTTGCCTTGTAATCGGAAGGTTGCCTCGGTCGTTGTGTCCTTGGGCAACACACTTCACCCGTTGCCCTCTGGTAGTGGTCAGAGGGCCCGGTGGTGCCAGTGTCTGGCAGCCTCGCCTCTGTCAGTGCGCCCCAGGGCGGCTGTGGCTACAATGTAGCTTGCCATCACCAGTGTGTGAATGTGTGTATGAATGGGTGGATGACTGGATGTGTAAAGCGCTTTGGGGTCCTTAGGGACTAGTAAAACGCTATACAAATACAGGCCATTTACCATCTAACGGGAAAGCAACAGTAACTCAAATATTCACTTGTTACTGCCAAGGTAAGCAGAAGAGTGCGTCTAAATGCACAACACATCAAACCTTGAGGCAGATGAGTTACAGCAACTCAAGACCACCTGTCAGTTAAGAAGAGGAAACTAAGGCTACAGCTTGCATGGGGTCAATAAAATATGTAATAGAAGTTGGGAAGAATATTGCCTGGTTTGATGCGTCTCCATTTCTGCTGCAACATCTAGATGATAGGGTCAGAAACAACATGAAAACATGGATCCAACCTACTTTGTATCAATGGTTCAGGCTAGTGGTGCCATAATGGTGTGGAGGATTTTCTTGGCACACTTTGAGCCCCTAGCATCTTGTTGAATCTAAGCAATGAAGAATTTGGGCAGTTCGAAGGCAAAAGCAGGTCCTACCCAGTACCTGCAAGGTGCACCAAATGAAGTGGCCGATGAGTGTATGTACACATCCTATGTATCTAAAGAAGAAGAGGAAGAGTTAACAACTCCATTCCAATAGAGATGATGTTTAAAATTGATTGCACCTGAAACAAATGAATTAAATTCATTTGCAATGATCTCTCTTATTACTCTGCAGGTTAGTAATATATAGTGGTTTGTTGTGTGAGGCTGAAAGCAAGACAAGGAATCCTGGACACAGAGACTAATCCTATCTGAGAGTTCAGTTTGAGTTTCAGCTTCTGACCAGCTTAGCTGCATTTAGAACCAGTTCAGCTAAATCAGAAGTTACAGGAGCTTAAAACACAGTCGTATGCTAAACAAGACCTGATTGTTATGTCAGAAGTCAGCACAGAGTGAGCTGAACTACACCTAAACAGCAGCTAAACATTAAAATTTGTGGTAGGGAATAGATATGCCAATATGCTGACAAGCCTGCAGAATAATCACCATAGTGATAATACTTTTATCTTCAGCGCTGGGAGGAGATGTTGATGTTTTCATCTTGTTGTTGTACCCCAACAATATGGAAATACAGCAAATGTGAGTTAATCAGTGAAGCGAACTCTATTATTGAGATTAGCACCCTTGACAATGAGCTCATGCCTTGATGCAACAGTGATAATGAATTTATCTTTGCTGGTAAATTGCATTATGTGGAAAAATCCTCAAGGTTATGACAACATTGCAAATAGCATATATATATATATATATATATATATATATATATATATATATATATTATTACTGTTAAACTGCTGGAAACAGGTCTGATCATGCAAATATGATGCATTCTGTGAATTATATTATAGTCTACATTTCTGCAGACACTGGACTTGTGGGAAAGCAACAGCTGTTATATATTGTCAGATTGTACAATATGGGAGATGGTTAATTGTAAATGTCACAAAAGTAACTAAAAACAAGTGAAAGCAATGTCTGCTGACATATTAGATTCCCTGCTTAACAGATAATCACCTGAACCAGTGTTTTTCCTTTTGTTCTTCATCTGCTCACAGGGGTCAGAAAATAAGAACTCACCAATTCAACGGCCTGAATGCATCACTCGTGTCAAAATGCTGCTGCAGCAGCATATATCACAGTGCCAGCAGCAACCAAAGTGTGGCTCACACCTGGAAGTCAAAGGTATGTGATTATTTTACTGAAACTGCTGTATACATCTTTAAATTCATAATGAGAATCAGTCTTTTCTCACTGGAAAAAAACAACAACTCATCATAGTAGAAACCTCTAAATGTCAATGGCTGTATCCATCACAATAGGGGACTTAAAATATAGAAATTAAAAACGCGTGTGCTTTTCCTTTTTAATTGCAGTATGTCTCCACCAGCTCTAATTTTAATAAATAGACGTCCATTTAGATGGAAATATTTTTGGGAATGAATAGCTTTATCTTTAACGTAAAATTACAATAAAAATCCTTTTCTTTCTGACTAATATTCTTGCTCAAACTTGTACTGCAAAGTCTGGACTGCATTTTCAGTTTTCTACTTAGTTTAACAAACAGACATTACATGCAGCTGAAACATATATAAATTCACAACGAGCCTTGATACTGGTCTCCTGTATGTAACGCGGAGTTTCTTGCTGCCAATCAAGTCTTGGACTGCAGCTGTTCTCAATCTAGTCTGATTACAGCAGAAGGCTTTCTTCGCAGTTCCACCGAGGACACCGAACAGTATTGTTTTCTCACATTCTGCTGTTGTTTGCTTGTGAAATGCCGTTTGTAGAGGAGCCCGCCCATCTCTCTAAATCTCGTATAAAGTCGGATTTAGTCGCTCATAACGTCGCGCTGCCACCTGCAGCGAGCAAAAAGGCAGTGTATGTGGAGCTGCACCTCAAACACATTGATCAGAAAAACGCGGCGGATTTCTCCAGCGACGAGGAGGACCGTGCAGGAGATGTGAGTCCATATTTTGTGGCTACATGGTTTTCTACTGTAGACTTTTTCGAAGTAGAGACGAACTTAATGAGTGACAGTGACAAAGTATTTGCTCTGTGCAACGGCTCTTTAGTATCGGCTGTCACAACTGATGTCCATACATTAAATTGGTATCAATAATGCCAGACGTTGCCAATGCTAATTCTTTCACACCGCAGCAGCACAAGTTCAGCAGCTGTGTGCTTTGGAGGTGTGGAGCTCTGGACCATTGCTTCCGAACAGCCCTCTTGCTGTTGCACACTTGAGGACTTCAAGCACTTAAACCACCTGCTGTACAGTTGGTCTATGTTACATGAGATGTTTCTGTAATGGAGGCTACCATTACAGTCGTGTGCGCACCTGTCACGCTCATCTAGCTCTGTTATGAAGGGGAACGCTGGCGCTTGTCTGGAAAGACGTCATGTTTTGGGTAAACTATCAAAACTAAGCACAACATTGTGTCAGTTTCACCTTTAGAAACGGCAAGATAAAGTGAACAGGCGTTTAAACGGAGAAATAGTAATAAATGTGTGACGTTTCCTTGCCCCCCCCCCCCCCCATGTGAATTATGAGTTGCAACCTAAGTTTATACATCCCTTTTTTTTTTCTAGTCAGAGCTCGTTTGAAGATCCTACTTCACATTTAAACAACAAGGGGGACTAATACTACTAATTTGTCCTGTCATTTTGTGTGTTTTGTATCGCAATAGAAAACAGATTTGCCAAAGTTTTTTTTTTTTTTTCTTATTTGGTATTTTATATTATGTATCAGATTTTTTTATTTATATATTATATTTATTTTATATTAATTTTTCAATTGGTTTGGTGGGGTACAACAAAGTAACTTTAATGCTTTTTTTTTTTTTTTTTTTTTAACTTCTATCATATCTAAACATGAATGCAAATGGCTTAACATGATTAGAAGACTGAACGGATCCATAAATGACAGCCTCCAGCTGTTTTTTATTTCTATCTTCACACCTGGATCTTCCTGGCATTTGACTCACAGCTGTTATCACTTTAAAGCGAGCAAATCTTGTCATTGTTAGGACAAGAAAGATCCAGAGGATGCAGAGATGCCTGTTCCAAGTTGTCTGACTGATGAGGACCTCAAGGCCACATTACGCAAACATGGTGTTAAACCTGGGCCTATAACTGGTGAGGGTTATGAAAAGATTTTTTTTTAAGCACCTTTTCATTTTTTTCCATCGAAAAAAGTCTTTATACGTAACATTCAGATGTTTTTTTTAGATCTATATAGACCTAGACCTTAAGAGCAAATTGGTCTCATGCTGTTTCAATGCCAGCCTCCACTAGGGTCTTGTATGAAAGGAAACTCCATAAACTGCTGCAGTCTGACAGATGTGAAAGGTTGAATGAAGCAGACAAAGCCGTACTGTACTCTGACTCTGAAGAGGAGGAAAAGCAGCAGGAGAAGGATGAAGACTTGGGTATGACAAGAAATTTTTGGGGTTTATTTGAATAAGATTTTGCTTTATTCGTATCACAACGTTGTATTTTTCTCTGGCTTGTACAGGTTCAGAAAAACAACCTGACCCTTCAGACCAAACCCAACAAGAGAGCAGCCAGGTGAGGAATTATTTTAGAGACTTTGGTTCTTTTAGATGTAAGTCACTTTTTTTTTTTAAATTTTATTTTAAAACTTTCTCTTTTTAACAATCTGGAAGTAAGTTGGCCTTACTTATTGCCATCTGCTGGGTATCATACTGCCACTCAACAGTTCTCACACCACAAAACTTTCCTCTAGTGCCACCTAATGGTTACTCATTGCAGTTTTAATACTGGATTCAGATTTTTGCCAAAGCATTTGAATTGTAACTTTTGATGTTATTTTCTTTAACTTTTCAGAATCACATTTTTTACCCACAGTGCTTTTTACCCTCATCAAGGCTGGTAATTACTGCAGATATTTCATTTCAAGAACATTCTGTCAAACTGAATTCTTAGGTGATACCAAAGTTTTTTTTGTCTCCCCCCTCTTTCATGGGCTTGGCTTTTTAAGCGCCCTTGTCCTCCTAGGAACACAAAATCTAGTTCAAACTGGAATTCACGGAATGCATTAAAGTCTTCAGAGCGGAGTCAATCTCGGTGCTCACAGATTATTAGCACATCCGCTGCAGATCACCACACAGGATTAGGATCAACGGTAGGCTGGTCTTAGTAGGCGCCCTATGAATTTGAAATTCTCTGCATTCCTTAGTCTTTTTTTGCTTTGTGAACCTCTCAACATACCATAGTTCGATGGTTTTTATTTACCATTCATATGGAGATGCATCATGTTTCATTGCTTTTAACATGATACCTTGCAGGTTCTACCTAGATCAAAGTCCACTGATGACTCATCACTTTCTTCTCAATACTTCAGCATCACTCAAATGGTTGAGGAGGAAAGTTGATCCACATTTAAAGCTCCATATTCAGTCTTTATTTTTGTTATACATAATCTCTGCTGGAGTTGTTGCTCAGTTTACATTCTTGCTGTAAATAGATGGAGAATTTGAGCTCGCGGTCTGTCACAGACAATGCGTGCGAGTTCAATGGGACCAGTGTGCAGGAAAACTGGGCACAGTCAGACAGGGTCAGTAGAGCTTATGGTGTTCAGTCGCACTTTACACACAAACTTTGGTGCTGGCTGAATTGTTTCAGAGGTTTTTTTCACATTAATGGAGAATGGTGTCATATGCATCTTACTGGCTCTTAAGATTTGGATTTTGATCCGTATCACTTGATGGGATGCATATGCACTTACTACACAAGCACTATATGTTTGATGGGGTGTTGATTGAACTTTCTTTGATTTCATTTTTATTTTAAATCAATCTATAAATCGGCACATTAACTTTAACAGTTGCTTAAATGTTTTACCAAACTTTGGTATATGATTTGCAGTTACTAATGTCATGCATTGTCAATATTCTGGTTAGTCTTTCCTTTCCCAACCCACTCTGTTTTTAATTAAAAAACATCCCAGTACATCAAACTTGGGAGCAGAACCTTTGTTTGTTTTCATTACGGTCACCATCTTTCAATTCTACTTGAAATGCAGGGCTCCTGTCTTTACTGTTTCTGGTTTCATTTGTGTCATTTCACTTATTGTTACCGTCTTTTCTAGCCTCCCCAGGAGCCTGTGAAAGATGCTTTCAAAGACATCCTTCCAGATAGTAAGACCACTCCGACAGGGATCTAGTAAGTACCACACAAACCCTGTTGAAACTCTTACTTGCTGCATAAGAGATAAAATAAAAAGAATTAAAAAAAAAAAAATGTTTGGCAGATAAACATCTTTCACATGGTGAAAGTGCTCTGACTCAATTATATGGATGTGTATTCCATTGTTTTTCAGCGTCACTCGCCGGAGACCCATCAAGGGTGCCGCACAGAGACCTGTCCAGTATTCCTACCCTGACAGTCCTGTGAGTCCCATGACCCAGCAGAGACGGGAGGTGGAGCGCTATCTTGTACCCATTCACATACAGATTTTAGTTTTCATAATTGTAGCATGTGTCCTGTACCTTATTTATGTTAGTGTTGAGGACAGTCTAAGCTATTGGTCATACGGTGAGGACAGGCTTCTGGTTCAGGCAGAGTCACAGGACGCAGATGTTGACTATGCACAGGATTAACATTACTTTAATTTAGTGTTACTTTCACACCGACAGATTTTTGTTTCCCCTTTTAATTATGTTTGTGGAAGCGAACTGCAAAATCCAGTTTTATACTTGTTTTTTTTTTTTTTTCTTGTTATTGTTTTGTTTGTATGTTTGTTTTTCTATGATATTGTCACTGTTCTTGTTACTATAGAAGTGATGCCGAAATAGACTAATTTTACAAATTGTCTATTTTCTTAACCCTAATTGTAATATTGCCTTTTCACAGAACTTGTCACGGTCCTTGCATGCCTTTTTTTTTTTTTTTTTTTTTTTTTTGATATGTACTTAAATAAAATTTCTAAGTGCCTTTTCATACTGCAAAACAAGCCTTTATTGCACAAAAGCTTTGTAAATTCTTTCCCCACCCAGATGGTTATGTAACGAAAACTGAAATAAGCTCGTAAAACTGCTCTCTACATAATATAGGCGTGACTGTCTGTGTCTGGCAGCGGGTGGCTCTAATGCAAATTCAGCCTACAGTTGTAGTCGACGAGTTCCGGGGTAAACACAACCGTTGCAATGACTGAGTCGGGTTCAAAGTTAAGAATATTTAAGTTTTTAAAGATAATTATTAGCAGCTTGCTTATTACAGTCCTGCTGTTATTTACAATAGCGGCTATCAGGACTCTTTCACTGGACGTTAACGCCGGACTTCAACTCGCACACTGGGAAAAGACGAATAACAAATCGCTCGTCATTGACCCCCATCAGAGAGAGGAGCTCCTAGCAAATTTTAAAGGTATTCGGAGTCGTGTTGTAGTAGATGGAGGTAGAGACACTTCTGTTTGGTAACAATTTGTCTCCATTTGTCCAGAGGCAATCCGCATCCCCACCGTGTCATTCTCAGAAACAGAAATCAACACCACTGCGCTGCTTGAATTTGACAGATTCCTCCGAAAAGGTAAACCTGCCAGTAAAACGTGCTTAAAGTACCTTTCTTTTACATATAATGTGCTCAACGTGGAACTAGCTGATAGCTGTGGACGCTTGCACGCATGATTTGATCGGTCAGTTGTAGCAAACTCTAAACGTTAATGTAGTTTTTGTATAACTGTCAAACTTGTATAGCGCTAATAAATGGATACAGACGCAGATGTACTTTGTTCCGTACACCTTATTCAGAATTGACCTTTCGACGTTTGGCCGAGCCCAGGTATGTCGAATTCTACATTGAGATGCACGTGGTTCAAAACATCAAGTCACATGACCTGAGGTTTTGGTGCGTTTTACCTGCTTACTCTAGTCTTTATTGGAAGTGTAGAACAAATCTGATGACAGGTAAACTTCCAGAAAGCTTAAAAATAATCATCATCATTAGCAGGAGTGCCATCATTAAGCAACAAGTTACACAGCAGTTCATGGCACTTTTTTTGGCAGCTGGTTAGTGAAACCCACAGTAACCACAATGTAACCCTCAATTCCACTGTAAAATACTTAATTGATGCCTTTGTCAGTGACACACAATTCACTGTTTTATCTAATATTTTACTATTTATTTGGAACAGTATATTTCAGTGTGTTGATACACAATATTGCCAAAAGTATTTGCTTGTTTGCCTTCACACTAATAGTAACTGAGTTACATCCCATTCTTGTTCCATAGAGTTTAATATTATGCTGGCCTACCCTTTGCAGCTAAAAAAAAACAGATGCACTAAAATGTGTCAAATTAGTCAACATGTTAGCAGTTGCACCATCAACAGTTATACTAGCAACAACTAATATAATGTCCTTGCAGTCACAAGAGGCTGCTGTTGCTAGCACAGCCATGGAAAAGTGCAGCAAAAGACAGAGCAGTCCCAACAAAAGAGTGGCCCTTTTCCTGATGTACTCATGGATTATTTGTTGTTGTTTCATCCTGGATAGTTGTTCTGACACTCATTGGTCCAAGGTGTCCTTCTTTCCATTAGTGTAGTCTCAGGTTGGAAGACCTGAATTCAATGATTTGGACAGTTGATTTTTGACTTTGCCTATATACTGTATTTTGGTAAAATGATGCCTATGTATACCTGCTGCAGGTGTGCCAATGGAACAGATTCTTCCAATTCAAGAAAAGAAGCTGACTCTGCTTAAAAACAATTGAAAACAAATAAAAGTCCTTATGTTTAATAAATGCAGAAATTACTACTTGATCTTCACTTGTTCATTTTCCTTCACAATAAGGATAATACATGCATTACATTACATTCACCCTTCTTTCCAAACATCCCCGACAAAGTGGGAGACATTTAACTGCGGTTATAAGAATAAACATAGCAGCCATTTCTCAGTATGTTTTATTTTATAAATTGGATTGTTACTAAGCAACTGAAAAAGCCTCATGTATGTTAACAGGGGGAAATTATATTTGCTGAAACACTTCATTACAATCACAGCTTGTTGTCTTTAACTGTCTCAGAGTTTTCCTTGCTTTGGTGTATGGGGACTTCTCAAAAACATTTGTTTGTACAGTGAGAGAAATAATTATTTGATCCCCTGCTGAAAATGTGAGCTTGCTCACTTAAAAAAAATGAACAGTCTCCAGTTTGTATGGAAGTTTAATTTTAAGTAAGTGAGACAGAAGTTGATCACCAGTTTTACACACATTTCAGGAGGGATTTTGGCCCACTTCTCTTTGCAGAAATTCTCTAAAGCTTTTAGTTTTCTTGACTCTGACTTGGCAACTTGAAGTTTCAGCTCCCTCCACTGACTTTCTAAAGGGTCTGGAGACTGGAGACTGGCTATGGCACTCCATAAGCTTAATGTGCTTCTTTATTTAACCATATACCTCTTTTGTTGCCTTGCAGTATGTTTTAGGTCATGCTGGAAAACCTATCCATGACCCATCTTCAGTGTTGTGGGTTAGGGGAGGAGGTTCTTATCCCAGATTTTATGCTACATGGCCCTGTCTATTAACCACTCTGTGGTGAAGTTGTCCGGTATCCTTAGCAGAAAAAACAGACCCAAAGCATAATATTTCCACTTACATGCTTGTCTATGGAGATGGTGCTCTTTGGTTTCATCTGAAAATAGAACTTTCTTCAAAACCTCTGAATCATTTAGATGTTTGCTGGTGAAATAAGGACGGGCCTGCACATGTGCCTTCTGGAGCAGAGGGATCTTGCAGAGCTGCAATTAATTAAAGCGATAGATGATGAATTTAAGAAAAGAATTGCTCTTTCAGCTTGTTTTTTTTTTGTCAGCCTTCCCTACAGTTTTCTCTTCTAGCTTGGTTCATCATGAATTGGTGGCAAACTACAGCCACTTGTTTTGGGTGAAAGGATCACAGCCTGAACTGGTGCCATACATGCTGCTGGCCCACATTGATGTAGTACCTGCTTCAGAGTCACATGGTTGGGAAGCACCACCATTTTCTGCAAAGGAGATCGATGGCTTCATCTACGGCAGAGGAACCATAGATGACAAAAACTCTGTAATGGTGTGAAAACATATTACTTTTGTGTGAGCTTACTTTTAAACAGACTTGAGGTATATTTGACTAAACTGCTGTTTTATTTCTTCTAGGGAATACTTCAGGCACTGGAGTACTTGCTGTTAAAGGGCTATATTCCACTCAGGGGATTTTACATTGGTCTTGGTCATGATGAAGAAGTATGTTAACAGTTTCACTATGACATTACAAACTTAAATGGGATTGGAAATATCACATTTTAATGGCTGTGCTCTTCAAAATCTCTTTTTTAAGATCCATGGTCTCAATGGAGCGATGAACATAGTGCGTGTTCTGAAGCAACGTGGTGTCCAGCTATTGTTTGTCATGGACGAGGGCCTGGCTATACTTGATGGAATCATTCCTGGTCTTGAAGGACCTGCTGCTCTGTAAGAACCTGTCTAAACATGTGTTGTGCACTTGTGTTGATCACATCTTATGTGTATGTGTACGATTTATGATTTGCAGAATCGGGTTAAGTGAAAAAGGCCATGCTGTTATAAAGCTTAGTGTGTCTGTGGCCCCTGGTCACTCCTCGATGCCTCCCAGGGAAACTAGCATTGGGATCTTAGCCACAGCAGTCAAAAGGTGAGAGGAACATTGTTTTTTAAACTATAATGAGTTCTGTTTAGCTTCTCTGTTCATATATTTCACTGCCTTGCATAATTTTACTACCCCATGTTTAAAAAGCTAGTATAAAAGATTTAACTGTGATCCTGTTTTCTCAGACTAGAGGACAACCCAATGCCGAGGTTATTTGGTTATGGCCCTGAAGGTGACACCTTTGAGCATCTGGCCCACAAGGTAGGGTAATCTAAATACTTCTTTACTAGTAGTATACTCATGTACTCATTCTTTACCAACTACTAATTCTTTGCCTTCAGTTCAGTTTACCACTAAAGTTCATAATGTCGAATTTGTGGCTCTTCTCTCCGCTCCTTAGCAGGTAATAACTGCTAAATATCATTTAAATATAAATGTTTTCTTGTGATTGGTTCCAGTGAAATAGACCAGTTTTTATGTTTCAGGATACTTGAAAGAAAACCAGTATCTAATGCATTTGTAAGGACTACCACAGCAGTCACCTTTTTTAATGCAGGAGTAAAGGTGCAGTGATTATTTTAAATTGAATGTAATTCACAAGAAGTAAGATTTTAAGCCTGTTACTTTTCTTTGTAAAAATTCAATATCTCCCTCCCTCTGCAGATAAATGTTATTCCTTCCCTTGCTGAAGCTTATGTAAATCTACGAATTCACTCAGCGCAGTCGGTACAAGAGGTAGAGTCCTTTTTGAGAATGAATGCCTTACTATGTACACTTTGACATGAATATGAGATGTGTGCTGTCTTTATTAGGTACTGGACATCATCAAGGATACAGTGGGCGACCAGCGAGTGAAGGTAGAACTTGTTAATGGATTTGACCCTCTACCCATCAGCGGTGCTGATGACAAGGCCTTTGGCTTCCAAATTATTAAGAAAACGGTGTTGGACTTGTTTCCAACAGTTACAGTTGCTCCAGGTAGGGTTCATACAGATTTGTAGACATTTTTATGAATTAGCTGGAAGCATTTTAAAGCATCTTTCGGGACATTATAAGTAATTTAATATCATATTTAAATGTGCAGGTATCTGTATTGGAAACACAGACAGTCGACACTTCGTCGACCTGACCAAAAATATTTATCGGTTTTTCCCGGCTTGGTTTAAGCCAGGTGACCCTGAGAGGTGAGAATTCAGCAGTTTTTAATACTGTCAAAATATATTTTCACCAAAAATGTCTGCAGACCTCAATTTAAAATTGAATAAATACAGTAAGAAGAATTCCACGTGCAGTGATTATTTCTCAACTCTAGAAACAGATCATGCAGCATGAATAGAAGAGGGGAATATATAAAATACTTTCTTGTTTCAGGTACCATGAATCCTTTTTTTTCCTTTGTTTCTCAGATTCCATGGCATCAATGAAAGGATTTCCACTAAGAACTACGAGGAGATGATCGTTTTTTACTTCAATTTGATCCAGAACTGTGACATTAGGAAGCTCCCTGAGCCCCACAGCTCTGTCCATGAACTCTAAGCAATTGACAACATTGGTGATGCATTGATATTGCACTAAATAACTTTTGCATTATAGAATCAGAAACTACAATTTTGCTAATTTTAAAGTGGGATGTACTTTTATCTTTTATATGGACTACTGACTCTTTTCAGTGATATGTGAGTAGATGGAGCACTGACCTTTCTGCAGTAAAATCGCTGTGAATTGGCTATCTAGAATTTTGCATTCAAGATTAAGTTTTGGTACTATATGCAGACTGATGTACTATTTTTTTCTGAACTTTATGGTGGTATGATATGATACAATTAACCAATTATTATATATTTTTTTTATTTTGGGACACTAATAGTAGTGCAGTCATAAAGATACATCTTATGGCTTTTTGATTTGGACCGCTCATAATGAATGGTGCTAATGACAGCACTACCTACAGGGATGCTTAATTTAAATAAAATACTGGACTTAATGTTCAAAGAATGCTGTGTTTTACTGGCTGACTCATTAAAATGATTCCAGATTTGTAAATGTGATTGAATCTGTGCACAATTTTATTTTTAATTACCCATCAGCCATAACAAAGGAGGATCGAGTGTTGTCATCAGCCTGAGTGTTGTGTCACCTAGGATTTTCAAAATGATTCCATACTTGCATGTACTAAAAATCTCAGATGAGTCTGAATCACAGTTACTTTGACCTAACAGAATTTTCCCATAATTATTTCTGATGAAACACAAAATGAAATTCCTTTTTAAACTTGTGCTATATACAGTACATATGAGGAATTTTACAACAGGTTTAGAATAAGTAACATTTCTGAAAGTGTGACAGTTTTATCCAGGTAGCAATCTTCCATCTGTAATAAAAAATAGCTTTAATGTAGAGTAAAGAAGACAAGAAAAGAGTTATTAATTAAAGCAAATGACACACAAGTGGTTTTGCACAAATTTGCGAATTACCTTTCACAGATGGAACGTAATGACCTTAAAACTTAAAATGCATTAACACAGCAGCCAAAACATGAAATCTTAAAATCTTAAGATGCTTGAAGTGAAGATCATTAGTAATTGCAGATTTTTACTTAGATTTCAAAGCGGATGTGATGGTTATTCCCTCAAGGCCCAATGTGACCTATTTGATACATGAGTTTTTACATTTTTAATAAAAAAAAAGATGTTGCAAATTAAAACTTTTATATGGAAATTCAATTTATTTAATTACTTTGAAAACATTTGTCAGACTGCTCAATCGACACTCCAATTAAAAAAAAACGATTCTGAATTTTTCATTTTGAAAATTTTACTTTTATTTAATTTATATTTTAAATGGTAAAAAATAAGTAATGAGATTTGTCTAAAACCAGTCCTATAACAAATGTCAAAGTCATTTTGGTCATCAAAACTAAGTACTTTTCAACTTTTCATCCAAAAGCTTTGATTTTGTTTTATTGATGAGCCAACAGAATGTACTCTGTTGTAGTTTTTCTTATTCTGTTCAACTAAAATATTTGTTCTGACTTAAAAGTCAACCCAAAGTGAAACCCAAAGTCACTCCTTTGTGTTTCACATATCTTATTAAAATTTCATTCATTTTTACAAATGTATACACGTTTCCAGCAACCAAAACCAATTACTTTTTAATATTTTCTACACAGAAACAGTGGGTCTTGCTTCATAGTTAGCATCCTCAAATGAATAATCTAATTATAATAATTATAATTAATAATATTTTATTTCATATGTTGCCAAACCTGGATTAGGTCACACAAGGGTTAGACTCCGAAGGCCAAACCTCAAAACAATAAAATTCAGATGAAGGACATGAATTTGTGCTTAAATGATCAAAACTGTCCAAATGTGGCATAACATTATACTGACCCATAAAAACAAGCTGAAACCCCGTCTGACTGACTGATTCCGTCACTAGCGAATTTCATTTGTGTCTCCTTTTATACAGCCTTTTTTCCTAAATACAGTACTGTCCAAAAGTTTTAGGCAGGTAAGAAAAAAATGCTGTAAACAAAGAATGCTTTCACAAATATAAATGATTGTTTATTGGCCCCATATGTATTCTGCAGCAGGACAACGACCCCAAATATACAGCCAAAATCATTAAGAACTATCTTCAGCATGAAGAAGAACAAGAAGTACTGGATGTGATGGTATGGCCCCCACAGAGCCCTGATCTCAACATCATCAATGTGTCTGGGATTACATGAAGAGACAGAAGGATGTGAGGAAGCCTATATCCACAGAAGATCTGTGGATAGTTCTCGAAGATGTTTGGAACAACCTATCAGCTGAGTTCCTTTAAAAACTGTGTGCAAGTGTACCTAGAAGAATTGATGCTGCTTTGAAGGCAAAGGGGGGGTCAATCCAAATATTGATTTGATTTAGATTTCTCTTTTGTTCATTCACTGCATTTTGTTGATTGATGAAAATAAATGATTAACACTTCCATTTTTGAAAGCATTCTTTGTTTACAACATTTTTTCCTCACCTACCTTAAACTGTTGCACAGAACTGTACTTTGTACGGTGGCCCTGAGAGGCCAAATGGACTGCAACTTCAGAAAACACTTGCAAAAAGAAAAATGCTGCAAAAAGAAAAATGCTGCAAAAAGAAAAACACCTGCAAAAAGAAAAATGCTGCGAAAAGAAAAAACACTTGCAAAAAGAAAAATGCTGCAAAAAGAAAAACACCTGCAAAAAGAAAAATGCTGCAAAAAGAAAAACACCTGCAAAAAGAAAAACACTTGCAAAAAGAAAAGCGCTGCAAAAAGAAAAACACTTGCAAAAACAAAAAGCGCTGCAAAAAGAAAAACACTTGCAAAAACAAAAAGCGCTGCAAAAAGAAAAACACTTGCAAAAAGAAAAGCGCTGCAAAAAGAAAAGCGCTGCAAAAGCACACACAACACAACGGAAATAGGAAAAAACACAACGGAAATGTTTCTGGGGAGACAATAACCGGACGGACCAGTTGACCAAAACATGCTAACAAGTGCACTGGGACTGGGAGACACTTCAACGAAGTGGAAGCAGAGCGGCCAAAGAGTAAACTTTCAAAAGTAAGTTCTGAATATTATGTCACTTATTTATGTGCAAATGTTTAATAACGAGGAACATTAAAACATTACTGTTGGCCACATGCCGGCAAAGTTATGTGACATTAGCGATGTTTGTACTTTCAGCGTTTACTTTGTTTTAAAGTCTTTACTTTATATGCCGTTAGATAGTCGACCTTAATCTTACAGAGAATGTGATGATTTTGTGGATAATTAAAGTCAGTCATATATCCACAAACACAACAAGCTGTAAGTCAGTGATGCTGCTCGGTTTGCAGTCCTGAATATCACGGCACCAGCAGGATTCACTGCACTGTTAATGTTAACTATGTTATATTGCTGCCTCTGTTCGGTGGTGTTGAGCCAAACGGACTTTAACGTGTGTTTGAACGAGCTGACGGTTCACTCATTGTAGCGACTTCCACAGTCGCTAGAGCCCGGGGATGGAGCCCGCCTATTTGCCTGACGCGCTGTCAACTTTAGCAATAATGCGAGAGGTGGAATTGTTTGCTTGTTTATTAAAGTGTTTACAGAGTAATGTCATCTCGAGATTTGGACTCTTACAACGTCACAGGCTCTAATGTAACAAGACGAAACATGTTGTGCAGCGGTCAACAAAAACTACGGCTACCCAGCCCTCCTCTCTGTCAAAATCAAAACCAGTGAATGACAGACTGACAACGCCCTCTTAATGTCACCGCTAGCACCCACGTGACTCCCATTACACATCACCATAGCAACCAAACAAATGAAAACCCAGTGATCATCAAAAAATTCAATACATTTAATTATCGTTCCTACACTCATTAAGCTGAAAGAAAGATGCTTTAATCACAGCAGTCACACATGTGTCCACTGTACCAGCTGGGAACTCTTCTTGTTTAGCACTCGTAATAACACTAAATCCTTCTGTTTGTAGCAGTGTATACACCTGAGACTGTCACCTGTATGTCTGTCCTGCACTCTGTCTCTGTTTCTTTCTCTCTGATTGTGGAATAAAAGTATGAACATGTATTTATAAGTTACACTTGTGTTTGAATCCTGCAGCTTATCACACATTTGATTTCCATGTGTGACGACTGCAAGTGTCCAGAGTGAGGACAGACTGAGGGACCCACTGCTGCACATCATCTGTGAGGCTTTGCATCCCCAATGATCCACCAGGACAAACTCAGCAGTGTGTGAGGAAGAGGAGGAGGAAGAGCCAGCAGCAGCTGACAGATGGAGAGAATAGACAGACTGTTCCCTGTTTGTGAATGACTGCTAGGAAAGTTTAGAATAACTAATTGTCTGTCCTGAATCAGTCTTATTAGGTAATGTTCAAATAATGTTATCATCCCAGTGTTTGCAGTGTGGGAGAAAGTACTCAGGGCCTTCAAGTTACACACTATGAAAGGCAGCAAGAAGTTTAATGTTCAGAAACCTAAAGTATGTATCAGCAGCTGAATGGAGCTAAAAATAATTGTTTGTTTCAGTTCTATGAAGCTTTGAGTATTTTGGATCAGTAGTACTGCTGTGTTTGTTGCATCATATTGCTGTAATTGTTTATATGCTTTATATATTCTGAGGTAAGTTGATCTATAGTGTTACATCATATTCTATAAGGATGTTATGTGTTTGTAGACTTTCTGCCCAGTTTGACCCATTTAGCAGAAGTCAGCCTTTTTAAGGCTCTGATATCTATTCTGTATGACTTAAAGCAGTTATGACATGGTCTGATTTTCTCACCCAATAAAGGAATATTTCATATATCAGTCTACTCTTCATTCTATCAGAAACAGTTATCACAGCTCGTACATTTGCTTCTTCCACACATATATGTAAGCATTGAGCCAAATTTAGTAATGCCAACATATTAAAAGAACAATAAATTAAATCGACGGAGGCTAGACCGTCCCATTTCAGACCCTGAATTGGGAAACAGTCCCTGAATTGCTGTATCCCAATTCAGGGTCTGCAGCCTTAAAGTACGCAGCCTCAACGGTCCTCAAGGGCCGCGTACTCAAAGACCGCTAAGGCCGGAAGTGTGAGGCTTGTGAAATGGGACGGTCTAGCCTCCGTCGCGCTGCCCAGGTTACCTAGCAACCATGATAGCGGGAAACGTGTGGTTGACAGAAATGAAGGAGAACATATTTTGTTCGTTTGTTTGTTTCTACACGAGCTTTGTGTGATTTAATTTATTGTTCTTTATTTATTTATAATGGATATAAATGATAATAAGTCTTGTTCTTTCTGTAATGGGAATATTGATTCGACAGAACTTTTATTTTACGAATGTATATACTGTAAATCCCCGTGGGACGATGTGCACTACTGGCTTTTCCCAAAGATTCCAAACTTACTTGAATTTTCTAAAAATGATATTATTTTTGAATCTCTAAGAAAAGAAAATAAACTTGAAAATGTCTTAAATGTGATAATTATTATGGGTTCATTCATAAATGTCGATTTCTGAAAACTAAGCCATATTTTTCACTTTTCACGAAGAACTCTGCCTCTTCTTCTCATCTGTAAAGTTTCTGGACAAAAAACAAGCTGTGGATCTGCATCACATGGTTAATGAACTAAAGCTTTTAGAAAACCCCTAGGTTATAAGTGTATTTCTTGTCTTTTAATTTTCAATTTAATTTTTATTAATTTTACTTATTTATTTCTTTAGTTACTTATGTTTATATTATTTTCATTATCTGTCTTTTATATTTTGAAATACAGGCTGTTCTGGTATTATCTCAAGTTGGAAAAAGTCTCTAAAATGTTGCCATATTTGTTGTATTTGTTACATTTGTTTAATTAATAAAAAACAAACAAACAAAAAAATTGTGGAGCTCCACAGTAACTGGAAACACGTGACCTCCACAGTAACCGGAAACATGTGACTTCAAATTTGAACACAATTACGTTGCACAAGCTGTGTCTCAATATGTGTGCTTTTGTGTACACAGTACATATAAAAAGTTTGAAATATTACTCTTTCTGGGTCACAAAATAAACTTTTAGGACATTTTCAGGTGAGAATGTAGCTGTGCAAACTTCAAATATCTGCTCGATTTATCAAGACATCACACATTTGCCAAAGTGGGACGACGTTTTCGGAGACGTCTGTTATCCATCAGCTTGATAGCTGACCTGGGAGGTCAAGGCTCACTAGACTGAGCGAGAACAGCGGACATCGTTTTCAAACCCCTCCTGTGGTCTTTCGCTACTCAGGTTAAACATGATATATAAGTCAATTAGATAATTTAAACATTTTATTGTTCTTTTTTTTTCAGTGTTTCATTTGTTCCTGAGCAAATCAGTTTGGCTTAGATTAAAGTTAAGCTTTATAACTGGACTGTTTTATTTAATACTGAAGTCTTAGTTGTAGAGCTGTCAGTATACTTTAAATTTCACCTGTTATACCGCCTGATGTAAAATGTTCTGTTCTTTTTTAAACAGCTGACTCTGAATTAAATATAACATTAAAAATATTTAAATTCAAGAGGAAACGTTTTCACTGGGAGCAAAAACAACATGTTAATGCGTGGAGATCCTGACGGCTGCTCCAAAAGTAATCCGATTATATTTTAAATATTTGTTCAATTCTCTTCCAAACCCCAGCTGTCTATTGTAAGGGTCAGTGTCTATTAAAATAAATATAAAAGTGTTCTAACATCTCACCTCTTTCTTATTATTCAGGCATACATGTATACTATTTTTATTAATAGAGAGATTAAGCTTGTGTTTTCATACATGCAGTAATTGTGCTTAACTGTATGAAGCTCTTTAGACATTATGGAACAGATCATACATAAAAGCAAATTTTGCCAGAGTGCTTAAAATACTTTTTAAAAATTATGTTTAAAAAACAAAAAAAGAGAGATGATCAAAAACATAATGTGTAATTTCCATTGTAAATATTAATCACAGTTAAATTAAGAGGGGATGGCAGTAAAAATTCAGGAACGGTGATGTTATCAAGTATGCTGCTGTTCCAATAGACTATGTGCACCTTAGCATATGCTACTTCCGGTGGGGAAACTCCTGTAGGGCGCTTCGTTTCCGGTGTGATATTTGCATCTTGTTTATGGTCGGGTTTTCCAAAAAAAGTCAAGTGGCGATTTACATTTCTCAAGGTGTCTTGGGCATTTACTGAATATATCTGTAGATGATGTTCATCGACTTGTCGATATTTTCCCCTCGCGCCTCAGAGCAAAAGAGAGAAGGGATTGAAATTTCTCAGTATTTGTATATAGAGTTCCCTCGTTTATCGCTGGTGTTGTTCTAAAAATAACCAGCGATAGGTGAAATCTGCGAAGTAGCCAGCTTTATTTTTTACAATTTTTAAAAATGTTGTAAGGCTGTAAAACCCATCACTACACACTTTATACACTTTTCTCAGAAAGGCATGAACAGTTTCACACTTTTCTCTCTTGTTTAAACTCTCAAAGCTCAAACCTTCGTAAAAAAAAAAAAAAAGTCCATTATAGAATGAAACCAAAGATCAAAACCTGTTGTCAGTCCCAAACATTTATTTGAGAAATAAACATACAATATATTTGTTTTTCTATAAATAATAATGACAGATTTTAGAACTAACGAATTTAACTTTAAGCTTAATTGCTTAATTTAAGCTTAATGCACCTTATAATCCGGTGGGCCGTATGGTTAAAAAAAAATAGGGTAACTGCTACCTTCCTTTAGCATGTCCAGAAGTCCAACTTTTTGTGTGATGGTTAGCATCTTCCTCTGCCTTTTGGACGCTACTGCAGGTGCCTTTGATGGTGCAAAACGTTTCGTCGGCATTGTTGTGTTTGTTGGGGAGAAAACTTACAAACATACAGTACAGCACTTCAGAGTCGCACTGCTAGTGATCGATGTAGCGATTCTGTACTGTACAGGAGAGCGCGGCAGGGCACGGAGGAGATCGACAATGATCTACAGCCGATCGGGACGCAGAACACAATGTGCTTTAAAAAAAAAAAAGCATGCTAAATTGCACTAAAAGAATCCGCGAAACAGCGAGGCTGCAAAAGGTGAACCGCGTTATAGCGAGGGACCACTGTAATTGTAAGTAATAAGTCACAACATACCCTTCGTAAATACTAATATATACAGACCCTTACCTGCAATCATTCATGTATTTTTTTTTATATCCTGTGGCTTTTTTTCACGGTTTGTTGACATGCTGTGTAGGTGTGTACTGATATCAACATAACGGGGAAACATCTGGCTTTGACTATTGTTCACCTGTAGTTTGAATGAAAGTCCGGACTCACGTACTTTAGAATTGAGAAAGGTCCTTTGTTTTTGTGTTGTGTCCCGTATTGCAATATGTTGGACATGTTTCTACCTAGTGTGGAAGTCATGGGTTTCAGGTTACTGTTGAGGTCATGTGTTTCCAGTTACTGTAGAGCTCCACAGTGGCTGCAGTGAGATCCTTCGCTTTGTCAATATAAGACAGGCTACAGGCCATCTTGAAGGGCTGCTGGACTGACAGCAAATTGGTTCATTCTTATTACTGACACTAAATTACCCAAACATTATCTTAGTCCAACCAGTCCCTCAACAATATTCCACCTTGTAGAACATAATTAAATGTGGAAGAAGCGTTGATACAGATAGACAAACAAAAAGAAATAAAAATGTGGGACTGAAAAGCTAAGTGAGAAAAAGAAAAAGAACTTGAAAACAGATGCAACAAAATGTGTCAACAGTAATACTAGTGCGGGGTGGCTGTAGCTCAGGTGGCAGAGCAGGTCAGCCACTAATCAGAAGGGCCCCAGGGCACTGATAGAGCTTTACAGCACTGATAGAGCTTTACAGTACGCTTTACTTAGTCTTTAGGGACGCTAAAGACTAAGTAATAATAAAGCACTATACAAATGCAGGCCATTTACCATAGCAGCAGCTAATCTAAAGTCCTTGTAGTCACAAGAGGCGGCTGTTGCTAGAACAAGCCAAGAAAAGTGCAGCAAGAGTGGACCTCTTCCTGATGTACTCATGGATTGTTGTTGTTTCATCCTGGATAGTTGTTCTGACACTCATTTGTCCGCGGCATCCTTCCTTCCACTTAGCTTAGCTTGAGGTTGCTGAACTTTGGGTGAAACCCTCCATGGCAAGGAACTTCCTTGTCTTGATGTCAGTAGCTTCTATTTCCTCCTTTGGCCAGCTGATTATCTCAGAATGGTATCTCACAATCGGCAGGACATGTATAATAAAGTATAGGGCTGATACTTTATTGATTTTTCTTCCCAGTCCAGGCCTGCCCAAAGGTGTTCTATTTGGTTGGAAGAAGGTCTTCCATCTTGGACTTGCTCATCCATGACTTTATGGGTCTTTGCGCACTGGTGTGCAGTCATGTTGAAACAGGAAAGAGCCATCTCCCTGTTGGGAGCACAAGTGTTCCTTTCACTTAAACGAAGGGACCGAGCCCAACTCCTGAAAATGCTCCAAACCATAATACCCCCTCCACCAAACTTTACTCTTGGTTTGTGTCAGTCAGACAAGTACCATTCTCCTGGCAACTGTCAAAGCCAGATTCCGACACATCAAATTCACCAGGGAGGATATGAAAAGTGGCAGGTTAGTCTTCTTGGACTGTGAGATTTCCATCAGTAATAGGGAACATCTAAAAGCTGATGTGTACCGGAAATCTACACATATGGATCAGTATTTAATGTTTGACTCTCATCATCCACTGGAGCACAAACTGGGTGTCATCAGGACGCTACAACACAGAGCGAACACCATCCCCACAGATTCAGCAGCCAGGGAAGCAGAACAACATCACATCAAGAAGGCTCTGAGTAACTGTGGTTATCCCAGCTTGACTTTTGTCAAAGCTGGGAAGGCGCCTAAAGAAAGCACCAGCTGATCCAGGAGAGAAGGACAAGTGCTGCCTAAGCGAAAACCTGTAGTGATCCCGTACGCGTCAGGAGTACAGTTGAGACACATTTTTTCTAAACACCACGTCTCTGTGGCTTTTAAACCCCAAAATACGCTGTGCCAAAAATTGGTCCACCCCAAGGATCGGGTCCCCCGACACAAACAGAGTAACATAGTGTTAAGTGCCAGGAGGATTGCCAGGATTTATACATCAGGGAAACCAAACAACCTCTGGTGAAGCGGATGGCACAACACAGAAGAGCCACCTCTTCAGACCAAGACTCTGCAGTCTATTTACACCTACTGGCCAGTGGACAGTCTTTCAATGATGAGGATGTACACATCCTAGACAGGGAGGAACGCTGGTTTGAGTGCGGAGTCAAGGAAGCCATTTATGTGAAAAGGGAAAGACCATCTCTGAATCGCAGAGGGGGCTTAAGAGTACACCTTTCACCATCTTACAATGCTGTGACTGCAGCCATTCCCCAACTCTTTGTGAATGGTATTCATGGCCATTGATCAGTGGTCTTTGATCAGTGGTTGTTGATCAATGGTCATGAGAATTTGCATAATTATGATGAAGGTGACCTCCCAGCCCATTCCTTCATTGGGCTGGTTTCAGTCATTATGCAAATGTACTGTTTATAAGATTGGGGAAACCTGCAGTCATCCAAGTGACTTCTTCAGTCTCAGCTGAGTGACGAAACGTTTCTCCCACTGAAAACGCTACGTCCAGATGAACAGAATCAACTTTTGGAGGCTCAGCGTCTGCTGTTCACATGACTGTGGAATATTTAGTAGCAAGGACATTTCACGACTGAACTTGCACTGGAATTCACTGAGGTCTTGAGATCAACTCATTCTTTCACAAATGTTTGTAGAAGAAATCTGCATGTCTAGGTGCTTGATTGATTCTATAGCCACAGGTGCATAAAACCTGTGGCCATGGAATTGATTGGAAGACCTAAATTTAATGATTTGGATGGTTGATTTTTGACTTTTGGCAATATAGTGTATTTTGATGCCAAGTCATGTAAGGAAAAGAAGCTGACTCTGCCCCAAAACAATTGAAAAGCTAATCTTTTCAAATAAAAGTCCTTACTTATAAGAATTGCAGATGTTGCTGCTTGGTCTTCACTTGTTTAAGTGGAAAACTGCCAGTTTTTTCTGTGTGGGAAAATGCTAGTAAATCACGTTACTATCTTGTTCACGTGAGTGAACAAGATAGTATCGAGTGATACTCGAAGATGTTTGGATCAACCTACCAGCTGAGTTCCTTTAAAAACTGTGCGCAAGTGTACCTAGAAGAATTGATGCTGCTTTGAAGGCAAAGGGGGGGTCAATCCAAATATTGATTTAATTTAGATTTCTCTTTTGTTCATTCACTGCATTTTGTTGATTGATGAAAATAAATGATTAACACTTCCATTTTTGAAAGCATTCTTTGTTTACAACATTTTTTCCTCACCTGCCTTAAACTGTTGCACAGAACTGTACTTTGTGATGGAAAAAGATGTATTACAAAGATGTCTCTGGATGTTATAAATGGGCATATTCTTTTTAGAATCAGATCCGATATAATTGTAATGCCAGTTGGATTAGATGTTGCGTAATGTTCATAAATAATGTAAGTAAATATAATGTGGAGATCACAAGAATGAATTAAAACTGCAAGTATCAAATCTACACTATCAGTGTTACAGAAGGAAATGCAAAGACAGTATTTTTCCATAAAGGCAGGGATTGTTTGTAAATCCAAATATAGAAGAGTCTCTACGGCCTGTCACAGCACTTACAACAGTCTTGAAAGACTAAATTAGCTGGGCAGTTTTGGATCCATGCGATGCCATTGGCACAGGTACAAAAAGAACCTGGAGCGTCAGGTTTGGCATATAGCCCACCAATTTCTGTACCACAGAAGTTGTCAGTAATTGTAGTAGTGATTGATGGTCTGGGATGAGGCAAAATGTGATCCTTATTTGTTGATGTCTCTTGATTCAGGTTTGTGTGAGCAGTTGGAAGTGGAGGAAGATCTGTAGAAACAATAGCTATAAAGTTATAATAATAATAATAATATTACTAATAATAATAGTAATAATTATTATTATTAGTTCAACAGAATGTGGTTTTCTATGTGATTATTTTGCCATTGTGGTCTTGTCACTATAAAAGTGATGCTGGACTAATTTTAAAATTGTCCATTTTCTTAAACCTAATTGTAATATTGCCTTTTCAAAGAATTTGTCACTGTTAATTTGGGTTGAACCCAGGACTGTATAGGCGTTGGCTGAATAGCAGTGGTGTTCACCTTGGGGTGTCGGTCAGAACACACAGGACGCACAGATAAAGGTTATACTGTCTTTACTGTGATTCCTCAGCTTAACAGCACAGTACAGCAACACAGTAATGCAACCGCAGGCTTACAGAGTGGTGAGGGGTGTGGGTGTGTGGTCTGTGAACAGAACATATACAGAATACTGAATGTAATAAACATCTAAGTCATGAATTATGATTCATTAGCGTTCTTCGAATCTAACCAGAACTACAAATGGGAATTCCTATATGAACATCTACATGCACGAGTTTCATACACTACTCCCAAACCCTTACAGTACATGACATTGATTGCCAATACACCCAACAACAATATATCACAAACACCAAATCGTTTAGCTTACAGCTAGCATGTATGTAGCATAACAGGTAGCATTAGTAGCATGAACTAGCCACATAGCGAACAGGTCGATACACATTGCACTTCTACATCCACTAAATGTCTAATTGGCATAAAAGACTAAAACTGTCCTTTCCAGGCAGGGCTCCACGTCTACTCACAGTTCTTTAGCGACGCACACAACTCACACCGTGTGTAGACATCCCCTGCTGAGTCAGTCTGCCAGGTGGCTCTTGCTATGTGTTAGCTCCAACTCTGATCACTGGAACATGTGCTCAATAGTGCAACAGTGCTCTCTCTCCACAAGGGGGCTCCCACACAGCTGACAGCCTTTCCAACATAGCCGCCCCCAATTTGCGGTGCAAATTGGCCCCATGGAAAGGCTGTTTATACCAACGAGGGCTCCCCCACCTGGTCATCCTCATCCTTGATCGCCGGAAGCACAATCAGACGTAATATAGGCCGGGTGTATGTTTTGTCACGTATCTTCACCTCTGCTGTTCGGGTGTGGCCATCAGAACCAGTAAGAATCTTCGTCACTCTCCCAATCTGCCATGATGCTCTGGGTAGCTGTGGATCCACCAGCAGAACAACCGCTCCCTCTGTTATGTCCTCCATGGGTCTCTGCCACTTCATGCGAGTTTGGAGATTAGGCAAATAGTGTCTGATGAAAGATGACCAGAATCTGTCCACCAGGATTTGCGAATGTCTCCATCTTTGCCTCCCTAGCGCTTCTTCTTCGGGATACACTACCTGAGGTAGGGAGCTGTCAGGCCGCCCCATGAGCAAGTAGTTAGGGGTCACTGGATCGATGTCAGCTACATCCGCAGAAACATAACCTAGGGGTTTGGCATTCAGGATACCTTTGATTTCTGTAAGAACGGTCCTGAGTACTTCCTCACTCACTGTTTGAGAGCCAACAGAGGTGTATAAGGCATTTTTGATAGAGCGGATTTCTCTTTCCCAAGTGCCTCCAAAGTGGGGTGCTGCAGGTGGGTTGAAGCGGAAACGAACCTGCTGCTTAGCCAGTTTCTGCTGGAGGTCTGGACACATGATGGAGAACGCCTGCTGGAGCTCCTTTTCCCCTCCTTAGAAGTTTGTCCCCCTGATCCAAGTAAACTTCTGCCGGTTTCCCTCTTCTCGCAATGAACTTTCGGAAGGCCATCAAAAATGAGTCAGTGTCGATGGATGTCAGGATGTCAGTGATGACGTGAAGAATCCTACTTCCGGCCTAAACTCCCCTGTGTTCAATATGCCACAATGCTGTGTTCCTCGTTATTTTAACCAATCTGGTTCAAAACAACAGTCTAATCTGTCATTTTACCAGTTTCCTTGTGAAAAGAGAGAGAAGAGGAAGTGGCTGAAGTTGATAAGGTATGTTACAACTTGTAAGTGAATGAATAAATTTGTAAGATAAGAGCAAGTGGGCTCTTACTTTAGTTAGCTAATATAGCTGGTGATGAACAATTAAAACCCGCTACTAAAAGACAAACTGGCTTTTACGAGTAATTTTACTTATATAGACAATGGATTTTATTGTGTTTTTCTAATACAAAGATGTTGTTGCAAGTCATTTTTATTTCTCCAAGCAAAGATTGAGAGCTAAGGGTCACTTCGCTATATATATATATATATATATATATATATATATATATATATATATATATATATATTAGTTAGCTTTCGACGCTCAGAGGAATAAAAATTACGTCCAAAAAGCGATGTCTATGTAAGAAAATACATTACAATCCCCAGCCTATGTGCCAGTTAATTACCAAAATAAAGACCTAACCAACAAATAGCTAGCAAAGGTTGCCAGTACTTATCTTTGGAAAGATGGAAAGAAAAGCATCTGGACTTCTTTAAGTTTCTTGAAGCTTCTCTCATCTGGATGAAAGAAGCTTCTCTCTATTATTTATCTCTATTTTTTTTCTATTAATCATAACTAATCGAGGGCTACTGTATGATCTGAAATTTCTCTCTGCCTTTTTAAACACTTCCACAGACGTGAAAACTTCACCCCAAACTGCAACTCAAGAGTCTGCAGTTGGCACTTCCCTCAAGGAAAAGGTCCCAGTTATTGGTGAAAATCAGAGTGAAAGATCAGATGAGCTACATCATTCCAACAATGCAGATACACAGACAGCTACTGCAAGTTCCACAAGTTCTTCCAAAAGTGATGATGCCCCTAATTGACCAGTTATTTCTAACCCTGATGAAGCTCAAACTTAATTTTGGTCATGCAGACCTTTCAACAAGGTTTAACTACAGCAGAGCCACAGTAACTAATATTTTTACAACAATTGTTAGTGCACTGTATGACATTTTGTATGTTGGCATGCTGGAAAACAACATTCCCTCGAGAGCCAAGAATCAAACATCGCTGCCAGAATACTTCCAACCATTTCCTTACTGCACGATTGTGCTTAACTGCACAGAAGTTTCTGTTTCTAACACAGAGAGACTTGACACACAAAGTCATTTGTACAGCCAGTACAAAGGACGGACCACACTAAAGGCTCTAATTGGTGTGGCTCCTAATGGTGTAATAACCTTTGTAAGCAACTTGCACGGTGGAAGTGCCTCAGATAAGGCCATAACAGCTGACTGTGGAGTACTGCAACATCTACAACCAGGTGACATGGTCATTGCAGATAAGGGCTTCACAATTCGGGACATCCTACCAGAAGGGGTCTCACTGAACATTCCGTCCTTCCTCACCAACGGACAATTCACACAGGAGGAAGTGAACAACAACAGGAAGATTTCCTGTGCAAGAATACATGTAGAGCATTCCATTCAAAGACTGAAACTTTTCTCAATTTTGCATCACATCCCACATCAGTTAAAAAAAAAATATTAATAAGATCTTGAAAGCATGTGTGTGTCTTACAAATTTACAAACACCTATTCTCCGTGAAATTGAATAAATTATACCTGTGAGAGTTCAGAGGTAAAAGTACATTGTGTCATTTTCTAACTACTTGTGGACCAGAAAACACAACTGTTGAATAAGTTTACTTTTATTATTTATAACTCCTAAGTGTTCTGGATTGTTTTGTGTGTATACTCAGGATGTTACATCATAAAAACAACTTATTTGCATAGTTTCAAATTGAGAATGGTCTCATTTGTGACTCGTAAAATGTTTTACTCTGTTTTTATCAATGGCTTGTTACATTTTTCATTCCATTCCAGCTTCCTGATTACTGCCTAGTTTTCTTGCTAAACATTTTCAATTAAAATGAAGAATACCAGACACATGTGTTACTCTTTATTTTCAGGAACAGTTTGTCCAAAACATTTTATTTTTTCAAATCAAAAATTAATATAATTTAAGAATTTATCTGAATATATTTACAAAGTTACAATGACAAAAAAATGTACAATTTACAAATATTTACAAATAGTTTTAAAATTAACTATAAACATTTGGACTGATAAATTAGTCATGCTGATATGAATTCAAAGCTGTGATAAAATATGGGGCAAAAAAACTTCCCGGTAGAACGTTTCCAACACTTCAATGTTAACAGCCCAAGTTTGTTCTCTATCCACATGCAAGATGAAAAAGTCACATGGAGTCCAAACAATAAAGTGACAGCTTTTCGCCCCTGTGAGATAGAGGTTGCCCTGGATCTGATGCCAGTAGTTGTGACTTTTTTAATACCAGGGAACCACTTGCCTCATCCAGCTGTAGGAAAAGGTCCTTACTTTCTGCAGCCTCCAATACAGTTTCGGTTCTGGCTGACCATGGGCATTTCACCTCAATGATGCACTCATTAGAGACAGTCCCATCTGGAGAACCACCAAGCAGGCCACTGTTAGATAAAAACAGTCCCCTCTCCTTGATAGCTGCACCAGTACAGTCAGTGTACAGCTGCTTGGCCTTTGGCTCATGAAGGATCCCCCAATCATATGTCTTTGGGGATGAAAATACAATTTAGTCATAAAGGAATTCTTAGATGCACAGACCCTTTTTACTAACAACTTACTTTAGATCCTTCTGTCAGGTTGTACTGTCCAAGCAGAGTCTTAAATAAGGAAGGGGGGTATGAGCGCCGCTGGACTGCACTCAGGACCAAACCGAAGTTGCTGGCTGTGATTCTCTTCTTGCGATAGGCTGACCTTTTATAAAGAAACACAAATTAAGAGACACAGATAACTAAAATTTCTTACTTAACACTTAATTAATTTCAAAGCACTTTCTTACCACAATGCATTCTTTGTTTGCCCAACTGTTGCTTCCTCGATCTGTTTCTTCTCTTCGTCAGACACAGCCAGTGATGCCAAGAGATAACGAGCCTTCTCTTCTGTTTGGGGAAATCCCAGGTTCCTAAGCACTTCATCAAATGTCTTGGCTGGTTTAGCCTAGATTTAAAGCAAAAGGATTTTAAAGGTTTTAATGGAACCAAGCAATTTTGACCACAGAATAGACAAAGTCAGGTACAGAGTATATAAAATACATGTAAAAAATAAAGTGGGGACAGTGGAAGCAAACAGTCTGATGTATGTAAAGTACATCAAAGTAAATATCAAAGTACCTGGGAGCATTCAGGACTCAAAATCCACCCCATCCCAGTAAAACGCTGCAATTTCGATAGGGATGCCACTGCCCATTCCTTGTCCTCCTGGGAGACAGGTCTTTGATTCCAGCTGAAAAATAAAATAAAAAATGCTTTTAGTAATCTAAATAAATAATAATTTTAGCATATAAAACACAATGCTTTTTAAAAAGTTAAGAAAATAATTATTATAATTATAATTAATTCAAAGAGCAAATTTTAAATAAATAACTGACCTTGTGTTGTTGATGGTGTCATCACAGACACTCTCTTGGCAGTAATTTCTTCTGCTTTGGATGATTTTACCCTCTTCCACACACATTCCACGTCAGTGCGAGACACATTCTTCTCCACCCAAATCAACAATGCCGCCGTATGATGGCACTTATCATTGCCAATCGGGCACTCACAGGAGCTGAACCTGACTGACTGACCCTCAACATGCACCTACATTGAAAGAAAGTTAATGCTTACCCTAAACATTCTAACAAACACTTGCAGCGCTGCTCTGTGTACTGGTACTAGGTTAACTAGGCTAATATAACTGGTACTCTGCTAACATTACTAACTCTCCAAAACCTCCATGTTATGTAGATTTTCATCTTCGTTTACTTCCACTGTTATAGCATTGCTGTACGTGTGTGTGCTTTATGAAATACATCAGAATACAGAATATCTCATGTTTAATCGTCGGCTAGCTAGCTTACTCCTAGCTCACCTCAACATTGTAAATCTTCTTTTTCATGGATGCCTGGACACTTCCCTTTATAATTCCGCCAGGGAGAACGGTTACACTGACCACTTTACTAGAGTTGAAGGAATTAAGACCCTTCTTAACCCTAATTGGTACTTCGCTAAAGAAGGAGGTAATCGTGAACAAAGTCACTGGCTCCGCCATCGTTGTTTCTTGAGGAGCACTTAGACCCGGAAATACCAGCAACGTCATCCGTGACGTCTGACTGAACGACCGGATATGAACGGCCCGAGTCATGAGGCACTTAAACAAAATGCCCCATTGCTTCTCCCTGCGTCTGCCTATCTTGATCCAGAAAGGACCAAAGCAGTCCATGCCAGTCGAATAGAAGGCAGGTTTGAACAGCCTGAGGCGGGCAGGCAGCAGGTCAGCCATTTGCTGGGAAGCTGGGTTTGCCCTCCACCTACGGCAATCCATGCAACTATGTTGGTGCTGCTTAACGGGCTCTCTACCTCGCAGGATCCATACAGTCCGCCGAAGCTCAGCGAATACTCTCTCTGGGCCAGGATGACCGAGATGTGCATCCACATCTTGAATAAGTAGTCTGGTATACACATGGGTGGGATCCAGGACCACAGGGTGTACAGCAGACAGATCAAGGCTCTCTGCTCGCCGCAGCCTGCCACCAACCCGGATCAGTCTATGATTGGCATCATTCTGCGGTGCTAGGCATAGCAGCCGACTGTTAGCCGGTATAGGTTTTCCTGCCAGTAGTATGTGGTAGTCCTCTGGGAAACAGTCCATCTGAATCTGTCTCAAGACCCGTTGCTCTGCCTCAGTGTAGGCCCCTGCAGTAGGTGAGTTACTCCCAGCTGTGTCACCCTGCATTGCTGCATTTTGAATCTCCTTAGCTGTGGCTTCTACTAATTCTGCCCATGTGTTGAACCGCTGGGCCTCTGGGGTTTGATTACCCGGGGTTGTGTTAGCCATATGGCATATGGCAGAGCGTTTTAGCTTGGTGCCATCCTCTGGGTCTGATGTACCCAACGATGGGCAGGAGGGCCACTGGTCAGGAGGTAGGAGGAGAAAATCTGGTCCTTGAGTCCACCTATTTGGGCTGGCCAGTTCAGTGAGACTTTTGCCCCTTGTGATGTCATCAGCTGGGTTTCTTGTAGAATCCACATATCACCAGTCTTTGGGGTTAGTAAGCTCTTGAGTTTCTGTAATCCTGGTGCCAACAAACACCTTGAAATGGCAGGATGTGGAATGCAACCAGTTGAGGACAGTGGTTGAATCAGACCACAGCGTACATGTGGTCACCTTGAACGTTAGCTCTGTCTGAAGTAGCTTTGCGAGCTGGGCTCCAGTGAGTGCAGCGCAGAGATCGAGTCTGGGAATAGATATCTGCTTCCTTGGAGCAACCTGTGATCTGGCCATGAGGAATGACAGCTGCGCATTACCATAATGATCTTCTGATCTCAGGTAAGCCACAGAGCCATAGGCTCGCTCTGATGCAATGCAAAAGATATGTACTTCTCTTGCAATGTCAGACTGATCCATGTGCAGCAGTGTGTAACATCGTGGCAATGTTAACTCTGATAAATGCACCAACTCCCCCTTCCATGTCTTCCACTGGTGCAGCAAATCATGAGGTAACTGGGGGTCATCCCAATCTCGATGCTTGTCCCAGAGTTGCTGTACAATAATCTTGGCCCTGGTGGTGAAGGGAATGATGAACACAAGTGGGTCATACTGACTAGCCAGGGTTCGATATATGTTCCTCATAGTGGGCTCTCCATAGTCAATGGGTCGGTGCTTGAGGCTGAGGGTGTCCGTCTCCCAGTTCCAGTTCAGTCCCAGGGTTGATTCATGCGTTTCTTGTCGGTCCTGTGACAGCCAGAGTTCCAGTTTGTCTGACCGTGCCTCGGATGGCAGATGACTAATCACTTCTGGCCTATTACTAGCCCACTGCCGAATTTCAAAGCCCCCGGAAGCCAGAAGCTGCCATAGTTTCTTGACCAACTGCTGGGCTTCTTCAATCGATGAAACACTCTGTAGACAGTTGTCCACATAGAAGCACCGTTCGATGGAGAACCTCACCTCCTCTCGTGGTTCACTATGCAGGAGGACATGCCGCTGTAGCGCAATGGAGGCACAGCAGGGACTACATGTTGTCCCAAAGGGAAGGACTTGCCATTCATAGCTGTGAGGGGGCTCATCCCGATTCATATTGCGCCAAAGAAACCTCAGGAGCGGTTTGTCTTCCGGGAGTAGGCACACCTGGTGAAACATCCCTTTTATGTCACCACTGATGGCAATGCTGTGTTCTCTGAAGCGCAGGAGCACTCCAACCAGAGAAGGGCTCAGGACAGGGCCAGGCAATAGGGACTCGTTCAGGTTAAGTCCCTTGTGTCGAAAAGAGCAATTAAAGACCACTCTATTCTTGCCATTGTGCTGGACCATGTGATGAGGTATGTACCAACTCTCTTGGCTCTGAGAGGCAACCTCCGGTTGCAGTTTGGCTACAAACCCAGAGGTCACCAACCTTTCAATCTCGTCCATATATGCAGCAGCCCTAACCGGGTCTTTGCTCAGACATCTCTCCATACTCCTCAGGCTGGGCAGTGTCGCTCCTTGGGTGGCCTGAAAAAGTGGTGCATCCTTCCTCCTCAATAAGGGTGTGGCATACCTGAGCACTCCCTTAACATCCATGCGCCTTGTTCTGGCCTCCAATATCTGAAGGGCTTCATGATCCTCCCTCGACCTTGTCACCTCCTTTTCACTTTTATATGGTAGAACATCCACTTGCCACAGCTTCTCCACATTCCTCTGGAGTTCAACAGATAGGGGGCTGCAGGAGGTATACAGACACTGTTGAGACTCTAACTGTGACTCAAGCGACTTTGCAGGCCCTTGCAGAGTCCATCCCAGTCGGGTTCGCATCGCAGCTGGCCCTCCTGGTGATCCAAAGCGCACAGGCTCTATAGGGTTTATGAGATGTGGGTGATCAGCCCCAATTAGCAACAGGGGTGAAACTCTGCTGAAGGTTTGTAGGGGCAAGTCCTTCAGATGTCTGTACCTTCTCTTGAGCATGGTAACTGGATATGAATGCTCAGCTAAGCCAAGCCGCTGGGCAGTGAAGGCATTAGCTATGTGGAAGGATTTCTGGGGCTCCATGATAGGGGACAGTGTGAATGAAACGCAGGCCCCATGTAACGTTTGGATATCCTGACAGATAGTTCTCAAGGCGAGGTCTTCAGTTGTGCCTGTTAGGCCCAGTTGCTGAGCTGCAGAGGAGAGCAGCAGGGTGCGGTCAGAGCCATCATCCAGGATGGCATAAGTGTCCAGAGTTTTGTCACCATTTCTCAGGAGAACTCTAATCACTTTAAGCAGAACACGTTTCATCTAGTTTCAAATGATCCATCAGTATCTGAAACTTGAAAAGCTCTGTCCCATCCATTGACAGCAGTTTGTCAAGTGTGATCTTTAACCGTGCAAACTCGCTTGGGTCCTTCTTAATGAGATCAGGAATACTTGGAGTTGGACCCCTGTATGTTTTCTCTTGTGCCATTACATGTGGTGGCTGGTAGGCTGGGGATGGATGAGGTTTATATTGCAATGATGTTGTGATAGGTCTTGGTACCTCGGCGACGGGCTGCTGGCTCCAGATGTTGGTGGCGGCTTGACTCTGGAAACTGGGATAAGCCCTAGCAGAAAACTGCTCCTGCCAAGGAGGCTTCAAATGTTGCTGAATGTTAGGTGGATGTTCAAACTGAAAGGAAGGTGCACTGTTGGGGAATGGCGGGGTTGGCCAACTAGCTGTCAGTGCCTGCTCCTTTAACAGCTGTAGTTCACCCATCATCCTATCCAATGTATCAATCATTGTAGTATCCTTGGGTGGAATACTCTGAGCTGTTGGTGGGCGAAAGTATGGCCTTTGGTATTCTTGTTGAGCATGGATGTCCTGCCTACTGTCATACTGCGGCCATGGACTCGTTCGTGCATCTATTCTATGTGTATGGGAACTAATTGTGGGGACACTGATGGGCTGCATACGTTGGGAGGAAAACAGAGGGGGTACATGTGTTGTGGGTGATCTCTGGTCCCGTTGCTCTGACAGGTAACCACCTCTGTCTGGTTCACGTGTTTGGGCGTAAGGCTGAGGTCTGCCATTCATACCATACTGCAAACCCGAAACCGCAGACATTTCCCATGGTCGATGGAAAGGAGAAGGAGGCTGATGGTTCAGGCCATCCCTACTGGACACAAGCTGCCGCATATCCTGCAGATCATTCGGAGAAGCGGTCCATTCATCCACGGTGTGTTCCCATCCAGGCTGACTTGTTGGGCTAGACGAGCGGGAGGTCTGTACAGACACTGCCGATGGCACGTACTGCTTTCGCTCTTCTAGCCCGGGTGCATACTGTGCTGTGTACGAGTGACAGTAGGATGTCATGTCTCGTTGGTGGCCCACCAAGCTCACCTCATAGTCTGCAAGGTAGGGGGGAGATTGTACTTGGCGCCTTGGGCGAGTTGATTCTGAGACATCTTCACTGGAGAAGAAACTAGGCTGCATCTTTAGGATCCAAGGAAAGCACCATCCGGCTCGAAGGACCAATGTTAATTTGGGTTGAACCCAGGATTGTATAGGCGTTGGCTGATTAGCAGTGGTGTTCACCTTGGGGTGTCGGTCAGAACACACAGGACGCACAGATAAAGGTTATACCGTCTTTACTGTGATTCCTCACCTTAACAGCACAGTACAGCAACACAGTAATGCAACCGCAGGCTTACAGAGTGGTGAGGGGTATGGGTGTGTGGTCTGTGAACAGAACATATACAGAATACTGAATGTAATAAACATCTAAGTCATGAATTATGATTCATTAGCGTTCTTCGAATCTAACCAGAACTACAAATGGGAATTCCTATATGAACATCTACATGCACGAGTTTCATACACTACTCCCAAACCCTTACAGTACATGACATTGATTGCCAATACACCCAACAACAATATATCACAAACACCAAATCGTTTAGCTTACAGCTAGCATGTATGTAGCATAACAGGTAGCATTAGTAGCATGAACTAGCCACATAGCGAACAGGTCGATACACATTGCACTTCTACATCCACTAAATGTCTAATTGGCATAAAAGACTAAAACTGTCCTTTCCAGGCAGGGCTCCACGTCTACTCACAGTTCTTTAGCGACGCACACAACTCACACCGTGTGTAGACATCCCCTGCTGAGTCAGTCTGCCAGGTGGCTCTTGCAATGTGTTAGCTCCAACTCTGATCACTGGAACATGTGCTCAATAGTGCAACTCTGCTCTCTCGCCACAAGGGGGCTCCCCCACACAGCTGACAGCCTTTCCAACAGTCACTGTACTTACATGCATTTTTTAAAAATGTTTGAAATGTATTTCAATAAAGTGTTTGCTTTGTATTTTGCAATTATTTTACTACTAAAAATCTAAGCGCCTTTTTATACTGCAGAACAAGCCTTTGCTGCACGTCGTGAGGGAGATTGAATGCAAGCTTTGTATATTCTTTCTCCCCCCGAATGGTGATGGTGATTTAACTAAAACTGAAATAAGCTCTTAAAACTGCTCTTTACATAATGTAGGTGTGACTTTCCTTGTCGGCCAGCAGGTGGCTCTAATGCAAATTCATACGGTGGCCCTGAGAGGCCAAACGGACTGCAACTTCAGAAAACACTTGCAAAAAGAAAAATGCTTCAAAAAGAAAAATGCTTCAAAAAGAAAAACACCTGCAAAAAGAAAAACACTTGCAAAAAGAAAAATGCTGCAAAAAGAAAAATGCTGCAAAAAAGAAAAACACTTGCAAAAAGAAAAACGCTACAAAAAGAAAAATGCTGCAAAAAGAAAAACGCTGCAAAAGCACACACAACACAACGGAAATGTTTCTGGGGAGACAATAACCAGACGGACCAGTTTCACGAACCAAAACATGTATGTATGGCTGTATCCCAATTCAGGGGCTGCAGCCTTAACGGTCCTCAAGGGCCGCGTACTCAAAGACTTTTGGGCTTCATTTCCGTACAGAACAGTCATTTAAGATTAGCTAGTAAATAACAATTAGCTAATGTTGTTCATGAGACTAAAGTCATCTCACTTTGGTAATGTAAATATAATATGGCCAATATTATATTAATCATTATTAGTTATTACAGCAGTGAACATGAACTCTGTGCTAAACACTGAGCTTCAGTAAAGATTCAAGTTGCATTTATTTATATTTCCTATCACCTTAAATCTTCACTTAAAGACAAGTATCTGTGACAGTGTATATATAGATGTATTATATATAAGAGACAAATATTGTTCTTTTAATATGTTGGCATTACTAAATTTGGCTCAATGCTTATATATATGTGTAAAAAGCAAATGTACGAGCTGTGATAACTGTTTCTGATAGAATGAAGAGTAGACTGATATATGAAATATTCCTTTATTGGGTGAGAAAATCAGACCATGTCATAACTGCTTTAAGTCATACAGAATTGATATCAGAGCCTTAAACAGGCTGACTTCTGCTAAATGGGCCAAACTGGGCAGAAAGTATACAAACACATAACATCCTTATAGAATATGATGTAACACTATAGATCAACTTACCTCAGAATATATAAAGCATATAAACAATTACAGCAATATAATGCAACAAACACAGCAGTGCTACTAAATACTGACTCCAAAATACTCAAAGCTTCATAGAACTGAAACAAACATTTATTTTTAGGTCCATTCTGCTGCTGATACATACTTTAGGTTTCTGAATATTAAACGTGTTTCTCCCTTTCATAGTGTGTAACTTGAAGGCCCTGAGTACTTTCTCCCACACTGAAAACACTGGAATGATACAATTATTTGAAAATTACCTAATAAGACTGATTCAGGACAGACAATTAGTTATAACTTTCCTAGCAGTCCTTCACAAACAGGGAACAGGCAGGAGACGTTCAAACCTATGCGTCCAAACTGCAAATGAATCGCGCATGAACAAAGCCGCTGCTCCCGCACTGACTGTGATGCAGTCAGTTCTTTTACTGTTATGTTACTGTTATGTTGTTTTGTGGACCACAAGGTTTTAAAATACTTAAAAACACACACACACACACAAAGTAACTCCACCAGAGTGCCTATTTTGGGTCACTTTTGCCGGTCCAAGCCCGGATAAAGGAGCAGGGTTGGAATTGTGACATTAAAAAAATCAATAATTGCTAAAAGATATAAATTATAAATGGATTTAAGACGTTTTTTACTGACATTGTCTCTCTTCCACGATGTTATTTCTCTCTCCAACAGCGTAGGTTACAATTACATTAGCATGACCAATTATGCAAATTAGGCGATGACGTCATTTAGCGACTTCTAGCGACTTTTATGACAGCCAATAGCGATTTTCCTTACTGTGGAGTTGGCAACTAGTAATGGGATTTCCGGCTCTTTTTAGAGACCCGGCTCTTTCAGTTCGACTCACTAAAAAGAGCTGGCTCTTTCGGCTCTTTTGTTGCTTTAATTAATTTATTATTAACAATAATATAAAATTATGCACAAAAGGAATTACTAACATAAAAAAAGTGGTTTTATTTATATATGTTTATATATAAATATATGCGGTGGCCCCTAGAGACAAAACACGTACAAACTCCAAAACACATTTCAAGCATGAACTGAACTTCCAAAGCAGAGCTACTAGATCACTTAAATTACACAATTGAAAGCATGTGTGTATTGTTTGTGTATTTATACACAGGCACTCATATATATTCAAATAATTTTAAAAAAATGTTCATTTACCACACACCAAATCCGGTCGTTGGTACTTGCTGGCTTGTGTAGCCACTAGGTAACAAAAGCTCAACACTGCGCCCAGCATCCTGGAGCACTTCTGTTGTCTTTTGTACGTGTTTTGGAGTTTGTACGTGGTTTTACATGTTTTGGAGTTTGTACGTGCTTCAGAGTTCGTACGTGATTTGAAGTTTGTATGTGCTTTGTCTCTAGGGGCCACCATAAATATACTTATATTTATTCACTCCACATAAAATGTAATAAATAAATCATATAATACAAAAATCAACTATTCACATTTCAACTTTTAACTATTTAAATTTTCAGCTTTTTCCTTTTACAAATTTAAAGTGAAACAACACAAAACACTGCAAACCACAACACAATTAAATATAAATTAAAATATGAAAACAAAAAGAACATGCATATTCTCTGTCATATGGACCTGCATGAATAAACTTTCTGAATCCTTTATCATCTGCAACTGAAAATAGTTGTGGATGATTTCTATACCTTTCTAATGTGACGTTGTTGTCCCTGGCTCTCTTTCTCTCCCTCTGGCTCTGTTCCTGTGCTACTGAGTGTAACTACCGCCCCTCCCCCCAACACCTGACGGCTTGCGATAAGGAGCCAGCTCCCGTTGTTCACGTCAAAGACCCGGCTCTAAGAGCCATTTCGTTCGCGAATGACCCATCACTATTGGCAACACTGTTCTGCTGTAAACACAACAACCGTTACAATGACTGAGTCGGGTTCAAAGTTAAGGATATTTAAGTTTTTAAAGATAATTATTAGCAGCTTGCTTATTACAGTCCTGTTATTTACAATAGCGGCTATCAGGACTCTTTCACTGGACGTTAACGCCGGACTTCAACTCGCACACTGGGAAAAGACGAATAACAAATCGCTCGTCATTGACCACCATCAGAGAGAGGAGCTCCTAGCAAATTTTAAAGGTATTCGGAGTCGTGTTGTAGTGGATGTAGATGGAGGTAGAGACACTTCTGTTTGGTAACAATTTGTCTCCATTTGTCCAGAGGCAATCCGCATCCCCACCGTGTCATTCTCAAAAACAGAAAGCAACACCACTGCCCTGCTCGAATTTGACAGATTCCTCCGAAAAGGTAAACCTGCCAGTAAAACGTGCTTAAAGTAACTTTATTTTATATACAGTGTTGGGAAGGTTACTTTTAAAATGTATTCCATTACAGATTACAGAATACATTCCCCAAAATGTATTCTGTGACGTATTAATCAGAGTAACGTATTCTGAATACTTTGGATTACTTAATATATTATCATGCTGTTTACAACTACGTGAATGTACTATTGCTGTGTGATTTATTACTGTTACTGAAGGTCCGCGGCTCCGAACCATAGTAAAGGGACCTCTGGCTAATACGGTGGGTTCTGTGTCAGGCTCGTAGCCGAAAAATAGCTTTACTTTGTTGGCTGGGTCAACACCCCAACTTTGAGGTGTTGAAAACACCCCAACTTTGAGGTGTTGAAAGGCTGCTCCAACGGAACTTATTGTTTTTGGAGGAAAACACGGACACAGTGTGCAGCCTAGTCTTAATAGCTTACTTACAACTGGGCTGTCAGCCACTCTTCTTGGCTGCAGTGGTTATTATTATATTTACATGCTTCCAGCTCCCGTTTTTGCTCGATGACAGCTCATACTTTTCCTTTTTCTCCCTCCCTCGCTCACATAACGGGTATGGCAGTCCATTCTCCCTGCAGCACGGACTACACTGCCTATGATGCTACATTCTTTAGAGCTATACCTGTAGAATACCACCTTAGCACAACAACAACAAAAAGGCCTCTCTCACCCAGGAAACACGCAGAGAGAGAGAGGGTCACCCTGTAACCATGGCGACCGTAACTCTGCTGCCTGGAACAACAGAACATAGCTGTCAAACAAAACCCTAACAGTCCTGACCCGTGATAATATGAAACAGGGAAGTACCGCTGTGTAATCCATTTATTTCAACAAAGTAACTGTATTCTAAATACCACCTTTTTAAACGGTAACTGTAACGGAATACAGTTACTCATATTATGTATTTTAAATACGTAACGGCGGTACATGTATTCCGTTACTTCCCAACACTGTGCTCAACGTGGAACTAGCTGATGGCTGTGGACGCTTGCACGCATGATTTGATCGGTCAGTTGTAGCAAACTCTAAACGTTAATGTAGTTTTTGTATGTCAAACTTGTATAGCGCTAATAAATGGATACAGACGCAGTTAGTGTTTGCTGTGCAGATGTACTTTGTTCCGTACACCTTATTCAGAATTGACCTTTACACGTCTTGCTGAGCCAAGGTATGTGGAAACGTTACACCGAGATGCACGTGGTTCAAAACACTCAAGTCACATCACTCATGACCCTTTGTCGACTAAGAGCACCTGGCTGCAGCCACTGTGGAGCTAACAGTCTAAAAAACTCTAAAATTAAGGAATTATTCACTAACGCTTTCCCCCCATATAGATCAAATCCAAATTCCATTTCATAACCGTTCTCCTGCGATCAAAAGAAAGAAATCAGAGCAAATTACCTAAAACTTCCCATTCCTCCAAAAGCTAAGGAGGTCCATTATGAAATACTCTCAGGCGTTTACCCTTCCAAAGAATTTCTCAGACATCGTTTTCCTATTGATAATAAGTCTTGTTCTTTCTGTAATGGGAATATTGATTCGACAGAACTTTTATTTTACGAATGTATATACTGTAAATCCCCGTGGGACGATGTGCACTACTGGCTTTTCCCAAAGATTCCAAACTTACTTGAATTTTCTAAAAATGATATTATTTTTGAATCTCTAAGAAAAGAAAAGAAACTTGAAAATGTCTTAAATGTGATAATTATTATGGGTTCATTCATAAATGTCGATTTCTGAAAACTAAGCCATCCTTTTTCACTTTTCATGAAGAACTCTGCCTCTTCTTCTCATCTGTAAAGTTTCTGGACAAAAAACAAGCTGTGGATCTGCATCACATGGTTAATGAACTAAAGCTTTTAGAAAACCCCTAGGTTATAATTGTATTTCTTGTCTTTTAATTTTCAATTTAATTTTTATTAATTTTACTTATTTATTTCTTTAGTTACTTATGTTTATATTATTTTCATTATCTGTCTTTTATATTTTGAAATACAGGCTGTTCTGGTATTATCTCAAGTTGGAAAAAGTCTCTAAAATGTTGCCATATTTGTTGTACTTGTTACATTTGTTTAATTAATAAAAAACAAACAAACAAAAAAATTGTGGAGCTCCACAGTAACCGGAAACACGTGACCTCCACAGTAACCGGAAACATGTGACTTCAAATTTGAACACAATTACGTTGCACAAGCTGTGTCTCAATATGTGTGCTTTTGTGTACACAGTACATATAAAAAGTTTGAAATATTACTCTTTCTGGGTCACAAAATAAACTTTTAGGACATTTTCAGGTGAGAATGTAGCTGTGCAAACTTCAAATATCTGCTCGATTTATCAAGACATCGCACATTTGCCAAAGTGGGACGACGTTTTCGGAGACGTCTGTTACCCATCAGCTTGATAGCTGACCTGGGAGGTCAAGGCTCACTAGACCGAGCGAGAACAGCGGACATCGTTTTCAAACCCCTCCTGTGGTCTTTCGCTACTCAGGTTAAACATGATATATAAGTCAATTAGATAATTTAAACATTTTATTGTTCTTTTTTTTTTCAGTGTTTGATTTGTTCCTGAGCAAATCAGTTTGGCTCAGATTAAAGTTAAGCTTTATAACTGGACTGTTTTATTTAATACTGAGGTCTTAGTTGTAGAGCTGTCAGTATACTTTAAATTTCACCTGTTATACCGCCTGATGTAAAATGTTCTGTTCTTTTTTAAACAGCTGACTCTGAATTAAATATAACATTAAATATATTTAAATTCAAGAGGAAACGCTTTCACTGGGAGCAAAAACAATGTTAATGCGTGGAGATCCTGACGGCTGCTCCAAAAGTGATCCGATTATATTTTAAATATTTGTTCAATTCTCTTCCAAACCCCAGCTGTCTATTGTAAGGGTCAGTGTCTATTAAAATAAATATAAAAGTGTTCTAACATCTCACCTCTTTCTTATTATTCAGGCATACATGTATACTATTTTTATTAATAGAGAGATTAAGCTTGTGTTTTCATACATGCAGTAATTGTGCTTAACTGTATGAAGCTCTTTAGACATTATGGAACAGATCATACATAAAAGCAAATTTTGCCAGAGTGCTTAAAATACTTTTTAAAAATTATCTTTAAAAAACAAAAAAAGAGAGATGATCAAAAACATAATGTGTAATTTCCATTGTAAATATTAATCACAGTTAAATTAAGAGGGGATGGCAGTAAAAACTCCGGAACGGTGATGTTATCAAGTATGCTGCTGTTCCAATAGACTATGTGCACCTTAGCATATGCTACTTCCGGTGGGGAAACTCCTGTAGGGCGCTTCGTTTCCGGTGTGATATTCGCATATTGTTTATAGTCGGGTTTTCCAAAAAAAGTCAAGCGGCAATTTACATTTCTCAAGGTGTCTTGGGCATTTACTGAATATATCTGTAGATGATGTTCATCGACTTGTCGATATTTTCCCCTCGCGCCTCAGAGCAAAAGAGAGAAGGGATTGAAATTTCTCAGTATTTGTATATAGAGTTCCCTCGTTTATCGCGGGTGTTCTTCTAAAAATAACCAGCGATAGGTGAAATCTGCGAAGTAGCCAGCTTTATTTTTTACAATTTTTAAAAATGTTGTAAGGCTGTAAAACCCATCACTACACACTTTATACACTTTTCTCAGAAAGGCATGAACAGTTTCACACTTTTCTCTCTTGGTTAAATTCTCAAAGCTCAAACCTTCGTAAAAAAAAAAAAAAAAAAGTCCATTATAGAATGAAACCAAAGATCAAAACCTGTTGTCAGTCCCAAACATGTATTTGAGAAATAAACATACAGTATATTTGTTTTTCTATAAATAATAATGACAGATTTTAGAACTAATGAATTTAACTTTAAGCTTAATTGCTTAATTTAAGCTTAATGCACCTTATAATCCGGTGGGCCGTATGGTTAAAAAAATAAATAAAAATAACCTTCCTTTAGCATGTCCAGAAGTCCAACTTTTTGTGTGATGGTTAGCATCTTCCTCTGCCTTTTGGACGCTACTGCAGGTGCCTTTGATGGTGCAAAACGTTTCGTCGGCATTGTTGTGTTTGTTGGGGAGAAAACTTACGAACATACAGTACAGCACTTCAGAGTCGCACTGCTAGTGATCGATGTAGCGATTCTGTACTGTACAGGAGAGCGCGGCAGGGCACGGAGGAGATCGACAATGATCTACAGCCGATCGGGACGCAGAACACAATGTGCTTTTAAAAAAAAAAAGCATGCAAAATTGCACTAAAAGAATCCGCGAAACAGCGAGGCTGCAAAAGGTGAACCGCGTTATAGCGAGGGACCACTGTAATTGTAAGTAATAAGTCACAACATACCCTTCGTAAATACTAATATATACAGACCCTTACCTGCAATCATTCATGTATTTTTTTTATATCCTGTGGCTTTTTTTTCACGTTTGTTGACATGCTGTGTAGGTGTGTACTGATATCGACATAACGGGGAAACATCTGGCTTTGACTATTGTTCACCTGTAGTTTGAATGAAAGTCCGGACTCACGTACTTTAGAATTGAGAAATGTCCTTTGTTTTTGTGTTGTGTCCCGTATTGCAATATGTTGGACGTGTTTCTACCTAGTGTGGAAGTCATGGGTTTCAGGTTACTGTTGAGGTCATGTGTTTCCAGTTACTGTAGAGCTCCACAGTGGCTTCAGTAAGATCCTTCGCTTTGTCAATATAAGACAGGCTACAGGCCATCTTGAAGGGCTGCTGGACTGACAGCCAATTGGTTCATTCTTATTACTGACACTAAATTACCCAAACATTATCTTAGTCCAACCAGTCCCTCAACAATATTCCACCTTGTAGAACATAATTAAATGTGGAAGAAGCGTTGATACAGATGGACAAACAAAAAGAAATAAAAATGTGGGACTGAAAAGCTAAGTGAGAAAAAGAAAAAGAACTTGAAAACAGATGCAACAAAATGTGTCAACAGTAATACTAGTGCGGGGTGGCTGTAGCTCAGGTGGCAGAGCAGGTCAGCCACTAATCAGAAGGGCCCCAGGGCACTGATAGAGCTTTACAGTACGCTTTACTTAGTCTTTAGGGACGCTAAAGACTAAGTAATAATAAAGCACTTTACAAATGCAGGCCATTTACCATAGCAGCAGCTAATCTAAAGTCCTTGCAGTCACAAGAGGCGGCTGTTGCTAGAACAAGCCAAGAAAAGTGCAGCAAGAGTGGACCTCTTCCTGATGTACTCATGGATTGTTGTTGTTTCATCCTGGATAGTTTTTCTGACACTCATTTGTCCGCGGCATCCTTCCTTCCACTTAGCTTAGCTTGAGGTTGCTGAACTTTGGGTGAAACCCTCCATGGCAAGGAACTTCCTTGTCTTGATGTCAGTAGCTTCTATTTCCTCCTTTGGCCAGCTGATTATCTCAGAATGGTATCTCACAATCGGCAGGACGTGTATAATAAAGTATAGGGCTGATACTTTATTGATTTTTCTTCCCAGTCCAGGCCTGCCCAAAGGTGTTCTATTTGGTTGGAAGAAGGTCTTCCATCTTGGACTTGCTCATCCATGACTTTATGGGTCTTTGCGCACTGGTGTGCAGTCATGTTGAAAGAACACTTGTGCTCCCTGTTGGGAGCACAAGTGTTCCTTTCACTTAAACTAAGGGACCGAGCCCAACTCCTGAAAATGCTCCAAACCATAATACCCCCTCCACCAAACTTTACTCTTGGTTTGTGTCAGTCAGACAAGTACCATTCTCCTGGCAACTGTCAAAGCCAGATTCCGACACATCAAATTCACCAGGGAGGATATGAAAAGTGGCAGGTTAGTCTTCTTAGACTGTGAGATTTCCATCAGTAATGGGGAACATCTAAAAGCTGATGTGTACCGGAAACCTACACATATGGATCAGTATTTAATGTTTGACTCTCATCATCCACTGGAGCACAAACTGGGTGTCATCAGGACGCTACAACACAGAGCGAACACCATCCTCACAGATTCAGCAGTCAGGGAAGCAGAACAACATCACATCAAGAAGGCTCTGAGTAACTGTGGTTATCCCAGCTTGACTTTTGTCAAAGCTGGGAAGGCGCCTAAAGAAAGCACCAGCTGATCCAGGAGAGAAGGACAAGCGCTGCCTAAACGAAAATCTGTAGTGATCCTGTACGTGTCAGGAGTACAGTTGAGACACATTTTTTCTAAACACCACGTCTCTGTGGCTTTTAAACCCCAAAACACGCTGTGCCAAAAATTGGTCCACCCCAAGGATCGGGTCTCCCGACACAAACAGAGTAACATAGTGTTAAGTGCCAGGAGGATTGCCAGGATTTATACATCAGGGAAACCAAACAACCTCTGGTGAAGCGGATGGCACAACACAGAAGAGCCACCTCTTCAGACCAGGACTCTGCAGTCTATTTACACCTACTGGCCAGTGGACAGTCTTTCAATGATGAGGATGTACACATCCTAGACAGGGAGGAACGCTGGTTTGAGTGCGGAGTCAAGGAAGCCATTTATGTGAAAAGGGAAAGACCATCTCTGAATCGCGGAGGGGGCTTAAGAGTACACCTTTCACCATCTTACAATGCTGTGACTGCAGCCATTCCCCAACTCTTTGTGAATGGTATTCATGGCCATTGATCAGTGGTCTTTGATCAGTGGTTGTTGATCAATGGTCATGAGAATTTGCATAATTATGATGAAGGTGACCTCCCAGCCCATTCCTTCATTGGGCTGGTTTCAGTCATTATGCAAATGTACTGTTTATAAGATTGGGGAAACCTGCAGTCATCCAAGTGACTTCTTCAGTCTCAGCTGAGTGACGAAACGTTTCTCCCACTGAAAACGCTACGTCCAGATGAACAGAATCAACTTTTGGAGGCTCAGCGTCTGCTGTTCACATGACTGTGGAATATTTAGTAGCAAGGACATTTCACGACTGAACTTGCACTGGAATTCACTGAGGTCTTGAGATCAACTCATTCTTTCACAAATGTTTGTAGAAGAAATCTGCATGTCTAGGTGCTTGATTGATTCTATAGCCACAGGTGCATAAAACCTGTGGCCATGGAATTGATTGGAAGACCTGAATTTAATGATTTGGATGGTTGATTTTTGACTTTTGGCAATATAGTGTATTTTGATGCCAAGTCATGTAAGGAAAAGAAGCTGACTCTGCCCCAAAACAATTGAAAAGCTAATCTTTTCAAATAAAAGTCCTTACTTATAAGAATTGCAGATGTTGCTGCTTGGTCTTCACTTGTTTAAGTGGAAAACTGCCAGTTTTTTCTGTGTGGGAAAATGCTAGTAAATCACAAGTTTCTTTTTTTTTTCTTTTTTTTTTTTTGCCTGTCCCATTTGGTTCTTTAGCCGTCAGAATTGTTGTCTGAAGACCAACAAGGATACCCAATGGATTTATTTTGCCAAATGGATCATCATGGCATTGCCGTATTGGTCCATTTGATCAACCTTTGTTTTTATTATTTATTTTATTTTATTTTCAGTTGTTACAGACGGGACAGACATGAGTGAGGGATAGGAAAGGGAGAAAGAAAGAGGAAGGAAAAGAAAAACAGAAGGGGAGAGGGACAGTGAGAAAGGGGGGGAAAAAAAATATCTCCGGGATCACCTGTTGAGAGAAAAAGAATAGAAAACAAGCAAAAAAAAAACAAAACAAAACAACATACTATACACAACACCATCGCATTAATCTAGCTAAGTGTAAACAGCAGTAAATACTAAATATTGAATGTTGTTGTGCAGCACGCAGGACAGACAGCGCACAATGTGCTTTGAAGTAGCAGCCAAGAAAGGTGTGATTTAAGTCTACAAACAGTGAACACCTGTGTGCACACCTGTGTGGATCGGCGCGCTTGTATTCAAATGGTTTCCCCATGTAATGGTCTGCAAGAGGATGTAGAGAGCCATAGCCCTGTCCCCCAGGGCATGAAGCAGGCATGGAGGAGATCCAGGCCCCAGACATCCAGAGGCCCCAGAGTGCAAGAGCCCAAGGAGGACCACCGGAGGGGCATCCGTGCCACCTTCATGGGAAGGGCTGAGGATCCCCAGACGAGGGGTCACCCAGTAGCCACCGGGCAGAAACTAGAGGGGGCTGCACCGGCGTGCCCGCCGGTTCCGCCGGCAGCCAGCTGTGCCAGAGTGAACCGAGCCGCAGGCACAGAGGCCGGAGGCCCGAGGGCCCTCCGCGCCCCGGAAGAGGCCTGACTGAGCAGCAGGCGCCAGGCCCCGCCAAGTAGCCACCGGGAGTGAGCTGGTACATACCTGAGCGCCCAGCCCCGGACACCAAGAACCAACAATGCACCGACCCCTGAGGGCATCAGTCACCGGCAGGGAGTGTGGTGAGGGGAGATAGGCCTCCACACTTGGAGGGCCTGGGAGTTCCCAGAGAGGTGGAGTCTAAGACCCGACCTGACATATAGACACAGACAAACAGGCACACACAGACACAGACATGCATTCCCACCCTCATGCACACATATACAAACACTCAGCACTCACCCAACGTAGGAATAAACGTAAATGGACATGTACACACAATCACACTCCCCAAACATACTCTATACCCCGGGTCCAGGTATCCTCGCCCCCAGAGGGGGAAACGGCACCCAGACCCAAGAGATGTAACCCTTCCCTCCGGGGTGGAGGCTAGCAGACCGCCCCAGGCTCCGCAGCAGCAGGGAGGCCAATCGGACAGCCAGCATCTCTTCCCAGCCCCCCCGCCCCGATGGCTAGCAGAGAACGGGGGTGTGTTAAGACCCCATACCCTCCTCCTCCCGCTCAAGTGTAGTGTTGCTGCGTGTTGCTCTAAAGTGTGTTTAAAACAAGGGAGAGCATGGTGCTGCTGCCAGAGAGCAGCAGGTGTTAGCACGGCCCCTCCCGAGAACCCTCAATGTCTACATGGATTTAAAATTGAGAATCACAAGTTTCTGAAATACTTAGACCAACCCATCGGAAACCAATAACAATTCTGGGTTCAAAGTCACATTTTTCCCCCCATTTTAATGCTCACTTTGAACTTTAGAGGCCATCTTGACCATGTCTAGATACCTGAATGCACTGACTCGGTTGCATGTGATTAGCTGATTAGATATTTGTTTTAATGACTAGCTAAACAGGTGCACCTAGTAAAGTAACCAGTGATTGCATTTGTAAAGCATTTGCTGCAATTTTCATAGCCTCCTCTATCAGTTGTTTTATCTCACTTGTGAAATGAAACTTTCTATAGTTCAATTTTAGCAGGTGACAGCTTGCGACAGTTTCTAAAATGTGCGATAGTGATTTTATTTACCATAGATCACCACTTGCTTGAAGCTGGAACCAGTAGATGCTTTTTGTAGTTGAATTTTTACTATAAACAACAAATCAATAAGTCATAATCATGAAAAAGTTATCATAATAAGACATGAAAGATAGGATGAATTTAAGATAAGAATTGCTCTTTCAGCTTGTTTTTAATTTTTTTGTTTTTGTCAGCCTTCCCTACAGTTTTCTCTTCTAGCTTGGTTCATCATGAATTAGTGGCAAACTACAGCCACTTGTTTTGGGTGAAAGGATCACAGCCTGAACTGGTTCCATACATGCTGCTGGCCCACATTGATGTAGTACCTGCTTCAGAGTCAGATGGTTGGGAAGCACTACCATTTTCTGCAAAGGAGATCGATGGCTTCATCTACGGCAGAGGAACCATAGATGACAAAAACAATCTAATGGTGTGAAAACATATTACTTTTGTGTGAGCTTACTTTTAAACAGACTTGAGGTATATTTGACTAAACTGCTGTTTTATTTCTTCTAGGGAATACTTCAGGCGCTGGAGTACTTGCTGTTAAAGGGCTATGCTCCACGCAGGGGATTTTACATCGGTCTTGGTCATGATGAAGAAGTATGTTAACAGTTTCACTATGACATTACAAACTTAAATGGGATTGGAAATATCACATTTTAATGGCTGTGCTCTTTAAAATCTCTTTTTTTAAGATCGGTGGTCTCAATGGAGCGATGAACATAGTGCGTGTTCTGAAGCAACGTGGTGTCCAGCTATTGTTTGTCATGGACGAGGGCCTGGCTATACTTGATGGAATCATTCCTGGTCTTGAAGGACCTGCTGCTCTGTAAGAACCTGTCTAAACATGTGTTGTGCACTTGTGTTGATCACATCTTATGTGTATGTGTACGATTTATGATTTGCAGAATCCAGTTAAGTGAAAAAGGCCAGGCCGTTATAAAGCTTAGTGTGTCTGTGACCCCTGGTCACTCCTCGATGCCTCCCAGGGAAACTAGCATTGGGATCTTAGCCACAGCAGTCAAAAGGTGAGAGGAACATTGTTTTTTAAGCTATAATGAGTTCTGTTTAGCTTCTCTGTTCATATGTTTCACTGCCTTGCATAATTTTACTACCCCGTGTTTAAAAAGCTAGTATAAAAGATTTAACTGTGATCCTGTTTCCTCAGACTAGAGGACAACCCAATGCCGAGGTTATTTGGTTATGGCCCTGAAGGTGACACCTTTGAGCATCTGGCCCACAAGGTAGGGTAATCTAAATACTTCTTTACTAGTAGTATACTCATGTACTCATTCTTTACCAACTACTAATTCTTTGCCTTCAGTTCAGTTTACCACTAAAGTTCATAATGTCGAATTTGTGGCTCTTCTCTCCGCTCCTTAGCAGGTAATAACTGCTAAATATCATTTGAATATAAATTCAAATGTCATGTTTTCTTGTGATTGGTTCCAGTGAAATAGACCAGTTTTTATGTTTCAGGATACTTGAAAGAAAACCAGTATCTAATGCATTTGTAAGGACTACCACAGCAGTCACCTTTTTTAATGCAGGAGTAAAGGTGCAGTGATTATTTTAAATTGAATGTAATTCACAAGAAGTAAGATTTTAAGCCTGTTACTTTTCTTTGTAAAAATTCAATATCTCCCTCCCTCTGCAGATAAATGTTATTCCTTCCCTTGCTGAAGCTTATGTAAATCTACGAATTCACTCAGCGCAGTCGGTACAAGAGGTAGAGTCCTTTTTGAGAATGAATGCCTTACTATGTACACTTTGACATGAATATGAGATGTGTGCTGTCTTTATTAGGTACTGGACATCATCAAGGATACAGTGGGCGACCAGCGAGTGAAGGTAGAACTTGTTAATGGATTTGACCCTCTACCCATCAGCGGTGCTGATGACAAGGCCTTTGGCTTCCAAATTATTAAGAAAACGGTGTTGGACTTGTTTCCAACAGTTACAGTTGCTCCAGGTAGGGTTCATACAGATTTGTAGACATTTTTATGAATTAGCTGGAAGCATTTTAAAGCATCTTTCGGGACATTATAAGTAATTTAATATCATATTTAAATGTGCAGGTATCTTTATTGGAAACACAGACAGTCGACACTTCGTCGACCTGACCAAAAATATTTATCGGTTTTCCCCAGCTTGGTTTAAGCCAGGTGACCTTGAGAGGTGAGAATTCAGCAGTTTTTAATACTGTCAAAATATATTTTCACCAAAAATGTCTGCAGACCTCAATTTAAAATTGAACAAATACAGTAAGAAGAATTCCACATGCAGTGATTATTTCTGAACTCTAGAAACAGATCATGCAGCATGAATAGAAGAGGGGAATATATAAAATACTTTCTTGTTCCAGGTACCATGAATCCTTTTTTTCCTTTGTTTCTCAGATTCCATGGCATCAATGAAAGGATTTCCACTAAGAGTTACGAGGAGATGATCGTTTTTTACTTCAATTTGATCCAGAACTGTGACATTAGGAAGCTCCCTGAGCCCCACAGCTCTGTCCATGAACTCTAAGCAATTGACAACATTGGTGATAAGATAAACACATGAATAGCATACAAAATGCATTGATATTGCACTAAATAACTTTTGCATTATAGAATCAGAAACTACAATTTTGCTAATTTCAAAGTGGGATGTACTTTTATCTTTTATGTGGACTACTGACTCTTTTCAGTGATATGTGACTAGATAGAGCACTGACCTTTCTGCAGTAAAATCACTGTGAATTGGCTATCTAGAATTTTGCATTCAAGATTAAGTTTTGGTACTATATGCAGACTGATGTACTATTTTTTTCTGAACTCTATGGTGGTATAATATGATTCAATTAACCAATTATTATATGTTTTATTGTGGGACACTGATAGTAGTACAGTCATAAAGATACATGTTTTTTTTTCTGATTTGGAGTGCTCATAATGAATGGTACAAATGACAGCACTACCTACAGGGATGCTTAACTTGAATCAAACACTGGACTACATGTTCAAAGAATGCTGTTTTACTGGCTGACTCATTAAAATGATTCCAGATTTGTAAATGTGATTGAATCTGTTCACAATTTTAGATAGGCTTTCTTAACACAACAGTATGAGCAATTTGACAGTTTTTAATAACCTCTCAGGTATTAAAAGGCTGATGGGGTATTGTCAACCCAAGCCTTGTGTCACCTAGGATTTTTAGCAGCAACTTCACCTACTTCCAAGGTGCATGAAGAGGACAAGGAACTAACAACGTAGGAACTCCAGCAACACTTAAAAGTAAAGTGGAACAACTTTATTAACTGACCAACGTGTTTCGGCTTATGGCCTTCATCAGGGCCATAGCAACACATAACACAATTTGTGCTTAAATAAAGGGCAGGAAACAAAAAAAAATCTAATTAACCATCTTCATAGGTAAACCAGCTGACGTATAACAGGTTGGCATTGGTTAGTAGGTTAACTGGTTAAGTCACAGCCCAAGTAAATACTGGACTAGACCATTATCGATAAGGACAGGGGGAAGAAAAACATAATCCCCACCTATCTTAACATAAAACGTGAGAAATACATAAAAAGAAAGAATGTTAGAATTATACAGAAAAATAGTAAGATGATTACAAAAGACCTTCAAAATTAAAATGCATTAACACAGCAGCCGAAACACAAAATCCTAAGACGCTTGAAATGAAGGTCATACGTGATTGCAGATTTTACATTTAATTTTTTTTTTTACGTTTTTTCAATTAAATAATCAAATCAGTAAATAAAAGATGTCGCAAATATGATACAAATTAAAACTCATGCAAGTTCAAATTAATGGAAAAAATCTGAATGTTCAATCTACAAATACAAGTTACAGTTGAAAAAAAAAAACATTTTTAAATTTTTCATTTTTCATTTTTGAATTTTAATTTTATGGTTCATTCTCAGGGTTTTTCTTATGCCTTTATCGTTGAGGTTTCAATGTCAAGCTGGTCTGTGGGGTCTACTGGTGTGATTCCTGGATGTGGGAATGTTTGAATATTAGTGTTTTGAGGAACATTAACAGTAGTCATACGCAAGACCTCAAAGCACAAGAAGGTTTGCAAAAAGCAATTAGTCATCTAATAAAGTGTTTTAGAGTTGATTGCACAACACACCATAAAAGATGACACTACAAGATGATTAGATAACATATCTTTACAACTTTACCACCCTGAATATGGTAAATGCTTTAAACAGAGTTTTGATTTATCCTACACCAGAAAACAATACAGATACTTGAAGTGAGGGAACACCTTTCCATTCAAATCACTGCCATAATCCATACAAAAGTGCTCTGAAAGTTGATTTGGGAAACTGAACTGGGATGAAGAAACTACTTGTACAGGTGAGGTAATGAGCTATGTCTGAAACCAGCTATAGAACAAATGTCAAAATAATTTGTTTTGCATCTGAAAAGCTTAAAATGAGTTGACACAAAATAAAAATAAATATAAAATGCCCCTTGAGGTTCTGTGCTATGATCTAAAAGGTGTGCTTCCTATTAGCCAATAATACAGAGGCAGTAGTTGCCCAATGATGCAAGGTTTGAAAATTGCAGGTGGCACTTCATCTGTCTTCTCTCATTAATATATAAGAAGAACCTAATATTGTAACCTCCTGAGGGCAGTAATCTCTTGGACAGTTTTGCATAATGGAAGGAAAAGACTGAACAGTTAGCAGTGCTGCTTTTATTGTTGCAGTTATTTGTTCGTCCTCCATAGTTGTGTAAATGTGATGCATATTTGCAAGTGAATACACATACAGTGTTAAGTTTAGCATGCAATGGTCTACCAAGACTGAGATTACTGTGGCAATGACAACTGGTCAGAGTTCATGTTCAGTTAATATGTAAATGTGAAATTCAGATGGCAACTTTTCAATCTTATCTACACAGAAACAGTGGGTCTTGCTTCACAGTTATCACATCCTCAGATGAATAATGTAATGTAATTATAATCATATTTTATTTCATACGTTGCAAAACCTGGACTGGTTCACATAAGGATTAGACTCTGAAAGCCAAACCTCAAAACAAAAAATTCAGATGAAGGTCATGCATTTGTGTTTAAAATGATCAAAACTGACCAAATGTGACATAACATTATAGTGACCCATATGGTAATAAAAACAAGCTGAAAACCAAAACTCAGAACAAATAGTCCAGAGTCTCTAGGGCCAGTCACAGCACTTACAACTGTCTCGAAAGACTAAATTAGCTGGGCAGCTTTGGATCCACGTGATGCCATTGGCACAGCTGTAAAAAGAACCTGGAGCGTCAGGTTTGGCATAGAGCCCACCAATTTTTGTAGCACAGAAGTTGTCAGTGGTTGTAGTAGTGATTGATAGTCTAGGATGAGGCAAAATGTGATCCTTATTTGTTGATGTCGCCTGATTCAGGTTTGTGTGAGCAGTTGGAAGTGGAGGAAGATCTGTAGAAACAATAGCTATAAAGTTATACTACTACTACTACTAATAATAATAATACTTATTATTATCATCATAAATTACTATTATTACTTATCAGTAAGTGAAATTAAATTAAAGAAATTAACTTTTAGTTAATATAATATAAGAAATTATCCTACATAAAACCACTGCTATATTAGGGTGCGCAAATTAATAGTCAGTTAATAATTAAACATTTGCTAGTGTGCATGTTAGTAGCATACAAGCTCTTTATTAGTCAAAGTTGTTAATAATGCTAACAATAAAATTCTTTGCAAAACCTTTTTTTTTTTTTAACAATTAGGCCAATAATTTTCCTAAATTACAAAATTTTCCTAAAACATTTGTAATTACTGCTTGCTAATTAGTAAGCAAGGTGTTATACATAGACGTAGGGGCCTATAGTCAATACTCTTTGATAGCCCTAATAACTGCAGTTGTTTCTTATGAACTGCAAATGTTAATAATGTTCAGATAACCTCCTATTAAATGATGGTCTCTTAAAATGTGCTTCCATTTGCTCCTTGTTCTAAAGTGAGGTGTAAGTCACCAGAAATTTGACACTTGGCACGCTTGGGCTCCGTACATGTTTTTCCTCTTTACACTTCCCTGTTGCAATTTATATGTCCTTTTCTCAGGTGTTCCAATAAACCTTAATCAAATTTGGAGTTATACACACATTTTATTTGAATATTTTTTAATGGACAACTTAAGACATTTTAAAATGGTATTAAAATATTTTTACGTTTTTTCCTTATCTTTATTTTTATTTTTTAAATGCTCAGAACAGATGTCCTTAAACTTTCTGTTTCTTTCAGCTGACCAGCTTTCGGTTTGCGAAAGGCCAGAAAGCTATTCAACAGTGTCAGTATTCTTTTGGATACATTGAACACTTGTTTTGTGTTTTATTTAATAAAAATAGATCATCCTCAAGTGCTTTTATGACAGTATGACCAGTCTTTTATTGCTAAAGAGCAAATAATGTTAGGATTGTCACTGATGTGCTGCAGCCTTCTTACGTATTTCATTTAACAATCATTAGGAAGCTATGATAGAATTCAGTTATCTCAAATAAGGCATTAACAGCCTTTATACTGACTAATTGGAAAATATGCATACTAATAAGTAACTGGCTAGCTGTCCAAAAGTTGATTCTGTTCATCTGGACGTAGCGTTTTGTGGGAGAAACGTTTCGTCACTCATCCAAGTGACTTCTTCAGTCTCAGCTGACTGCAGGTTTCCCCAAATCCAAGTCCCCAAATCCAAAACTGGCTTGCTCAAAACAAACATAAAATGCTAATGTAGGAATTTTATTACCTGGAAACAAAAGAGAGCGAAGAGAACTGATGAGGGGGTATTGTCCCTGTCCACAGAACTGTCCATTAAAGTCGTCTAGATCCAGAGCCCAGACAAAGGCTCCTCCAAAAGTGTTGTTTTTTAGGTAACGGACCTGAAGCAGTAACAATCGAAACAATTTAATAACAGTATGCACATTTTAATGTGATATGTTGTTTTAGTACTAATGTTATCTGGCAAAGAAAAACTGAGCAACATCCAGATGCACATGTCTACCTTAGTCATAAAACTTTCTTTATTGTCATATCCAACCCACTCGTTTTGTTTGGTGGCATATGGGACTTTCTGGTCCTCAATCAAGTGGACACTGGCCCCTTGAAGAAAGGTGCAAATCTGAAAACAGATAAAAAACGTATTCTGTGTGGTAACTTGACATATTAACATCGATCTGCTACTTAGACATAGAAACTGACTTACAATGAACATATTAATATGAGAGTGGGGATTTCTTTTTACCTCATAATAAGACCAAATGCCGGGCTCCCTTGTAAATGTGCCAGCAGCAGCAGGGCTGCTGGCAGGGGCTCCAACTTGACTGGATTGAGTAGAAAGACGAAACGTGCGTCCGTATGTAGCAAAGCCCATATTTAACTTTTGTACACGTGTTCCCTTTTCTGCCCAGTACCTCATAGCAAAATCCTAAAATGTAAATTTATATAAGTTATATTGTCATTAATACTAGTATTATCAGGTTCAGTGACTCATTGACTTTATAAATAATTTGTGATTTAAATTCTCAAGTGTTAGAATTAGAGAAGGGTGTAAAAATGGTGACAATCAATGTCAATCCATCGTCAGTTGGTTGAGAACTGTGTGGAAAAGTGGAGTGTGGCTGGGAGCAACTGCAGTCTAAAACAGGAGCAGTGTCCTGAAGGGCAAGGGCTATACTAAAAGTTTGGTGTTTTATGTTGCACTGGTAACTGGTATTGTTATCCCCAATAATGATATCTGCATTGTTTTCATAGTCATATCTGCACTATATTAATATTTTTGTGTCATTGTGAAGTCATATAATGTTGTATCAAAATTTTTTCTAAAGAGCTCAGAAAAAGAAAGCGCTTATGTTCCCCTTTGACAAATATATTGCTTCAAAATTTGGAGATGATCTAATCTAAATGAAAGCTTTTTCCTAATACATACTAAATGGGTGTATTTTTCATCTTTATTCATATGATTGGAGCAGAATTAGCTGAAATCTTTGTCTTTTACATGCAAATCTACATGCTTGAGATATTAACATATTTTCAGTCATTGTGTAATTTTGAGAAATATTATAGTGTCATAGTGATGTTGTAGTGTCTTGTGCAGCTCTCTCCATACCCTTATATATGATATATAACTCAATATGGTTTCTTGAATTTATTTCATAAAGGTCAAATGTTTGGCCAACCTGGGTGCACATGCCCCCCAAGACCTAGTATATTGTTGTGAAGTCTGAACATGACCCATAAAAAAAAAATGTGTATGTAAAGTTTTTACTAGTTTTCACATTGATCTGATTTTCATGAAAATTAAATCACTTGTTGGTTGTCTTGTTGGTATCTATCATTTCATAAAATTTGAAATGATATCTTGCAAACTTTTGCAAACACTAGACCACTAACAAACAGACAAAGAAACAAACAGAATGAATTGCATAATCCCTCTTTTTCAGGGGAGAAAAATGAACCCATCTACTCACAGTATTTAAGTAAACGTGGTCCCCAATATCTTGGGATCCTTTGTATAAGGGGCTGTTATGTCCTGTGACACTCTCCCAGGTACCATGAAAGTCATATGTCATCACATTAATAAAATCGACATACCTGATAAAGTGCATGAGAGGTCAAGGTCAGCAAAACAGGTTTTGCAGGGCATGCGATGTGATATTACTAATAAGCTTACTTTGACATCTCTGAGACTTCATAACCGGCATCAATGGTTCCTTTACCAGCAGACACAGCAGCAGAAATCATTAACCTGGGCCGTCCTGTTGATGTTCCCTCTGCCTCAAAGGCCTGTAGTAGCTCCTATAAACCACAGAAAAGAAAGGTAACTTCGTGGTTCATGCCAATCATCAGTAACTCCAAATCTGACCTTGCATAACACTGTGAATCTCTGCTTGTCTTCCAGAGGGCTTCCTCTTGCTGCAGGGTATTCCCAGTCTAGGTCTAGTCCATCAAAACCAAATTTTCTCAGTAGTTTGATAGAAGATTGTATAAATGTATTTCTTTTGGCTTGTGTTGACACCATAGTAGTGAACCTATGAAACCGATTGGCGAAAGAAAGGCACAATTAAAAAGATCTGTATAAAGAGAAAATTTATGATTCATTATTGTTTTATGCTTAGTGTCACACTTTTGCGTTCCGAAATTCCAACCTCCAACTGCCAGCAGGGTTTTAAGATTTGGATTCCTGTGGGAATATAAAGATACAGCAGCAAAGATAATTTTTTCTCAACATTTTGTAAGTGATATGAGGAGAAAATAGACTAACCTTTGTTTGAGTCCATTAAAGGATCTATAGAGTTCCTCATCATTCCATTCTATGGTCACTAATTCATTTGCCTCATTAATACCAGAAAAGGCATAGATTAGGTGCGTACAAAGGTTTGGATCAATATTTGAAGGCATAAACCTCCCATTGCCAGGTCTGTATTGGGACCAGTTTGTGAAGTAACACACAAGTCTGGAGGATGAGACTGAATATGAAAGAACATTTTTCAGTCTCTTTAAAACATTATATGACTGTCCAATATAAAAGGGTTAGTACAATTTATGAACTCACCCAGACTGCCAAAGGCGAGACAGAGACCTTAACAGTTGCATTTTTTTGTTACATACAAATAGTTAAATATAAAATTTGCATTTGCAAAATCTGTATTTCAATTTCCCTTACCTGAGATCACAATTAGGATGCGCATGATAGCTGAGGTAAGACTGGTAATGTAATAAAACAGTGCAGTAAAGAAAAAAAACATGCAGAATCTATGATAATCATTAACTCAAAGTAAACTTGCTTCATAAGTCAAATAGTAACTGATTCATGAACACACACACACACACACACACACACACACACACAAAGTGTGTTAAAATTAGAAAGTTAAAATTAGGCGGAAATACAAAAAACAGCTGTCTTACTATTTTACATATGTTCCCTACCTGTCCGCTTGTCTGTGAACTACTCCTACACTGTCAGGAGCTGAGGAACCAAAACCGTCACACGGGTACATCTTAGGTCCCTGAAGGATCTTACCTGATATTATGACATCATCGTGTTGCCTAGCAGCCCCCTACCAAGCAGCAGTTTAGTAGTTATACACCTATAAAAGAAACTTAGCATCTTAATTTCATTACAGTAAAATCTAATTATATGCACAAATTTTGAATATTATAATGAATATATTATGGTCTGATCATGTTGATGATGAGATGATGATAGCCTTTATTTGTCAGTTGCAGGTCTTTTGCCCACAACCGAGATGACAGACCTTGCCGACCGTACATACAATACACAAACATCACATTGGGAAGACAGGTCAGGCTAGGTAGTGAGGAAAAAAACATCGAAATGTGTAACACAAAAGGATAATACAGGAACGCACAGATATCAACACACCATAGCACAATAAACACAGACAAGCAACATGGGAAAGAGTTCCAGTGTGTACATCTGATCTGGGACCGCTGCAATCTTTCGACTGTGCCTCCAACTGACCCGATGTCCACATCAGAGGGGAGGTAAGCGTTGGAGGTGGCATTGGATCCGGGGTAGGGAGGGTGATGCGTCGGTGAGTGCTTATCAGTATCAGTATATGTATGTGTGTGCGTGTCCATAGTTCAGCTGAGACAGTGTCCTTCGCCCTGCCAGGCTAAGTAAACAGTCTTCCAGCCAACCCAGGTGGCCTTGCATGGAATGGGAAGGAACAGACTCAACACAGTCGTTATGTCTGGCAGCTTCCCAGTGACAGACTGAAATGACAGTAAAGCAGGACCTGAACATTGCAGAAGACCCACAAAATGTAATTTCTATAATTTATTAGATATCCTAACAGGGTCAAGCAACAATATTTAGCAAAAGGAAAGGGTTTTCATTCTACTGCAGCACCACGATGGTAACAGTGGTGCAGCACCACAACAGTCAAAAGTTTACTGACGCTATTGCACCAACCTTTATTTTACTAAAATTCAACCTTGCAAAAAAAAAACCAAAGCCATTTTTAATGTTAGCAATTGTTAAATATTATATTGAGCTGTGCATTGAAAAAGCTCGAGTACCAATGATGTGGAATTGCAGCGAATATTATACTGACACATAATTTATTTTGGTGTTTCCTCAAAACAAAACCTAATTTTCAGCTTGGTCGGATGGCTGGAAAGTGCCTGTGCTTACTTGTTGGCTCAATTTATTTCAGTTGTTTGTTTGTAAAGCTCTGACTCACTCTTTCTTTCTACCGTGCTGCAGCAGCCACTCTTCTCCTTTATTAATTCAACTATTCAAATAATGGTTTAACCTTTCACCGTGGTTTTGAATCCCTTATTGTGTTTGAGCCAGCCGTTACAATGCTGGCACAGGGACAGCCATAGCAGGTTTCGAGGAAAAGAAAATGCCAGATAAATGCTAGACAAACAGAAAAAAGGAAACATGGCCAGATTTGTATTTGTTGTACAATCTTTTAGTTACCTTCATGTAAAGTTTAATCAAACCTGCTCCAGTTTCAAGTACATTAACTGGGTGTGCAATTTTCAATCCAAAGACCAAAAATTCAATATTGTTCATCTAATTCTAACCTTTAAAGAAAAAAATGTGCAGCTAGCTGCAAATCTTGGCAAACCCATCCTAGTTTTAAAATGGACCTATATGTAATTCAGGCTATAGTAGCTGCATTACATAATGTGTATTGCAGAGTACTGGGCACATTTGCTTAATGGTTAATACAGTTTTTAGAATTTATGGCTTTATTGACTGTCCAGGCAGTGTGGTTCTCATAGAAAAATAAAAAGAATAAAAAAACATTTTTGCTAGATCAAGACAACTTTTATTCAGTGTCAATTAGGTACAGCATTTGCATGCATCACTGTAAATAAGATAATTTGGACATTTCTGGATGTAGACATGTCCATGGACACACTGATAAAAGGTGTGGGGATCTTCGTTATTTACATACAGGCCATCTGGCTTTTCAGTGCAGAATCCACTTCCAGAAACAGGACTTGAGGTTGTTTTGGCAGTAGTAGCAGTAGTGGTAGTAGTAGCCGTAGTAGTGGTAGTAGCTGTTGGGCCAGGAGGGATCGTAGAGACGAGTGGTGGATGTGTGGTTACCGGTGGAGGTGGTGGAGAATCTAGTAAATACAGTAAGTATATATATATATATATATATATGTTTAGGAAATTTTGGAGAAAAAAACCTTTTCTTAAGTAGAGATGATGACACTGATGAATATTAACATGTCCATGTTTATACTTTTTCCAGTTTACCTGAATTCAAAAGAGTGCGCAGATAACTAATTAGAGGATAATGTCCCTGTCCACAGAACTGTCCAGCAAAGTCATCGAGATCCAGAGACCAGACAAATGCTCCTCCAAATCTGTTGTCTTTCACATACTGTGCCTGTGAAATATAAACTGTGAGTTGCAATTTAAAACTACCACATTTCTCCCAGTGCACAATCCAAAAGTAACCAGATGTATTCAAATATTAATATGAAACACAAAGCAGGGAATTCGTTAATTCTTTCAAAAAGCTTAAAAGACTCTTTTAAACATCACTAGCTCTGGACTGAAACAGTGAATAATGAAGTTTAAACATATGCTGGAAAACCCAACATGTAACTGAAATTTTATCATATCTGCAAAGCAGGTAACACAACAAAATGAAAGTATCCAGAATAAATCACATTTCATACAAAAAATGAAAAATATTTGCGGCTCTATAATGCTGCATGTAAGAGTGCCATCTTCTTCCTGATAGAAGTTATTAAAAACTACGTGTGCGTGGTTTATAACTGCACAGATTAATAATCATCAACTTTACCTGATGTCTGTACTACTTTAAGAGCAGTAAGATATAGCTGCCAGTTAATAAGAACATTATGATTTGTTTTGTATTATCACCTTAAACCAAAATTGGCATGGGTACCTTGATTTCAAAGCTCTGCCTGTTATCAAAGCCAACCCACTCATTGCCCTTAATGGCATAGGGCACCTTTTGCTCATCAATCCACTTTATGCTGCCTGTTTGGACAAAAGTGCAAATCTGTAGAGAAGAAAATAATACTTCAACACCCTTCACACAGTTTGCGATTTATGGAAAACATTGTGGTGTAATAAAACTGAAGATATGCTGCTTTGTATTAGCTGACCTCGTAGTAAGACCAAAACCCAGCTTCACGGGTGTAAGGCCCAGCGCTCGCTGGTCCTGTGGCTGCAGCTCCAAGACCATTAGCAGCTGTTAATGTGGTGAATGTGCGTCCATATGTGGGGAAACTGACTAAGAGCTTTTCCACAGGAGCTCCCTGGTCCCTCCAATATTTCATACCAAAATCCTTTGAGAGAAAAAAATAGTATATTATATAATATTATTATAATGATATATTTATATATATATATGTATGAATGTTGATGAAAGTTTCACTCACCACATTGTAATATATGTTATCACCCTGATCGACGGAGCTGCGGTACAGAGGGCTGTTATGACCAGTGAATGGGTCCCAAGCTCCGTGGTAGTCATAGGTCATGACATTTATAAAGTCTAGAAACCTGTAAAACATCATCATTAAATACAATGTAACGAAATAATATCAATAATAATAATAATAAGTAAAATAAGTTAAGAACTTGAACATATTTAAAGTAAAAATCCTTAAAAATGCCCATGTATTCAAACTGTAACTTTTCATTCATTCAACAAAAATCATTCAGTGTATTCACATTATGTAGCTATCTCTCTACATCATTTCTTCATGTTATTACTGTGGTTTGCTGTCTAAGCCTTTCACATTAAGCAATGTGTGTATAGTAAATAAAACCACAGGTAGCTCTTCTGATCAAATATTTGCTGTCCCTGTAAATCTGGGACCGTCAGTGTTTTAGTATGAATTAATACTTGCATTTATTAAAGTAACCTCCGGTGCTGCAAAATGAAAAGTGGGATGAAATCTTTAGGATTGGAACTTTAGTGACTTCCTATCAAATAAACTCACTTTGACACATTGGCAATCTCATAGCCGTTGTCAATGTTCCCCTTCCCACCAGCCACTGCAGCTGTGAGCAAGAGCCGTGGTTGTTTGGTCTCAGTAGCTTCTTTTTCAAAGGCAGCAAGTAATTCCTAGATGCAAGAATACAGTAGACAAGGATGATATTGTGCATTCATTTCAATAAGAAAGCACATTTTATATGTAAAATACATATAAAAACAACAATAACATACTAAAATATAATGTGCATAGTATTTACAAGTATACATTGATTTCCAGACTAACCTGTAAGAGCACTTGGTATCTCTTCTTGTCCTCTGGTGGGCTTCCCCGTGCTCCAGGATACTCCCAGTCCAGGTCAAGTCCATCAAAGCCATGCAGCCTCAAGAATCTGATGCAAGACTGGATGAATGTCTGGCGACTGGCAGGAGTTGAAGCCATGATGGTAAACCTATTGAGATGGAAAGTTTATAGATATATTGAGGTGATGATGAATTTGTTGTTGTTATGTGAAATAATGTAATTCTACAGCTTTGTGATGCTGTTGTCATGTAGACTAACTGTGCAGTGCCAAAGTTCCAGCCACCAACAGCCAACAGAGTCTTCAGCTGGGGGTTTCTGTGATGGAGATGTAGAAAAACAGGTAGATTTATAATTAAGCCATGTGACTTGACAAGAAAGTCCTCATTCCTCATGTCATGTAAAATCATCCTACTCTTTTTATTTGTTTCCCAATTTTTTATTCATTTAACATAACTCCTATGAAAATTTTGCATTAGAAACCCTTTATTTCAAAAATTGTGTAAGGAGTGATGATGAGTGATAATTGTTTGTGGTTCGAGGTGGCAGAAGTTGTCTTTAACCTGGGTTGTTTTTGGTCAGCAGGGAATGACTCTTCTGTTTGTATAAACAGGTTGAATTTCGTATAGGCCTGAAAAAAACCACAGTACTGCTTACTGGATTTTGTATCTCAGTACTGAGTCAATTTGAACCCCTTAAAACAGGTTGTGTGAGGATACAGTGTCCTATTTTTTTTAGTCAGATTCACTCCTTTCTTGTTATGTCTCATTTAATAAAATCGAAATGCTGACTGCCAAAAGCTCAACTTGAGTTTGGTTCCACAAATCATTCACATGTGACATGTCTTTTATATATGAACACAGTTTAAACTTTATCCAATTTGATGCAAAACGAATGAAGCACAAGAATGCTACATTTGAGAAATGGTGTGTGTTCCATAAAAAAAGCTTCTTATCCTGGTATAAATATAATATATATATATATATATAAATGATAGGTTCTGTGTTCATTTAAAGACCATTGCCTTGTTAAATCTGTTTTATTTTGAGATTTTTGCATGTAACTCTTTCCTCTTTCCTCTTTATTTTGGCTGCACTACTAAAATTAAAACGAATCTGTCAATAGTGAAGTGCTTAGGGTTAAAAATTATTTGAATACCACTTCACCATTCATGCCAGAACAGCTGCTGTACCTTGCACACTTTTGTTATTAATGATTGAGAACAAAGCCACGGTTAAAGTAATATTTCAACCACTCACCTGTTCTTGAGGGCATTGAAGGATCTGTAAAGAACATCATCATTCCACTCGTACATTGTTATCTCATTTGAGGGGCTGATTACAGAGAAGGCGTAGATCAGGCGTGTGCACAGGTTGGGGTCTACATTTTCAGGAATGTATCTCCCAGCACCCGTACCCAGCACCCCAATCTGTATTGGGACCAGTTGGCGAAGTAGCATGCCAGTTTGGTTGAAAACACTTTTGCAAAGAGGAGAATTTTTTTTTTCTCATTTTAAGTCATGTAATTCAGAAACACGTGTCAGTAATACATATAGATGATCAATACATACCAACTTGAAGGCAAATCAAAAGGGACAAACCTGGAAAAACAAATATATTAGTTATTATTTTGCAGAATTTTACACTTTTCAATTAAGTAGTAACTGAAATAATGATGATTTATTTACCAGCCAAGATTGTTACTCGAGCCATGTTGAATCAGTTTATCCTTTTTCCATCTGCAACATGTGAACTGCAACACCAACAAATAGTTATTTACGATAATTATTTAAAATTTCATGAATCACTGTAAGACTGATTTTGACAGAATCAAACTAACTCTGCGTTCTACAGCTAATTCTTCTGTGAACTGCTGCTACGCATATTAAAGTCACGAAAACCTTCTTGCGCTGATGATTACCTTTTCACAGGTAGTTTGACACAAATACTCCAGGGAGTCCTTATAGTTCCGATAGGGCAGGGACAAAGGTTGTGTGCCAACAAAATGTAATAAATGCATCAGTCATAAGATGACTGCTTATGGCTTTTATTACCTGATAAATCTGACGCCAAATTTCTTCAACCTGCTACAGTGAAATCACCTCAGGCCATTCCCTGCTGATAAGAGGACCTGATAACATTGTGAGCCGATGCATCGTATTTTACAGAACATCATGATCATACTGGTTTCCATAGTAATGTCTCGATAAACAGCTAACAACAAACTTCAAAGTGGTCTTTCGTTTAGTTACACACTGTTGCTTCGTGTTATGCTGCAAATAAATTAGCCTGCAGCTTTGTATCACTTTTGTAAATAATGAGATTATTAATGATGAGATTATTTTATGAAGTAATTGATCAAATAATTGATGGTTTATTTAATAATTTGGATCATTTGGTCAATAAAAAATAGTTTGTTGGTGTTTATTTGCAATTACAAATAATCAGTCCGAAACCCAAAGATGATAATTTTTCTGTAATCTTTTTATGATAAATAATGAGATGTAATTGATAAAATAATTGATAATAGAGGTTTAATTAATGATTTGGATCATTTAGTCTATTGTTGTAGTTGTTCAGTTGTTGGCGTTTATCAGTCCCAAGCTTAAAGATGAACATTTTCCTATCATAATTTTCAGAAGGATAAGAACAACAAGAAAAACAGTTTCAGGATATTATTAGATGTTTTTCCTCTCACAGAAAAACAAAAGAAAAACAAAACAACAGCTTATTATTTTTCTTTAATCTCAACATACAGTGGGGCAAAAGAGTATTTAGTCAGCCACCGATTGTGCAAGTTCCCCCACTTAAAATGATGACAGAGGTCAGTAATTTGCACCAGAGGTACACTTCAACTGTGAGAGACAGAATGTGAAAAAAAAATCCATGAATTCACATGGTAGGATTTGTAAAGAATTTATTCGTAAATCAGGGTGGAAAATAAGTATTTGGTCAATAACAAAAATACAACTCAATACTTTGTAACATAACCTTTGTTGGCAATAACAGAGGTCAAACGTTTACTATAGGTCTTTACCAGGTTTGCACACACAGTAGCTGGTATTTTGGCCCATTCCTCCATGCAGATCTTCTCAAGAGCAGTGATGTTTTGGGGCTGTCGCCGAGCAACACGGACTTTCAACTCCCGCCACAGATTTTCTATGGGGTTGAGGTCTGGAGACTGGCTAGGCCACTCCAGGACTTTCAAATGCTTCTTACGGAGCCACTCCTTTGTTGCCCGGGCGGTGTGTTTTGGATCATTGTCATGTTGGAAGACCCAGCCTCGTTTCATCTTCAAAGTTCTCACTGATGGAAGGAGGTTTTGGCTCAAAATCTCACGATACTTGGCCCCATTCATTCTGTCCTTAACACGGATCAGTCGTCCTGTCCCCTTGGCAGAAAAACAGCCCCATAGCATGATGTTTCCACCCCCATGCTTCACAGTAGGTATGGTGTTCTTGGGATGCAACTCAGTATTCTTCTTCCTCCAAACACGACGAGTTGAGTTTATACCAAAAAGTTCTACTTTGGTTTCATCTGACCACATGACATTCTCCCAATCCTCTGCTGTATCATCCATGTGCTCTCTGGCAAACTTCAGATGGGCCTGGACATGCACTGGCTTCAGCAGCGGAACACGTCTGGCACTGCGGGATTTGATTCCCTGCCGTTGTAGTGTGTTACTGATGGTGACCTTTGTTACTTTGGTCCCAGCTCTCTGCAGGTCATTCACCAGGTCCCCCCGTGTGGTTCTGGGATCTTTGCTCACCGTTCTCATGATCATTTTGACCCCACGGGATGAGATCTTGCGTGGAGCCCCAGATCGAGGGAGATTATCAGTGGTCTTGTATGTCTTCCATTTTCTGATGATTGCTCCCACAGTTGATTTTTTCACACCAAGCTGCTTGCCTATTGTAGATTCACTCTTCCCAGTCTGGTGCAGGTCTACAATTCTTTTCCTGGTGTCCTTCGAAAGCTCTTTGGTCTTGGCCATGGCGGAGTTTGGAGTCTGACTGGTTGAGGCTGTGGACAGGTGTCTTTTATACAGATGATGAGGTCAAACAGGTGCCATTCATACAGGTAACGAGTGGGGGACAGAAAAGCTTCTTACAGAAGATGTTACAGGTCTGTGAGAGCCAGGGATTTTCCTTGTTTGAGGTGACCAAATACTTATTTTCCACCCTGATTTACGAATAAATTCTTTACAAATCCTACCATGTGAATTCATGGATTTTTTTTTTCACATTCTGTCTCTCACAGTTGAAGTGTACCTCTGGTGCAAATTACTGACCTCTGTCATCATTTTAAGTGGGGGAACTTGCACAATCGGTGGCTGACTAAATACTTTTTTGCCCCACTGTATATTTTCCTAAATAAAAAACGTAAAGTAAATTGATAAGCTCAGTGAATGTTATTATATGATACATGATTAAAAACCTCCAAAGGATTAATTTTTATCTAGTTTTGGAACCTTCTGATCCAAATCTAACATCTTTGATAAAGTAAAGTTCATTTAACATTGTTTTTCTTTCAGCTCTCTCATAGTCTTTAACCCTTTAACATTACCAGCTAACTAGGTATGCTTGATTGGAGGGGCATGACAACGATAACTCAGAGCTATAGCAGATAAACCAGAAAGAGTTTAGATAACATATAGTTTTGTCTTTAAGTTAATACCCAATGGTGTAATGATGGATTACAGTGAACCTGCCACATCGGAGTGAATTGTCCAAGGTTCAGGGGAATTAAAGTGTTTTTATCTTTTTAGTGCAATTTGTAATTAACAGTCTCTTTCAATTTGATTTTTCGTAATTTTAACGCCATCATTGAGCCTTAAAACGACCTCAAGTGAACAAGAACACATGATATAATATATGAAGTCAATATTTATTTAACAAAAATCAAGCCAAAATGCAGAAGCAGTGTATGAAAGATTAATTCGATTCTAGATTCACCTTTAGGAGCAATAACGTAGTAATGTTTTTCTGTATGACTTTCAGTTATGCAGTCTCTCACATCATTGTGGAGGAATTTTAACCCACTCTTTTTTTTTTAGTGTTGCTTAAGTTCAGTCCACTTTCCTGTTTGTCATAGCATTTGGATTAAGCTGGAGGCTGGACTTTGGACCATTGCAACACGTTCATTCTGTTGTTTTTCAGTCATTCTGTTGAAAATTTCATGGTGTGCTTGAGGTCATTGCCCTGTTGCATGACCCAAAGTTTAAGCTGACTGGGAAGATCACCAACTGTCATGAATGTTTTCCACTTGTGAAACATCCTTGTGGACAATTAGAATGATAGATTACACTTCACTTGTTTGGAAATCTTGATGTAACCCTTCCAAGACTGGACAGTAACAACTGCGTCTTCAAGATCACTGTTAATAATTTTCCTCTCTGGCACCTTTTATAGAGGTGGTCATGATCATGATGATTGTTTTTATCTTATATTTTTTTTAATCAAATATATATATTTATATATATACTTATCTCATGTGACTGTAACATCTGACCATGTGTGCGTTATTCATGTTCTTTCCACTCACACGACTAAACATTATTTTGTGGTCATGTGTTACAGTGGTTAACCCTAAATTGATGTTAAAAGCTAACTCTAAGAATGATAATAAAAGAAGGTTTTGGGCATCCCTTTAAAATTCCAAGATACCGAAGCTGATTTCAATATTTAGTCATATGAAACATCCTAGAAATACTTTCACTTTATTTAAAATTAGATATAACAGTCTTAATACAGAGGTGGCATTAGTAGTCAAAAAAAAAAACTGCTGTTACATAAATATTAGTCATTTCTACTGTGAGTGAAATTAGGAGACCGGTTCATGTGTGACCTCTGATTTTATAGTTTATAGTGATAGTTGATTTATGGCTCACAATTGATTCCTCAAATGGTTTGACATCTTGTTTCATACAGAATCAGATTTTAAACTGACAAATGAATTGTTAGTCCATGGAGAGATTTTCTTTTCCTTTATTTGTAGTACCCCTTTTGTGGCACAGTTGCGGACACGATAACCTCCATGTCTGTGTGGGTTATCTCTGGGTAGTCTGGCTTCCTCCCATAGTCCAAAGACAGGCATGAGGATAGGTTTTTTTATTATCTAAATTGCCCATAGGTATGAATGTGACTCGTTGTCTGTCCTGCATTTTAGCCTTGTGACAGATTGGGCACCTGTTCAGAGTATAGCCCACCTGTCACCCTGGGACAGCTGGAATAGGCTTTAGCCCCCCTGGTGACTGTGAATTGGATAAGCAGAAAAAAATTGAATTGATAGATGGTTCCTCTTCAGGTAAAAGTAGGATACTTCCCTTCTATCAAACTGTAAGTATTCAAAAATAATAGATTTCTTGAAATTAGCAGGAAAAAAAATGATAGAACCAATCTAGATCAATCCTTGTTACCATTTTTATCAACATGATAAACTGTTCCACTTTCATCTCCTGTGATCCGCAGCAAGTGTCTCTTTCCTAATAGGATAACTGAACAATGTATATTTGTATTTTACAAAAGAGATAAAAGCTTTGTTTAAAAGAAAATCACATCTCTATAGAAAAATTATTCCAACTTTTCTACATTTTATTCCATAAATGCCCGAAAGTTGTACTGTCTGCAAGGATAGGGAGGGCTTAAACAGCACTTTACTCTCAAGCTGTGTCCTGCTGACAAATAAAAGTTCCTCCAGGTTCTAAATTGAAGGTGGAGGATGCAGGGATAGTGAAACCACATGACAAATAGCTCTGTGTATTTCAGAAGCACAGTCTGACATCTGAGTGTTAAGCCAGGGAGTAGATGGTATTTATTGGTGAGTGCATCTCCAGACTTCCACCAAAGTCCAACTCCCTGACGTCTCTCCTGGTTCCTGTGTACTGGCCAATGAATGAGCCATCTTCATTGAATGGTATCTCGCCCCCTTCTCCATATTCCACCAGACTGTCATCGCTGTCTGATCGCTTCATTATTGCCTCAATAGATGGCTGACCTCTTTGAAGCCCTCGTTCCTCTTCTCTACAAAAAACAATGAAGGAATGAATGATTAAAAAATAAATAAAAACTCAAGATATTATGGAAAAGATAAAACAATAAAATGATTCAATCTTATTATAAAGTAGTTGTAAAGAATTTGCAGTACTAAATGATCATACCTGCGAGGGTAGGGGAGAGTGGACACACGTGCTATTCTAAAATATGAAAAGAATTCAGTGTGTCAGAGGACTGACTTCCATTCATTTACAAAAGGAAAACGTATTGCAAGTACAAATACAGTTTTTGCAGCTTCACAAATCTGTAGCATCTTTCCAGGATCGCACAGGTATAATATCAAAGTGTCAATATTTGTTTTTTTCATACCTTTCAAGGGACCTTTGAAAAAGAAAAGGATTGAGGTTTTGGAGGGGAAGGGTTTAGATAGAAAAGGCAGAGTAAAAAAAACAAAACACACAGATTAATGTAATTATGATCAAAGAGTTATTATAAATCAAATAAAAATAAGATTTGAACCTGTGCATTTTGATGCTAAAATCAAATCAAAATTAAAGATACCCAATGGAGTTTTAAATCAACATTAAAGTTATAAAGAAATAATGGTATTTAAGTATTTAGTTCCCTGCTGTTCCACTGATCACATACATGCAGAAGGAGGGTGCAATGTGCTAGCAAAATAAAATGTTAAGTGTAACGTGTTTATGATGAAGGACACTGGAACAGCAGTTCCACAGGGCAGCTTTAATTTATGAAACCAAGAGAAAAATGCACAGGAGCAAATGGATAATAGGTAAACAAATAGGCTGTTTTTATCTAATTTTTCAGGGTTTCAAAGTTTTAATTTTAGTTATAGTTTTCAACAGTGATAGTGTGGTGCAGTGTTACAGTACAACAATAACAAACATAATACACATCTTCCTTGTCGAGTATTATTACTGTGCAATTACAAAATAAATTATAGTACATGACTTAAGAAACGTTGCAAACATTGAATACTTTGTAAAGCAGTTTGGTAAGATAATATTATTTACTGATTTGAGGTGTTGTTAAATCACAACTTCCCTCAGGGAGAAGCAGTAAAGGTTTTTGTTAGTGTCTGAATTTAAAAATTCATTCATTTTCCAGAGAAGGTAAAACTTACCGATAATCAAATGATCCCTCCTGATCTTTGTCATCCACCGGCTCCAGTGAAATGTCCTTTTTATCCCGTACTGAAATAGTACCAATGAGCTTTATTAACACCATGGAGCCTGAATATGATTATAACTAACAATTTTTTGATAATTTGTATTTCTTTTTTAAAAATAAGTTAATATAAAGTTTGTTTTATACTGTATTAAAATTTGGTAAAACATCCCAAACGACAACACCCAAGATGTTTAAAAATTCTGTTCAACCAACACTACAAAATGTAAGGCCTTAAAATTTTTCTACAGCTACAGTTAGGCATCACCAACCTACCTGGGTATTTTCCTCCTCTGCTCCGCTTGATGAAACAGACGATGAGAAGGATGAGCACGATGAGAGCCACAGCACACATTATCCCAATGAACCAGCCCTGAGTGGTGATATCCACCTGATCCTGAGCATAAACTGAGACACGCAAGGGCACACATCATTAAGTCAACCAACGTGAACATAGTCATTTAGTGTTTCTTTTATTTGTCTGAGTAGGTGGCTCTAAAGTGTTGTGATTTACACATTTGCTGGGCATGTGCTGAGCTACTTGCTGTGACCCCTTGTGACAATGGAACAGCTTTAAGCAGTTTTAGCTGAAGAAAGGACTTAATTACTCTCTGTAGTGTAGTGGGGTGATTCCTCTGTATGCCATTCGCCTATCCCTAGGCGAGTTCGTGCTGCCACAGAAAATCTGTATCGAGTGTATCGGTCATATCGGCGGATTGAGAAGCTTGTCACATTAGGAGGAAGCTCTTCAACTCGCAGCTCCTCTCCCCTGGTGGCGTTCACTGTGGAGAGAGTGGGCATTTCCTTTTATAGGGAGAACTGTTGATACTGGTGCTGAGCTATTAACTACCTCCCCTACTCAGAGAGTGACTATGCAAGAGTTAATAAGAACGTGCTTTAGTCATATTCTGATCTTTGAGTGCTTATTTAAGAACACTGTTGAGTTACATAGATGAGGACCTTTGCCAGCTTTACTAGAATAATCAGATTCCTGTTCTTTCAGAGTGTTTTCAGCTCATACCTGTCTGGTACTTGAGGGAATACCCAGTAATTATGCCATTGGGTTCTGCTGGCAGGCCCCAGTCAACATAAATACTGTCCAGATGTCGCTGTTGGATCCTGAAGGATCTAGGAGCAGATGGTACTACAGGAGAGAACACAGCAGCAGATGATAAACATACCGGGGGGAGGAAAAACACATTAATTTGTGAATTGCTTGTGATTGATAGAGGCTAATCTCTAAAATTATTGTTTTGTTGACAAAGTGGTAACACTTACCTCCTTCAGGTGTTGAGAAATGTATGTTATTACTTGGCGGCCCTTCGTATCGACTGTTCGCCACAACTATGTACATTTTGTAGTTGCTGTAGGGAATAAGCTCATCAAGGACCCCAGAGGGGTCCGGGCCATTGATAGGAAATTCTTTGGACTTCATCCCTCTGTCAACCCAATGCCACCTCAGCTGGCTGCTGTCCCTCCAGTAGTAGACCTGAGAAATGAGAGACAACACACATTTTAGATCTTCTGCTCTCCAAACAAGCAATTGAGTACTCACGTTACGTAGTAACATGAAACTCAGTAATCTTTCTACTGTATGATTTTATCAACCTAAACTCAATTTCCTGATGGCAAGATGGCAAAAGCAGATGAAACAATGACAGACCAATTAAGCCAAAGTTTCTTTTACATGAGGGTAAAGGGTTTTTTTTTCTTCTTGAAATTAGCTGAAAAGATAGATAAGTTCATACATAAAAAATTATATTATTATTCAGAATTTCAGTAATATCTAATGTATAGTGTAACTGATTAATTACTGGTCAGGCCCACTATATAATGTGGTTGCTGCAAGCTGCTCTCCCGGTGTACTGATAATACAGTGAAAAATGAAATTTTAGAAATCAAATGATAAAGCAACAGCTCAAAATGTAATTTAACTGAATGGCAATTATGGAAAATGCAGAATGGGTTAACTGGGTTAGCTTAAAACTGTTTTCCATTTGATTCTTTTAGATGTATAGTATATAACTTTTCACACAGAGCACACTCTGAGACTTCTTTCTCAGCTGGTATTAATGTTCTACACACCATTATATCAAATGAAACCTGGTATATTTTAGTATTTTGATTGCGTTCATCACCAGCTGCATTTCTTTAAATTAAAATGATTAAATGCCCTTAATTTTGAATGTCAATAAATAAAAATGTAGGCAAATTTACTGTCCATTATCAAATGCTGAATTCACCTTGTATTCTTTCAGTTCTCCCATAATTGTGTCACTTGTCACTGGATCCCAGTGTAGAGTCACCTGAGAGCTCTCGATGTCGGACACTCTCAGGTTCAGGGGTGCTGTTGTTGGGCCTTGGGGAAAACAGAGATGGCACTGAATTTCATCTTTGCTATCAGTGAGCATAAAACATGTAATGACAAAAACTGATTTCCTCCGAAATTATTCATGATTCCCTGCTTTTGTCTCACCAGGAATACTTGGATGTAAACTGACCTCATTATTTGAGATTCTGCCCATGTTAATACTGAACACCCACCATTATTGTAAATTGAATATCAGCTGACAGCCAGTCTGACAAAAAATTAAATGCTAAAAATTAATCAGGGGAACAGTCTGCCTTTTGATGGTGGTTTATACCAAATTAAAGAAAGTCTATCTATAGAACAGTTTGTAATCTCTAATGTAGTGAAGCAGAGAATCTATACCGAAGTACAATGAAGTTCACCGACATGTATTGATTTCCTTCCAAAATTCCTACTCCTTACTATGTTATGATAAAAGAAATGTAGGTACGTACGGCCTTCACCAGAATAACCAATGACAACAGGAGTCTCTGGTCCCAGCCCAAAGTCATTCACTGCCTGGACTTTGATCTCATAAGGAGTAAAGGTATCCGCATCATAGATGTAATATTTTAGCCACTTGGTGGTTGCATTCTTCCACTCCTCTCGAGAATCTCTCCTTCTCCACCACACCAGATACTTTAGATGGGGTCCATTCCACTCTCTGTAGGTTAGAGGCTAAAAACATGTTTTTATAAAATTAGAAAGCTTTATTGTGCAAAGATATGTGAAGATATTAGTGATAAATAAAAGAAGGATTATGTAAGTTCTGATTACCTCCCAGCTGATTTCCATGTTATTTCTCCATGTACCTACGCCTTTTAAATTCTTTGGGATTATATCTGGAGCTGTGCAAAAAAATGAACACAATTTTGAAAAACTGTTTGTGATTCAGAGAGATACATTTACTACAGCTGAAACATAAGCTAGCTAGCTAATGAAACCTAGTTTAGCATAAAGATTAGAAGTTGGGAGTTGGGAGGTGCCTGGTTTTGCAAAACATCTAAAAGCTTATTTCTGGGACTTATTAACTTATTACTTGTCATTTATTTACTCAAAAGGAAAAATAACTGCAAAAGTAACAAATCTTTTTTTTATCACTCGAGAACAAGACCCTGAGATACATAAACTCCTCCACTTGGGGCAGGAACTCGTCCCTGACCCGGAGTGGGCACTCCACCCTTTTCCGGCTGAGGACCATGGCCTCAGATTTCGAGGTGCTGCGAACCGTTCCAAGGCGAGCTGGAGGCCATCACCCAATGAAGCCAACAGAACCACATCATCTGCAAAAAGCAGAGAGGAGATCCTGAGACCACCCAAGTGAAAGCCTTCCGCCACTTTGCTACGCCTAGAAAATCTGCCCATAAAAATTATGAACAGAATTGGTGACAAAGGGCAGCCCTGGCGGAACCCTTCACCCACCAGGAACGAGTCTGAATATTGCCGGCTATGCGGACCAAGCTCTTGCAACGGTTGTATAAGGATTGAATGGCCCGTAGCAATGGGCCAGATACCCCATACTCCTGGAGCACCCCCCACAGGACCCCCCGACGGAGACGGTTGAATGCCTTCTCCAAGTCCACAAAACACATGTAGACTGGTTGAGTCCCACAGGCTTGGTGGCTTGGTGGCTCCCCTCACCTCTGGGGTCCACCGTTTGGTTCGGGGATTACCACCACAACAGGCACCAAGTACCTTGCAGCTGCGGATCAGTGCAGCGGCTTCGGCAATGGAGGTGCTGAACATGGTCCATTCGGACTCAATGTCCCCAGTCTCCGTCGGAATGCTGTTGAAGCTCTGCCGGAGGTGTGAATTGAAGATCTCGCGGACTGGGCCTCTCCTAGACGTTCCCAGCACACCCTCACTGTATGTTTAGGCGCACCAGGTCTGTCCAGCGTCCTCCCTCGCCACCTGATCCAACTCACCACCAGGTGGTAATCAGTTGACAGCTCGGCCCCTCCCTTTACCCGAGTGTCCAAAACATATGTCCTCAGGTCTGGCGATACGATTACAAAATCGATCATCGACCTGTGGCCTAGAGTGTCCTGGTGCCACGTGCACTTATGGACACTCTTATGTTCGAACATGGTGTTCGTTATGGCCAAACTGTGGTTTGCATAGAAGTCCAATAACAAAACACCGCTCGGGTTTAGATCCAGGAGGCTGTTCCTCCCAATCACGCCCTTCAAAGTCTCACTGTCATTGCCCACGTGTGCGCATAAGCGCCAACAACGGTCAAGACCCATTCCCTGACCCGAAGGCGAAGGGAACAAACCCTCTCGTCACGATACCCACCCCAGCCCGCCGCCTCTCACCAGGGGCAACTCCAGACTGAGACAGAGTCCAGCCCCTCTCCAGGAAGCTGGTTCCAGAGCCCAGGCCATGCGTTGAGGTGAGGTCACACACTATCTCAGGCTCCTTCCCCACCAGAGAGTTGACATTCCATGTCCCAATTGCCAGTCTTGGTAGCCAGGTCCTCCGCTCCTGGCTCCTGCCCGGCTCACATTGCACCCGACTCCTACGGTGCCTCCTGCGGGTGGTGGGCCTGCAGGAAGATGGGCTCATGTCCCTTCTTTGGGCTGTGTCTGGCCAGGCCCCATGGACTAAGGCTCGGCCACCAGATGCTTGCCCTCGGGCACCCTCCCCGGACATGGCTAAAGGGCGGGGCCCCCGGTGACCCTATCCTGGGCAGGGTGAACTGTTCCCTCGATGGTCTTTTCATAGGGGTCTTCTGAATTGCTTTTTGTCTGGTCCCTCACCCAGGACCAATTTGCCATGGGAGACCCTACCAGACCCTACACAAACCCCTCCACCACGATAAGGTAGCGATTCGTGGAGTAATGATTCAAATCTGTAAAACATGGTGGAGACTCTGTCATGGTTTGGTCCTGCATTTCAGTCAGCAGTGTTGGAGATCTTGTCATGATTGATGGAATTATGATAGCATAAATGTAATGACAGATTTTGAGCTACCATATAATCTGGAAAGCATTTGATTGGCAATGGCTTCATTTTTCAGCAACGCCAATGATCTCAAACACATAACCAGTGCACTAAAAGCATACCTGGATAGTAAAACACACAATGGAACACTTCAGCCATGGATTGGCCTTCCCAGAGCCTGGAAAGCTACATTATTGAAGCTTGTAGGGATCTTCTTGACAGAAAAATAAAAAACTGCAAATATCCAAAAAGAGCTTTGGATGTCCCACAAGAAGCCCTAAGAACTATTCTAGAAGATTTCCTATAGAAATTACATTAAAGCTTGCCTAAGAGAGTTCAGGCTTTGTTAAATAATAAAGGTGTTCATACCAAATACTAACTTTTAAGCTCATTAGACTTGTACAAACTTTGTTTTTGCCTCATATACTGTATTTCCACACATTTACAATTTTCCTAGCAAAATATAAAGAAATAAGAGGTACTTCAAAACTTTTGCACAACATTGTCATATATCCCAGTCTTTACTCTGAGTATTTATTGTCCCAAACCAAAACATTTGCTAGTATGACACTCACGTGCACCGCTGGTCTGAAAACGCTTAGATGGACGACTAGGGCGACTAGCTCCAATTTCGTTAATAGCGATGACTCTGAACTCATAGTACGTAAAAGGTATGAGATGCAAAATGACAGAGTTGAGGTTCCCTGGGTACGTTGAAAGATTTCTCCACTTTCCAGGCAACCAATCATCGTCGTCATATTGCACTAAGAACTCTGCGAGAGAACAAAGAATGCAAAAACAACCAAAATGCTAGTCAATACAGCAAAAGAGTCCTCAAAAATGGTAATAATGTTTAAAAAAGTGTTTATTTTTGTAATTTTTTGAGTTTTCATCTTTTACCTGTTATGGGGCTGTGGTTGCTATCTCCAGGAACCCAGCTCAGTCTTACAGTACGTTCATATGGATCAGATAACTCCAAGTTAGTGGGAGGATTTGGACGGTCTATAAATAAAATAAATACAGAAATAATTAAAAAGACATTTCAGCATGTCATATGGTTGATAAAATATCTTTGGTTTCAGTGTTTCATACCCATCACCATTAGGTGTGCTGAGGCAGATTTCTGTTCAAGCTCACTCTTGATGACACATGTATAATTTCCCTCATCGCCTGTGTTTACATTAGTAATCACTAGATTTGATTCATCCATTGAGATTCTGAGAAATTGAATGAAATTGGTGAGATCTAGAAGCTCATTTGATTACACTGAAACTAATAATATAACCTTAGTTGCACAAACAGGCCTCATATATGTACTCATATATGCATAAATGTACTTTAATTAACAGTAAATAATACACAATAATCCTACCTCCAACCAAGAGTGAGATGCTTTTTGTTTTTCAACCAAGTGGTTGTGATAGGAGTCGTGACATCTGCTGTTACACCACACTCCAGTCGGACATCACTTGCACGCATGACTTTCATACTCTGTGGTCTTGTGACAATTAATATGGGTTCTGCAAACAAAATAAATACAATATTGTACAATGAAAAAAAATGTATGTCAAATTTTATTGCCAACTCAATTATTTTTTATTTTAATGACTCTTCACCTTTGACCTCTACTCTGACTTGATCCTCATCTCTCCCTGCAATGTTGCTGACTACACACACGTAAGTTCCTTGGTCTTCTATCTTGATATGTTTGATCTCCAGAGTCCCATTGCTGTGGGTTTTAAAACGATTTCCTTCAAGATTTCCTTGCCCATATTTGGACCTGTGTAAGAAGAAGCATGGACATATGTTAAGACACACACTTACTGTGAGTGGATTTATAAATCATAACAGTGTCACACACCATCTTACCATCTCAACTCAGGCACTGGAGAACCAAAGTACTGGCAATCTAAAAAGGTACGACTACCCTCAGTCACTTTGATGAATTCATTTCTTGCCCCAAGGATTCGTGGCGTTGCATCTATGGGAAAAGGGAGCAACTGCAGCATCATCAGTGATTATTTGACTTCAATATGCACCCAGTATACTCTCCCATGATATAAAAAAAGCAAATTTGACCTAAACAATGCATCATGGCAAGGACACGAGCGGCAGAAAAACGTGTTATTTCTACCTCAGATAGGGAATGACCAGTCCAAAATGTGATTATTTAATTAAACCCTCATATATAATATATATTATATAATATATAATATTTACTATATAAAATATGGAACTGTGACTGCATATTGTGCTTAATAAATTGACCTATTACATTTTCAAATGTAGCTTTGAGTAAAGAAAGTTAAAAAAAATTGCTAACAAACAGTTTCACTCTCCTAAAGAGTAACTTTTCAAATGAGTAATTATAAATCGGTGTAAAGCAGGGGTCTCAAACTTAAATGAGCTGTGAGCCACTGCTGGCACTGTCATCTCATTGGAGGGCCACTTTAGTGTTCAAGTAGTACAGAAACAAAACAAGAAAACATCCATAAATATTTGCAAAAATCTAGCGTTTTGTTTGTTTTTTAAAATATTGTATAACGAGACAAAATTGCAAACGTGAACTCATTTTTTTTCTCACTCTTAACTAAATAAAGCCTTTTATTGAGCTATCAAATTAACACACTGATACTGGTCTTTCTGGCCAGATACGAAGCAGCACTTCTGCTATTTTGTTCATATTTAACAAAATAAAAATGCAGACATAAGTGTACACCAAAATTTTATTCGTTTTCTTTAAAAATAACTCTGTTTTAATTAATGTTATGAGTGACAGTGGTTGGTAACTTACGTAGCACATTAATAAATGCATTGGCCAATAAGTAGCCATACTGATTTGAAGCATTGCATTGGTAGACGGCAGTGTTTTCAGTAGTTACACTGCGGAAGATTAGCGCTTCTCCTGAAACCTGTCTGTTAGGCAGTGGTGTAGCAGCTGAAAAAAAAACCCCACCAAAAAGGAAAAATAAAAGTTAGGCACAATATTTTTTTATTCATTTTTATGCCTTTTAGACAAGATCTCCTAAAACATACTTTCAATCGGTTCTCCGTTAATGAACCAGCTGATTGTGGGACGAGGAGCCCCATCAGCGCGACACACCAACCGTCCATTTTCCTCTGGTGCCAAAATCAGGTTGCTGGGTTTTTCCAACCAGAAAGGAGTCGCTGTCAAACAGAAAATATGTTATTAGTTTGGATTATAATGATCAGTCCAAACATAAAATACTCTATGTTTCTGAAGAACTCACCTTTGACCCTGACAGTTATTGTGTGCTCAGCGTAGCCTAACCTATTTTTAGCAGTGCAGGTGTATTCACCTGCATCTTCAAAAGATGCTTTTGGGATTTGAATCATTTTGTTGAAGTTCTTCACTTTCATGCGAGATGTCACTTGCAAGTCCTCTCCATCCTTGGCCCAGGTAATGTGAGGAGTTGGCCTTAATAATGACAAACAAGGCTTTACACAGGATAACTTTCATGAATTCAAGGTAAAATACTTACACTAAACACAAAATAAACTGTTGTATAATCATTTGTGGCATAAACGTGAAATTACAATTTTTTTTTGTGTGTGTGATCCTCATTGAAGACTCACATTCCTGCAGCAATGCACTCCAGGAGCAGCTCCTCCCCCTGCAGGACCAATATTGAGCTTGATGAGCCTGTAGGAGACAGCCAGGTGGGAGCAGCCTCAACCACTGCATGAGCTTTGGAGAAAAATAACCAGAAAATCCCCGTCAAACACCTCAAACATTGAGTCATCACACTCCTCATCCACAACAGCAAGTATAAAAGATTAATAATCAACATTTCAGCCTTGTGGCACACGGGCACCTACTCAACCAGTGAGCTAAACTAGCTCCAAAAGGAATAGGATTTTAATTTGTCATTTGCTGGAAGTGATTATATTTAGTGGCATCTTCCTGTGTTTCAAGCAACATATGCTAACATCCCAACTTGTTATTTGATTCATTTTTATCTACTGCATTTATTAATTTGCTGTGCCTGTACTCTATGTTTTCGTCAACGTCTGAAATGTACCTGTGCTGTTTGCATGTTATGTGTAAAGGGCTGGGTGGGTGCCTATAAAGTGGCTTCAAACAGTGACAAATGGTAGAAAGGTGATCTGGAATAAGAGCAAAATGACAAGACACGGGGCAAAATAGTATTGTGGGAGACCTCACCCCCTCCATGGGCTGTATCACTAACAGAGGAAATGGCTGACATCCTACCAGGCAATCTAAAGGACAGCACAGAGACTCTGCCTAAGCACCAGATCCATACAGGATCCAATTTGCAGAAATGCAAAAATGCTATGTCCACCACATAGTAGCAGGCTGTACAATGCAAACTTGGACAGCATACAGTATCATGTGATCATGAATATCTCCATTCCTGATGGGAGACACCTCTAAAGATGGTTAAGAAAAACAGGGGTAAGGTTCTACAGAAGTTCAGCTTCCAGACAGATTCTGGCAAACCAGTCTGAAATACTAGTGGTTGACTAGAACCCAAAGATAGCAGCTCTGATAGATATACTAATACCAGCCAACAGCCACATTAAAAGGATTAGCACAATGGAACTAAGAAGTACCAAGAGCTGAGATATTAAAAGGAGCAGATGTGGAGGATAAAGTCCAAAAAGGTCCCAGTAGTAGACCCATGTAATAGGACTATTAGGTGCTGTGACAGGGAAACTGGAAGAGTGGCTCCAGCTGATTTCAGGATTAGATATTGTGCAGAATCTCCAAACTGTAAGGCCTTGAGGATGTAGGACATTTTATAGATAGAGAAATAATTATGAACACAGTTATACTCACTCGTATGCACCTTCACAACTACAGGCATCTTCTGCTGAATGACATTTTTATACGGGAATCGGGCATTACAGCAGTAATCAGCAACAGAGTCATTGAACAACACATTAGAGAAATATAGATCTCCATTGACTCCCATGGAAACCCTGCGGTCCTGCCGCACAGGCTGCATGGTGGGGAAAGCTGTCTGAATGGGCCAGTTGAAAGGTCTCGCATATGAACCTGAAATGAAAGACAGAGTTAAAAATTCCTTATTCACATTGCTTTAGAAGTGTAATGCCTATGGTGGCCCTGAAAACTAAAATGCACCGCAACCCAAGAAAATGCCACCAAATGGACAAATGCATCAAAAGTGCACAAAATACAACAGAAGTAGAAAAAAATCACGGTGGAAGCCTCAATACAACACAACAGATGTAGAAAAACACCACAAAAGCTCATAAAACACAATAGAAGTTATTTAGGTGAGACAGTAGCCTGATGGTGTCACGGTACTGGGTATGTGACCCAGTGGTTTGCATATTTTAGTCTATTTCGTTGATTATTGTATTTTTCCCTGTCTCCCGCTTTATTCTGAAAGAGTCTGGGGTGTTTTTGTGATTGTTTTTAGCTTCACGTCCCTGTAAGTCATTATGCTTAATTTCAGTCAGCTGTTTCCCCATGTGTTCTCACTTCCCCTGATCAGCTTCTGTCTATTTAAGTCTTCTGTTTTCTGTTTCATTGTCAGGTTGTCTGTTATTCTCCCCACAGTTTTCATAGTCTGTCATATTGTTCACAGTTTTTTCATAGTGTTCTTAGTTTTTATTAATAGTTTCTTGTTTGCTGCTGTTTTTTTGGCCAAAATAAAGGCTTGTTTTGTGTTAGAACCTGCAACTCCTCTGTCAGCTTCTGCTTTTGGGTCCTGTTTCTAAAACACCTGCACAACCCACCGTGACAGATGGAACTGGTTAAAAGTGCACAAAAAATAGCAAACATGTATTTACAGTATTATATGAATCATGCGATTAGAACACGCAAAGCTTTGCATTTCATTTCCCTCACAACATAGATCAATCCTGCAGTTCTTCTCAGTGCATATCAGTGCAATCTGAAACTATTACATCATGTTATCTCCCTCTATTCTATGTTCATTATGTTTTATTCCACTTTTGTTGTGTTTTAAGTGCTTTTGTAGCATTATTCTTTTTGCTGATGTTTTCTTAGGTTGCAGTGCATTTGACCTCTTAGGGCCAACATAGATACCACATGTAACAAACGGCTGATCAAAATCTTCCTGTTTTTGCTCATTTGACCCTAGACTTGATCTAGCATTTCATTTGGTATCAGACACTTACAACTGGACATCCAGTATGTTTCAGGTTTAAGTGGGCCAGGTGGAGGGTCACAGGACAGGACAAGTGGTAAGCCAGCACTCACCACCACAGGCTCCACAATCTCTCTTGGCCACACAGGGGGTCCTGCACAAATAGAATAAAACTCCTCTCAGCTGCAAAATTTGCTTGACACTGCTCATTAAATATTGGCTGATGCTGGATGTTTTGGCCCTATGCCAATTACTGGTATACTTGCTAATATTTAATATACATATTGTTGTTTTGGGTCTTGAATCTTCTGGTTTTCTGTGTTTCTAGTTGTATTTTAAGTTTAAATTTAATTTAATAAATGGAAAAGACCATAGCAAATTAATCTTTAAACAGTGAAAGCCTTTTGGGATGGAAACAGTTTGTTGTCATTTATTTATACATCCCAGATATTTTTAACCAATACACTGAAGTCATTGTATATCTTTTTCACTGCTAGATTCAGACAAACTTACTGTATAATTGTAGTATGATCTTGTGGGAGTATGCAGATCCATACTGGTTGGAGGCAATGCACTGATACTCTGCCTCATACTTTTCTGGATTGTTCCGGGCATAGATATCCAGAGTCCCTGAGCGCCTGCGCATTGACACCTGAGAGTCACGTGCCACATTGAAATACTTCCCATTACGCCTCCATGAGAAACTTCATAAATGAGCAAATGAAAAAAGGCCGGGAAAAAAAAAAATCAGTGGTTTGCCAATCTAAGTTTAAAAAAAAATCAGTTCAGTGGATTATTTAGGTCTTACATAGGATGAGGGTTTCCTTTGGCTTCACACTCTATTACCATGGTCCCTTTGGGGTCAACAATGTGCTCTTTCATTGACTGCTTTATGATAGTAGGGGGTTGTCTGACTGCAGTCAGAGAAATAAAGTCAGTTTAAGAAGTAATGTGAAAAAACTATTCATAGACATAAATTTACAACTAGCCAATGGTCTTAAGATATTCGCTTACCTTCGAGAGGGACGTTCAAAGCCCCAACACTCTGCCATAAAAGTAGCAGCAGCGCTGGTTTGACCAGTGTCCCCATCTTTATATTTCATTTAGTCCAGAATTGATTGTGGTCACCTATTTTTCTACTCCTAGTTTGAACGAAAAGTAACACAAGACATCTAGAAGACATTACATCTTGAACAAATTATAAAGTGAAGAAAACATTTTACTCATAGTTCACAATCTAAACTGTACCTAAGCAAATATACTTTAAATTTTTGCTGTGACAAATGATAAGCGTATATTGTAGTTATTACGAATGGCGCTTGAGGTGCAGTTATGAGATTTTTTAAAAAGTATGGAAACAAGACAAACATAATTTTTGCTACACAGTTTTGTATTTTTCTTGTTTGCATAATCTGACAGTCAGATATTACATATCTGAAACATGTGACAATTGAGTCTAAGCATAATATGGTGGGAATAACTGGTTTACTATAAAACAATGTAGTATTAAAATCTATTAGCATTAAACTGTTTTCTTTTTAAGAAAAAATCTTGTAGATGTAGTAAGTAAAATATTTCCCATTGAAAACCTAAAAAAGTGACATAAAATTGCAGTATACGTGATGTGTATTTGTACTTAGAAACACTTGTTTAGAAGCTGTCCTAGTGTTAGATTTACTAACAGAATATTTTCTGAAAACTGCGAGCAAACTGCACAAACAACACAATCTGTGGTTATTAAGCTGTCTACAAGTGACTGCCTCCCACATATGTAAATGAATCCTCCGAATGCCTGACAAGAATAAATTGTGGTTAAGTTCATGTTGAAGGTCGAATACAATTAATCTGTCAGTGTGAACAAAAACCAATTCATTCGATGCCTCTATTTAAAACTGTTTGCTATTAATATGTAATGAACTGTGGAATGTGTCAGGACTTCGAAACAAAAAAGTTATGCGAACCTACCTCGCTTGTGCCAAATCAGGGTTTTCTCCTCCCCATCTCTGTTACTTTCACACAGCAACAATAATCCAATGACTTCAGGAAATTATTCTTGTTTGTGCAGTGTAGAAATTAATACTCCAGCCCTTCAAATATCAGGTCAAGAACCCTAGAGGAGTTCATACACATCAGTAATTGAGTTTCTGTCCGTCACTGCCACTTACACTCTGCCCACCCATCTCATGAATAATGAATGAGCACCACACAACACCTCCACCTCACCCACTTCACTGCTCTGACCAGTCTGTCATAATGCTGAACACTTCGTCAACGTGATCACAAAACTAATTTTGCACAATAAATAAATTGAAGTTCAAAGAATAACTTTTAAAAAATGACTATATCAAGAGAGGCTTGTTACATGGTTGAGCATATTTTTGCAGCACCTGTATTTTCTTCAGCTGAAAAATGTTTGCTTGATCCGGTGTGAGCAAAATCTGTTTAGTAAAAATGAGGCAGGACCACATGAAAGCAGAGAACAACCCAGATTCTGTACAGTTTGCATTCTTGATGGTTATGATGACATCAAAATGTGGGCTTTATTGTTGAATGCAGAGAACTGGGAAGCAGAGCATGAAAGCAATATCTGTTTCCAGTGTATGAATATTGCATCTGGCACATCTCGTATCACATGACATCCTGACAAAGGCAATTGAAACAAGACTAATGTTTTGTTTTGTTTTTTTTGTTTTTCAAAATACCAATTATGATTTGATTGACTTTTTTGTGAAAGAGAGTTTTATACACTCAGTCATTCACACTCATTGGAAAGCAGGAAAAGGTCATTACCATTCATCTGAGAAAATCCTACGGGGTAGGCGGAGAGTAGTTTTCTTTTCTAGAAGGTGCCAAAGATGCAGGAGAAGCTGTATTTGTGTTAGACAAAAGCCATCTCACGGCTGTTGACAGTGTCCTGACCTGTGTAGGCTTTCAGGCATTCACATGGTGCTGCATGTACAGACCAGCACCGACTGGATAGAACAATAGCTTGGTGTTGAGGTGGGGTAAAATGAGGTGGCACTGCAACCTAAGAATTAAAATAAAAGTATAATCAAAATTTGTATTTCCAAATCTTTAAAACTAAATATTATGATTAAGTAGTGCTTTATCGTGGTAATAGATTTCTTTTCTTTCTTTCTTTTTACTGAATAAAAAGAATTCAGAGAAGAGAGAATATCAGTGCATCTACAATGGAAACCATTACAATCCTCCATTAACATCAGAAACACATCTTGACTTGGCTCACATAGGACACAAAAGCACAAGGGGTGTGTTAAGCCCTTTGGCTCTCAGAATAAGCATTTTCCCCCCATAGATTGGACTGAAGCAGGCCTGAAAGTGAGCCGTGATCAGTGCCATGCACCAGATTGCATGGCATTGAGGCAGACGAGGCCAGCTCGGTGACGACAAAAAGGTCTCTATGCTCGTAGGTCCCCTTTGGCACGAGTGCCCAGGGCTCGGGTAAGAGCAGATGGCATGTGAGAGGGAGTGTTCAACCACACAAGATGCTTGTTCAGAGTCAGAGCACCTATCGTTTGCGCTTTGACGTCACTGCATCAGAGAGAGCAGAAGAATAGGATGGAAAGAAACTTCTGTTGAGCAGGACACTGTGCGAAATTACATCATCACCACTGTGCAGCCAAAACAATACTGCCTCACTGAGCTGAATACTCATTTTATAGTTTGATGAGCGCAAAGTGTGACAACATTTCTCCCCCAAAAATGTCAATGTGGAAAAAATGCATACACTTTATCAGGAAGAAGTGCTCAGTTGAATGAAATACAATATGAGATCTCTATTTTTTTTTATATTTGTATGACTATACATGTTACCATATTTTAAATACATGAAAGGATCTAAATGTTCAACATCTTATGGCCGCATGCACACATATTTTAATATTTAAAAGGTATCAGCTACTGTACCTTAGCTGTCATTTTGCACTGAATACAAAGTGCATGGTGGTATGCATAGATGTTATAAATTTTATTAACTAAACTACAAATATCACTTTCATGGGACGAAGTCAGTGGCCATCTGTACAAAGTCTCTGTGTGTCAATTAATCTTGAAAATTGTGGCACATTTCCATAGATATTTCAAAAGATGGACCTGACAGTGGTGTTAGAGGAAAAGCCAAAGGATTACATAAGTCATATGGATTTGTTCCTGGGACATTGTGCATAAACACCGTATTCACCTCATGTTATAACATCACCGCTCCAAAAATTATGTTAATGCATATCAGTTCTCTAAATGTCAGGCGCAGGAACTGCACAACATAGCGCTCACTCTCACATAAATCTGCTGATGCATTTGTCGACCAGCCCCACATCTCAGTTCACACTATGACATCATTAAGACCTTGACTTCCTTGAAAGACAGATGCAAGGAATAACACACTCATTTGCCCAACAAGACACTTGATGCTAATCTAAAGTTTTCTAATGTTCTTTATAACACCACATATACTGTAGTCCTAATTACAGTTGGTAAATGTGTAGTGTCCTACCTTTAAGTCTTTTTTGGTCTTTGGTTCCTTCTTCCACTTCGTGTTCAGCTGAAAGCAGATCCCTACCTTTTCCCGATCTTCTGTCACAGCAACATGTCCACACTGTGCCTTACCTCTCCAGCAACATCTGAGTATAGTACAATTTTTTTATTCCATTATGTTAAAAAAGGTGACAGAGCCTGGCAAGGGAGTCTGATTCGGATGGCTGTCCTTAGCCTGGGTCACACGCTTGGCAAACAGGCCCTGAGAGCTTGTTATAATAAATCCATTGTGAAATCCACACATAAATATAACGTCATCTTCATTGTGATGGGTGGGAAGTTAAAACAGAACTGCTATATCATGCACCAGCTCATAGATTAGGTTTTGGGGGCATCCAGCCAGCATCTATTAGAAATAATTTAAAGCTTTGTAAGAGGTGATATTTTTTCTTTTGTCTGTGCTGATTCTGATTTTGAGATAGATGGTAGATGGGGGGTGGGTCATTGACCTTGTATCTTCACACTGGCTGGCACGAATACACACTCTCTCTTAGACAAAGGGTTTCTGTCTGAAACAAAGTCAGCTTTTTGTGGACACGGAGGCACGGCTTCCAGGCACATGGGGGGGATTTAACCCATTATAGTCAAGTGATTGGAGGACTTCTTTTTCACTTATAAACTTTTAAAGACTGCAGTAATCTGAAAAATAAAACCCCGAAGAGTGGCATTTAATATGTTTAATGAAACATAGACTCTTAAATAAATATTCTTTGATTTTCAAAGACAGAAAGACCTATAGTGAACTATATTTATACATTAGGCATTTTTTAAAAAGTGCATCAAAGTGCTTGTGAGTATTTGTTCTGTCTAGGTCATAAAGTCAAAAGAAAATATATCAAAAGATCAGACAAAAACACACAAAACCCCTGCACATTTGAACTGCTTAGCAAAGCTCAGATGATGAGCTTTTGGTTGCCTCACATAAACTCAAAATCATGACATATACCACAAGCCAAAAAACTAAATTTTGTCAAACAGCGTTTATATCATGGATGTTGCCTTTAAAGTGTTTCTGTTATGTGTGCTTCTATGCATATGATATACATCTCTTTGTAGACATCTTTTATCTCTCCTACTCACATCAATCTCTGTTTCATCTCCCAGGCCCTCTCACTGAACAAGTCCTTAGTTCTCCTAATAACTGAGCGTTCTGCTGAAAGCACTAAACAAAGTCTGGCCAGTTTTGGCTGGTTTCTGTCCAGATAGTTCTGTGTGTCTCTCTGCAGCTGGTCCAAGGCCTGCGGCCGGTTCTCGTCAAGCGACACATCAGAGCTCAGCATGGGGTTGAAGCGGAAGTAGACATCTGGGGCCAGCAGGTCATCTAAAAGGGTGTGAACCCCTTCAGTGTCAGTGGCACTGCAGATCAGATTGCTGATTTTGGCCCTCAGGCTCGTGGAGGTAGCAGGTCCCTTCTTAGCACTGTCATAGCGACCTGTGCCCAGGGACAGCACACATTGGAAGTCCTGGTTTGGCCACAGCAAATGGCTTTCATGGACAGCCACGGCACAGGGATTGTTCAGGGTGATTCCACCATCCTAATAAGACACAAATTAATCTATAAAGCCAAGAAATTAGCATTTTGTTCAAATCAAACCTGCACAAAAAAACCTTAAGAAAACAAAAGTCTGAATGATTAGAACTCCTTTAAAGTAAAACAAATACAATATCAACAGAAGTTCTTATATTTTTGATTTAAGAATTGTAGAAAAGTATTAAGGTGTGAGTGATAGGAAAGGGAGCGACTGGCATTTTTCTTTTTTCCTGAACGGAATGCGATATGTTGAATTTTTGTATGGAATTTGTATGCAACCAAAGACTGTATATAAAGGATGACCATAGTGTGTTGACATCACTGAAAAGCTCCTACAACGATGCTTTTATACTGTTTAACACTTGTTCGGAGCTTTTTTGCACATAAGGTCTTGTAAACCAACTCCATTAATGCTATTTCACTTACGTTCTTACACTGAAGATTGTTTATTCATTTGTTACAGCTATCAGACTGTTGCTCTGTACTGGCACATATCTTAAGCTGAGGTATCTGTTTTGCATTGGAAATGCAAAAAGCTGTTGTTGAGGCTTCAAGAGAGGACTTTATGGACAAATAGGTGATGCCTTGGTGGCTACCACATCTATTATGTGTGTGCCTGCATCATCACTGCAATTCACCAATTTTTGTGTTCACTTCATTGACTGTCATTAGAAAAAAGATTAATGGCTAACAATTGCCACTAGTTATTGGGGCGTTTTATTTATTAATGTTTTTTTTTCTTAAAGCAAAAAGTAAGGTTAACCTTCACCCCCTTCATAGTCCCTCAGTTAATCACATTTTTATTTCGCCTATTCCCATTTGAGACAAAACAAGGAAATGTCAACATTGGAAACTGTCATTAACAACCTGGTGAATGTCATTTTCTAAGGTAAACTCCTGGAAGTATCCTGGGGCGGCTGACGATGCCCTCACTGCCTGCCACATCTGGTAGCTTGAGCCTCCTGCGTAACGGCTGAGAGAACCTGGTTTGTGGTTATAGTTGCGGAAGACAAAAGCCTTAGGGCTGGTACCCCAGTTTACCACTGTGCTGACTGCAGAAACCTGAGCAGATACCAACAAAACCAATTGTAAAAGCTGTGCAAGCTCCAGTTTTTAAGCTGGAATCAAAACATGGAGTCTCACCACAGCGGGGTGCTCCAATACAGCAGCTTGGAAATCCTTTTATTGGTGTTCTGTGAAAGTGCAATATTCTTACCTTGGGACTGAAGAAATCTCTGGCTGTTTTAATAAGTACTCTATCACCTAGCTTCTCTCTAATGAGAATGAAAACAAGCAGTGTCTTATTAACTTGTAAAAAATTTACTCCTTTGAAGGACTGAAGCACATTTAATGTGTCTCTTATGTGCAAACCGGAGTATCGTCTCCCAGGTCTCAGTGTTATAGTAAGAATGGCTCCAGCCCATCTTCACAGTACCAACCAGCGGGTTTTGCCGGAATACTTCAGAACCAAACGACGATACATGTCAGCACACTCTTCTATAGAAAAACGGGCCAAACCCAACATGAAGGCTAGGACAGCACCTTCAACAAACAGATGCAGAGACATGCATTTTAAATAGAGTTGCAGATTCAGACAGGCATGCATTAAAATGTTAGTCTCAGTTTACTATATGTCACCTGTGCTCACTCCACAGATGTAGTCGAACAGCTGGTGAATCTTTTTGCCTGTTTGATCCTCCAACAGCTTTAATATCTGAAGAGGCACAACACCTCTGAAAAATACAAAGAAAAAGGAAAACATAAACCCCCAGAAATATGAACACATTAGCATAGTCATACACAGAACCAGTGGATACCATCAGGCACAGCTTAACCTTTATATACTGTTTGGCTCAAATTAAACCCATTTTGACATTTAACAAAAATGAAAAATATTTGTAGTTTGTACAGGTGCTTCAAATTTTTCTGCACAGAGGCTGTACCAGGTCAGATTTCACCTATGGTATATGTATTCAGATGGATTTTAGCCTAACTGACATGGATCAAATCAAAGAAAAGGGTGGTTTTGAATGATAGAGTTCAAGGAGGTACTTTACCACTTCACATACAAGGAATACCTGTGATCCACAGTCCAAAGATATACATCCTAGGTTAACTGGTAATTCTGAATTGACAATGAATGTTAGATAGTTAAGGTGCTTAATGTATACTAAACAAAATGAATGTGTAGTTAAAGTTGTTTTGAGTGCTTAATGATCTATTTTTTCTTACATTTACCTTGTTCCACCACCATCAATTGAGAGGACTCTTATGCCACGGCCTTTGACTGGATCCGCATATCCGATAAGAGCCAAAGTTTCTCTTAAGGCAGCCTGAAGTTCCTGGTTATGTTCATAGTTCTTCCGTTGTTTTAGCATTGAAACTGCAATTTTCTCCTGGAAACAAAATCATGTTTTAATTTAATGAGGTTAAAACAACTGTTAAATATAAGTATTTGTGTTTAATACTCAACAGACCTTCCAGATTAAGGCTTTGCATGACGGGTAGTGGATAAGGTGTTCATTGAGTGCTTCTACGCAGTCAGTCAGAGCTTCTGGAGTAGAAGCCAGTCTCAGGCTATCAGTGAACACACATGTCATTTCATCTGCTTGTTTCCTATTCAAGACAAGCTGACAAACAAGCAGAAGTTCATTTTTATGTATTTTAGCCTCTTAGCAATGAGAGCAGATTTTTATCTTACTTAGTTCATCGGGGCATTAACTGGGAATTAATGAAAATGTTACTTTAACTCACCTTTTTATTTAATACTGCCTGCGGGGCAGAGATGGCAGTTTTGGAGTTGCTTTTTCGATAAACACCCAGCAGTTCTGGAATGGTACTTGTGGGATTGCAGAGGTAATCCATAAAAGATACACTCTTCAGTCTCTTGGGGGACTTTTGGGATTCAGTGTCCTCATTCAATCCACTTTGACCCTTGAAATACTGATTGATGTGTTGGGATGTTTGAAAATAGTTCTCACTGATTTTAGTTGTATTACAGCTGCTGTGGAAACTGCCTGCAGCTCCTGGGGTGATAGATTCTTCTTGCTTCAGCTGTGAACTGGCACTGTGAGTTTGTGAGGTGGATTGTGTTAAAAGGTGTTTCTTGTAAGTCCAATCCTTCTCTACGAGAGGTTGTTCTTTCGTATTCTGAGCTTCATCAGTTACTTTGGCACCAAAGTATTTATTAATGTGCCTTGCAAAGTGAAGGTATCCTTCCTCCCAGGTACCGGAGTTACTGTTGGGTTCCAGTGCTGCCTTTACTTGAGACTGTTTACCTCTGATTTGTATTTTTCGTCTCTTCTCCCTTCTGTTTGTCTCTTTGGAAGGAGGCTCCAAATTCTCCCGTTTTTGAACTTTTGCCAAACCCTGAGAGAAAACTGTGTTAATGTGATGAGCAACATAATTGTAACCCTCACCAAATCTTGTCGTGAGAGAGCTGATGTGAAATAACTGCAGTCCAGATGTTTCTTGAGTTGAATGACTTGTTACAGAGTCCCACTGTTTGTCCTTACATTTCAAGGTCTGTGTTGTGTCTTTGCTTTCAGGTATATTTTCCTCTGTGGCTGCTTGCTGACTTTGACTAATCCTCTGTGACCTGCAAGCATACTCTGGAGTAGACATGACAACACTGGCATTTTCAGACAGACTTAAAACTTCTTTTCTTTTGAAATAAATGTTAATGTGTCTGGACAATTGATTAAATGATTGACCAAGACACCCTCCAACCGAACTTAAAAGAGAATTGTTCTGAGCCTCGTCAAAAATCCCAACTGGAGCTTTGGCTTTGAAGACATCCTTATTAGAAGATGAATAAAAACGCAGAGCCTGAGGATGTCTCGCCTTTTCTGTAAGGTCTCTAAGGAGACTATAAAAGGTAGAGCTTGTATCGCTGTGCTTTACTTTTTTAAAAGTGGCTTTTGTTGCAAACCTGGAAGGTTGAGGAGGTGACAGCTGTAAATATCTATGTAGGTCAAGGCAGAGTGGTGCTTTAGTCAGACCATGGTCCTTTCTGAGAAGGTTCATTGTGTATTTGTATTTGCTGTACAATTTCAATGTCCTGTTCACACAACATGAACACAATTTTGTGCTCAGGTAGCGACCCATGTTGTCTTGATGAGCAGCACTCAGTCAAAGCCTAAATATCACTCAGCACTGAGTCAGACTGCAGTGGCATATTCAGCAGGAATCTGGAAAAGTCAACAAAACATTTGAACAACAACTAAGTCAACTCTACACAATGATGATGCTCTGTGGCTGCAGGAGCGTGTTAGACAAAATGTTTACATGACACATGATTAGGGATGGGTACCGGTATCCGGTGCCATCATGGCACCGGTTCTGACATAAACGGTAGTAACCAGACCGAAAAGCAGCGCGCATTTCGGTGCTTTATTTCGGGGCTTTTTTTTCCTGAGCTGTGATACACTTTCTTCTTCCTTACATTTCTATTGGCGGTTGGCAAACAACTGAAAGCTGCATTACCGCCACCAACTGGTATGGAATGATACACTTTAGATTCTAGCCAATCATTTTACGTTTCGAGGACAGTAGGCGGGTCCAGGTGCGTACGTTCTTTTAGAGCAGAGCTACAGATTAAAAATGCCCAAGGCAAAGCGGTCAAAAGTCTGGCTGTACTTCACAGCAAAAGATGCAAACTCAGCAGCCTGCAACAAGTGCTTTAAGCTGATACTGTCAAAGGAGGTCACACTTTAAATCCGATGAACCTAGCCCTGCCAGTGTAGCAGAAATGATGATGGCAGCAGCAGCCGTTCTTCTCTGCGTGAGTAGCTTAATGTTGTTCGTGTGTAATTTACGTTGAGTAAGCTAACCGCGTTATTAAATTAATGCATTTAACGTGAACTAGCAAACACCATCATAGCTACATGCGGCTGTCTTCTTGTTTGATGGCAGATACTCCCTTCACCCTGGCCAAAAAGGCTAAAATGACCGAAGAAAAAGTGGAAAACAGCTAAACATGAGAGGTTTTTGGACAAAGTTTGTGTTTTTTCCATTGTTTAAGCACTGCTTCCAGCCCAGAGTGATACCATATATGCCCTATACCTGCAGAAAAGACTAACATTGTTATCTTTTTACAAAAAAACAGCTGAACATGAGAGGTTTTTGGACCAATTTTGTGTTTTCCATTCTTTAAGCACCGGTTTGGGCACCGTTTAAGCACCGGCACCGTTTCAAAAGTACCGGTTTGGCACCGGTATCGGATAAAACCTAAACGATACCCATCCCTACACATGATATTGACATGTTGAGCTTTAGTAGTCATACATGATCAGAAACTTTGCTAATTATAACTAAAAGAAGTGAAGCTCATGATAGTTTCATCATTTTTACTTGTAAATCTAATTATGGGAAAGTTGTGACTCAAAGATGAAATATTAATACTAGGGATAAAATTATTGCATTCATGTTTCCAAAGCTTGTCTGCGCTGATGACATGCACATAAACAACTATAAACAACTCTGACCGATCAAACTACAGGCATCATGTTTTACAATAGCCTGGTGCCTTTCTTTCCTTATGCTATCTCCACAAGAATGTAACATGAAACCTCCAAGCCAGAAAAAAGCGTGGCCTATAAATAACACACACACGGCTTTGCCTGTAGTTAATCTCTTATCCTTATTAATAATGGTGGAATGGTTAATACCGTGTAAAATGAAGTGCATGCACTGAGGTGGCTATACAAACTAAAAGGCAGACAGCTCGGGTATGCAATAATCAAACATCGACATAGGTTAAAGTCTTCCACTTAAGCAAGGAGAGGTCACGAATGACAGAAAATGTAACCTTGACAGAATATGTGTTGAAAGCGTACACACTAAAGCTTTACCTGAAACATAACACCAAGTTTTCCTGTCTTCACAATTCCTCTTCGTGCAGATGCCTGCTCTCTAAAATCCAGAACAGCAGTTTTGACAGACTGTCAAGAGTCGCTTTTTTTTTTTTTTTTTGGCTGTGTTTTGACACTTGATTCAATCCTTCCTACACGCAGGACTTTAATCTCATTTGCTGGGCTGGGCTGGGGGAGTGTATGGGGGGTGCGAACTGGCTTGGCCAGTGTTCAATAAGACACACAGGCTTAAGGTCATGTGTTGTCACTGCTGACAAGCACAAGTCTAAAATTAGGGATGGGGTGACAGCTTAAGGTCTCAGTGAACTCATGTTGGGTGCTTTAAACATCACCACACATCACACACACCAAACAGACAGAGCTGTGACTCATCACCGCAAACAGCACTCCAATTCTTAGAAGCTGTGCCCAAGCTGGAAGGTACATGTGATGCAAACAACTGGAAGTCTGCAGTTGTAAATGGATATTATGAAGTGTGCTCATGTTTTAAATTAGAGCCTGGATGTATGGGTTAAATGGGCCAATGTTATTCAGCAAAAACAATTAAATATGTGCTTATGTGACCTTGTGTCATGTTCCTTCTTTGCAGCTGTGCCCAAGGAGGCAGAAGCAAGTCCCCTACCTAGAGCGTTCGATCCCTGGCGTGTATGTCCAAGTATCCTTGGGCAAAATACTGAACCCCAAATTGCCCCCCAGTGGAGCACGAGTGTGTTTGTGAATTTTATGCAAATTGCTTAGGCATGTTTGAATGGGTGAATGAAGCTTGTAGCAAGAAAACAGTTCGAATGCTCAAATTGAGTAAGTAAGAAGAAAAAAGTGCCATACAAGTAAATTCCATTTGACATTTACACTGTAACCAACAGTGTTTTATAAACACCTTTGTCCTATAGCAGGATCTCATGTAATCTTTAACCAGCACGTGCTGTTCTACACGGCTGTTTATTTTTGGTGAAACATAAGAGGAGGGGCTCACGTGTTTCTCTCCAGCACACAGACACTGACGTTACTTTCAAAACAATAGTCACAAAAAAGAAATAAATAATCAGAGAGCTTCAGCAGTTTTGATTTTTTTTTGTTGTTAAACAAATCCACTAAATTTGACATTTCTGCTCGTATTTGTTCTTCTGGCTATGATCTGATCAGTTTGCTAAAATTCAGCACAATTTCTAAAGAACAATTTCACTCTCGCAGACTTACAATGACATCTAGTGGCAGATTCTTGACAGTTTGGTTCTTAATCGGCTTTGAATGAACTGCTGTGCATGACAGGAAATTGATCATATTCCGCTTCAGTGACTTTGAGTCTTATCTCTGCACGGTGTATATGATGAATACATGACAGTCCTTTACAGAACACACAATCCTTTCTGTCAAGAATGATTCTTTCTATGTACAGCGAAGCTTTTTTCTTTTTTAAAAATCTGTTTCCATAGCCACTATCTTCGGTCTGACTGCCACCTCCCCAGTGATTTTGTTAGAAGCAACATTGGACCAATCTGCTGATACGAATACACACCAGAGGAAGAATAAAAATCATGACAAAATGCTGTTATCAGTCAAAAACAGATTTTCAAACTGTATTTAATGAAACCTGTACATTCAGAAATATTTCTTTGAATACATTCATCTTCAGCTCTATTTTACAGTTGTAATTTTATCTCTGCATCATTGTTGTTATTTTAAATTACTTTAGGTGAACTACATAACCAACATAACCATTTTTTACAGGCTTATCCACATGATATTTATGCAGTTCTTCATATATTTACAGTACTTATAAAACAGTGCTGGAGCGTCAGGGTATTTTCTTTTCACAGCGTCCTGTGGTGCACTCCTCTCCACGTCCGGTCCACTTTAAGCGGTTCCTGGCAAAGATGTCATAGGATTTGACCATCAATGGTCTCATGGGTGACCACATCATAAAGCGACCCAACCAGCCGAGGCCTACGGCGCTATACATGACTGCAAATGCTGGGACTCCGCTGTGAACCTGGTAACACACAGCATGAAGGTGCATAATACAACACTTAGGTTGAACTGCATATTGTGAGGTTCATTAAAATCTTGGTTAAATAATCACCTTGTCTTTCTTATCAATCACGTGCATTTCCTTCATGGCCATCTCATAGGTGATATCCTTGTATTTTGTTCCATCATAACCTGGCAGAGCGATATCAATGAAATGTACTTTCTCAGGCCGGTTTCTCTGCAGAAACTGGAGGAAACGGATCTCAGTCACACATATAGGACAAAGCCCATCATACAGAACCTGGAAAAGAGTGGAGAACAGACATTTACATGAGGAATTGTCTGATATTTTATCCCTAATTTTCTAAAATTCAGTTAAACTTGAAGGATATCAATCCTGTTGGGAGGCATAAACCCTTGTGGATTCATTTGACCTGCTTTGGTGCAAATGAAAGTACAACAGTTGCATTGGAGAAGCAGCAAAATGGTGAGACCGTTGCTCTCCCCATATCGATATAATGATATTTCTCTTTCCTTTTTGCTAGTTTCCTCGTCTCTACTGGTAGCGTTAGATGGTACTTGCAGCCCATTCAGGTTGCACAGGTAGTTCCATATACTAACATGCCATCACAAGATGGTTTACAGTCTCGGTTTCAGCACAGGAGAGTGGAGGGCATATAGGAGAAAGGCTGTTACACAAGAAGAGCTGGACAGGGTTGCATAAGGGCAGCACTAACTGCGCCTTTGTTCGAGGAGGAACAGAGCCCTTGAGAATGACCTACTTGTGCCAGCTTTTGATCAAACTGTAAGAAGAATCAGTCTCCACATGCATGACATGAGGGCCTGACCTTGCAGCTCAACTGAGTTTACCAAAGAAAAGCAGGACTGGCAGGTCCACCGCTGGACCCCATTCTCTTCACAAATAAATGCAGGTTCACACTGAAAACATGTGACTGACATGAGAAATCATAATCTTTTTTTCAAAAAGACATGTTAACCTTGATGAGATTACCTCATTAATAGTCATTACATCAAAGACCCTGAATAATTTGAATTTAGTCCAGGAAAACTTCCATCAACTAAAAATTGAGTTGCGTATTGCCACAGCGTGGTCTTAAGTTTCGGTTTTGTTTTTAAAGCCCTGTCAGATTATTATTTTATTATTATCATAATCATGTATTATTCTCAGAGACGAATCCCCCCTTCACATCGGAATTATTTGCGATAATTAAGGATATAGCTTGACCTCTACCGGATATGATAGCACTGATAATTTGATTCATGTTTGAGATTTTAAAAACCAAAATGTTCAAGACACATTAAAATATAACAACGTTCAAAGTGCAACTTTCATTTTGCTGAGCTGGCACAGATACTACCACACAGTGAGGACAAGGTCAAAAATGAGTCTTACATTTGAAGTTTTACACACGTAAAATAAGCTTTTTAAAATCGTAAGCCTGGTTTTATATCATTTTACATTATACTGCCAAATTTCAACCAGTAACGCGGAATCATTTACTTTACAGGCTTTACGTATTAACCAGTATATTATCCTAAAGACGGTTTACCCATTTTACACATGTTTAGCAGAAACAGAGAGACAGTGGGAGCAACTCACCTTGACACCAGCAGACTCAGAACTGAAGGTGCGATGCTGATGTTTGCAGAGCACAGATGTTACTCTTGAATTTACACAACTGGGCAATCTGGCTAAACCTGAAGTCAAACATGTTCTCACTTTTGAAAACATCTGAAGCTACAAATGGCTACACAGCTCTAACTAGCACTGGAATCAACCTGACTTTTCCCCAGCTAACAACCAGATTATACAAGCGTTTGAATAACTCTTGAATAACTTCTTCTTCCCCCTTTGAGGCAATCTAGGGTTTGTTTTATTATCGCCATCTAGTGGACCGTATATGAACCTGGACATTTCCATGTTCCCCGACTTACGTCTACAAACAGAAATGCTGAGTATTTATTTACATTTCCACATTCCATGTTTTTGTACGTTTAGTTTTCAGTTTGATTTTTTATTTTATTTTTACACACATCTAATCAGCCAATTGAACAGGCTTTAGAACTGGGAAAAAAAGAGACTTTGCAGGTATCCAGATGGCTGGTCTGAAACTGCTTGGCAGGGTTTTAATAGTTTTGCAATTTTCATTAGTTTTTATTTTTATTTAGTTTTGACTTCAGATTTTCAATTTTATATCAGTTTTAATTAGTTTTTACCAATTGTTTGCTAGTTTAGTTTAGTTTTTATTTTTTTGGCAATCCTTAGTTTCAGTTTAGTTTTGATTAGTTTCAGTTATAGTTTTAGTTGTGTTTGCAATAATTAAGTGTAACAAAATCCCAGTTTCATCATATCAGTCATTCTCTTCTGCTTATCCTTGGGTATGTTGCTCTTCCAGCTACCATACCCTGCACCGGTCGCCTGTCTGTCGCAGGGCTAACACGCAGAGACAGACAACTCACATTCCCACCTATGGGTTCTTTAAATAAATAAATAAATAAATAAATAAAAGGCAGATGAACAACCATTGATACCAGGCAACTATAAAATGTATATCTTGGCCCCAATGAGACTATTAACTCTTGAGCACCGGGTGTTCGTAATTTTGGTTCAAGTGAATTGATAAACTTTTTGAAAGCAATTGACTCACACAGTTATGTAGATATCCCCGTCCTGTTGTCTCGGGATGCATCACGCTGCTTTGCCTGAGGTTAGCTTCTGTTTTCTGGGGATGAGGGTTGAGTGTGCTCCCTTACCTTCTCAAGGTAAGCTAGGTTAGCCTTCTTGTGTGAGCTTTTCAAGTGCACTTTAAGGTTTGTGGGATTTTTTTCCCTTTAGAAATGTCCCTCATAATTTGTCTCTTTCCACTACAAGACACTTGCTTTATCCAAAACACAGTCATATTCAAAGTAATCCCAAATTGGACTCTTTCTCCCGACTTTTCCTGACATGATTCTGCGCGAGGACGGAGCAGCGACACAGACGACTCGACTAACGTACTTGCCACCTGCTGGCATAATTAGACAGCAAGAAAAAAATCTGTAAACTAAACTTCATTTTCACCCTTGACTCTTGTATGACACGCACACATCAACGAAAACTAAACACATTTTTGCTATAAATTCAGTTAATTTTAGTTAGTTTTGTGAACACTCATTCCAGTTTTAGTTAGTTTTCCTTTTTTTGTTTTTGTTTTTATTTCCGTTAACGAAGATGTTTTTTCACTTCTAGTTTTCGTTATTTCGTTAGTTTTCGTTAACGATAATAACCTTGCTGCTTGGATCACACAACCATAAAGAGAATGGTCAAAAAAAAAGAGAAATATCCAGTGAGCACCAGTTTTCCGAGTGAAAACTTGATTGATGAAGTTGATGCCAGAGCTGCTTTGAGCCAAAATGAAGCATTTCAAATAACGACTGATTACAACCAAGGCATGGAGAAGAGCATGTCTAAATGCTCAACAAGTTAAAGATGGAAGCAGATGGGTTAGAGCTGCAGATGACCACACCAGGTGCCAGTTGTGAAAGATAAGGACAGGAAAGGGATGCTACAGTTTGAACATCTTTACCAAACTTGACACACTTTGAGACCTTTAGTACCAACTGACCAAACTGGTTTCTCTCGCACACTGTCCAGATCTTAAGCCAACAGAGCGTATTTGGGATGCGGTAGAACCGGAGATTCACATCATGCTTGTGCAACATCATATCTGCTGCAACTGTGTGATGCTAACATACTTTTATACACTAAAATCTCAGAGGAATGTTTCCAGCACCTTTGTATGATCTATGCACGCAGTTCTGAAAGAAAAAAGTGGTCCAACTCAGGCGTACCTAATGAAGTGGCTAGTGAGGATATGTCAGCTGTTTAATTTCCTTAAATTCTAATCTATAAATTATTATCCTCTCAGTTGAATTTTATGTAGTGTTTGTTGTATTTCTTTCAAAACATGCAGTTTGCAGTCTCAATAGCTGATTAATAAGGAGGCTGAATTGGAGCACATTATCGCTCAGCGTCTACATATCTTTAAATAACTCATGAAAGAAAAAACAGAGCTCACAGCACCTCTAAAAGATACACCAATAATCCATACCGGATTAATTTGCTAATTTCGATACTGAAAGCTGGAAATTTGAATAGAATACAAAGGTTGCGAGATTAGTTATTAGAAGCAAATACATATTTGAACAGAGCTGAATTTTTTTTCTGTACAGATCTAATTTGTCTGTGCGTGTAAAATATTGTGAGATCTGCAGTAGGGCCAAAAATTATTCCATAACAAGCCTTAAGTACATATAATATAATATAATATAATATAATATAATATAATATAATATAATATATATATATATATATATATACAGTGTTGGGGAGTAACGGAATACATGTACCGCCGTTACGTATTTAAAATACAAAATATGAGTAACTGTATTCCGTTACAGTTACCGTTTAAAAAGGTGGTATTTAGAATACAGTTACTTTGTTGAAATAAATGGATTACATGGCGGTACTTCCCTGTTTCATATTGTGGCGGGTCAGGACTGTTTGGGTTTTGTTTGACAGCTACGTTCTGTTGTTCCAGGCGGCAGCGTTACGGTTGCCATGGTTACAGGGTGACGCTCTGCGTGTTTCCTGGGTGAGAGAGGCCTTTTTTGTTGTTGTTGTGCTAAGCTAATAGGCAGAATGCTACAGGCATAGCTCTAAAGAATGTAGCATCATAGGCAGTGTAGTCCGTGCTGCAGGGAGAATGGACTGCCATTCCCGTTATGTGTCTGTGAGCGAGGGAGGGAGAAAAAGGAAAAGTATGAGTTGTCATCGAGCAAAAACGGGAGCTGGAAGCATGTAAATATAATAATAACCACTGCAGCCAAGAAGAGTGCCTGACGAGCCCAGTTGTAAGTAAGCTATTAAGACTCGACTGTACGCTGTGTTCGTGTTTTCCTCTGAAACAATAAGTTCCGTTGGAGCAGCCTTTCAACGCCTCTCTCTGTCTCTCACAAGCAGAGTTGACCCAGACAACAAAGTAAAGCTAGTTTTCAGCTACGAGGCGGTATTAGCCAGAGGTCCCTTTACTACGGTTCGGAGTCGCGGACCTTCAGTAATAGTAATAAATCACAGCAATAGTACATTCCCGTAGTTGTAAAAAGCGTGATAATATGTTAAGTAATCCAAAGTATTCAGAATACGTTACTCTCATTTTATGAAGCATAAAAACTAGGGATTATGTGCTAAGCTGAAAGAATTTCCAGTGACTACATCAATTTAAACAACTCATCATTTTAAGAAAATAAAAAGAGACCAATTATTTCCAGCATTCACATTCAGCAACCACATGGCCCAACACTGCTGACATTGAATTTGTAGCCAGCACTCTGTTTTTCACAACATGTACAAAACACAGTTTTTAAGTTAATTAATTTTTACTTAATCAAAGCGTATGGACAAACCCTAAAATTAAGAAAGCCTTCCTAATATTGTATAAGTCCCTCCCACATGTACTGTAAAAACAGCTCTGGTGATCTAGTTAGATTGGCACGAAGTTCCAAGCATTTTTTTTTCAGTTGGCCTGCTGAGGGAGACCCCTGCCATCGGGGGGTGCCATTGTATTGGGGGCATGCTCTTGGTAGCTAGTATATGCCAAAAGTGACATCAAAACATAAATCCCTACGGTGGCCCTGAGAGGCCAAACAGACTGCAACTTCAGAAAACACTTGCAAAAAGAAAAATGCTGCAAAAAGGAAAACGCTGCAAAAAGAAAAATGCTGCGAAAAGGAAAACGCTGCAAAAGAATAATGCTGCAAAAAGAAAAATGCTGCAAAAAGAAAAATGCTGCAAAAGCACACACAACACAACGGAAATGTTTCTGGGGAGACAATAACCGGACGGACCAGTTGCACGAACCAAAACATGCTAACAAGTGCACTGGGAATGGGAGACACTTCAAAGAAGTGGAAGCGGAGCGGCCAAAGAGTAAACTTTCAAAAGTAAGTTCTGAATATTATGTCACTTATTTATGTGCAAATGTTTAATAATGAAGAACATTAAAACATTACTGTTGGCCACATGCCGGCAAAGTTATGTGACATTAGCGATGTTTGTACTTTCAGCGTTTACTTTGTTTTAAAGCCTTTACTTTAAAATATACGCCGTTAGATAGTCGACCTTAATCTTACAGAGAATGTGATGATTTTGTGGATAATTAAAGTCAGTCATATATCCACAAACACAACAAGCTGTAAGTCAGTGATGCTGCTCGGTTTGCAGTCCTGAATATCACGGCACCAGCAGGATTCACTGCACTGTTAATGTTAGCTATGTTATATTGCTGCCTCTGTTCGGTGGTGTCGAGCCAAATGGACTTTAACGTGTGTTTGAACGAGCTGACGGTTCACTCGTTAAGCTGAAAGAAAGATGCTTTAATCACAGGAGTCACACATGTGTCCACTGTACTATCTGGGAACTCTTCTTGTTTAGCACTCGTAATAACACAAACACTAAATCCTCCTTCTCTTGTGCTGTTTTGTAGCAGTGTATACACCTGAGACTGTCACCTGTCTGTCCTGCACTCTCTCTCTGTTTCTTTCTCTCTGATTGTGGAATAAAAGTATGAACATTTATTTATAAGTTACACTTGTGTTTGAATCCTGCAGCTTATCACACATTTGATTTCCATGTGTCACAACTGCAAGTGTCCAGAGTGAGGACAAAGTGAGGGACCCACTGCTGCACATCATCTGTGAGGCTTTGCACCCCCGATGATCCACCAGGACAAACTCAGCAGTGTGTGAGGAAGAGGAGGAGGAAGAGCTAGCAGCAGCTGACAGATGGAGAGAATAGACAGACTGTTCCCTGTTTGTGAAGGACTGCTAGAAAAGTTTAGAATAACTAATTGTCTGTCCTCAATCAGTCTTATTAGGTAATGTTCAAATAATTTGATCATTCCAGTGTTTTCAGTGTGGGAGAAAGTACTCAGGGCCTTCAAGTTACACACTATGAAAGGCAGCAACAAGTTTAATGTTCAGAAACCTAAAGTATGTATCAGCAGCAGAATGGATCTAAAAATAAATGTTTGTTTCAGTTCTATGAACACATATATAAGCATTGAGCCAAATTTAGTAATGCCAACATATTAAAAGAACAATATTTGTCTCTTATATATAATACATCTATATATACACTGCCACAGATACTTGTCTTTAAGTGAAGATTTAAGGTGATAGGAAATATGAATAAATGCAACTTGAATCTTTACTGAAGCTCAGTGTTTAGCACAGAGTTCATGTTCACTGCTGTAATAACTAATAATGATTAATATAATATTGGCCATATTATATTTACATTACGCCTTATAAAAGGCGTTTGATACGATTGATCATTCTATATTAATGAATAAACTAGAGAGATATGGCATAAGAGGGTTAGCATACAAGTGGATGAAAAGTTACCTGGATGACAGATATCAATATGTCGAATTCAATAATGTAAAATCTAAGCAGTTGAAGGTAACTTGTGGTGTTCCTCAGGGCTCTGTGCTGGGCCCTAAATTATTTATATTATACATAAATGACATATGTAGCATTTCCAAACTGTTAAAATGTGTATTGTTTGCTGATGATACCACTCTGTATTGCTCAGGTAAAAACCTAGAACAGCTTCTGACTACAGCGGAAAAGGAGTTAAATATATTAAAAAACTGGTTTGATGTAAATAAGTTATCATTAAATATAAAGAAAACAAAATTGATTATTTTTGGCACTAGACAAATGAAAAATGTATCTAAAATCAGGGTTAATGGAATTGAAATTGAAAGAGTGTACGAAAATAAATTTCTTGGAGTGATAATTGATGATAAGCTGAGTTGGAAGTCTCATATAAACCATGTGAAAACAAAAATGTCAAAAACCATTGCTATTCTCTATAAAACAAAGCATGTCCTGAACAAAAAATCATTATAGACACTCTATTGTACTCTGTTGCTTCCATATATGACTTACTGTCTGGAGATATGGGGTAATGCATATAAAACGAACACTCTTCCTATTTTCAAGTTGCAAAAAAGAGCTATAAGAATTATAAACCAATCAAACTATATAGAACCAACTAACATTTTGTTTATTAATCTGAATACCCTGAAATTTTATGATTTAGTTGAATATAAAATGGCACAGATAATGTATAAAGCACAAAATAACTTGCTTTGCCCCAGTACTCAGAAGCTGTTCAAAGTCAGAGAGAGTCAATATGACTTAAGGGGAACAGATTTCTTTAAAAAAAACAAGATAAGGACAAATATAAAGCAGAGATGTGTTTCTGTTAGAGGAGTTAACCTGTGGAATAGTTATGACAGTGATTTAAAAAGGTGTAGTTCATTTTCCTTGTTTAAAAATATGTTTAAAAATAGAGTATTAGAAAAATATATATATCAAGAATGAAAAGAGCAGAAAAAAAACAAAAACAAAAAACAAAAAAACCTCTTGATTCTTTTGCTTTGATGTAGTTACTTACTAAGGTGGAAAGTTTTCTGTTTTTTTGTTTTTTCTTGTTTGTTTGTTTGTTTGTTTTGTTTTTGCTTTGTTTGCCTTCTCTCACCCCAACCGGTCGCAGCAGATGGCCGCCCCTCCCTGAGCCTGGTTCTGCCGGAGGTTTCTTCCTGTTAAAAGGGAGTTTTTCCTTCCCACTGTCGCCAAAGTGCTTGCTCATAGGGGGTCATATGATTGTTGGGCTTTTCTCTGTATCTATGAAGCGCCTTGAGGCGACATTTGTTGTGATTTGGCGCTATATAAATGAAATTGAATTGAATTGAATTGAATTTTATTATTTGCTTCGAGCCCTGTGTACAGGAGCTGCATGCTAAAAGATCTTTTGTTAAAAGGGTTGGCGTAATAAGCAAATGCTTCAGCCAATACCTTTTGATTAGCCTTGTCTCATGCTTTCTTGCTTTGTGGTAAATCTTTGTTCTGTCTTCACTGAGATATTTGAATGCTAATCAATAAAAACATATCACTCACCTGTGGCTACAAAAGGCTGGAGGTCCTTCACTCAGTGGCTGCTGCTTAGGACTGAACATGCAGTTTGCCCTTCGTGCCTCCCTCTTCGATCTTTGTTGAACTTGTTCATATTGCTGAACTTTGTCAAACCTTGGTGCATGCTTGAACTTAGCCTGATTAGAGTTTTGAGCTGCTAGCTGGCTGTGAGTAGAATTTTGTGATGCTGGCTTGCCTTAGTTAACCCTTAGCTTTTATTTTGTGTGTGGCCAGCTTGCCTTAGTTAACCTTTAGCTTTTACTCTTGACTGTTCTTTCTTTATGTAATAATTGTTTGCCCAGTGGTCTGTTGAACAGCCCTGTCGGTTTTCTGTTTAAAGTTTGTAATTAAAACCTTTTTCTTTACTCAAAAAAAAAAGAAAAAAAAAAAAAGATGACTTTAGTCTCATGAACAACATTAGCTAATTGTTATTTACTAGCTAATCTTAAATGACTGTTAAGTACAGAAATGAAGCCCAACAATCATGTTTTACAGTCCTGTGGTCTCAGCCCCAGATACCTATCAAATCACACAAAGCTCATGTAGAAACAAATGTACAAAATATGTTCTCCTTCATTTCTGTCAAACAAAGCTGTATGAAATGTTTCCAGCTGTTAGTATCATGGTTGCTAGGCAACCTGGGCAGCGCAACGGAGGCTAGACCGTCCCATCTCACAAGCCTACGAGCCTCGCACTTCCAGCCTCACCGGTCTTTGAGTACGTGGCCCTTGAGGACCGTTAAGGCTGCGTACTTTAAGGCTGCAGTCCCTGAATTGGGATACAGCCATACATATATGTTTTGGTTCGTGCAACTGGTCCGTCCGGTTATTGTCTCCCCAGAAACATTTCCGTTGTCTTTTTTCCTATTTCCGTTGTGCTTTGTGTGCTTTTGCAGCATTTTTCTTTTTGCAGCGTTTTTCTTTTTGCAGCATTTTTCTTTTTGCAAGTGTTTTTCTTTTTGCAGCATTTTTCTTTTTGCAGCATTTTTCTTTTTGCAAGTGTTTTTCTTTTGCAGCATTTTTCTTTTTGCAAGTGTTTTTCTTTTTGCAGCATTTTTCTTTTTGCAAGTGTTTTCTGAAGTTGCAGTCCGTTTGGCCTCTCAGGGCCACCGTAAATCCCAGCTTTAAAGGTTTCCCAAAAGAGCATGGAGCACAAACAAGATTATCATTAATCAATGAATCACTCAGTGATTAAACATTGTGGCTGATCAGTATTTATCAACGACTATATTTTAGTCATTTTGACCAACCCACCTGCAGTGCACAAACACATAGGAGTAGGCAAACACTGCTACATGAGTTCAAAGGGCCTCGGCAGTAAAACCAATGTATGTCTATGAAAGGGTCGTATGTTAAAAGAAACATATTTTAGCAGTTGAATTACACTTTCTACGAGCATTTATTGTCATGAATATCTAGTGCTGGGCTATTGCTCTATTTTGTATGGCCACTCTCATATTTTGCCTGACAGCACACGTGATGAGATCAAAGAGCTTCCAGCAGAGTGAACTCTGTCCCAGTGCAAGACTGTGTCACATGGACTGAGTTCATAGGCTTTGCGATACAGTTTCAAGGACTGGGCAGAGGTGAGGTCTTGTGAAACTTATAATGGATGCAAAATATGTGAATCTAACTCTTTCTTTGAAAAGTTGCACTTGTTTATTTTCTGTTCACTTATTTTTGCTGTTTCCACTTTCTAGCCGGAGAATTGAACATGCCCCCCGCAGCAGCAACCAATCTAGGCTACACCCCACCAGACGGAGGCTGGGGCTGGGCTGTCGTCTTCGGCGCTTTCATCTCCATAGGATTCTCGTATGCCTTTCCCAAGTCCCTCACCATCTATTTCAAGGAGATTCAGGAATATTTTTCAGTTTCCTACAGTGAGATTGCCTGGGTGTCCTCAGTCATGCTTGCTTCTATGTATGCAGGAGGTTAGTGGCCGTCATACTTCAAGTATTGACAAATGTATTAAAATAAAATTGGCACATTCCCAAGCAGCGTATCCCATGACGGGATTTGTCAAGCAAATTCTGTCCCTCAGAACGTTGCCAAAAATGTAAGATATTTCTCTCCTGTGTGCAGGCCCTGTCAGCAGTATACTGGTCAATCGCTATGGCAGCAGACCTGTGGTTATAGTTGGCGGGGTCATGGTTTGCACTGGCATGGCTCTTGCTTCTTTTGGAACTAATATAATACATCTGTACCTCTGTGTTGGAGTAATTGGAGGTAAATTATGTTTCCTTTTTTTGTTAACAGTCAGATAGGCTAGTCCAACAATTAAAAAAACTACCCTTTAAAACGATTCACTTTCTTACAGTGCACATGTTCAATTCAGTTTTGTGTTATTTTTCTGGTATAGCTGTTGCTGTCCTTTATAATGTTTGCTTTATGATACCTGGTTGTAACTGGACTGCACTGAAGGAAGGAGTGGTTGTGTTGTAACGCTCATTCAGTTTTTTACTAATAGGATCAATCCACAGGGATTGTTTATGTCCCAGTGTAAAGCAAGAGTTGGTCGTTCAGTGCAGCGAGTACAATGACCCTTATGATATAATATAAGTTATAATCCCCTCTTACAACATCAAAGCAATGTTTAGACTTGGGTAAAACCTGTTTTGTTTTCTTAATGTCCTGTTAATTCAAGTGCATTTAGAACATCCACACATGCACTTGTTTTTTTTGTTTTTTTTCACACATGCACTTGTGCAGGCAAGACCACATGATCATTTTACTAACTGAGAGCAAATAAACCTCTCAGACTTTAAACCTAATCTTTAATCTAGTAGCGCTGCACCAGTCAGAGAAGTACAGAAAAGAAATGCCCAAACCATGTGACTAGTTATACATTTTTTTCTTCTGTAAACAAATCATCACCGATATAAAACTAATGTCACAGATAATAATAAGAGGTGCATTCAACTGCCTAAAAGTACTTTTTTAACTGATACTTTAGGCACTTTATTCAAAATATTCTAAAGGGAATAATTCATAAATTACTGTGTGTAATTTTAACCTTATTTTTAACAGGTTTTGGTCTTGCCTTCAACTTGCAGCCCTCCCTGACGATCATAGGCACTTACTTCCACGTCAAAAGGCCCATTGCCAATGGACTCGCTATGACTGGAAGTCCGGTTATTCTCTCCACTCTGGCTCCTCTCAATCAGTTTCTGTTTGATTCCTTTGGTTGGAGGGGGAGCTTCCTCATCCTGGGATCCATTGTTTTGAACTGCTGTGTAGCTGGTGCTTTGATGAGACCAGTCAACAAAAGCATACAACAGAAAACAATAGATGAGTCATCAAAGTGTGAAAGTGAAGCTGAGGAACACGCTGCTGCTGAAGACACTAGTACCCATGCCGATAACCTTCAGACTGAAGATCAAAGTGAGAGCAAGGGTCACAGCTTTGTGCAGAAATTCATAGATGTCTCACTTTTCAGACACAGGGGCTTCCTCATTTATCTAATTGGTAATGTGGTCATGTTTTTTGCCTTTTTTGCACCTGTGGTTTTCATGGCTCCATATGCCAAACATCAAGGGATTGATGAATATTCAGCAGCTTTCTTGCTCTCCATTTTTGCTCTGGCGGACATGTTCATTAGACCGACAACTGGCTTAGTTGGCAACACCAAGTGGATTAGGCCAAGAATACAGTATTTTTTCAGTTTTGCTGTTACATACAATGGCGTATGTCACCTAATGTGCCCTCTGGCATCTGGCTATACAGGGCTACTTGTATATGCTGTCTTCTTTGGTTTGGCATTTGGGATGGTTTCTGCACTCCTTTTTGAAGTTCTAATGGACCTTGTTGGAGCTCCTCGTTTCTCCACTGCTGTTGGACTTGTCACCATTATTGATTGTGGGCCAGTGCTTCTGGGACCTCCAATGGCAGGTTTGTGGTGTTTTTTTTTCTCTTTTTTTCATTGAATTGTGATTTTGATTATACACATAAGCAAAGTATAGAAATTTCCAAGATGGAGTTACTAACAGATTATGTGTGTTCTCTTTCAGGTGCTTTGGTTGATTATTTTGGTGATTACAAATACATATATTATGCATGCGGTGTATTCATGGTGGTTTCTGGCATATTTTTCTTCGTTATGCATTACTACAACTATAAAAAACTGGATGAGGAGCACAGGAAGAGCAAAGCAATGGAGACAAGGAATTCTGACGAGGCAGTACAACTAAAAATGAACCAGGCTGATAGTACGATGAATGAAACAGATGAATGAACTTGCTGACCATGACTTTATTTCAGTGGATGCATACAAAATGACATTGCAAAGGCTTTTTATGCAGTATGTAACTGTATATTGTGCCTTAAATAACATAGTTAGAGTAGTTAGACTTTTACATATTTGCAGATTCACATTTGTTATTTTGTAAATGCTAATATTATGTATATTATCATTATTACAGTGTGTGACATATGTAACTCTCACGGATTTGTTAATAAATCACCAGGAACTACCTCTGTTACTCCTTATACCCCTTATAATGCAATCCTTGTGGCTTTATAAACTTAAGCAGTTCATTTGGTTTCTTCATCAATTAAATAATAATAAATCTTCTGACTCTTATTTCTGAATAATGTAAGAAAAGAATTCCAAACCCACATGCACTCACAGTTTAGTAACTGTGTTACTTATTACCACTAGATGGCACTGAACCCTATCACATGAAAACTGAGGCCACACACATCTTTTCCATTAAACTTCAATTAAACAGCAGGCATCCTCATGCCTCGGGCTCAGTTCTCTACAGCATCGCTTTCCATAATCTGGGTCATGACCCCCGGCCCAATGGGAAGATAGCTATTTTGAATAGTTTACAACATTTGTAACAGTAAAAACAAAATTTAGGTGTCTGTTGTGAAGACTGCAGTTTCTGACTTAAATAGCTTCCCTGAAATCCTTCTCACTCTAAAAAGGCGAAAGGAAAATTCATTCTTTATGTTCTAGTCTACAGTAAAACACATTTTGAGTGTCATGGGGATCTGTAAAAGTTGTTTCACTGCAGCATAGCTTCAGTGAAGTCATAAAAATTCAGTATGAAGTTATGGAAATATTTGAGAATTAACTTTTAAATAAGTGTGGTGAACCCAATGTGCATTTAATAAGATTGGATTTGCAGGTGTGGCTGAGGAAATGAAACGCTTTACTTATCCTCACAGACATGAAAAAAATGTATTGTGCATATAACACATTTAAGCTGTAGGTCAGACCTTTAGATATGTGAATGTGAATCTGCAATGAACATATACATTGCTGTCATATGGACAATCAAGACAGGTCAGCCCGTTTCTCCATAGGTCAACCTTTCTCTGCACACACATCATGATTTTAAACCCTTAGAATTCACCCTCAAGCACTAATGCAATACAAGATTCATGTGCAAGCCATAAAAAACGAACAATGCTATTATTACAGATGTATGCTTAAATGATCCATCCTCATCATGTGCCTGTAAGGTGCATATTGACTCCCTTCCTGGATGAACAAAAATTGCTCATGTGAGTGAATCAATACTTTAATGTATAGCGTAAAGTAATGTTACTTAAAAATCAGATAAACAGTGTAAATCCCTTTGTTATGGCTGAATGAACTTCTTTTTGGATTTTGGTATAATTTCAGTCAACTAGGCATCATTTGATCAGAGCCAGTTTGGGCAAAAGTAGCAACAATGAAAGTCTGATTGACTTTGGGTTGTTTTGATCCAGTTTTAATGGTATGCATTTGTTTTACTGGTGGACTCTTTGCATTATGCATGATGAGAACCTAAATTGATCTAAAGATTTTTTTCTACAGTAGAATTACAAATGAGCCAAATTGGTAAGATTATTAATTGTAGAGAAGTATTGAAAATGAAAAGTCTCAAAAGCATGTATCCATGTATCCACTGTATATACTGCATTTTCTCAGTGGCAGGGCATTTATTTATCTCAACTGCAGAAAGCAACAGCACTACATCTGAGCCAGGCTTGCATCAGAGACAGGGTTTTCTTTCTAAGTCCTTCTGTTTGACAAGAGTAAGTGGTCATGATCATGTGACAAAGGCTTGTTTCGATTTGCTTCCATTTGCTCCTCTTCAGTTGCTGCCTTATGCTGATTATACCATAGCAAGCGATGACTCACTCATTAGACAGCTGAATAAGATCACTCGAATACGACCACAAAATTGCTTTAATTTCCATACGTCTAAAAATATATTATACTCTGGTTTACATATGTTTTGATTTCTCGTGAATTAATTACAAATTTGATCTTTGTTGAGGAGTTTGTTTTTAAGGGTTATTATTTATTTTCTGTTTTTCTTTTTAAATGAATTTATATTTTTTATCAGTAACATGATAATTTTCATTCTATCTCTGTCTGTTATTTTCTCACCAGCACATTAATTTTGTGGTTTGTAAAATGGAAGATAACCAGGAATAAATTTTCATCACAATTACCCAGACCTCGAAGAGACATTTTCAGTTGTCCTTATTTACCTGACTAATACTCCAAGTCCAAAATTATTTCTGTAACTTTAGTCCAGTTTTTGTCATTTTAAGTCATGTTTTTGTTCATAAGTTTAAAAAGTAAAGAATGACTCTATCTTGCTGCTAAGTAAAGAAGACAATATTTCACAAAGCGACACATTTCTTCTTAATACTGAACATGAATAATTTCCACTACTCTGAACATGACATTAAAAAGGGGAAAGAGCATATTATTAACAGTCATGTACATCTACAAAAACTGGAGTAAATACAATTTGAATCCAAACCATGGAGAAAATGATGGTACCAGTGGAGTATCAGTAGAATAGAATAGCATAGAACATAATAGAATAGCCCCTTGTCATAGAGGTACATCAGAATTATGGGTATATACAAGACATGAGAATTATATACAAAAATAAGAGAACGGCACACATTAGAAACAATTTGAAAAGTGCTTGGAAGTAGTGCAAAGACAAGACTTGATCTGAATAGAGTCTGAATGTGAGTTGCCTGAATGATGGGGGTTACTCAGACCATGGCTCAGATTAGTGCAGTGGGTGGACAAGGATGTGGTGTGGGGGGATAGTGTTTATTGACACTCCAAATGGCAGAGGGAAGAAGCTGTTTGTGAGTCTAGAGGTGTGGGACCTGATTGACCTGAGGTGCTGACCAGAGGACAGCTGATCAAACAGGTGGTGGGTGGGGTGCAAGGCGTTCTTCTGAGACAGGAGGCTTTCACCAGGGTGTTGATGTTGTGGGTCCAGATGAGCTCAGCTGAGATGTGGGTGCCCAGAAACCTGAAGGTAGACACGAATTCTACCCGTCCTCTGTTTATAATGAGTGGGGAATGAGTTATGAGTTATTTTGTTTTAAGGACGTTCAGCTTCAGGTTATGTTCTGAGCAGCAGCGGGACAAGTCCTCTACCGCTGCCCTGTACACTGTATTATCTCCATTAGAGGTAGACCCAACCACCGTCACCGGTGTCACCGGCATACTTGACGATGACATTGGTTGGATGAATTGGTGTGCAGTAGGAGGGCGGAGAATGCAGCCCAGCGAGATCTGGTGCTGAGTGACGGGGGGCTGAGTTGGACTGACTGAGGTCGGTTGGTGAGGAAGTTTTTGATCCAGTAGCAGGTGGCAGGGGGGATCTGACGGTGGTCCAGTTTGGTGGTGAGGATGTCTGGTATTATGGTGTTAAACACTGAGCAGTAGTCCCAGAAGAGCATCCTCACGTGGCTCTCCCTGTTCTCCAGATGGCTCAGCGCTCTGTGAAGGGTGATGGTGATGGCATCCTCCGTGGACCGATTAGTTCTGCAAGCAAACTGGTGGGGGTCAAGGGAGGGGGATAGACAATCTCTGATATACTTTAACATTATATGCTGTGAGGACTATAGGTCTGTAGTCATTGAGCCTGTCTATACTAGTCTTTTTGGGGATGAGAATGATAGTGGAGGCTTTCAGACAGTTGGGAGAGTACATAAGGAAAAACTCGAATACATTATTATAAAATTGTTGTAACCCAAAATGATTATGCAGTGTAGATGTGACAAATCTGTATGTATCCCAGTGGAATAGATATGAGTAGACAGAAAGTGAGAGAGTGAAGACCACCAATTAGTGGTGGTTCCCATAAGCTCTGTATCATCTCCTCACTGAACAGCTTGAGCATAATCACTGTGATGAACTGTGACTGATGTCAGTAAATCTGACCGTAATTGGGACCAAGAAGATTGAATCCAGGCAGCTCTGTGTCCAATCAAGGTGATGACTGCTCCCGTGGGGAGACATGGTGTTTTTACCATGCTGGTTTAAGCACTTGCACCCTTAACCACACAGCTGGGATGTTTGCAAAGAAATAAGTGATACTGTCTGTTTAATTCAACATGTTTGTTAATAATCTCTGCTAATCTGCTTCACCCACAGCAGCAGAACTAATCTGTCTGCACATTGTTTACACTCTGAGGGAGGGCAACGTCGTGCACATACCAGAGACTTAAGAGTTTATTCATCAGCCCTGTGGATGAAGCTGCTAACACGACATCACTGGTCTAAAATAAACATCGATAGCTAGATCTGGCTATGCATAGATATATTAGATGCGTTGAGATGTTCTTGCAGAGAGAGGACCACTTGCTACATCAGCCTGTCCAAGGAGTCCCCAAGGATTATATCCAACCGAGACTAGATATATCAGATCATCAAAGATAAGGCAGTACCCTACTCTCAAAATCAAACGCTTTGAAAGAATACTGTCTTGTTCTAGGCCATAATCACCCTGATTTACATATATGTAGATCAAAATCATACGCACATCACAAATGTTTAGAAAAATATGTTTTCTCCTGCAGAAGCAGTAAACATCTGAATATAAAGAGGGTAACATGGTGGGAATCTAGATATTACTTCACCCTCAAAAATCCAAAGAGGGCAACCTGAATCAGATGAAAGTTTGTCTGTTCTACGAAACACTCATGGCTGATTATACTGGTTCATCTTTAAAGGACTGTTCACAGACACATGAGCAGTAAGCTGTTAGCAGTGATAGAATATAACAGAGTGAATTTGCTCAAGTACATTACACTGGTAGGTATCTGTACTTTCCTTGAATATATCTAATACTGTTACATGTATCTAGCTACAGTAGTTATCTTCCAGTTAAAATGAAAAAAGAAAAATGAAAAAAGAATACTCAGATATAGATAGATAGATAGATAGATAGATAGATAGATGAGGTGGTAGAATTAAGAACAGCATCTGAAAAATACCTGTATTAAGAAGTAGGAAAAAAAAACAGCAACTGACCCAGAAATACTGACACATTGGCTGCATCTGGTGCATCAAAGGCTTTACTGTGACCCAACAATACTAAAGCAGAGCAATTTCTTGTATTTTCTTTGTCATTCATTACGCTGTCTGTCTACCAGTGTATCATATGAGAATATGTATACAGTGTAAGAATTAAAAAGCAATTACTACTCCCATAGCAAATCATTATCTGCAGCTCTTTAGCTTTATGGAGCATAAAGCCAGTTTTAGCTCAGTGCTTAACTGTTCAGTTCATAAATTTTATATGACAGTGGTCCTAATACAGAGCCTTGGGGGACTCCACAAGAGAATACGTCCAACATTCACTCTCCTTTTAGTTGTTTTTGATCTATACCATGTCTTAAGGGAAGCATGTGTCCATGTTTCTTTTGAAGCACTTTTTTTTTATCAGCTAAACACTAACTGAGGTTTTCTAAAACTTCACAGAAAGGGTAAACAAAAAAAATGTTGAACAAAGCAAAGTTACAGGCCAGGCAAGAAAACAAAAAGTTAAAACTCACTCTAAAATTCTGTAAAGCATAGGGAAGCTGCAGATTCAGGGGACAATTCTCTATAGGTTTGTCACTACGAGTGACCCTCTCACATTGTCACATTGTTTTCACAGTGTCATTTGTTACGTGACGAAGTAAACATCACTGGTGAAAAGAGGTTGTATAAGAGGTTGCTGGTATATTGTATTCTACAGTCAGATGGTAGCAGTAAATCTTACATTCCCTTATTTTTGGTAGAATAGCAACATTGAATGTTTATGTTTTTTATAAGCCAAGACAGTTTAATATTACAGACACTCAAGCTTGCAAAATGTGCTACTGGTGCTGTGGACATCAGGTTTCCTTGTGGAATACAAATGGGCCAAAAAACAGCTCTTATGAAGACGGACATTTTTTGAACTCAGACAAAAGAGGAACTTAAACCTCTAAACTACTCAATCATGACTAATGCTTGTAAAAGAAATTGAGTCGCAAAGCAAAAGGACTTAATGAGATTATGCTACCCATAATTAACAATCTGTGAAACACATTTCCCAAAACCAAGAACAGAGCTGCTTTTTTGTTTGCCGTCAAGCTTAAGAATGTGTGAATTATCATCCAAGCACACATTTACCCCACTTTTCAGAGTTGACAATGCAGAGCCTCTGACCAATATCCTTAATCTGCCACTCAAAATACATTTAGCCTTTGTGAGAACAAATGTGCATTGCCGAAACACTGGTTGCGGAGACTCTGTGCAGCCTATTAGAACCATTGTTCCTCTTTATCTGTTGAATGCAGCCAACGACTAAAGCTTGTGCGTCTGGGGACGGTGCTGCTGTTTTATGCATATTACAGGGAGAATACAAGGATTGTCCTGCGGATTATAATCTATCCACTGAATACCACACTGCTATATAAACAAATTTGATTGAAGAACTGAAGAATGGAAGGATGACATAAACTGCCTGCAAGGACTTTAACATTCACACATTGTGCACATAAGCACTCAGATGGAATCTATGACATGTGGATGATAAAAAGCAAGTGGCTTGCATTATCGGTCTATCAAGGCAGCACACTTCAGTGACCAATTCGACCCGAGAGATAACATTGTAAGATTTCATTTAATTCCTCAGTCTTGATTTGTAGAATTTTATCGAATCTAAGATGGTTCCCAATACCCATCTGGAGACGCCTGTGATAGGCATTCCAGCATCATATCCTCAGGGATCGACACCCAGGCCTGGGCCAAGACTGAGAGCATGACAGAAACACTAGGCATGGAAAAAGGGAGAGGAGCAGAAATAATTATAAGAGCAACTGAGGCGTATCGGCTTGTCCTTGCCTCAAAATGAAAAGCAGGATGAAACATGATGACACAAATCAACTGCAAGCCCATATACAGTACCTGATTCACTCATAACATCTGTGTAATTACACACCAAGAACCTCATATTACTGGAATTCTGTTACCAAATTGTGCCATTTGAACATTTCTGGCCAGGACCCAGAATAATTAAGTGTATCATTACCATTGAAATGTATCATTGAAATTGTCCATGAGCAGGGAGCTGTAGTGACAGCAGCTTTCTCTGGAAATGTGGGAGGCATTAATGACTAACTTATTTTGATACCCACATTGATTTATGTTGTTTTATTGTCTCTTGTTGGTGCTGAAAGGTTTAGTGAACACTGGCCTTTGTAACTGTGAATGAGCGCTACAGTGGCTGAAGTGAATCAATGTCCTCCGAGGTTCTTTGTGTTTCAAGGACAGTCTCTCCTGAGTCTCTGCCTGACATGATGAGGTTGTTGACTGTCACAGCTGCCTCACTAAGCCCGCCAAAGGTGTGTGATTAAATTCCCATTCTTTTTCTAAAGAGAAGTGGAGCCATTTAGAAACCTATAAACCACATGGACAAGTCAATAAAATGTCTTTAAAGCAGACCTTATAGGTTCTCTCAGAAGGAAATTACAATAGAAAAAGGATGTCTTTGTGTGCAGCACACAGTATGTATGAACACAGAGGGATTTTTTTTCTCTTTCGTGTAGTTGAGCAACAGTTTTAAAGGAGCTGTCAATAGCTGCACAGGTGGAAAGTCAACCTAATTTTCTGCTTTGCAGGTTGAAGAATCCATTCTTTTTCTTTTTATGTAATTTCGAAGAACCAGCTGAAACCATTAAACAACCAACGTATACGGTTTTGCCATATTATTAAAAATAATATGGACTTTTTAAGGCTGCTACAGAGAGCAAAAGACTGAGATTGGTTGCAATAGGAAACACTGGGCGACACATTGGTCCTTTGATATCACACCCCTTTTAAAATATTCATCTTAATGTGTTCAGTATAATTAGTAGTTTATTATTGTTTGAATTTTATTCCAATAAGTTACTGAAACAAGCAGTTAATTGATTTCACTAAGTTGCCTATGCTCATAAATGTGATTTCTTTTCTTCTTCTTTTTTTAGCACAGCTTTGCATTTTGTTGGTAAAATTAAAATTCAATCATTTCATTTGAGTTTTTTTTTTTAACATGGCACCATATCACAGCTACAGTTGGATAAAGTGGCTTTATACTATAACGCAAAGACCCTGCAGTATTCTGCAGAAAAAAACAACAGTCAAGCAACCCCCTAGGGCTAAGCACTTTGCAATGGTGGGAAGATAAAACTCCCTTTTAACAGGAAGAAACCTCCAGCAAAACCAGGGTCAGGCAGGGGCAGCCATCTGCTGTGACCAGTTTGAGGCTAAGGGCAAAGAGAAAAGAAAAAGAGAGCACAGGCAGGCAGGACAAAACACAAAGTAAAATGTAGTGGTAGTTTATCTTGAGTCACTCTCAACTAATCTAGTATTGTAAATATCTAGTAGTGCACCAAAACCCATTGCGCCATGTTTTCCAAGTGCTAAAGTCCTCAGATTTTCTTTAATCTCTACCCTGCCAGTAATAAATGAGTAATGATTCACTAATTATTTAAGACCTCACAGAATATTTAAATAAAAGATATAAAATTATAGATAAATTAATTATTAAAAGATGATGATATAAACAACAACAACAACAAAAACTTGTTCAAAACTAAAAATTATATTATCATGAAATAACAAACTGAATTTAAGTTTTAATACCCCAGTTTGAGGTGGGTACGCTGGAATTCTCTGAGAAGTAACAAATTAACAATTTTTTCTTTTGAGGAATGCAAGTAATATACATATACCTTTAACATTAAAAGTATAATTTAGATTACAGCGTAATCTGCAATCTACATTCTACTGCTGGCGATTAGCTAAAAAATATTTTGGTAATTATCAGTAGTGCTAATTTAGAGCAGCTCTGTTAAACAAATACTACAGGTGGTAGCGTGGGTCGCGTCCAAATGAGAAGGTTGGTGGCTCAGTCCCTGGCTCCTCCTGTCCATGTGTAGAGGTGTCCTTGGGCAAGATACTGAGTGTGTCGAAGTGTGTGTGTGAGTGTTAGATACTGCTGTGGTGTGGTGGCAGGCACTATTGTCGCACAGCAAGAAGTCTTTGGGTTTGAATCAAGCCTAGGGCCTTTCTGTGTGGAGTTCATGTTTTCTCTGACGTCCTCCCACAGTCCAAAGACATGCATGGGGTTAGGTTAATTGGTGATTTTAAATTGCCCACAGGGGTCCCTGGGAAATATGTTGTCATCTATTAGTACAGTTTATAAAATCAAATGACAGTTTGATTTGTAGGGCAGTCTAATTTGCTGACAACAAGAAAACAGCAGATTTATTTACCAAGTTATGTCTATTAAACCAAAACAGAAAGCTTCAGAAGACAATGATGATTTACAACTAAAGGAGCAAAACAGCAGTATAAGGAAATGTGATGACAGGGTGTCGATTGTATACAGTTATAACAAGCAAAGTGGAAAGTATTTACTAGGTAAGGTTGGTGGAGCTGATGTGTGAAATGCCATCATAATCTTTATGAGAACCTTGTTGATTTCATTTTACATTACTGAACTACTTTGTGTTCACATTATGTGTTAATGATGTCAAACCTTCCCCTTTTGTTGTTCTCTTCAGTCCGTTGTTTCTGAACTAAAAACAAATTACTGAAATGATGGTTTGTTTCTAAAGAGGAGCAAAAATAACCCATTCAACAACTTACACACAACCTGGGCTTCAGCAGATCTGGGAGGCTCTTACAGACAAAGACTTACTATAATGTAGCTGCCAATTAACAACTCAAAAATGTTTTGGGAAAAAAAAAACCCAAATGAAAACAATATCAGCTATTTTTTTAATATCAGAACTGAAAACAGAAAATTAAAGGTTCTCACTGCAGGTTGTCATTAAAGCATTTCCCAAATGCACTTTTCACAATGTGCCAGATATGACATATTAACAGTGAAAACTCAGCTTGCTAATACAAACTAATGCATATTAATGTATTCTTTTCAAACATGTCACTGCTTTATTTGCTATTTCTAATAACACTTACCTAAAATCATTCCTCATAATTACAGTTTGTTTGACACGTTATTCCCCGTGTACTGTGCAACTGGTGTCAAAATATCACATTTTAGGAGAATGTAGCACTTTCAATGTCTGTATTCAGTGACACACTGGATTTCTAAAGATTTATATTATACGTGATAGTAATCTATGAGTAATCTATGACTGCACAATGTGTGAAACTATGTTACTCAGCTGCTGTCGTCAAATAAGATATGTACACATTGGATATGGCATAATGGAATTATGTATAAACAAGCAGAAGCACCAATTGCCTGTCATGTCGACACACTTTATGCCTTTTGTGTGTCATTTTTCAAAGTTAAATGACACATGAAAAAGTTTGGGTATGTTTTAGCATTTTAAAGACTACATGTCACAAAATGATGCAAAGGATCTGCAGCAATAACAAGCTTATCATATACCATTTAATGATACAGGTGGATAAAACCCTTTAGCCCTATTGGCAAGAAAAATAAATGCTCAATTTTAAAATGCTAATTTTATTAGTATTTAGTTTATTAATTCTATCTAGAAAAATATCAATACAAACTAGAGATCCTTTTCTTTATAATGAAGATGAGTATGTACTGTCACCTGAGGGTGCAAATGCAACAGAATTAGAAACAACATAACTCACAAAGTGAGCCGTGTGCTGACAGTCGGCTTTAATGTATTGTAATGTATTCGTAAGGTCGTTCAGTGGTGATGGATTTGCTGAGCTTAAAGGGGTTTGCTAATAAACAAACTTGTTAAGTATTAATCTTCTACCATTGTAGGTCTGGATGCATCAACACATGTACAGTTTAAACTCTGTCACTCGGACATATTTTTTTATACAATTTTATAAAATATGGTGTGCAAAAATACTTTAAAGGTCAATTCTTACAACACACATAAGCAACAAAAGGAACTGAAATCTGAATTAGAAACTAAGACCAGTCCAATTAATTCATAATTTCCAAAAACATAAGATGTTGGAAGCTGATAGTTCACAATTAAGGACATTAAGAACATGTGCTTGTTTTGCAGCTAAATTAAACAGCTTATATAAACAACAAAATCAGCAAAATATACACAAAAGACCCCAAATTAACCTCATCATCACAGAGTGAAGAGCATGATTGCAAGCACTGGCAGCATTATACAATAGCATGTTTCAAAAAGCAGCCCTCTTAGCTGTCTAAATAGGATGATTGCTGCTGGCCTGAAGGGTCCTTCAGTGAGAGGAGCTTTGGAGAAAAGAGATAGAAAAAGAGGTAGCATATGTAGGAGGTGCCAAATAAAACATCACTGATTAACTTGTTCAGTGCTGCGCAGTGATTGTGTTGTATGTATGCTTGCAGTATACAAACTGCAATTTGTGTGAATTCCCGCATCTAAAATTGGCACATTTACTTGGACTTTTAACAAAAGCTAATAAAAGATGTCTGGGCACAGATGCTCTTTGTTCTCACCTTTTCTCTGAGCAGCAGCTGCATCACAGCCAGGTGAAGGACTGGGTCAAGGGAGAGTATCTGTTTGTTATGGCCGAACCTTATTAGCCTTTAACAATATGATGATCTAATTACCTCTTCTTGTAACTGCCAAGTGTATAGCTAATAGCAAGCATCTATCACGACTTATTAACAAAAGACGACTACCACAATTAATCAGCTGTCATGTGACAAATTACTCTCGCATAGCCTAATTAAGCAGCTGTTTTCTTCCAAAGTAGTGTAACCGCATAATTGTCAGGATTTATTACACTTAAATATGTAACATTAGTATCCCTTTAAATTATTTTTGAGCAGATTATATGTAATGGAGGTTCACCTTCTTTTTAGAAAACAAGCAACGGCTCTTGTTCCTTGTGCCTGAGCCAGTTTCTTTAGCGTATTAGCACAATCATTAAACTGTATATCTGTTCTCTCTGAAGCCGCTCTCTTTGTCTCCATGCACAAACCCATGTGAACTGGTTCACAACACACTGTTTGATTTGACTCGTCTGTTTTTACAAATGAGAATTATGCAGGAAAAAGTGGTTGTGCAATACATTCTCCCTCCAGTCATGAATTTTGGACAACATTTTTATTAAGACAGAAGTGGTAATATTTATTTTCTTTAAGTGTGGTCAGTGTTATTTTGTTGTTAAGTTGACATTATAGGTATTCTCATAACTTCTGGTTAACAGATGAAAATCCTCATAAAATAGTGGTGTAAAATATAGTGGAGAGAACAAAAGAAAGACTTGCACTACACATCTACAATATACTGTATATGTTGTTTTTTTGCTGTTGAGTTATGGCAATAGCACACAATGGATGATAGGACCATAGACTTATCAATAATGCATAAGATAGTGAGAGAAATGACAGGCACTCTGCTGGTAGGTTCTCTCCAGAAGCAAGCCATAAATTTGCAGGGCAATAATAATGACTCTTCTCAGGGAAATAAAGGCCACCCTCTGCTCCCCATAGTCATAAACCTGACTCACTCTTCCATTGGTTGGAAGAAAAATGCTTCCTCTCCCACCACACAGGAGTCATACACAGGAGGTACTTCAACCAGCCAACTTGATATGCAATCATCTCTCTTTACAGAGGAAAGAATACAATTTCAGCTTTTATATGAGCTATTTTCCTATTATGCCTGTGGAGGTGGGGAGAAATGGTGAGCAATGGTGAAATGAAGTTCAGCTGAACAGCTTGGAAAGGTATTCAGAAATGATTTCTGGTAATTCTTTTACTTCAGTCATCTTCGAATCCTGTTATGCAGCCTGCTGTGTAGTAAAAAAAAAACAAAAATATTTTATCATGTTTCTTTCATCATAATTTAAAATTGTACTTTTTTCCCTTGGGAATCAAAATATTGGAATTCAAATTGGGATGTCCATATCATCTATTGCCAGGTGAGCTTCAAATTTTTGGAAGTAGAAGTTCTTTGGGTCAACTAATACATGTAGAATATACAATATTAATTTTAAAAAACAAGTAAAACTGGTAAAAAAAAAATGAATGTTTGTGGTTTTAGAACAAACACTGTAAGACAATGAGGAAGTGCCTTCAGCTTTAATTCTTTCTAATGTCCAGCACAGGGTCACTCCTTTGTCTGCAAAAGGGAGTTTGATCGTAAAGAGTGTGGGGAGATGATTGTGCTGCTCACTTAATCTGTGCCCCCACATTTCCTTATGAGTTTTTGCTTTCAATTGCTAGTTCCACTTCTTATTTAATAGCATAGCTATGATCCCAGTGAGACTCAAAGAGACTCAAAAAGGACGATAAAGAAAGATATGCCAAGGCTGGACCTTCTTTGTAACAAAAAAATTGCCATGAAAGTTTTTATTTAGATGTTGGATGTTTTTCACCCACTTTCAGTCCAGTCCTTGTACCTGACCAGACCACCAAAGAATGTTCTTTTTTTATTGTTTGTTGTTGTTGTACTTTGGTAAGCCGCTGATGTATGAATCATTCAAACATAAAAAATGTTAAAATAACCCCCCCCAAAACCTTATGTGTCTACACAACACTGGTTCTTAGCAGAAAACAATTTTAAATTGTTACTAGCAGCCTGAGAAAAGTGGCAGACCTAAAAAAACAACAACAGATTAACAATATCTAAAAGTCCTTAAGAAATTTTTAAAAAATCCAGCAAAGACCTGACACAGGACCTGAGATGCATCAGACTGTTCAGTTGATCCATCTACTGTTTGTTGACACCTCATCAGAATCAGTCAAGAAGCCACTGTTAAGGAAGAGAAACGGGGAGAGAATGCTGAAGCATGCCATATTACATTTAATGTCAAACAATATTTTCACGGACCGGCCTTTGGGTGTCACGGATAAATACAACAAAATAAAACGCTATGACCAGGACAAAAATGGTGGTATTTTGTAAATATAATAATAAACGTGAATTAACTGTGTAATTGTTGTTTATTAGCAGTGTCCTCCTGTATGTGCCAACAACACTGAGAGTAACATCCTCCTCTCTGTCCCTTAATGCTCTCTCATTGCTATGGTAATGCATAAATATTTCTTTCAAAATAAGACACAGGAAAAGACTCAGGGAAACCGAGTTAACAATAAAAACCTTGAAAACCATAAACTTCACACCCGAGCCTCAACTCTCGTGGGCCGGGGGTCAGGGGCCGCTGTCATATTACACAGGAAACAAGCTGAAAATCAATCATAACTGGTTTTAAGGAGTGAGGAATCCAAATTTAAAATTTTGGTTCAAATATGTCAGTGTATATAGAGATGAGGTTAGCAGAGAGGTACAACAGAGTGTCTACATCCATCTGTAAAACAAGGTGGGGGCTCTGTCATGGTTTTGGACTGCATTTCAGCCAGTGGTGTAAGGGTTCTTCACAAAAGTGATTGAATTATAAATGCAAAAAAAATAACACCATATTTTGATCCGCCGTGAAATACTGATTGGCAACAGCTTCATTTTACAGTATGACTCACTGCCAAATAACTAAAAGCATACCTGGATAGAAAATAAAGTCAAGCCAAACACAGTTTTTTGCCTTCTATACTTTATTATATATTTTATTTAAACGTGTGTTTGCATCTTTCACACATTGCACCTATTTCAGATTGAGATTCAAATAATTTTATTAATCCTAAGAAAAGGCAGTTCATCTGCAACTTACCCACACAACCTTCTCACACAATCAAACTCACACAACCTCCAGTCTATAAAAGTTTATCACACTGTTGGGTGTCAAGGAACAGATCAACAAACACTGAGTTAAGCGACCTGAGTCACACACAGCGGAGCACCCCCTGAAAACAGCAGGTTATTTCCCATTTCTTAGCAAAATATAAAGAAATGAAACTTTCATATGAACGCATCATATGTGTCAGATGGAGCCCAGCTGTTTCACAAGGTTTCCAGTATTCTAGTAAGCTAACCAGCTGTGGGCTGTGGGTTTATATTTACCATTCAAATATGAGAGACATAGTATTCAACATTTGGAGCCCTGATAATAAAGGAGAGTATGCTAGAGGATGTAGATTTTGCCCTTGGGTGTCAGTCAGATCCACTCCATGGTTGTCACATTTGATTTTACTAAGAGAGCAATGATCAAAATGTTGAACTTGAGGATTTAATAATGGCAGTCTGCAAACCAGTGGGAATGGGGGACATTAATGTGTCTTCACCTATCTTTTATCTATAGCATATGAAACCCTACCAAAATACCTGTAGAGCCAGATATAGAAGGTAGCAGGATACAGATACGAACAAGAATAATGGCTGATGGCAAGATGGCTGAAAAACACTTGCTTTGTGTTAGTGAGCTACTATAGATAGCAAAGCCACATTATAACATTCTGTGTAGTTCTCTGATTTGTAAATATTCCATTGTTATCCAAGTTATAACTGTAGATTAACTTAAACAAATATGACTTTACCTTTTGATAAAAGATGCAAAGTAATATTACAGTTTCACCTTTACAAGTGTTCACTGCCGCTAGATTAATGCTAGATTAATGCGATGGTGTTGTGTTTAGTATGTTGCTCTGTTTTTTGTTTTTTTTTTGCTTGTTTTCTCTTCTTTTTCTCTCAACAGGTGATCCAGGAGAATTTTTTTCTTCTTTCTCTTTTTAAGTGCCCTTTCTCACTGTCCCTCTCCCCTTCTGTCTTTCTTTTCCTTCATCTTTCTTTCTCCCTTGCCTATCCCCCAGTCATGTCTGTCCTGTCTGTAACAACTGAAACTAAAATAAAATAAATAATAACAACAAAGGTCGATCAAATGGACAGATATGGCAAGGCCGTGATGATCCATTTGGCAAAGTAAATCCATTGGGTATCCTTGTTGGTCTTCAGACAACAAATCTGACGGCTAAAGAACTAAATGGGACAGGCAAAAAAACAAAAAAACAAACAAGTGTTCACTGCCCCATCTAAAATTTTAGTTCTCTGTTCAGTTCTTCAGGTTCTAAATGCACGCTTGTAAATAGGCTGTGTGACAGCAATTAACTAAAAGGCACAAGGACCAAAAACTGCTATGATAATATGGACTATCATCTGACAGTTTGGCGGTATATAAGTTTATTTTCTTGTTAATTATTCTGGATTATTCTGTAAACAATGTCCAGGAGTTATAAATGGGAGTCTTTACCCAGATATCTGCTTGCTACGCAGGTGGTTGGCTTCTCAGATTGGAGGGCATGCATCCTGTGGCAGATACCGCAAAGTTGTATTCTGTTTCTGCAACGACTTATATAGTGTGAGTAACGGTAAATAACTGAGCAGACAAAATTAAAATGATTTTCTTGTCAGCTTTTGTTATTGTGCTTGTGACTTTTGGCAGGACTAGAACCACAAACACATATTTATAGCAAACACAAGTGACAGGCAATATAAAGTCAGTGGAGCATTTTGGTCTTCCCCACTGCTTTGTCTTTGTAGTAACAGCTTAGAGTGAAGGGTATTGTTGAAATTAAGTCAAATAGCAGACAAAATTATATTGTATAAATCCTAAACCTACCATGAGTTCATCATTCAAAGAACGTTTGGTGAGAAATACAATTTTTGCTGCAGGATATTTTACGAGAAAAATGTATTTGATTTTTTTTTTCTTATAAATAATAACTTGAGTAACACAAGATAAGTCTTGTCAAAACAAGAACTCGTGATAAATATATAGATCTACCTTGCTTGGGCAAGATAGCATCATATTATCTTTACAAAAAAAGGTTGTTATTTTTCTGACTGCTGCTGGTAAGGTTCTTCCAGCTGTTCAAGTCATATTCAGTAAGCATTGGCCCAGAACAAAATAGTCTGGGATGGAGAGTGCCGGGGTGGGTATCCATAATCATCTCTAGTGGGCTGCCTTTAGAGTGCAAACAGCAGGTATCAAACAGTTTAGGGTCTATTTGTTGTGCTGAGTGCTTTCCACAAAAGGTTGCATGAGACTCTCTGACCTTGTCAAGGGGGTTAGAAGGAGATTTCACAGAATCCCTTTCTGACTGCAGAAGAGACCAGCAGCAATGTGACAAAGCTCTCACTGATTTCTTCTTGAATTATGTATCTTTAACTTGTTTTAACAGTCACCTGATACCACAAGAAATAATACATGAATTTTCTGTCCTTGTATGCATGACAGTTTTGAAAGGATGGAATTTGACTGGATTATACAAGCTTTGTGACTACCAGTAGATAGCTTGCAAAAAAAATAAAAATGCTTTTCAGCATCTTTCAGCAGCACCAGCTTGTTCAGAGATATTATCTAGTTTGGGCACCTCTGGTGTGTAACAAATAACCAATGGGGAAACATGACTGAATGATTATGTTCATGCTATTCAGGTGTTAATGTAAACATTTGAAGGGCAAACGTGGCTTCGTCTCACGAGATGAATACAGGCATCAGAAGAGGACTGGCGAGTTCAATTACGCGAGCAACAGCAATTTTGGGGTTGTCATGTGATATGATGGAGCCAGCACAAATACATTGTGCCATGTCAACCATATGAACTGGGGCAGGCACAATAAAGGCAATGAAATTGATTGAATGTGACTTTGGGGAGAAAAATGTCTTCCCACAAGATTTCTTTCCCTTTCAAAATGCCTTAAAGATAATGTAATCTCCATGTTTAACATTGTCATATCTGAGTCTATAATCTTTAAGACAGCAAATGAAAAAAAAGCGCATGACAGTTTCATACAGTATACATTTAATGTCAATTATTAACACAGCCCTGTGCACTTAACCCAGATAAAAACGACTGCTGATGACATTTATAAAGATGGGAATAAAAAAGGCACCTATTGATATTTTTCTTCACCTGGATGCCACGAGAGAGATCCGTTTTTACTGTAGCAAATCTCAGGAGGCGCAGAGATAGTTGCTGGAATGGAGTGGTGAAGCGAAGAGCCAGAAGGCAACAGCATCTGCTCTCTCTGGAGACTGTCATCAGCAGTTTGGCCTAAAAGAATGGCTACTTATGTTGAAATGTCTATGCGCCGGGTCTATTTTTTCCCCTGACACTGCAATACTGTAGTTTTCTTTGTTAATTTTAAAATTCCATAATGTGCATGCAGTGACATTTGACTCAATGGTGGGATCAAATAACAGAGCAAGTAGCACTCAGTAAATGTCAGTCGGACTTGGGAAATAATGGAGGAAAAAGCCATTTGCATGAAGGCTTTAAAAAATAAAAAATAAAAGAGCAAGGTGTGCACTGTGTTAGCTTTTTATTCTGCTTTTCACCTTTATTTTTTCATATCGCACACTTCAGGTGTAGAAAGGTTTGTGTCTGGGAAGTTAATGAGTTGTTTCGCCTGAGAGAAATGTGCCTCTGTCTTATCCACGACAAAGATATAATGGAAAAGATTGATATCCTTAAAAGAATCTATTAAATGTTAAGATCAACTGATGAAAAAGGTGAGACACTCAATTTCCATTAAACATGAGAAGCTCAGCGAATTGAAAAACATCCAGCTCAAGACTTCAGTTATTTTAATAGCAGTTTTGGCTGATTCTGCCCACTAAGACATTAATACTCTACTGAATAGGATTCAAAGGCCAGCTTCTCACACTGCCTTCTATAAAGATAATCTTATTTCTTACTTGGCTGAACTTGAGAGTTGGCTCAGGCAGATAAAATAGACACCAACTGTTTCCCATTGACCTTTCCAGAAAGGAGCAGGAGAATGCTTGAGAAAACAAAAACATTCAATGGAAATGCAAATGAATCACTCGAAAGGCATTCCCCACTATTTAAATGTAAGTTGTTTGCTGGCAGTGATTTATAGATCTCAGGGAAAAGAAATTTGAGTTGTTAAACCAACAGCAAGATATTATCTTCTTCTATTATTGAATCTTTGAAACTGTTTGCACACCACTTGTCTTTCTTGTGTCAGAGCCATGGGACTAAACACACTGTGTATGGAAGGTGCATGTGATTTATTTATTTATTTATTTGTGTGTGTGATATTATAGCAGGAATGCCCGTAGAAGTATATGACTTTTATCTACCAAACTCCCCCTCCAAAGCACACACCCACACACACTATTGTTCAAAAGGCATTGTGTGGTGATGCATAAAATGATCTACAGTATGACATGTTCTCTGTGTCTGATAGAAATCAGCCTCGGGGGAATGGTGTCATTGTAATCAGCAGTAATATCATCTTAAAATGTCATTTTTTTTAAAGGTGACATAATAGGAATCATTGAAAGAGTAGACACAGCTGAGGGCGAAGCTAAGTACAAAACTGCTATGTGGTTTTTTTTCTCCAGCGTTCCCACCCTGAGCAAAATTCAATGATTTATTGACATTTTTACTCTGCCTAGTCACCCTCTGGACAAAGTAACAGCCAACACCATAACTTGTAGGCTTGCTATTCGGAAGAGAAATCTGACATTACTAGATCTATATTGCTGCCATTATTTGTAAAATATTTGACTTTATGCATGCCATTTGGCAAATATAATAACAAACACGACGTGCCCCTAAAAACCTTGTCACCCTCTACGTAAAATTCGAGCCAACAGCTCTTGGGAGCTCAGGGCTGTGTACCTCCTGCGTGTATCTGTACCCACCATTTTAGATTTAGGAGACAACTCTTGTGGCCATTCTCACAAAAATCATCCTTGCTTTTCAGAGAGCAGCCGTCAGAACCATTCAGGAAAGAGTCCATTGAATCAGCAGTGCATGAACCTTCTTCAGACAGATACTGGTGGTCTGCCGGTCAGAAAAAAAGTATGTTTGATTGGCTTGTTGCACTGCAAACATGATAGATATAGATTCAGGGGATTTTTTTTTCTCAATTCACAACAAAGTTTGTTTTGTTTTTTTGTTTTTTGTTGTTCAGCTGTGAGCAAACTAAGAAAGGAGGGGAAAAACCCAACATGTGCACAATAATTAGAGAGTTTTGTAAATTTTTCTTGTGCTGTTTGTTTTCATTTATCAGAGAATAAATATATTAGCCTCAGCAAATGTCAAACTAACTGAGCATGCGATTGATGTGCACTATATTTATCTACACAGTCATTTTCCTACTGATACTCTATATATTACTTATTGTAAAAAAAAATCTCTGGTAAAGAACAAAACAATATCTGATATCTGACAGAGTGCATTCATTTGATGTGAGTTTCACTGCTGCTCAAAACCTTTTAAAAGGTGAGCAACACAACTGAATTGAATGCATCCATGAAAAGAACTGTAAATTATTTTGAAGTGACTGTGTATAAATAACACCCTGCCTCTGTAGTGCAGGTATTAATTAATCCCCTGGCATACACACTTGCTACCACTGTTTGTGTGAGTGTCAAAAATGTCAAAACTACAGTGCCTAGCTGTGTCCAAAAAAATTGAAAAATGAAAGTATATACTTGTTTGTTTTGAAGGATTTGGTGTTTTAAAGTGGGAGCTAGTGGACTTTCAGCTGAGGCAAGATAAAGTGATGACACAGGCTGTATAGAAACTCTTGAGAGACAACATGGTGTTTCCTTTTTTATGGCCTACGTTTGCAATAACAAATTACAGAACATGAGGAAGGAAATTCATTTCTTAACTTTCTCCAACTTATTTTCCCTGGTGTGATATTTGAGTTCACCTATAGCACTATGCAAAAGTCTCAAGTCACCCCTAAATTCTTCATATTTTGCTGGGAAAACAGGAAATAAGTGTAATCATTTATTGAAACATGTGCAAACACAGAAAGAAATAAGAGGGTATAAGGCAAAAAACAGAGTCTGCTCCGTTCTAACAAGCTTGAAAGTCAGCATTTGATATCACCACCTTTATTCTTCAACACAGTCTGAACTTTCTTAGGTAATCCCACATTCCTTCACCAATGTGAGTCTGCGGTCCTGGGGAGGCCAATCCATGACTCATAGTGTTCCATTGTGTGTTTTTCAATTCAGTTCAGTTCAGTTCAGTTCAGTTCAGTTCAGTTCAGTTCAGTTCAGTTCAATTCAATTCAATTCAATTCAATTCAATTCAATATATATAGCGCCAAATTACAACAACTGTTGCCTCTAGGTGCTTTTTATTGTAAGGTATAGACCCGACAAAAATACAAAGAAAACAGAGAAAACCCCAACGACCATATGACCCCCTATGAGCAAGCACTTTTGTGACAGTGGGAAGAAAAACTTATTTTAACAGGAAGAAACCTCCAGTAGAACCAGGCTCAAGGAAGGGTGGCCATCTGCCAGGACACAACAGGACAAAGACATGTTGTGGAAGAGAGCCATAGATTAATAATAACTAATAATTAAATGCAGAGTGAGTGAAAAAGGTGGCTGAAGAAAAAACATGGGACTTCATCACTTTATAAGACCTATTGTTATTTATTCCCAGCACATTCCCTGTGTAATTTGGCATTCCTCAGTCTTTTCACCCTTTTTTATTCCTTAAGAATTACTTTTTCACAGTCACTCTTTCAGTGGGACCATTTTAGACGAGGCTGCAGTAAACAGTAGAAGGACAAACTGAAACCTTTTTCAGCTAAAGAAGTGGGAGTGAATTATGTTTTTTTTGCAACAGGCTGCTAGTCACACAGTGTCTAAAGATTTGATTTGTCTGTTACTGTATATGTAGACAGCTCACTTGAATGATTCGTACACTAGGTCAGCGTTAAGTGGCTTAACAAAAAAGAAATAAGGTCAGATACAAGGACTAGACTGAAAAAGAGTGAAAAGCACCCAATGTTTGAAAGACCTTTAGAGAGTCTAAAGAACTCTCGCTTAAAATAGCTTTAAAAAAAAAAGTCTGGCTCCTTGAAAGAAAAATTTAAAGGAGCAGTTTGAGACTTTTTCATAATACTGTGGCTTTAAGCACAACAAAACCACAACATTCAAAATACCAAAATTGTTTATGTAGCTTATGTTTAAGATTTATTATTTCTGACTGGGCTGCAAACAAGCTCTTCACTGCACACTAGGCTCTAACCTCTTTCAGTCTGCTGACAGCATAGTTTGTGTGGCTTTGTTGTTTGTGTGTGCACGTGACCATGTTTGTATATGTGTGTCTAAATTTATTTCATGTGTAGAGATTCCTTATTAGCCATTCATAAAGTAGTTGGACATCAGGGATGCATTAGTACCAGGTTCAGTCGGGTCAATGTCAGAATAATTGTTCAGTCTCACGTTGCAATACGCTTTTGATACTTGAGTGTCCTTTGCACATGTACCACTTTTGTGTCGTTCCTGAATGCAGGGATTACCTGCCAGTTCAGAGAATTAATATAGCATTTTGTAAAAGACACAGAGAGAATGTTTAACAGTTGATTCAGTGGTACATTAATCAGATGTACTCAGACGTAATGGTGCATCTTTTCACCTTTTCTCTGATACTATACTGAATAAGTCACTTTCAATAATCCGTTTTAAGTTATTCATGCTACTTGGTCACATATCAAAAAGTAATCTGACGATATCACTCACACCAATTGCAAATATTTAACTATGACCATATGCCCCCATCTTGCTTTGGGTTCTGGGTAATTGTCTGTGTGAGTCACAGGAATAAAGATCAATGGCAGTATTGATTTCAGGGTTCTGTGTTTGAGATACACAGTCTCCACTGTGCTCCATGAATTTCACATATTTCTTAACAATCTCCCTGTGAAGCAGGTGACTTGAATGAAGTTCAGCCCTTTGTTAAAAAAAGGTGTCATCATGCAAAAACCTCTATAAACTATTAATGACTTCCTCATCTGTGGAAACTATTGTTCTGCTCTGAACAACTCAGCAATTTATGCTGCCTGGCTTTCTCCTATATGTCCCAAACCCCCACACAGTTGACTCTGCCAAAGCCACAGACATTAATGCTGTGTTGTAATGTGCATACATCTCCAGCAGTTTCTTGCAGTTTTTCTCACTGTGGGTATTCTTCGCTCCTTCCTGAACTGGGAATGCACCCTGTCTTCCTGAGCAAGCATCAAAATAAAATGTGATGTCTCCATGCCGTAGAGATGGCAGTGTGAACTGCAGGCCTTGGGCATGTTCTGCATGCCAGTGATAAAAAAAACAAAAAAACATCTAGACACAATTCAAAAGTAGAGATCACCATATAATGAAGGTGGTGGAAAACAGGGAGGATCTAGCTGTTTTCCACTCATCCAGATGGGAAGTGACTTACTTCATATTACAGCTCTCACCCCCCGATGATCATCATTATGTCTCCATAATGGTGTACTGAAGAACTCCCTCCAACAGTAGGTGAAGATTGCCTTCAGATGAATGGACATTTTTATTTCTCAAAACAACCCAATTTCAATTTTCTTTTCTTCTGAGCATGTGGAAACATGTTCTTCATCTTCTTTTATACACCTCCCCACAACAAAATAAAGGTATGCTGAGGACTGGTTTTATTTTCCCCCGAATCTTTTGTTACTTGGTAACATAACATCCTGACTTTCTGGTCAGGATTTTTAGATTAATTTTGAATCACCTAGAAACACCGAGCGTGTCTTTAAAACCCTAATGTAGACAGATTTGAGACACTCAATTAAAAATGAAAAGAATAAAATGAACTGTTGCCTTGGATGAAAAATAAATGCATTCTAAATGTAAATAATTGCTAATCCCGTGGTCACAGCTACATGAGTGATACCAGTTTCCCTTATTTGCATTTGTTAGAAGCATCTGTTTAGATGGAATCCCACTATGCCATCTAATCCAGAGGCAGTCTGGCTTTAAGACATGTGATACACTCTTTACACTCAGCCAAGCTGTACGTGAACATTTGTCTCTTAGTGTTCGCTGAGGAGGGACTCAGCGAGCGCTGCTGTTCAGAGGCTGCCTCTCACTGGAAGGATGCAGACGGGGAAAGAAGAGATTCCACTACAGTTAATCAAGGAGCACTCTGCACGTGCCTATAAATGCGAAGGGGCAAATGAATTCAGTGTCACTGGGAGCAGCTCTTTAAGGGGAAGCAGTGATAATTCAAAGGTGGAATTGAAAGAGCTGTAAATCTATTTCCTGACTCTGGCTTGACGGTGATTCGTGAAACACCGGACTGTTGCTATCAAAGTGTGGAGCAGGGAGACAGAGTCAGCGGAGTTCCCTGCTTGAGCCAAATCCACAGTTATTGGATGGGATCAACATGAGCAGAATTATGGATGGATTTATGCCATTCTGTTGAGATATTTATACACTCATTTTTTGGGTTGCTCAGGTAAGGTAATCTTTTTTTCTTCTCTGAGTGAAACCTAATTTCTGTCGTTGTTAAGATGTTCAGGTTTTGTATCAGTCTTTGAAAAAAAAAGAATGGAAACTGTGAAATATGTATTCATAAAGAATAACTGGACTCTTTGACACAGCGTTGAGAAAATCTAAATACATTTGACCTTATTTTATGATACTGATTTTGCTTAAAATTGCACTGTCTGTTTAGCTAATTATCTATTTTATTCCAATTTAACATTTTATAAACCAATATCAATAAATAAAAAGACAGAAAAGACAACCCAGGACTACTAATGAGATGTTTTCTTACTTATGATTTGATAAAAGTTTTTTTTAGGGCTTGTCATTGAAATATATAAATTAGATTAAAATGTAAAACATAAAACATAATAAATAAATCCTGATATGAATGAATTTCAGGGAAAAAATGTTTTTCCAAAAATATTTTTTCATTTTCCATTTTGATATGACCAGATGCATTCCTCCCAGTTGTTCTATATTTTCCTTTTTTTTCTTATCTAAACAGCGTGGTGAGACATTACAAGCCTTTTGATTCCTATTACCACCACGTCACTGTCATATTACTGTGACAGATACAGAAAAGCCACGGCAGCCAGCTGCCTCCAAAATCTTATCTTTCTTTAAGTTTGATTTTGGTTTTGAGGCAGGAGCACAGCTCAGGAGTTGAAGGGAGTCAGCCTGTCAGGGGAAATCTCTGCTGCATGGGAAAAAGTCCCCAGGGATCACTCCACATTTGCAGTGTTGTGGCTCAGGGACAAGACAGGGCAAAGTAGGAAGATGAAATGGTGAAGAACTCATACTTATATAATCATGCTAATGATAAATTCTGATGACTAAAAATCTCCACTGAGGGGCGTTAAGGTCAAATTACCGACAAAAGTGCTTAAAAGAAAATTGAAATGTATTCATTTTTGCTCAAGACTCCAGACGTGTGCATGCAGAGGGGATGGGGCAGAAGTGGTGGTGAGGGAGAGTGAGGTCAGAGGTTGAGACATAATGCATTATGGGTTGATTCCAGCTCTACTGGTCCTCAGCAGATGTGTCCTGTCATGTCCTGGCTGCTCTGCCTGTGCCTCTGGGTCAGTGTGACTGCCATCCAGCTGTGTCAGGCCACTTTCTACGACACCATCCAACAGCATCCTGGGACAAGGCCTGGGCGGACCACAATTCATATGATTGGTGAGTCTTTTTGTGTTTTCTTTCTTATTTGACATGACACATACAGCATAGAAATGTCAACAAAAAATACATTCTGAATCATCTCCATTTATTTCCATTGACTCTTGAGCACTGCTACTATATGCTGGGTTTGGCTGCTTAAGTGCTTAATTAGATTCCTAAGAGAAAATATTAGCCCACTTTATTTCAGTCTTTATTTCATTAATATATTAGTGATTAACAAATTATTTAGCAGGCAGATTGCACAGGGGCTGACTTTCATTAAGATTTGCACCACATAGCTTGAGAACTTCTACTGAAGATCACACAGATAAACAATGAATGCCTTTGCTTTTTCCTTCTTCAGCTATTACGGTTGATATTCATGCTACACTGCTCCCCCTCAATTTGATCTGTGCGATTGTGTTGACTGTGAAATTGCACTGAATGGAATATGAGTGAAGCATTGCGGTCGAACTTTTGTTTTCATCAGGCGGACGTGAGCCCTGGTTATGGTAAATAATTATGATCTCCGAATTCAACAGAGAAGAGGAAGCTCAATACTGTCAGAACTTCAAAGGGAGAAGTAGCTGCATGAATGTGCAGGTCCTGAGTGTCTGTTATTTCCTCTATGCGCTGGTGCACCTCAAGCATATCAGCAAGAAGTCTTTTCAATAGTCTCAATATTGTGAGTCAGAAGACTTCCTGTTCCAACACCTCCATTTCATCACTCAGGTGTGTGCATGTGAATTGGAGACGAAGAAAAATATATAAAAGAAGAGGGAAAAACGCAGGCAAATGGGATATCTTCTAAAAGGTAGTCTCATATCAACAAAAGGAAATTGAATTAATATTTCAACTGTGCGTTCGGGTCCTTTTTTGGAGAAAAGAAACAATTTGAATCCTTCAGGTCCCCGTTTTACTAACAGGGTAAATGTCCTGTCATTCCATTTTTCCATAGACCTCACTTCCGCACAAATGAGATGCCAGTTTTATGAGAGGAGGATGGGATGCCTGTCTGGATTGATTCTGACACTCGAACATTTGTTCTGTGCTGTGGTGTGTGCCTGTTGGATTGGTGGGAGGATTGGGGTTGACGGGTCATGAATTGGTGGCAAGAAGGCCATTGGCTACAGACCACTGGGCCAATCATTAAAGGCAGCAAAATGCCACGAGTTCACGGTGACTGGTATTACCAGAGGAAATCAAGATTACAGAGGGTGAGAGATCAGTTGTGTCCTTGCCAATAGAAATTTAGATCTACCCGGACGTATATCAAATCATTCATGTGTAGTGGTTTTGGGATCAGCTAATTGTGGCCTGCTCTTTATATCTCTTAAACATATTGAAACTGTTGATGAATTATCGGCTTTAAATGAAATGCTGTTGTGTGAACAGGCATCTGAGAGATTTATTATCAGCACTGTGTCTCACACTCCAGATGTGTTTTCAATAATAATTTCTTTTTGATATTGTGGAAGCACCTGTTCTGTTCATCCACTGACATATTGGCAGCCTTATTGCAAAGAATGTGTGTCCAGAAGTCCATTAGCTAGATGACCCTTGACTAGGTGCCTGTGTGTGCTCAGTGAATCGAACAAGGTGGCCTGCTTTCCACCCTACAGCTCTACTTACAGATTGCTGCCTGCCACTCTCTCAGATATGCTTAGGGCTATTCTCCGCCTTCCTGGTACAGGCAGGGTTGCTCTCTGTGGTATGATTCATGAGGTGCTGTATTTATTTGGTGCAAAGAGCGTGAACAGTGCACAAAAGAGAACAGATTGTGTTTGTCTTGCATCCGTAAAGGCCTGGTCAGAGATGTTGCTTTTTATTTGGGGTTGTGTATTTCTTGACCCCGAACATATCCAGAGAAAACGACAGGAATCGCAGATGGACAATTTTTTTTGTCTGTTTTTTCTGTCTAAAACTCTGACCTGGTAAACAAACAACCAAACAAAAATATAACCCCCATAACTTGGCAATGATTTTAAAATGTAAGCTAAGATGCTAAAAATACATTTTTAAAAATCCTGTGCAGGTTTGACTATTTACACTTTTGCACCTCAGATGTTGTGTGATATTTGTTAAGGATCAAAATACATGCTTCAGTTCAAAGGGAACAAAGGTGTGTTGAATTTTTTGAGCAGCAGTCTACATTCAGGGGAAGAAATAGTGCCATTGGTGATGCAGTGCATCATGTGGAGGTGTTAGCAAAAACTACAACAAACAGTAGATAGTGGCTGCCTGAGGTGGCCTTGCTCTCTCGTGAACTTACTCCCACCAACATTTGGCTCGGCAGGGTCAAACTGTTCATAACTGAAAGGTCACTGAATCTCAATGCCGTGCAGATAATCTCTTATCTTGTGGTTACTGTAAAACATTTGGCTGTGAGTGAACATGCATACACAGAGAAGATATGCAAAGCAGCAGAACTGGGGATACAAGCAGAAGGAGCTCACTCGCATGTTAAAATCTGCTCATATTTAAGTCACGCATGCTACATGTTACACTCTTGCAAAGTTACCCTTCTTCCTCTTTAAGATGGCTCCTTCAAACATCGATGAAATTTCAGTGTTAAGCAGCTTAAATATCTTCTCGTCTAATATATGGAGTGAAACTATAGTTTCTCCTTTTTTTCCTAGAGTGAAAATACCACATGAATCCCTCATGTCTCCCATTCTGCAGCTTTAGTGGGGACTAGAGGATCAGGACTTTTTTCTGTGTGCCTCAACAAAAGAAACCACTCGCTGGCAAAGCTCACAATGAAACAAACATGAAAAATGGATTTTCGGCTGTCACAAACAAAGGTTGTATCCACTATGCACTGTTTTAGACACTGACAATTTAATAGCCTTATATAAGGCATCCTGGAGGCACATTATTTTGACATACATCTTCCTCCTCCCCTCCCCTAGACCTCCTCTCAACCACGCTCTCACTAGTGTCATCGCTGCTCTGCTGCAGTGCCAATGGGAAGTGGCGTGCAGCCTCAGCCCGAGGCTTCGCCACATCTGGAGCTCGGCAAACTCACTTTGTCCTGATGCTGTTACACATGTTACTGTTATACTGAAAGACCATCGGCCACTCTGTGAAACACCAGAAACTTCTTCTACCGCCTCCTAAAAAGATTTCCCGCTTTAATGGCTCTGCTGAAAGCTGAGGCAAAGCTTGTTCAGCCATCATATTTTAGAAAGTATTCATGTAATTTCCTTGGTTAGCCCTGAAAGAAAAATATATTCTTAAGTAAATGAATCTGAGGACAATCAGTGGCCTAATTATTACTGTATGCTCACAGCTACAAATAGGTTTTACATATTCTAGTATTTCCCATTTATTTCCTCTTTTAGCCTATGAATTATTCATAAGAGAGTACTCCTCTAAGCTTGTGGATATTTGTTTAAACAGCATGTTTAATTGAAGTCTTTCTGCCAATTCTGTGCAGGGCTATGGTTTGTGGTCACAACGCTTATATGCAAAATGAATTTCTGTGGCCCACAGCTTAATTAATTTGCCAGGCTTCTCTCTCTCTCTCTCTCTTTCTCTCCCATGACTTCACCGGCTATTTCTTATCGAAGCCAAATTTTCCCAAGTATTAATAACACAGGTGTTAATGGCTCACAAAGTTTATCCTCCTGATAAAGGCTGCAGTGTTAAATTTTCTCTTTCGGGCCTTTAGAGAACTGTAACAAATTGAAGTAGAAATTAAATGAACTTTTCTGAACATGATACTAATGAATAATGACCTTATTTTAAAAATGTCTTTCAGTTTCTTTACAAAAAACATTCTGCATGCCATCTACATTTTAAGAACTTATTGATGTATTTTAACACTGTGCATTATATTTGTTTATGTACATAACCTATTACAAATAGGCCACTGTAACAGCCTAATAGCACTCATTCATGAGTCAGAACAGTAATTGCAAATCTGTCACATCTTGAGGTCATTACATTGCTGGCAGCAGCCTGCTATTTTGCCGTGAACCTCATTATCTGAGAGGTAGCACTGTCAAAGTCATATCTCATTGATCATCAGACACGAATAAATATAATCCTCATCATCTGCGGTTACCGCAATGTCTTGCTTTTTTAGATCTGCTGCCATTAAAAACCTCCATCCCAACGTAAAAGTCTTTCATTCCCATCATCCCCTACTACATGTGACAGAAAAGTGACCTAAGTAAACTTATTCATCCTTATGTCTGCCTTAATTCATAATATCAGTGACCCAGAACGAGCCAAAACAAGAAAACACACTCTTGCATACCTCAAGACCCTCAAGGCACTCTAAAGTCTATTGGAGCATATACTGCATGTTTTAAGCAAAGTGGACATTATGTAAATATCCTTGAAGCCAAAGTATACCCTTTAAAATTTGATTTAAACATTTGAAGGCTATAGACTCCCTGATTCTAAGATTGATCACGGCGGGTTAAAATGGGAAAACAGCTGAGAATGAAAAGATGTATGATAAATGTGGTTTATGCTTTCTTTTTCCTTTAAGAAAAGCATGTCTGTAGACGTAAATTGTGACTTGCAATACAAAATACATCTGTAGTTTGTCTCTGTTTACCTACAATGATGCAGTTAATCAGAGAAATCCGCAGTGTCCAGTCATATCAACAGATTCTCAATAAAGAGGTGCTTCAATCTCATTTAGACTGTCACTAAAGATGACTGTGTGTACCCACGCTCATGTCTCCTCAAGGAAGCCCCTTTACTGTGTTATGGTCACACCTCCAAACTGACAACAGGCAGCTGAGAATTTTTGATGTGTTTAAAAAAGTAACATAAAATACAAGTATTAGAAATGCATCGTCTATAATATAGTCTATACACCTTATAGCATTCTTCTGTCCTTCAGAGTGCACCCCACTTTGGGAACCACTGCTCTAAAGTCTGTGTTTAGTGATGTAAAACAGAGTTCACCTAACAATTCAGTTCAATCCATCACTAAGAAACAAAATGCCAAATGCTTATGGCTTAAACTCCTACTTGAAAGCTTGCATGTAAATAGTTTTTGCACTAAGCCAAAGAAGCTCCTGAGGAACAAACAGAATGCATTGTTACTCCTAAAATTAGTACATTTATGCTAGAACTTTGCGCACACAAACTGTGGCCCGTGGCCAATTGCTTCTCTAAGACATTAGCGCTGCTTAGAAGGCCTACTGTTTAATAACTGCTTAGAATAGCAGAACACGTTTTGCCTCCGAATGACATTATTATTGGATTGTTTCAAACAAATTTGTCTCTGCTGGGTATAAGAAGCAGTGCATCCTCTTGGGGTCATCAGCTAGATTGTTAGACCCTGGATTTGTTTGTAGTTAGCAGCAGTTTTCTAAATATGTTGCTATGACAGCTGACATAGCTCAAGGATAGTTGACTCTGAAACCCCCGAATCCTGATAAAAGTGCTCAGTTTGCTTTAATCCAGAAATAGTCCAAAACAAAACTCGGCTTTTACAGACATCATCCTTTGTGTTGTGTGAAAACAGCAAACCGAATGAGTGTTTTTGCTAATAATAAACACGGTTCGGGAAAGTTATGGAGCCAGTTTATCTGTGTCTGAAAATAAATTAGTTGCTTCTTAAATGAGTTTATGCATACAATTAAAGTTTCACATCAATTAATGCATGATGATGATGTTGGGAGTAATTAGCGTCAAAGTTTTATTACACTAAATTGTACATCTGCTTTAGACCACAGCATGATTTTACAAATGTTTGAATGGAGTTGTTTCGTGGTGCTGGGTGACTTACAAAGATAAAGAAATGCATTTATTAGAGGGAATAATAAGCTTCCCATGAATAATATTTAAATTGCTTGGAAACAAAAACAACTAGCTTTAGATATTTTTTTCTTTTTTCCAGCTTTAGATATTTAAATAAGAAACTAAAAGAATAACTATCTGCTATCTCTAACCCTGGATACCCCAGAGTCACAGAATAGATAAGAGCTAGTGGCACCCTGGACACAAACATGCCCCCAGAACTCCCAAGGCCAAGATGCCCAAACTGAAAAAATAACATTACTGCATTTCATTTTGTATTCTATTTATATCTTGGTTTTTACTTTGTGCCTCTTCTTGTGTATGTTGGTTGTTGTTTTGCTTATTTTTGTGCTTCCTGTTAGTTGTTTAGCTTCTCTTTGTTTTCTTTTTCATATCTTGGTTTTGAATTTGCGGCTGTGAACCTGTATTCTCTGGAACCATTATTTTAATAAGATGATAAGAGGAAAGCGAGTACCACTTTGCAGCCACATAGATGGGCTCCGTGTTGTTTTTAGCCAAAAATGTCGCCCCCTTTTAGAGGCCCGTAAGCCCACTGAGTTACAGGATAATAGACTACAGTAAATGTTTTGCCAGGCACCGTGACAGCACTTCAAATTCCTCATTATTAATGACATGAAAAAATCAATTCAGCCTTTTTATCCTTTGTTCCTATGTCAGTGAATCAAAACAAGCCTTCACATTGGAAAGGATCCCACCATCACGGCACTTCACTGTAATTGCCGATGTCAGTGGTTGCACAAGTGTTCATGTGTGAGCACCCGTTCACTTTAATTCAACATTTCCCCCAGGAATCAAAAACTACCAGTGAATTAGTGATAGCTCCTGCCCCCAGAGATTGTAAACATTATATCAGAAAGTTCAGACCTTCGTGTCTCTTGTGTGCTGAGGATTGCTTGGGCGAATGCATTCCCTGCCAATGTAAAATTCTACCCTGGTGACTAGTTTTCCAGCTTAGCCACATTGTGGGTGTGTAGAGATGTAGACCTTGTCACAAAGCCTGGCTTTTTTTTTCTCTTTGCAAAGGATTTTGAGGTGTGGCAGACCTCAGGCTCGTCTTGCTCCTTAGATGATTTTGTCACTTCACTGTTGGCCAGCTGCTGTGGAATTTGGATGCTGGGGATTTTATGATCGAGTTGAAAAAAAAAATCTCGCTAAAATTGGGACTGCAGATTCAGAGTCTCTTTCAACTAACACCCCTGTGGTACCCAAACAGCAGAAGAAATATTACTTCTATTAATTCATGCTCTGTATTTGTAGTGTTAAAAATGGGACCTCATTTCCACATTTTTGATTTTTTCAATGAAGGAAATACTTCTTGCAGACTGGGAATTATGCTTGAGAGATCATTTCACATGGCATTGCCTTTGTGGTAGCCTATTTTAAATGCTTGGCAGGAATATGAAATTCATTATCATTACTTAGACCTCATTAAACTGAAAAGAAGCATCTCAACTTGCTAATTGGTTCCAAGGGGGAGGGTAGTATTAGGAATAAGCAAAGTAATTAATATTGGGTTTATCAGGCTCTCATGCAGATTTTATTTTATTTTTTTTTCTGCTCCTAATATCTCCTTGGTGTGCCATAAGTCTTCTGGCATATTTACACCACAGATCCAATTACCTTTCCTGCAGAGACTGGATAATGCATGTGTGAAAATGGGGGACGAAAGTGGGGATATTATGTTTTTGTCAAATATAAAGAACATGACGGAGAGACTAAATGAGACATTTCAAGTCATGCATCACCAGAAGAAATTAAATTACAATAAAAAGACAGTGCTTTTTAAGGGTCTACATTAAAATCTGGTCCAGTATCGAGCAAATTAACAAGAACTTTATGAGGCAGTCAGTGAAGTGAACACATCTACAATGTCTAATTTAAAGCATGTTATGCATGCATTTAAAATGTTTCAATATACAAAACAAATGTCCTATATCATCCTTAATGGCAGGAAGATGTGTTTAAAATGTTGATCCTTTGGCACGGGCTGCCAGCAAAGATAACATCTGCCATATTTCTCCCCTTATCGGCACTCCTACATAATAATCGCCACTGTCTCTTGAGAGAACAGTCAGGAAAGGTCATTTAATCTTTGCATTACGCATGTTACACAGTTTACATGCTGCTACCACATCGGCACCCAGGGTGGATTGTCTGGTTGGCAGTGAGAGGGCCAGCAGTCACATCAGAGGCGAACAGCCGTTCTCTAAAGGCTCTCTGCTTTGGCTCTATCTCTCCTTCCTTTTCTTCTTGCTGAATGCAACTCTTTCATCTGAGCAAGCGATCTAAAAATATGAAATACCAGTTCTGGACATTTGCGAGTTAGAGAAAAAAAAAGCTAGATAGAAGGACAGGAACAGCTTGACATTTAAAAATGAATGACATCACACTGACAGAAGACAAATTTTTACAGTGCATTTTTTGCTATGCGCTCCTTCTCCGAGAACTCTGCAGTAATCGTGTGCAACAACAGCATAGCCTGTTTTATGTGTGTTTAATGGACATGAAAGCTGCTGTGTGATTGCTGTACTTTGCTGTCATGCTCAACATGCCACACCATAAAAAACACATAACCACTGGCCTTTTTCATGTGTGGGACCAACTCACTGAAGAGTCAAAATAGCGCGGAATATCCTTGATCAGGAACACGGTGTCGCCAGTGTCCCGGTCCCGTCTTGTATGTACAACATGAGACGACAGACTTTGAGGCTCAGATGCAAATGAGAAACCCATTCTCCACTACTCACTGCTTCTTTTGTTACATGCAGTTTTCATGCATCTTAAAACAAAAGCACGCTCTGCACTGTGAGTAGTCATTTGGCATTTCAATAAAGTATCACCCATGTTTGGCCCACTGCACAAGACCAATCTAACGGCCTTCTTGCGTGACATGCTGTCAAAACCACCGGGCATATTTCATGAATATCTGTACTTTTATTTGTCATGGACAGTGCCTTTTCAGAGTAGAAAATGGTAGTGTTGATACCCCCTTTCTATCAAGCACATGCGCACACGTTTGTAAACTTACAACATGCAAGTGTTTTAAAGAAGAAAAAAAAGATCAACCTAAATATGCGTTGATAGCAATTAATACCTAAAGCTGTCGAGAAATTCTGTTAATTCTTTAAACATTTCCAATTCTCAAATTTACTCGAGCGTTGTTTGAAATCTCATTTAGACTGCAACAACTCCTCTGCATTTTCTCCAGACTCAAAACAAATTTGTCTCGGAGTGTATCGAGCAATATGTCACTCACTTTCACCCCAGCATTTATGTCTAGAATAACAACAGTACTGCAGGGATTTCAGATGTTTTTGCAGAAGGCAGGGAAAAAAATAGACACTCAATTTGACACCATGCAGTCACATGTTTTGTGCCTCTCACTGTCTTCCATCTGCATTAATTTGACATTCTCTAATCTGGCGCTCCCATTTCCTGTCAGCAACAGAACTGCTGTACCCTGCTGGCTTCGATGTCTACAGAGAGCATGGACAAAGAAAGTGAAGCCTATTAAGGGTCACCTTGGATGCATTTCCCATTAATAGGTGACAGGCATGGTGCTCTAAAACATGGACTTCTGTGGTTGGGAAATCAGGGCCTGCTGTCTCTGATAAATGACTTTGGAGCTACAAAATAATTAACCACAGGAACTATGGACTTTCCAGGGACTTCCATGTGACATGGACTCAGCTCTGAGCTTGTTTGGAGTTATTCAGATGTCACACAGTTATCAAGATATATTGTCACATGGCACTTGTGCACTGTGCAAGCATACACTTTCAGAACAGGGTGTACACAGAGTGCCACCGGATGCCAGTCAATGGAATCCAAAGCCCAGGAGACAAACTGGTTATCTGCTAAATTGAGTCCCTTAGGCTTTCCATTTGGTTTGTATATGGAGTGTAACAGTGACTACTTTCAGTGCTTTCCTTTCGGTTATATTCACTGTTCATTAAATCGTGGTGTTCAGACTCCCTATATGAATTACACATATAACATTTTTCATGTATACACAGTTCTGAATGCCTGAAACAGATGGCAGAGGAGTGTTGTCATTCAGAGGGTATACTTGCTATCAGTGTCTCCAGAGACAACCCCACAGTCTGGGCTCATTACAGTAGACAGCGAGCCATTGCATACTTATTGCATAGTGACATTTCTATTGAGATAAACTGACCATTTTCCTCTGCGCAATAGCTGTTTCATCACGTCTGAAGAACCATTTACTGGTCCCACATGAACCCTGCTCACATTCATTAGGCAGGCAGGACCGCAGATCCACAGAAATTCCGAATTGGTGCTATGCGTTCATGTCACGCATGATTTGACAGCATTTGCCTTCAACCAGGCTTGCTGTCCATAACTCATCGAATTTCGATGCAGTGTTGTTGGCTTCCAGCGTGACTCATTGCGCCGGAGAGCATTGACTGAACGACACTTGCTGTCCATTGAGCAGATGAGACGCTGCGGATCCCAGGTGTTGTCATTTGTGTAGATAATAGCATTACGTTTAAGTGTTTTGACAATTTTCCATGTGGTAAACTTGTTCTGCACAGAACCCTCTGTGAGGAGTTGTTTAGTGCTAGAAAAATGTTTTGTTTTCTGCTTTTTGAGTTTCACAAAATCAGTATTACATTGATTTTACATTAGCTATCAACACGCTGTTACATCTTGATTTGCAGACATAAAACAAGCTTTAGATGCTTCGAAAATCATGGAGTTCAGATGAGTCCAGAACGAATCGTCCTCAACCTTTTCTGCTTTCTCCTCTTTTAGGAGTTTTTTGGTATCATTTTTCTGACGTTGAGAAGCTCTAAAGTTGGGTGAGACAGGAAAGTGTTGATAATATTTTACTTCTGCTGCGTATGAGGATATTATAAGAACACATCAGATAGACCTATTGTATATTATTGCTGGCTATAGGGTATGCTATTAATTTTTGACCTTGGAAACCAGTATGTTGCTTTTGGGGCGAAAAAGACATAAATATTTCTTCCAACACTGCATCTACAATTCAGTTATTTTTCTACAAGCATTTCTGTATAGTACTTAAGGTAATGATCTCGCCATTAGATCCATTTGTAGCTCTCCTGGACCCTTTGATCATATTTTATGGCTTGTAGATGTTAAACTAAATGTGAAAATGTATAAAGTCATAGGGAAGAAGCTCTAAAAGTGCTTTGAATATCAAGTGATAGACTGATAAAAGTGTAACACAAACACAACCAATAAAGCAGTAAGACAACAGAAGACAGGTCCTTTAGCTGCACTGAAGGCACAAAGTTGTACAGTATGACTAGTACTTTTAATATGAAATTAAAAAAAAAAATAGCTGATAAGAATTTAAAAGTTATTTCTGCTGATAAAACAGCTCTGATCTAATGTAGTCTAAAGCTTAGCAGCGCTCTCATTTTTTAGGCATACAGCAGCTAATGAAAGATGTAAATTGATTTCTGGCAAATATAGGATCAAATCAGACTCTTAAAAGGATGAAAAAGTAAAATCTTAGCTTATGCTGCATAGATTTTGCTCTCTTGAGTAAATGTAGTTATTCTTAAATACAGTCCAGTATTAATGTAAACATTTATCTCATATGCTCGAAGAAAATTGGTGTGATTCCGTATGTTTTTTTTTAAATTTCAATGCTTAATTTGGTAAATACTTCAGTATCATTGATGTCCTGTTCATCGTTAATCATTTACATTGTATCTGTAACTGTAGAATTAGAAAATGTCAAACACAATCAAAAGCATGTTCATTGTTCCAAGGATTTATTTCTCATAACAGATCAACAAAGGTCAGCATATGCAATAAATCACCATAAGAAACCAAACAACGCCAGGAACAGATCTTCCCAGGCAACACTAGAGAAATCTTACCACAATATAGCAGAATTCTTTTTTCCCCAGCTCTTCCGAGCCTGAAAATGAGTTGTGCCCTGTTGAGTGCAGGTTATACAGGTTTTCTGGCCCAGAGTAATGAAGAGGCAGGAGCAGGGAGCATGGCAGCAAAATCAGGGCAGCTCCAGTTGAGACCCTTTTTCTTTGTGACCTCTGACCTGATGAATGACAATTTCTGTGTGACCCTTGTTCCCTGTCAATCAAAATGTTTTTGTAGAGGCAATACAACCATGAGCACGCACACACACTGGCAGACGCACACACTGTCAAAAGCCATTTGTCATTTGGAAGACTGATAATAGGAGAAATGGAAATACAGAAAACAATTATACCCTTGCATGACTCCAGCCCTTACCTGAAGAGAGCATTCATATCCAGCCATGTTATCCTTCGTTTCCTTCTGCAATATTTATCATGCAATGATGGGGTCTTGGAGCATGCAGCGTGTTGTACTTGCAGGCTGAAACCACGGGTGAACTTGAAGAGCGTTCATCAGTGTAAGCTTAGCTTTTGTTTAAAGGTACCCAGTACACCTGCCAGCTGGAAATACCACACTGATTTGCATTTTTATTCGATTTTAATGTATTCTTCGGAGGTGATGATTTCCAAAAATAGAGTATCCTTATTCTTTGCTGTGCTTGGTAGCAACAAGCAATGCAAGTTAATTCTGTTGAATAGTGTTTTTAATAGATCAAAGAAGAAATCTGGGGCTGTCTTATGCAATTAAGGAGATGCATTAAGAAGAACAAACCCCTGTGGGCTGTTGTTTTCAAATGATGCCCCACTGCTTCCACTGGTACATCACGATTAACGTTGTGCAGACATGCCCTTTTGTTGAGTGCATCAGGCAGCAGGCAATATTCGCTCAGACTGGCTACAGAATTTGGATATTTTTCAGTTAAACCAAAGGCTGTTTATGTTTTCTGAAATATACAACCTGGAGTTATGATAACCCAAAGAAGCTCAACAGACTTGGCAAGAAGCGAGAAAATGACAAACTTTTTTTAATTCTATCCTTCCCATGGTCTGAAATTTGACTATTCATTTTGTCCCTTAATCGGAAGCTAGAGCAGATTCACAACCAGGGATTGTAATTATGCTGAATATCAACCCGGGAGAAATACTGAATCCTGAATCAATTTCAATTAAGTTTAAACCAATCTGACTTTTTGAAACTTAGAAAAGATAATGATGACTCTTAATGCAATGAGGTAAACATTAGAGAATCACAGTGAGAAGTTCAATGATCTACTTTTACCCAGTAGGTCACCTGGGTCCGTGTTGGTTAATCCCCCCGGAACTTAGATGATGACTCACAAGATTTATCTTATTCCTTTTTTTTTTTAAATTTAAGCTGCCTTATGAATGAATTTGGTTTCCACTTAAAAACTGAATCCCTACAATCACATTTTTTCTTCCTTTATTTAGAAGTGATCCAAAATTATCATGCGACCTCTTCATATTTCAGTTTCAGAGCTCAGTGTGAGCACCATGTCGCCCCGATTTGGCGTTTTAAGGTATTATAATGCAATTAAATATAGGAAAAGGAATTTTAAAGTTAGAGTGCAATAGTGATCAATAGATTGAGAATGTGCACACGTGCTGACAATAGGTAGTGCTTTGCTGTACTGTGAGTAGAGTGGTAACCATATTTATTACACAGATTTATTTTACTCTTAAAAAAGTACCCAGGTAGATATATTTCTTAGCATTTTGTTCCCTTTATGACTGCATGAGAGGAAGACAGGAAATATAGACAGGAAATGCCAGAAGAAAGAAGGGTTTATGGCATGCAACAACAGTCAGATGGTAGTCAAACTGTAGAATGAACCATGTCCTCATTGTTTGCTTTAATTAGTGAGAAAAGATATCCCTTCACCAGTTCAGTGTACCATTTCTTGCACGTTGAGCCTAGAACAAGCAAATATTTGTTATTTTCTCTTGATAAACAAATGAAACAGTTGGTTGAGTATTACTTAATTGTATGCTGTTTTTTTAACAACAACTTAGTAAATATTCAATCACTGATTATATGCAATAGCAAAAGTTTCAAAGAAAGGTGAAAGAAAGGTCTTTGAATCATCTCACAACTAACACAACCACATCTTTTTTTGATTACTTTATGGTTAGTTTCATTAGTTTCATTGCAGTGATTTGTCCGATGACCAAACAACATCAGGTTTTCTGCTAAGATGGTGTCCAAGGCTTCGAAGAAACTACTAGGAATCAAGAGGACCTCACTAACCAAAATATTCAAATGCAGTGAAGCAATATATGCAAATCTAGCCATGACACATTTCACAAACCCACAGCTCATTGTCAAACATTACTTCAAATCACTTTGCTGGCAGTGTACCAGATACTTTTCCCCTCTCACTGCTCTTTCTCTCTGCAACCTCCTTGATCTTGTGTCATGTTGACGGGTGTAATTGTCAGATGGTCCTTTGCTGCACAGCTCTCATATGTTGGAGAGTCTGAGCGCAGTGGGTGGGAGAGGCCAGAGGCCGAGGTGGGTCATGTCCGTTTCGTCCAGTTCTAACATCCCTCAGGGCAAAGCCAGTAGTTTGGCGATAATTGCATGGTGGATGCAGTGTTCATATTCATGATAACCCTGAAGCAGGCCTCTCCTCCTGCTAATAGTGTCTTTTTTCTGCCCGCTCTCACACATCTCTTCATCGTCATTTCACATTCGCCAAGCTGCAGGGGCTTCGCTTGTTCAAAGACTGTAAAGCACAGGAATGATTATTCTGGTTTACGGCAAACTTCTGTGATGTTTTACTGTTATTTTGCTGCATAAAAACAAACAATTCATGAATATGGACATTGTAGATTAAACACAAGATACATCATTTTTAAGTACCTTAAGGGACATTTTTAAAGCATTCAAAATCATGAGCAGAAACATAAATATGACAGTTGTTGTTGGAAGCCCTGTTCAGATATTCTACTCAACAAAAAGTGCCAATACTACAATGTTACCACAGTTATAGGGAAAATAAGGGGGCTCAATTATGACACAGAACAGATAGATAGATAGATAGATAGATAGATAGATAGATAGATAGATAGATAGATAGATAGATAGATAGATAGATAGATAGATAGATAGATAGATAGATAGATAGATAGATAGATAGATTTCTTTCACAGCAGAAACTGCTCCCCAAAATACTTTGTGCTTGAAAACACAGCTGTTGATTAAAAACCCAATAATTGTCTCTTTGATTAATCAAGCGACAATCACCAGTTAAATGTAGGTGAGCAGAAATATTTCCTTCCAAACAGCAAGATTAGTGTAAACTACTCAAGTAACCTCATAATTGTTAACACAGAGCTCAACTAAATTAGTAACTTTCCAGCAGTGAATCCACAAATGTCCACAAATGAGTTAAATGTTTAGAAAGCAAATGCAGCTCAACTTAATGGCTAAATGTAGCCCTTTTTTTTTCTTTCTTTCTTATCAGAAGGGGGCACATGTGAGGTAATTGCTGCTCACAGATGCTGTAATAAGAATCGTATTGAGGAGCGGTCACAGACGGTCAAGTGTTCCTGTCTGCCAGGGAAGGTAGCTGGAACCACTAGAAACAGGCCTTCATGTGTTGACGGTGAGTATTTTTATAACCAAAGAAGAAGAAAGAATATCAGGTTAATCTACTATATCGGCTTTACTAATTCTGTCCTATGATTCCATGGTATTTATTCTGTGTGTGACTGCTTTGCAAGAATAGGATGCTTCCCCCTACCGCTAATTCTACCAAGCATGTTCTGTTTTACATACAAAATATGTTTTATAAAGATACAGAGATTTGTGCAAATCTCTCAAAAGGCTGAAGTCACCCGTGCAATGCTTTGTCCCAAATAAGATTAACATTACCTGTGATAATGCCACATACAAATTGTGTTGCTGACAGACAGCAGAAGGTTTCTGCAGGGGTAAGCTTTACTCCGACACAAGACAGTCAAATACATCTGCCAAATGTAGCGCACCTCAGGGAAGAGTGCAGAAATAAAAAATAGAATAAGGCAAAGAGACACAGACAAAATAGGCGTTGATTAAATATGCACCTTGTGGATATTTCATGAAGGTTTTACACATGCTTTGACAAATGTCTCCTACACAAGCTCAATGCTTTGTAAGAAATGAATTTGGTGTCGGGGTCTGACACAACTAAAACACATATTGGCTTTAGGAAACCTCTCACCTGCAGCTTGTATCTTAAATCCTTTTTGCAAATATTACTGCAATATCTGAGCAGACTGAGGGATATTTGAGTGCTCTCCATGTCAGCTCTGACACATTCTTTTCCTCTGTCACACATTGCAAACCATTTACTGTCTACTTACCCTGTATTTAAGGCAATTTTCTCTTCTGATGGCAGGGATATGGTGTGCATTAAAGTCAAGTCCCAGTCACACCTACCAATCCCTACACTCAATGAAAAGCCTGAGTTCCAGCCTCTGTATTAATGTATAACTGCATCTAATAAAGAGGCCACATTTTAATGGATATACAATGTAAAGCAATAGTTTTTCACCAAAATGGGTTGTCCAAAGCATATAGAGCTATCAAAAACAGCCACATTACTTACTGATAGCTTTGACGTAACATATAGATAATTAGAATTATAGAACATATAGATAACTTCACCTTAAATCTCCTAACCACCAAAGCTGTGCTTTCAGGCTTTTTCAGTTTGGGGCTTTTTTCTTGCCTACTATGTTATTTCTCTTGTCTTTGTTGCCTGTAGCATCCATAGTAATTGGGAAGTGGTGGTGTGAGATGGAGCCTTGCCTGGAGGGGGAGGAATGTAAGACGCTCCCTGACAACTCAGGCTGGATGTGTTATGCGGGGAACAAGATCAAAACCACAAGGGTAAGATAACCTCTCTTGACCGCAGGATTCGTGATATTATAGCAGAAATGTGGAAGAAAAGTGTAGCATTCAGTGACTCGGTCTGTGGCATCAGCAAAACAGTGAACTTTGCAGGATTCGTTTTCAGTGCAAATTGACTTGTTAACAACTGAGTCTAACCTCTTAATTTCTTCCTTATTTTTCTTGTCAGAACACTCAGCCATACACAACATCAACATATTAGCATTTTGCAGAAGGGATGCAAGTGAAGACCTCAGGTGCAGAGGATAATTTGCAGGTCAGCTTACTGGGAAACTGGATTACTAATTAATTTCTCCCAACTGTTCCAACTTCTGAACTGAGCAAAGAGCAAAACACAGACTTTATTCTCTCTTCTGTGCTATTAACTCTTAGCATACAGTCCTCTAAATGTGTCTTTCTTTCTCATTTCAGCGCTGTCGTAGGACCAATTAACGCAAGAGACAATGAACCTATTGTTGCTTGAAGAAATGCAGACACTTCTCAAATTAAAGTGTAAAAAGATGTAGAATACATAAAACACATTCTGCTCAAGGCTTCTGCTCAAAGCCGCCTGCAGGAAACTTCATCATAACCTTGTAATGAATACATTTTCCCCATTTTTTTTCCAACTCTGAGACAGAACGAGACTGTCTGTGCATTTGGATTAATATCTGGAGAGAATCTGACGTCCCTCCGTAGACATCAGTAAGACAGATGTGTACTACGAAGCACCAAACAGGAGAGGAATATATCAAAGGACATGGGATGAGCAAGTGCAGAAGCTGACAGCCCTCAGGATTTTCTTTACTCCTTTTAATATTAGAGGAAAAACATTGTACATAATTTGTTTGTCCTTCAATGTGTACATGAACTATTTATGGTGGTGGTGAACCTTCCCCCCTTCTAATCCACAAAAGAGCCAAAGTCTGATGAGTTCACGAATAATATGTTAGGATGAAACAAATGCATTATGAGGAAGATGTTTTACAAATACTGCTTGTGTGTCTTGATACATTTTGCCATTTGTTTGTGTGGTACGTGTATGCCTTTGATAATCTCTTAAATTGCTTTACCAATTAAATTTGGTGACATGTCAGCTACCCTAAAACCTGTTGATTCACCAAAACATGTGAAACCAGTTAAACCATTTCCAAAACTTGAAATGCCTTATTTGTGTTGGATGATTCAAATGGTAATACTGTACATGTGAAGCCATCTATTGATATGTGCTGAAGTTTCATTAAAGTCAGTGTTCCTGTTACTCATGCGAGTGCATCTTTGCCACTCAGTAAAACATGAACACAAAGCCCCCCAAAAATGATATTTTAGATTCAGTGCACCTCACACTTCCTGAGGAAATGATCACTTCTGCACTGCTATGTGCATCGCAAATAAACATCCACAAGTCGACTGAGAAATCGCGAGGGGGGCGGGGGGGGGGGGGGGATGACACTTAGAACTCGCCTCCCCTTGTTTTCTCTGATATCAAAGCAATGTAGTTACAGCTGTGTGCATATTCTTTGGTCAACTTTAAAAAGAAACTCCTAATAGCCCATTGAGCTCCAGCTGTAACCCACACACTGACTTATATAAAAGATGGATGTAACCCACAGGTTGGAAAAGTGAAGCCAATAGGGCATTCGCTCTTATGGCCAGCAGGGGGCAGCTCCTCCAACTGCAAAAGAAAGAAACAAAAAGAAATCGTGCTTGTGTATAAGGCTAGAAGAAATGAGTCTGGGAGAAATTAACTGCATTTCCAATTTAATTTATGGCCTCAGTAACCGCTTAGCTGATGGGTTTATGGCCTCTATCACTAGTTTATGTCTTATTTAATATAGTGTGATTTGATTTCGTAAACTGCACACAAACGTAAAGTAAAGCAGGGTGTCATTTAGGGAATGGAAAGACGTAAGCACACTTCAGTTTCTTCTCTTCTGAGTAGAAAAAAGCTAATTAGGCAATAAGCATAATGCTTATCTCAAGTCTTTAAACTTTAAACTTCTGAGTGATAATCACAACACCTACATCCATCTTTTATATACAGTCTCTGAGCCTACAGTGTAACTAACTCTACAGCAACATTATACTGCTATATTCTCCAAAGTGCAATTCAAACACTAGTCTTGAGGTTCATTTGTTTCAAACTCGCTTGCGCATTTGTGGATTTAAAAATTCAGGTTTTGCTTTCTTTTAATAAGTTTCCAGATTGCTATGTTTTTAGATCTCAAATGATTTTAAGTTTTTTTGGTTACAACAACAGAAGTTTTTTTTAATTCTAATAAAATGTATGTTAGATTGTGTTAGCATATGGACAGGCATTGACAAAGACACATTGGGAGTCACGGTGACCTTTCGGGGACACTGACATTCTTTTCAGTGTTTAGTTTTTTGGAGGTGCTGCTTAGCAGAGCTTCTTACTTTTGAATAAAGACAGGTTCGTTTTCATTTCTTTTTAAAGTTAAGCAGCATGTCCTGTGTTGCTATTTGGGATTATCATGATCCCTATTTGCTTGGTAGGTCCTCCTCCCATAGCCCATGAATATTTTAGTTATTTAAGGTTTATGGATATCTAAAAGAATAAGCATATTTTCCAAAATCTCATATGATTTCTTTAATCACGATTGCTTTTTCTGAGAATGTGGTATTCAACCCTTCACAGAAGCCTCTTTCAGCTCAACACACAGGTCATTAATTGGAGTCACTCTTGCTCCCTGTACAGGCAAGACAATCGCGCATGAATAAATGGCAAACAGGCATTGCTCCCCTGTATTAACAACATTTTGATGCAGCACTCAGTGGGACACTGGCCATTGCTTTCACAGCCTCGCTCCCTCAGGAATTACTCCAGGAGGAACTCGTGGCTGCTGTCGCTGTGCAGTGTGTCATCCATCTTCAGGAAAAATTGTTTTTTCCTGGACCTTCCACTTGTTTCATTATTTTCTGCTTTCCACTGATATTCAGCTCTCTTGGAAAGCACAGCTTGTGCACTCATTAGAATACTCTGGATCACTCATCTATTAAATAAAAATATTAATACATAGATGTTTTATTTGACTTTTAAGCTCAAGAATGATTTCATCTGAGAATTAAATAAGATAAAACACACAATATCATTTCATGTAGCACTGAACCAAAATTACTCCCATGAGTTACATAAAATCCTTATCCCATTTGAGGCCTTAGCCCCTTATAAATTACTTAAAACAATTCTTTATATTTTGCCCTTTAGACAGGGGATGTCACAATTTCAAAGGTATTTTTATAATATTTCACAGACATCTACTTTCTGTCTAGAAAAGATCAAGTTTGCCCAGGTACAAAACACTGAAAAGTAGCTGAATGCACCACAGTAGTGACCACTGCAATCTATGGAATCTTAATTTATTTGGGATTTTTTTACCCCATGCCTGAAGGTATTTGTAAATATCCTTAAAAAATACAGCTTCCAATGTTAACAGTAAAAATTAATTCTTTGACTTTCTAAGTAGTCAAATTTACAAACCAAAACTAAATTTAAAACGTTTTAAAAGACTTATGCAAGAATGCAGTATAAAATTAGGTTGAATACAAGCTAGCCAGGACGGGAGACAACAGTTTGACTCTCAATGAAAAACACGGAGAGGTTGTTTGCATAGCAACTACATTCAGCCATAGTGGTTGCTAAATGTTGTGATTTAGACAAGAAATTGCACTCATTGCCATACAAAGCAGAGATTTGATTCAGTGAATACCTTTATACAAATAATGTGTTTTTTAAAGGGTCAGCATTTTACTGTAAATCCAGGTGTGGCTGTATCAAGAGAGACATCTCTTTTTTTCCTGCTGTCCTTGCACATGTTAATTTTTGGCTCAGTCTGCACTGAGACTCATGCAGCATAATCACAGATGCCAAATTACAGCACAATGTCCATCATTTATTGTACTGAAATTACAACATGCAGCAGGGCCAGCAGTGATTGCTACACATGGCTCTATGAATTCATGAACATATTATTTAGGTCTTTCTTTTATTTCCCCCAGGCTGCCAGACTTTTAACTAGCATTTGAAATAATGTTGCATGTCCAAAATGGGATTGCTAAACGGGCATAAAGTGTGGAGGATGTCAGCAGCCTCCTTTTTTCTGTCTGTCTGTGGAGTGGCTCTCTGGGCTAAAGCTGTAGGCCCTGATGTCTCACATCATGCAGCAGAACAGTGAGAAATAAGACACAAGTGATGGTGATGTGCCCTGACTTCTTTTTATGACGCACCAGGGACATCCTGGGATTTAGAGCTCCCATGGGTTTGTTCTAAAGACACATTTCATTCAAAACACTCAGAGAGTCTAGTCATGTTCCACTGTCTGCACTGGGAAGTCACTTTTTCTGTTTTCATGAATATCAAGGTGCAACTTTGAACAACTGGGAATGATGATAGGCTTTTAAATTTGTAATAATTCCTATCAAGACAACCCCCACGCACCAATAATTATCTGATTATGTGAAGATCAGTGCAGGGCTTGCCTGTTAATTAATACTAGAAAAACCAACTGCAGCTCTTGTTGCACTCAGTAAATATATGAGAAACTGTGGGGCATGGAGTGCATACTGTGGAAAAAAGCATTTAACAAAGTGAAAGTTATTAACTCGTTTTTGCAGTGGTTTTCTGTGGCATCGAGCAATCGCCGAGATTACCCAGTCTAATCACATCCTGTAACCGTGGAACTGTCTCCACTTCCCCTGCAGGACTCTAGGATTTCAAAGTCAAGGTAACGCGGACCAAACTGGATTCTAATTAAAGTTGACATCAGGTGCCTCATGCTCCTTCCCCCCTCCTCCTCAGGCTTTCATCTAAATGATTCATGCTGAGAATACCAGGCCTTTCAAGCCGTTAGGTCCTCACAAAGGAATAACAACTTGATCACACAAAGAAAACATAGACAGATTTACAATGACACTGGCACAGTGTCTGTTCCACTAGCTTATATCAAGTTATATCAAACCAATGCAGAGGCACTCGGCTGACATTTTACATTTTTGCAGGGATGACTTTTTTTAAAGTATTCATGCTGGCAAACAAGAGGAAATTAAATCAGAGGCGTAAAAATGTTTTTCCAGCAGAATCACGTTGTGTTGTGGTGACAACATGCGACAGAATGCTCGGTTTCCAGGTGCGCTTATGTGAGTAGGGTGCAACCTGCTACATGACTGTCTGGAAATGAACGAGACAAGTGTTGGCCATATGTTGCACGCTGGAACATCGTCATTATGGCAGAGGATCAGTTCTAGCAATTCAGTGTCACTCTGGGTAGAGCAGCAGTTAAATGGCTAAAAGAAACATAAAATTGAATCCTTCTCTAAAATTGCAGAGGATACAGGTAGGCTAAATAATTGCTCAATAGAGAGATGAATAGTTGGAGTCCCCACCCCCACCCCACCCCCACTCACACACCCTTATAAGTGGGAAGAGGATTTATCTCTGTGAGAGAAAACCTGCCTTGAATTAAAGATGAGCTTCCCCTGCCTTTTGTCAGGCTATTGTGAACACCACAGCATATAGTACACAATAACTACAGGTATGCAAAAATAGGTTTAGTATAATGGTTTAGCTTTGTGGGGAAGCTGAACAGACTTACCATGACTTGGAACTGCCTGCAGGCTGAGTAAGAGTGTTGTGTGCTCTTATTATTTATGTTGGATTTGGGCTGGTGGTTTAGTTTCTAATGTCTGAGCCTTGAAAATGAAAACTGTTGTGCCTTTGGAAGATATTGGAAAGACTTCTCATGTTAACAGTGAAATGAGTTAGAATCTCCCCATTCACAGTGTTGGTCCTCAAACTATATATATATATATATATATATATATATATATATATATATATATATATATATATATATATATATATTTATTCAGGAATAATAGTGCACTCATATCTGCGTATCAGAAGATTTCTGTGTTTTGCATGTTTCAAAGCAGACAGTGACATAATGTGACCGTCATCGGTTGAGACAAAGGACGTGAAATGAGCAGCGACCAACTCGTCTCCGATCCTTCTCCCTGACTGTGGTGTCTTGCTGTGGGTTATTTTCCTCCCCAGCACCCTGGCCTCACTCTTATTCTTGACTTTAATGGAGAGTGACAGTAAATCACAATTACCCATACAAAACACTTTAAAAATAGTTTTTGAAAATGAGGCTGTCGTAATATGAAAGCTGAACACATGGTCCTTGCTCAAGTGTGTTTTCAGTGGGGACATCATATGTCGACAGTTCAGACAGGGGATAAAGGCGCTCATTACACAGTTACACTTTTGTCCTTGTTTGTCCCTAAAATGACGATAAGATCCAAGTAAAGGGAAAAAAACCCTTCATTTTCTGACTCAAGCAAATATACAATGACACTATGTTTTGTTCTCTTATTATTCTAATTGTGTCTCTAAAAGAACACTTTAGACATTTTAGAAATGTGACAGCCCGCCGCTTTGGCCAGGGCCTGCTACGTGGCCCTGCCTGTCCCTCTCTGTTGCCTTGCAGGTTCCTGGTAAGCTGAGTTAATTAGAGCAACTGGGGGCACCTGCTCAGTCTCCTTGGAGCATTTAAGCAGTTGCTTACTCTCTTCCTTCACTCAGCACCACGTTATTTGTTTGCTTGGCATCAGGCTTTAGGTTTACGCTACACATTGACATTCACTTTACACTGAAACACTCATCCAGCTGCTGACACACTGACTAACACACCTCATAAAGTTAATAATGGTTTTTGCTTTGTCTGGTTAATAAATTGGTAAACCATGATTAAAGCACTGTTTCTCACATTTATGTAAAGAGCTGGACTATGACAGAAATACACTTATTTGCTTTCTTAGATATCAAGCTTAATAAATGTATTAATGGAAGTACTATTTAAGTATTACATTTTTCCATTATTTAAATATCTATTATCTAGTATCTAATAAATACTTAAATAAATACTAGAAAAAGCCATTGTTAGGTAAGAAAGACAACCATTTCCAGTGGTCAATTTAGACCACCATTTGTTCTCACCAGCATATTCCTATAGTCGAAAGGTTTTAGACCCACATTAAGTTATTTGGTGTTCCTTAATTGGTCTTAGTGTGAACTCTTGTCCATCCCTCTGTCTTAGACCTGCGATAAACTGTTGGCCTGTCAATGGTGTACCCTGCGACTCACCCTGGGACAGCCAGGATAAACTTTTACTCCCTGTCACCCTGAACTGGATAAGGAGTTAAGGAGATGGAAAGATTTTTGAGAAACAAAATTTGACTGGCAACTTGTAATTGAGTGAAGTGAAGTCTTATTATCACTTGGGTTCAAGCAATGACAAAGTGAAATCCAGTAGATGATTTTTACACCTTCCTTCTCAGAAATAAAACCTGCTAATAAGAAAGTTATACCCCCGACACAGTGCATCAGCATCACCAGTGTAATTCTCTATTCTCACTATGGGTGCATAACAGTCTATACTGCAGCATGCAGCCAAGAGGCATAAAGGCCTATACATCACACACAGCTGATAACATTAATTGTGTCCAATTAATGTTTGTTCATTAAAGTGTAATTGTTCAGCTGTCTGTTTTAATTAAGCACAAATATAATCTCTTTTGGAGATAGTATGTCTGCATAACGACACAGCAAATAGATGGAAGCTTCGAGCTGTGACCAGACTACATTGAGACCATTGCTTTAAGTCGCCTTTACTGTATAGCTGTCTCTTATTAAAGAAGGCTAATTCAGTTTACACACACACACACAAACACACACACACACTCTGCAGTTATACACAGAGAATGAGAAGTGTGTTTACATTTTTTATTATAACTGTCAACTCTAGATGAGGTGAAAGTTGTTAAAGGGGAATAGAACAGTGTTTCCATTATGTTTTTCATGAGCCCCAGGACAGTTTATTTTCTATTAGTGAACATGAACTACTGTCCCCAACAGACAGCCACAAGAGAGGAAATGTTCCCCGTCACATATCATCCGGAAACTCCCATCATATAAGCTGTCAGAAACGTGTTATTTGTGAGTCTGGTTTGAATTGTGAGAATCAAGTGTAAAGAAATGTTCGAGCTTTCTCTTACTCCTTTGGAATAACATCTCAAAAGTGAGGTTACTTTTTCCCCCTCATCTTGTGGATCTTTAATCCTCTCATCTGTTATAATTTTCTGATTATTTGCCTCAGCTTTTAAAGCATTTATTTCGTGTGTGCAGCTACTCCCATCTAAGAGTGTAGATCCTATAACACCCGCCTTTAATTAACTCATTTGGCTGCTTTCATTTTTATTTTGGAGGGGGTGGGATTCTTTTTTTGATGGCAGGTGCCGAGAGAGCTTCGACTTAATTTGTGAAAAAGCATAGCGATAAAGTGACTGACTTTACTTTCTATTCAGATAAAAGTTAATCAAGCAGTGCTGACCCTGTGTGAGTGTGTGTATGAATCACAGTTTATCTGAGACACATCTGAAAGTTACCTAATGAATGTCACACCAGCTCCTTTGAAAATATATCAGAGAAAATAAAGCTGTGAGTGCTACTGGTATTTTAGGAATATAGGCAGAAATTTGAGGATGTGTGCTGTCACCGTTGACATAAAACCCCCTGGGGTATAAAGTGCTGTTCCCTACTTCAAACTTTTTTTTACACAAAGTTAGTTCCTGTTGAAATTTTTAAAAACCAAATCCCTTACTTCACAAAATATGACCAAACAGTACGTGACAAAACATTATGTTACAATTTAACTCATGACAGTTCAATTCTGTATATTTTCTGAAAAAGTACAGATGCAGCAGATTGTAGGGATTCCCAGCAGATGTGTCTTTTTTTCCATTTTAGTTCCTGGTCATTCTAAATATTTATTCACAAACAGTTCAAGAACAGTTTGGGAATTATGGAACTTTAAAAATACAATTTTATTTAAAATTCAAAAAGTACAATGTGGTTCAATGAGCAAGAACAGTGAAAAGACTCCCGTGGGACTCAACCAGCTCCTTGGTTTAACTTCCAGTGATCTTTCTGTGAGTAAACTTCATTTTCAGTTCAAGCCTGAGGAGTTAAATCAGTCACTGAGAAGCATCTTTAACAAGATAGCGTTCACAATCCATATTTCTGAAGGGTTTGAGAGTAAATAAATATTTTTTGGTTTATTCCCAGAGTTTGCATCACTGAGAGAAGTGTCGGCTGTCAAAATTGAACAAAATCAAGAGTGACAAATTATTATTATAACTGTTGTGACTGCAACGATAATTTCTGTTTCTAATGCCTGAGGTAGTAGCTTCTGATTGCATATATTGTCAGTCTGACACTCCAAAACCCCCATGATACTTTACTACCACAGAATGTTTGGAGTTTTTGAGTTATACGTGCAGCTAAATTAAACAAATAAATATTGCAGATCACTGTAGGACTCTTTTGTATATCTTGAACAAATGCACTAAATCCCAACACGACTGTATAGTATATTCATTCAGTATAGCCATATACAACAGTTGTACAATGGATTGCATTACATTTTAAATGGTTTCTGTTATTGCACCTATAGTTTTTATACAAAAACAGTGCAAATGTTAAAGCACCATCACCCTACTTTGTCCTAACTATGTCAGACAAGTTTACAAGGTCTGTGGTTTTGTAATACTGCTGTCAGAATGGTTAAAAACTAGCCAGTGAACCTACAAAATATTCAAAAGCATATCACATTTAGAGTGATTTAGAGGAAGGGTTTTGTGTCACAAATAAAGAAATCTAAATCTCAAAATCAGAAGAATCTCAAAACGTCCCATCAGGCACATTTAAGTGCAAGCTCATGAAAAAAAGAACAATTTGAGGAAGAAAGAAAGGTGGAATTCCCTATATACCTCGATGATATCAACATAAACATGGCATATGGCGCTCTGTATGCGACATTCATTGCTTAAGATGTATGCATATAATAATCTACATCTGGAAAGCATTGTAAAGGCCCTATGTTTCTATTCTCACTGCTATCCTCTGAATTATTTTCTGAGCTATAAAAACAATTTCCAGGAAAAAGAAGAAACACAAAGGAGATGAACTTTTGAACTACAGATTCCATGAGGTACTACTGTCATCTAAAACCAGTAAAAAAACATCCAGCGTGATTGAATACTGTATCGCTACATGATCTTAGATTTACATATTGCATCCCGTAAAATGAATTCACAGCACTGCAAGAGTTAAGGAAGAATTAAACCTGAACGCTTACAAAGGTAGCCAACGTGTAAACACTTGATTTTCAGACCTTTCAGTGAAGACTCTTGTCACTACTAAAACAATAATATGTAAAATATAAATCATGCATAAACGTCTTATGTTGAGTTCAGCTGCTTTCAACTTGCAGCGGATGTTATGCATGCAAGTCTAATGCTGGAAGTTGGAATGATTTGCAGCTGCTGTATTTGTGTTTTTATTTTCATTTTTTTGGTCCCTTCATTTCAAAGGTAAATTGCAAAGTATCTGCCTGAACTCAAGAGATAAAAGAGAGGCAATCGAGGTGGGTCCAGAAGGAATATTATTTATATAAAGAGGACAAGTGATGAAGTGGTAATAAAGGTAAACATTGTGTTGTGTTAGTGGCTACGATTTGCTTCAAGGCAGAGAACTGTCAGTGTTTCCCATCATTACTATAAGCATAGTCCCCTCCACAGGAGCACAAACAGAAACAAAAAAAAGCATGATGTAAAGACTCTCAGCAGTGAAGAAGAACCTCTTCTCTTTTCTCTCCCCTTTCTCCCCATGATTAGCATTTCAAACAGTCCTTGTTTTGCATCAGAGCTTCATGCTTGTGTGCATGCCATCACAGCCTTGCAGGTGGTGGCCCGTCCAACCAGTGGAGTCAAAAAGCAGCCTTTGTGTATGCAGTCGTGTGTGTGTGTGTGTGTGCGTGTGTGTGCGTGTGTGTGTGTGTGTGTGTGTGTGTGTGTGTGTGTGTGTGTGTTTGTGCCGTGTTTGAGAGAGTGCTTCTTTGTAGAAAGGGAGCTGACCTCATATGAAACTCAGAGTAAGTTAAGAGACAGGGTTGTCTACAAATGCTATATAATAATAAATTTCTCAGAATTTGTTGGCTTCTGCTTTGAGAGAGTTACAGGCCACTGACTGGATTCACATTCTGCCTCCTGAAAATCCACAAAATCTCTTTTTAAGTGTCTGCCAGCAGACCCATCCAAACTTTGATTGAGTGCATCACAATGTGCCCAGAATATCAAGCACAAAACACAATGATAGACTTTTGCAAAAGCTGTCCATTTGGATTGGAAAAGGTGCTGCATCATTTTATCCCAGGTCAATTGCTAATAGATTCTCTACGCCATGGCATTAACACAAACCAAAATTGTTCCAAGACAAAGCAAATTAAAATGATGATTTTCTGCAAAGCTGAGCCATATCTAATTAAATCTATATTGTTCTGTGCTCCATCTGACGGGGCATTCCCTATCCTCACAGTGTAATGTTATTTAAGTTGACCGAGGCAGACCAGTATGGGCTTGCACTGATTAACTGGAGCTTCTGTCTTGCTACCGTGTCACCTGAAAATGAAACATAAATGAAAAAAGGAAAATTACATTTTGATTTTTCTCCATCACAATGATTTCAGTGCATCTGAAAAGAAAGTTAAATACTGTCGAATTTGTTCTATTTTCAATCTATCCCTCGTTAAACTCCACTCATTACCCGAATCATAGCTGAGTATCTGTAATGGCTTGTGAGGGATTGAATTTCTCCAAATTCTAAGAAAGCGTGTGGTGCCGCGATAAGAGAAATACTCTCTATCTCAAGAATTTGCAAACAGCTGTCAATGATGATGTAAAATTATGTTAAGTACGCATAATTTCAATTTACTGCTTACTAAGCTATTAAGCATCCATTAGATGCAGAGAAGTGAATGAGTGAACAAGGAAGCAAATTCATTAGTGTACACTACATATTGCTGATAAAAATCTGCTTGAGACAGCTGTTAATTTCCACAGCAAAATCCACAGTGCTAAACCAGAAGTGAGCAGTGTGTTTTTATTTACTGTGTAAAGTAAAGCAGCCAGTAAAGTGTTTTAAGCTGTATGCCCGATCTGTGAGCAAAAGGCTCAAAAAGCTCAGTGAACGTAACAAATGCAGGGGTTAGCAAAAAGGACAAAAGTATGTGCTTTTGTTCTATTCTGTTGGGAGTATAATCTGATGATCACATGACTTCTGTAGACAGTGATCGCTTTCTATATGCTGCCTGTGTTCACTTTCCCTGTCTCACTATAAAATATTCTCTACTATGAATCATTTATAGAATACAGCTGATCAAAAAGGCAACTTCTGAGAATGTGCATTTTAATTATTTATTTATTTATTTATTTGAATACAGTGGGGTTTCCTTTGGTCGTCAGATTTAATTACATGGGTTTTACTGCTTTGGGATTAGTTCACAGCTTATTTCATGTTTGTCCTCTTGGCCCCATCATTCACCAGATTATAGAATTAGGGTTTCTGAGCCCACTGTGCCTGGTGCAAGCAAAGGGGTTGATATGGGCACTGGGAGCAGTGATTATGCTTGATTGTGGAATCTTTGAGCATCAAAGGAGAGCTTACTAAAATAAAGCTTTATGATGAGCGTTCACAAGTTTGTCAGACCCTGTTTGCATGAAAGTGAACAGTGAAAATGGAGAAGAGTTTTTTGTGCGACTGTATTTAAGCATCTATAAATACCATGTATGAAATTAAAGTCACTATGCGTTATTTCTTTTGTTGGGCTGCTTCCACTGTGACTCTGGGTGCACCCAAAATAATCTATTTTCATTTTAAAATATGTAATTTTTACAACCGCTGGGGCTCATGTCCAAACTAGTTCATTCTCTACAGAGCTGTAAATGTAGATTTTGGGAAATAATAATGAATCAGTCCAGCTGCCTTCTTTTCAAACACTGAAGACTAGCATGGCTGGATGACTGAGAACATAGATAGACATTACAGACTCAGTTTTAGTTTGTAAATTCCAGAACTATGAATAGTCCTAAACTGGCAGAAACAATATTATAGATGTACACTTACTGAGTGGGTTTTTTCATCACTAAATTAAGTCAAAATATTACAGTTAGCCCAAAATAATAGGATTTCATCCTTCATATGTTGGTTATCCCGCAACACTAAATTGGATAAGCAGAGGAAGATGGATGGATGGATGGATGGATGGATGGATCTTTCCTTGGTATGGCTTCCACTAAAGATGGACTAATTTTGACATTACCATATTAGGTTTGCAACAACTTTCTGTAACAGTTTCATTATCGTTGGACTGATTTCATTATCAGTCAAAACAACTTTTTGCCATTGCTTTTTCCTCTGAATCCTCTGCTTCCTGTTTACACCCGCAAAATACATATCCAGTATGTATATAACTAATCAGTGTGATACAAGTATACATGCATTAAGTGAAATTGATTTTGTACTAAAATATTGATTTGGGTGAATAATGTTTAAAACATTGTTTTAAGATGAAAAAGTTATTGTGTCGATGTAACCTCAGACTATTGCAGGCCCTCTGCTCACCTTTGTAGTCTTCACTTTATTTCCAGAGATGCATGACCAGCCAGTGAGGTCAGGGAGGACTCTGCACTCCTCCCCCTGCAGACACGGCTCCATTTTACACCACCATTTCTGTCGCACAATAGAGGCTGGAGGGGGAGACGAACACAGCAAAAGGTCACTTTATAGACAAAAGGACTTCAAAAAAGGCCTTGTTTGGAAAAAAGCATCTCAATCAAATGTCACACTCTTACGATCCTTAAATGCCTCAGTATTAGTGGACTCCAGTGAAACTAACTCTACTCTGACCTGTAATACATGCGTGTCATGAGGAAATATTTCAGTTTAAGAGAGCTGAAAGAGGGTCCTAGTAATATTACCTTCAACACAAGAGGGCAGAGCCCTTGTTGTCCCCGCTACCTGTCCTGGGAAGCAGGAGCACTTGACAGTTTGAGAGCGTTCTTCAATTTTGTTCTTGTTGCAGCAGCGATGAGCAGCAACCACTTCACAAGTCCCTGTCCTCTCCTGTGATGACCCTGAGAAAGAAATTTTGAAGGGAATGATACCAATCTTCTACGCTGAGTTTTGCGTGCAGGTTGCGGCAGCCTGGCTGATTTTACTCTTTTAAAAATGATAGAATTATAGGCAATCACTTCTAGGCTTAATGACGTCTGAGATCTAATCTTTTGTTACAGTTAGAAAACAGTTTAGTTCTTATTGATTAAACCTAATTTTGCTGTTTTTGAAGCTACAGCTCCACCAAGTGGAGGAAATGCACTAGCACTCATGCACCAGGCAGGGGGATGGGGCTTCAAATGCTGCAAACATATTAGCAGCAATTATCATTATGTTCAGTAAGCTAATTTCATGTTTCACATTATCAGAAATTAGCATAATAAAGAACACGAGCAGACATTTCAAAGCAGCATCTGCATCTCTGCACAGAAATATGCATAAAGGAATGCTGCTTTTAGGGATTATCACTGATGAGTCATTCGGCTGCACTTAAAACTGAACTTCCAGTTTAAGGGGTGCTAGAGAGCAGGAGAAACAAGCCCACAAAAAAGGCATGAATATTGCTAATTTTGAACTGAGGTGTCAGGCTGGCTCCATGGCCAACAATACCTGCAGGATTCGGAAATTCATAATTAAACGGTGTTTTAAATCAGACTACAATTAAAGCACTCATGCCAAATGCAAAATTATTCAAAACATAGAGATGGGTTTAGGGCTTAACATTGCAGTTGTTTGTGAGTGTATTTTCTTAAGTAGAAATTCATATACTTCACTGAAATGTATCCATTTTCTTCTGTACTGGACTTCTTCTCCATAGCATTTCAGTCACAAATATGCCCTTTTTATTCAGCCACATTTGTCTGACAGCTAGAGGTTAATAGTTACTTCTTTGTTACATCATATTGAATAACACTGTATAAGCTTAAAAATTAGATTCAAGTAGTGCTTCCCAATCATTTCTGCATTTGAGCCCTCACAAAAACAGTTTCTATGTGGCAGTTCAACTGTATAATTGTCTGCTTGTACCTGTTCAGATCCATGATCTGCTATCATAAAAAAAGACTAATTGTAATCTTTGTTTACATGACTATTAATGTTATAGCATAATCTTAAAATTAAATTAAATCTAATATGTTTCACAAAACCACACATTTGACCACTTAGAGGGGGTCTGACCTCTAGGTTGGAAATTGGTCAAACTACAGTAGGCTAATATGGTTTAACGAATTCATAACCTCAGGAGGGAATGTTCTACAGAATCACTACTTTAGAACTCTGAAGACATACTATGAAGCTCTGTATATATGACATGAAAACATATTTACATCTAAAAAAATAAAATAAAATAGCAAAAATGTTTCTCTGGATCTTGTTGCAAAAGCTGAGCCTAGTCCCAGTCTCTACACTCACAGACTCACAGGCTTTGATGCACCTTCCTGCTCAGACCGTGAGAGGTTTAGGACTGTCCCAATTTTAAATCATCAAGTGCATGGGAGCTCTCTCTTATCAGACATTTGGATCCCTTTATGCAAACTTTCCACAAGTCTGCATTTCCACAGATTTTGAACTACCAATAGTCCAACGTGTTGGGATGTTATACCCTAACATTACAAACAACAACAAAAAAAGACTTTAAATAGGCATTAAAAACATATACCATATAAGACTTACTTTATTTGTTTGTAATACTTTAACTTCAATTTTTTCCCAATTATGCTTGTGTTAAGAGCAGAGCAAGAATCTGACAACTGCCTTTTCTTCTTTCTAAAGTAAAGTAAAGACTGGAAGATGTTCAAATCAGGCAGTTACTCTCTATGGCTGTTTTTGTGATGAAGAAAATAAGAATGTGAAATAACAAGTCCCACTCACAACAGTATGAAATATTATTGTATTTGAGCATGTGCAGCCTCCAATTCCTTACCAGATGACAACAATTAAGTCTGTGAGGGTTTAGCACTTATGCCTTAGGGTGGCACTGGGCCTTTAACTGTCTACCAGACCAACACAATAGTGACCAAAAACCCATAATGAGTTCCTCTGGGGGTGCCAATGGTCTGGTTGGGTCTTACCTGTCTTTCCTCTGGAGCTTTGGTTGCCACTGGACACAAGCTGGATGCAGAGGCTCATTATACACAGCAGGAGGAGACCCCAGTGTAATGCTTGTGTCCTTATGTTCATCTTCATCTTCAAGTGTCTGCACAAAAAAAAAATATTCATGCAAACTTTAAGAGACAATTTTCCTTAAACAAATTAAAAATACCATATTAAACTCTTTTGATATATTCTCACTCTGACAAGTGGTCCTCCAGATCATAGAATCTATTTGCTCGATTATGACTCTGACATCACCAAGATAAGCCAAGGCAAATCAAAGAAATGCCAACAAAAGCCTGATGAGAGGCAGACGAGAGTAGGTCCTTGCACTCATTTCTGAGATTATCCTTTCAGCTGTGAACGGCTCTGTGTGCAAAGCTAAACACTTCCTCCAAAACAAGCTGTATTCTACATGAGGCACAGAAAAAAAATGGGACACAGACTTTTATGTCAAATTACAGCAATAAATTATACAGAGCAATGTGGCATCAAGCAATGCATCATTGCGCTACATGGCTTGAGGCATTTTCATTCATCACTAAACCCCCTCATATAAAGTTTAAGGCTCCAATTATAGCTATTATAGCATGATTTTCGTCATTGATTTAACTGTGGATTACTTTCTTAATTCATTTGTCAAGTAGACAGTTTAAGATGTTCTACAGAAAATGTGTGGGAAAAGTAAACACTACAATACAGGCAATCAGTTTTAGTTTAGTGTGGGGAATTTCCTTTTTTTCCATTTAAGTCGTGTCTTTTAATGCATCATTTCTGAAAACAAACAAACAAACAAACAAACGAATATCTAAATATTCATACACTCAACTTGTTTTTTCTTCCTTTTAGTATTTGAACCAACACTGCTAATGATGCGATCTCACATAAACGATCTACATCAGTTTTGCTTCTGCAATTTGAATTTTTTTGATGGATAAATTCTTAATAATTCACCCACTTACTTGTGCTCGGGTTACTGATGTGTATAATGAACCGCTGCTGAAGTCATCATCAGTGTCGGTGTCAAAAGCAAGCGGATCACATCGGTTCAGCGAGGTTGGTAAAGTTCGCTGCAAATGTTACTCTCCACTTTCTGAAGAGGCACGAATCAGAGTGAGAAAAGGGAAGAAGAAAGGGGGGGAGCCTGCAGCTGATATAGATTACAGTCAACACACCGGCTAAGTGAAAAGCTGCACCTTCACACATCATCTGCTCTCCCCGGAGTTACACTGTACCTTTCAGCCAGGATGCGATGTGAGAGATGTGTTGCTCTGTGAACACAGCGGGACAAGCCTGTCAGCTATTCCCGTCAGGAAAATTAAATCTTAATCAAGACACAAGCCATCTGTCTCCCGAGCAATATGTGGCCACTTTCATTAGCGCCATAAGAAGCTTAAAGTGAGTATCGACATCCTGTCACACAGTGGACGGAGAGGATAAACTGCATCTGAGGAGGGTAGAGTCCTGTGGGGTTTTTTTTTTTATTCGTTTCCACTTTTTTGTCTTTTAACCAGAAAAACGGTTAAATATACTATCAGGATATTATCTTCTTAGGTTTGAAGAATATTCTTAATTAATAGGTTGCAAAGGGTAAAACATCCCCAAATATATATTTATACAGTCTTTCCACGATGTTACAATGTAAACCGAGATTAAAATAAATAAATAAACGGGATAGTGATTAAGATAAGAATAACGATTAAGTGGAGCAGCTATCAGTTTGTGTTTATATCAACACCATAATGAGTTTTACGGTATATGACTGTTCCTTTTTTTCGCGCAATCATTCATTTGCAAATGTTAGCCTGTTGCCAGGCTATTAGTACTGTTAATAGTAGCCAATAGTAAAGACGAGCGTGGACTCCCTTCAGTGATGAGTGTTGATGTCTTAGTTTGTCTACTACATGGGAATTTGGAAAGATATAAAGACAACAACCACTTCCATAGTTAGGGAGAGTTAAAATGTAAATAAATATACTAAACAATTTTTTGCATTTCATATGAACTTTTCAGTTGTTATAGAATTAATCATAAAACACATGACAATCCAAGTGCCTCTAGATTAAAAAGCTTAATGCACCATGTGTATATACTGTGATAGTTGTCATCTAATCTAGTTGTTAGAAATCCATCAAATTAAAACCCAGAAGCTGCCAAACAAAAAGGCCATTTACTTCTAAATTAAATAAATGAGATGAAACTGTAGTCTCACATGATAATAAAACTTTATTAGAGTATAGTGCACGTCATTATTTTTATTTAATTTGATGGGGAAGTAGCTACAGGATAGGTCAACACAGGACAAACTGACAAAGTAGTAAACAACATTACTAATAGAAAAACAATGTTATTTAATGGCCATATTCATATAGCATCAACACTATCTGACAAGTGAGAACTTACTGATCATATTTACATTATATTATATCAAATGTGCTACTGAAAAGTCCCAGTAACTTTGTCATGAGACCAGTTTGCATCCAGTTGCATCAGTGCTGCTTGTAGTAATGGAGGTTCAAGCTGTAAAATTGAGCTTAAAGAGGACAGTCTGGGGTGTGGTGATATCAGCTACAGCCAGTTCCTGTCCATCTGACAAGCCCAGCTCTACATCAGAAAAAAAAAAAAGGACTTGTTACACAAGCATGATTCACATGTTATAGATGCAACTTTTAATGGACTCTAAGAATCTGAGCTTATCAGCTTCTTATTACCTTTTAAAGTTTTGCAGAGGTTTGGCCTGGTTCGTTCTTCAATGGATTTAACAGACTAAAATAAAAATACAATCTTAGATTACCTGTGGTGTATAATATAATACAAGTCATGATTTTTTTTTCCCTCCCAGAATTGGTTACCTGCAAATACAGTGTCTTATTCTTTCCTTCCAGAGTTGTGGTGATAGCAGGAGATTTCATTTGTCTGGAAAAGAAGTGAAATCTTAATGCAATCATTATTTGTGTCAAAAATCCGAGAGCAGAATGTTCTTCCTGAGTACTCACAAAGAGGCGTTCTCTGTCAGGTACTCTAAAACCTCCTGTAATTTGGCAGAAGGAGGGAACTGTAGATCTTGAGGCACCTGGCTGCAAGCTGAGCAATTTTCCTGTCAATCAATGAAAATTCAGATTACACTGAATATTCTCGGTGAGCATACGTTACACAGCTGGCAAAAAGCCAGTTACAGCTAAAACAAACCTTTCGCTCTGCTTCGAATGTGTAGGTGTACAGTCCATCCACGTCATTGAAGACCATGTAATTATTCAAAGGGATATAGGCGCTGGTAAAAAAAAAACAACAAAAAAAAAAAAAAAAAAAAAAAAAAAAACAATAAGAGATGTTTATGTTGAGAAAGATTAAAAAATATATACATCAACAGCTAACTGCAATAAATGGCTCAAAATGTCTTTTTACAACCAACCTCGTAGCAATCTTAAAAACTTCTGTTGCACAGGCAGCTACGAAGAACAGAAACAGAAAACAAAAGAAGTGAATGAATGAAACGTGAACGAGTTAAGCTGCAGAGTTAGCATCTAAGGTTAACAAGCTACCCAAGTACAGTAGTAAATGACCACAGTATTAAAAACTGCAGAGCAATTAGCTGTCTGTTGGCTGCAAGTCTAAATATGTTTAAAAAACCAAAACACGTTGTTTAAAAAATGGCCACCATTTATCAAGTGCTACATCCCCCAATACCATCATTTTAACAACTGCATGTTTAATTAAGGAACATTTGCTGCTTTTACATCACCAGACAGTACAACACTTTCACTGCTACCAGCTTAAAAAGTTTGACTTTCATACCAGCAATAACAGCATTAGTTGATGCCACAGCAGGAATGATCCTTTTCACGACACCTGTGACATAAGAAACAGATGCAACTTTAATAACAATTCAAATGTAGCACAATAGAGCTGAACAAATGATTCCCAGGCTCACCTTGAGTCAGTCTGTATGTCACTCCTGTAATGTTAAACTCTGCTGCTCTTTCTTTGGATCTTTCGAACACCCATTGGATGTGCTCTGGATTGTCTCCATCTAAGCTCGTTTCTATTAGACAACCCATGTTCTTAGTATTCATTTTAACAAAGGCAGGTTATATGACGTGTTACTGGTTACCAAGTCAATATATTAGCGTACCTCCAAATGGCTTTTCTTTGGGCCATTGTAAGATTCTGCCATATTCGATGCAGTGTTCTGGCAGCCTTGGCATTGAAGCAATGGTGCACATGGGGAAATTAATCTGTAGATCACAAATGTTTATTTAATGCTATGCAAAAAAAGGCATTGAAAGGATCATTATAAGCTGTTACTATGGGCCTGGTACTATGAAGCGAATTCGGAATAGCCAGGACATATTTAGTAGTCCACTAAAGAAGAATGATTTTACAAAGATAAAAATATACCATTAGAAAGATATGAAGAGGTAAAACACATAAAACACACCGGTAAGTAAGTAAGACTTATAACAATAATAAACTTCAAGTATCAATAAAAGCATACGAGGATTAAAATGCACTAAGCAACGCTAAGACAGCTACATTGTCAAAAACTATTAGCTACCAGCTGTTTAACCGTTAAACCATCAGTTTAAATTTTAAATTTTAAATCTCTATTTACCTTACTTAAGTGCTGTTTTTTTTATATCCTCTGAATGTATGTGACAGTTTTCTCCAAATTAAAATAGTTCTTTTCAGCCTCAACAAACAAACAGCTGTTGCTGCAGATTGGAATATTAGGGACCACCTGTTCCCCACAACTGCTTTTTCACACCCAGACACACTCAACACAACACCAGATGTAACTTTGGAAAAAGTTAATAGGCTGGCAGACAATTCTGTCACAGAGCACACTAAAAACAGAAAAATATATACAAATCTTTAAGGTGAAACCAGAAGATCAATATCTGTAGGAAAGGGAGCAGTACCTGTGGCGGATACAGCTCCAGAGTGCAGTCAATACATGCAGTCATTCCCGGCAGAATGACACGAGCATTTCCTTTAAAGCCCTCTGTCCCTCCATCAATGAGCGGGATGATGGAGCTAGGATCCAGGACTCCGTCTTCATAGCTCAGGAGGGAGATCTATAAAAGGTCAAATCAATCATAAAATGCACACATAAATCTGTTTTATCAGCAGAAGAGAAAGCATACACAGTGCAGCGTTGACAAAGTATGACACTATTTCATAATGTACTTGAAAATTTGAGTAACACACTATTTTAATTCTTAAATAACTATTACTCCTCTCTTTGTTTTGGCTGCTCCCTTTAAGGGAGTAAAGAAAAACCAGAAGGAAAAAAAAACAAAAACAAAAAACAAACTGCAACTAATTTATATTTTGTACCAGCATCCCATTCATCCAGCGTCTGGCAATGATGGAGTCCAGTCCACAAACGATGATGTGGAACTCTGAAAATAAAATAAACTATCAGGTGTCTATTTAGTAAGACCTCCTAAAGTTTACACGTTATAAGAAAAGCACACTTACGCCTGTAGAAAGACTCGTCACAGTCTTGGATCTTTTTAAAGTGACTGCAGATTATTTATAAGGTGATAACATGATAGCAGCACACAGTAAATGTCATATATTGTAAACACAGTACGTGTTGTTCTTAAAGAAAATTGTCAATAAAAGGATACGGAACAACTTTACATCCCGGGACACGGCTGTTAATAAAGTCAGCAGCCACTTCCGCCTTTGGTCGTCCAACATCGTTGGGTCTAAATAGAGACACGTCAGTTTTGATTATATATGAAACATTGTGCATAATCAGTACTTGTGTGGTATTAAACCATGCTGAAATTTAAAAAAGCTAAAAACCTGAAAAGAAACTGCCTGTTGAGGTTGGACGGATCAATAGTATCCATATCAACCACGTGAATGAGGCGAAACCCAGACAAGGCCTAAAGCAAAGAAAGACCATGTAAGAACTTATTTAAACCACTAAAAAGACTTTGCATTTGTTCGATTTACACTTGATGATGAACCTTAACAAAACGTGCATTCAAGCTTGCCATTTCCTACCAGATTTTTCAGCAGCTCACAACCAAGTCCTCCTGCTCCGATCACCAGAATCTTGCATGTTTCCAACAAAAAATGCAGGGACTGGTATGAAAAAAATATTATATATTTAAAGAATGGTATTTAAGATTTTTAAAAACCCTCTAACCTCACAGTGAAGCTATAGCCTTATCTTGTTTGGCTTATTCAGTCAAATATATGAAGCATGCACATAAAAAACATTTCCGTGTAACCTCAGTGCTTGGCTCAAAGTCAGGATGCGTAAACGGGCCGGGTCGCTCCAAAAACTTCTTCACATGATTCCAACGACCATCCCAATCACAGCCACCATCTCTGTGTCCACTATCTACAGCCATTCTGGGAAAACAACACAATACAACAAGATGCACTGGACTTGTATTACAACACAATTTATACTTACACTTCTTCTAACTTATCTCAAGACTAAAAAGAGCAGCCAAAATGAACAGGACTCTCATATTAAGAAACCTGATAGAGATAAAAGTCATAAAGCAGGTCTCAATCTACTAAAGCATTAAGATTACAGCACTTATATTTCCTGTATAGGCTTGTTGTTGAATACATAATAAGTGGTCTCTATCAGTGTCTCAAGATTGCATATCCATGTTGCATTTAACTACAAGGACAGTGATTACCCAGGTGAGGGGTGATAGATATAGATAGAAAAATATAGGGGTTGCAAGCAAAATGCATGCGATATGAAGCAGACACAAGGCTGTAACAGACCGAATAGGTCTTGCAAGCAAGCAGATTTGAGCAATGCAACTTCGACTCTTGCAATAAACTCTAGACTTAAATGGATTCACGTTTTACATGGATGATTTATAGAAACGTATAATGGTGGGTTAATAAGTCCTGCGTGCATGGTAAAATGTTTGATTTGATCATATCTGCTGGCCCAGCAGTCGCTGCTCACTTAGCAACGCAAACCTGCTGCCAGAGACCTTTATTTTGATTCGTCACTAACTTCTCAGTTAGGTCCCCTATTCGCCTTCTTTTCTTCTCCCTGAAAGAAAAAATAAAACCGTCTTTAGGCATGTTGGGTTGCTGACAAAGGGGCAGCATTTAACTACGTTAAAATAATAATTTCCATCAATTACGACTTACGGCTCCTCGGCATCCGCCATACTTTCAGGGTCCCATGTCCTCGATTGAGACTACTTTATTCACGAGTGTCAAAGCTGCGCTGCAGCCCCGACTCCTGACTGCGCATACAGGGATATATAATTCTCCTGGTTCAGAAATTAGGTTCCTTCCCCACACATATGTGAATATCTGCATGTCTTTGAAGAGCCATATATAGAGATAATAATTATCCATAGGTGAATAGCAATATTCAGTGATGTCTTCTTCTTCTCTTTCTGCGTTTCATAATTTGAACACAATTTGAGTTAAAGGACATTACAAATGCCGCATTTGACAAAGAGCGTGTACACTATTTAAAATAATGCAATGTTTTTGTGGTTTTAGCCTACATTAAATCTGTTTCTTTTCCTAGTTATTATTATTATTATTATTATTATTATTATTATTATTATTATTATTGCTATAGAGAGAATGCACGTAGTAAAATAGAGATTAGAACTTATTAATCGACTGAGAAAAGGATGTTAAAACAGTTAAAAGTGCACTAGGGAGGCAGCAACTTTTTGGGGGTGGCCAGTGCCCTCTCTGACCCCCCTTGGTGATGTCCCTGATTACAGTGGACTCAGATAATAGAAAAACTAGAGAATTTAACTAAACACTGAAAAAAACAAAATTCAGAACAGAAATATATTTAAATAAGATTATAATTATATAAATATAAAGGAAGATGACAAAACAGCAAAGCATAAGGCATATATTGTATTAATAATTGAATTACAATTTTTGGTATTAGGTGCTAACTAATCAAAAATAAAATTATCTTTTTTTTTTTAATGGCACTGCTGCACTTTATAAACACAAGTCCTAAACCCGTTAACACCCGCTGAAGACTGAGCCTCGTTTAAAGTCTCGCGAGAGCGTTTCTCTCTTTTCTGACTGCCACCTCCTCCAGGCCGCTGACGGTGATCAGCTGACCTGTCAAAATATTACGCAGCGTGTGCTGTGGTGTTGTGTTTGTTTGCGTCGCTTAACGACACGCCGAAGATATGGCAGCCAAAATGGAGCTCGCACCCCTCAGACCGTGGGACGACTTTTTCCCCGGAACGGACCGATTCGGCAAGCCCGATTTCGGAGACTTAGCAAAGTGGAACAACAGAGTGATCAGCAATCTGATGTACTACCAGACGAATTACTTCGCCGTGGCTATGGTGGTTTTCCTCATTGTAGGGTGAGTCCTGGGTTGACAGCAGGCTAACGCAGACAGGCCAGCATCTGCTGCTCTGAGCTTAATTCTCTTGCATACCTTTTATCCACACCCATTGTGACCACACAGGCTATTTTTGTTGCATTTAGCACTGTGTTGCTATGTTTACTAATGTTTAATACGGTGAAGCTCTTTTCTATCTTTCCAGTCGTCAGATGGTCACTAGCCATATAGATGTTTTAACCTCTTTTGGCCTACAAGTCCTCTCTTTCCAACATTTAAAACATTCAGCGGAAGTAAGTTTTTAGATGGCCTAAATGCTGACCTGGTGCTTTATACTGTACGCATGTCGTACACATCCTGTAAAAACTTGTGTAAAATTAACCTTATTTAAAAGTTATGCTAAATTTGACCATCGGCCGCCCAATATTGTTGCCGTTTCCTGCATACAAGCTGCTGCTTTGAATGCAGGATGATGTAGTGGAAATCGTGAGTCGACATCCTCTTGCAGGCCTAGCCGCTTTTGGTGTACAGCAAAGTGGTAGTTACTAATTTTTGCCACCACCAGCAGGTTGTGCTGTTTAAAAGAATTTTAAATTATATATAATATGTGTCTATGTGAATTTTTGCATACACTCATTATGAGCATGAATGTCACTGTCATTTTAAGTTTTTAATAATTTCTTTGAACTGTTATATTCATTTATTTATCTATTTATTTATTTTTAGGATGGAGTAATGATGTTTGCTGTACAATAATTCCAGTCTGGAAAAAAGAACAGTTCAAACAAATCATTACAAGCCCAGATTATCTTGACATTCATGCTAATGATGAGTGTATGTAAACTTCTTACCACAACTATATATGTAGTGAAATTAATGCACAGCATTTCAGTTTCCTTTGTGTGTGTGTGTGTGTGTGTGTGTGTGTGTGTGTGTGTTCCAATATTCAGGTTCATGAATCCATTTGGCATGTTCCTGGGTGGAGCTGTGGTGGCACTGGTCTTTGCAGGATCAGTCTGGGCAGGAGAAAATAAGGCCACTATCAAGAACTTCAAAAGGAAGAACCCCACTCTGTTTGTCATTGGTGTCATGGTCACCAGCTACTTTCTGCTTTCACTCTGTGGTGGAGTCATGGTCTTCATCTTTGGAATCACCTTTCCTTTGCTCTGTAAGTATATTACTCAAGCATTTTCCATTCATTTTGATATTCACTATGTTGGATAATTTCTCAACACCCAGCACAACACTACAAGTACACTACTTTTTGATTATAGCGTCAGTTAATTATTATTTTTGTTTTAGCTTGGGGTTAATTAGAAATAGTTTCATTAAACAGTTTGTCCAGCAGAATGTGCTCCAAATTCAGTGGTTACTAATACTTTCAGCGCATGTAGCAGAGAGAGCATCAGTACTGAAATCCAAAAGACTCTCAAGTCACCCACTTTTTGCTCCATGGGGCATTCTAAGAAAGGAAAGGAAGCGCATCCAGGATATGCTGACTGGCCAATAACTTGTCGATCAAAAGGCATTAGCCAGTGAGCGCATGGTTTCACCTCACTTGTCACAAGATTTCTATGGTGATAATGCTCTTACATTCCCCATAGTAAGGCTTGAATCTCATGAATGAACATCAACATGTCCACTACTACTGTAAGGTAAAGAACCTACTACTGTAGCCCATGTAGACCCTTTCATTAAAATGGTATTCCTTTGTGGCTGTGGCCTCTTCCCGCAGGAAAATGAGCCCTGCCATAGGGCAAAAATAGTTCAGGAAACCTTTGAAGAGCATAACAACAAGTTCGGTGTTGACTTGGAATCTAAATTCCCCAGATATCAATCCGGTTGAGTATCTGTGGGATGTGCTGGACAATTAAGTCGAATCCATGAAGGCCCCACGTCAAAACTTACAGGACTTAACAGATCTGTTGCAAACACCTGGTGCCAGATCCCATAACACACCTTCAGGGCCTAAAGTCAGGGCCTCAACAGATCAGCAAATGCTATTAGCCAGGTGGTCATAATGTGATGCCTGACTTCTGTATATCTAAGAATATTTGTTAGTGTATCTACAACAGAAAAATTCTGGCTATTAGGAGTAGCTCTGATTGAAATCTGTATTCTCCCTTAAAATCTTCCCAATAAAGATATTGTGAATTTCTTTCTAATATTAACCTGATTTTATCTGTTACACTGGTTACTCACTTTAAAAATAAAATGCAGTATATCCTGTAATTTATAATATTGGAATTAATTGAGCTCTTACTCATTTTATATAAAAAATAATGACTCATTCTATGATAATTAATATCATTAATAGAGCAGTTTTCCTCATAAAATCATTCCTTAGGGATTATAAAAGTATTCAGATTCTGATTAATCAAGCTTGGAATTTTCTTTGGTTCACTCACAGTTTCTTGACATTTGAAAGGGAAACATCTGCTAACTTTGTTACATTAAGAACCTTTTGGAACTTCGCAACTTGTACAGACTTGAGACCATTCCCTATAGTATATTGCTAACATCTGGCTAATGTTATGCAATGAAAACTGCCAGGGAGACTGGCGATGACTCACTGAAGCATTTGAACAGTATGTGCAGAATTGCTGATGCACATTTCCTGCTGACGCTGATTGTAAAATAAAGTCAGTATTACAGGCTACTTCTCTCTAAATATTTTTAGACTCTGACCATCAGCAGAGTGGTTCAGATAATTGGCGGGTTAGGTTCCTCGAGCAAATGTAGCAGCTCTAACATTGTGGCAGACAGATGAGGCAGTTTGATTCTTCCCAGGAGGAGTGCCCACTGCTGCTTGTGTTGACTCGTTGCTATGGGTTGTTGACAGGACCACATTTACTAGCTGATGTCATGCATACAGTATCTGTCTGACATGGAAATAAAAGGAGTTTTCAGGAGTATCACATTTTGCTTTGGCAATTTTCAACATGTGTTTCAGTAAAAAACATTAACCTTGCTATACTTAAATGTATTCTATCCCCTCCTTACTGAAACAATATTAATAGGCTGCTCTTGTTTTTCCCGTAGTAATCTTGATCCATGCCTCTTTGAGACTTCGCAACATGAAAAACAGGCTGGAGAACAAGATTGAAGGTGTTGGGCTAAAGAAGACCCCCATGGGCATCATCATGGATCTCCTGGACCAACAAGAGGAGAAAATTAATAAGATTCAGGATTTCATTGAAAGCAAACTGAAGGAGTAAGAGTGCAGCCAAGAGTGTGCCAAAAGAAATCAGTGTCATACAGTATGGATTAAAGTTTCTGTAGAATTGTCTGATGAGTTCCAGTTTAAGCCCCTTATAATAATAAAGTTACTGATTTTTTTTTTCCCCCTCATTCCCACTTTTTTTTTTTTTTACCCATTTTAGTTTAACATATGCTTTTACATGTTTGTGTGAGTTCACAATATCTAAGGGGTAAAGGTGAATCATGTCACTATAACAGGGTTCGCACAATCATTGTATGGATTGGATGTTGGGATCAAAGTTTTTAGCATTCCTGTGTCAAAATATGTCCACAGACACGTAATTCCCCATCGTTGACAGTGCACTTTGTTCTACACAGTAATCAAGTATTTATTCAATCCAAATAAAATAGAATGTTCAAGCTGAATAAACAGTGATTAGATACCAGTTATATTTGTTCAAAAAAAATTTTTTTATTTCCTTTCAGTTTGCTACCTCAAAATGAGCACGTTTATCTTTATTCTCACCGAGTAGACCCAGATCACCAAAACGCACCGCTGCCACCAAGTGAACTGCTTATTAAACCGCAATAACTCCAATTTTGTCATTGCAGGAGCTTTATGAATGCTGAATAAAAGTTTGCTTCTTGCATAGACATTGTCACTTGTCCTAACTCAAAATAATAATGCAGTGTGGATATTCGATTTGTCACGAGATTTGTGCATACAGTTTCTGACTGTACAGGGTGGCCTGAGTGTATCCCCTCTGTTCACAGCTATGCAATACGGAAAAATGAATGGCCAGTGCAGCTTTATCATTTGAGTATATGTTATGTATATTTTTGTTATTTCTGATGTGTCATTATTTTAGCATGCAGAAATGTATTTTAAAAAATAAATTTACAACTGACTTTTAGCACGTTTCCCTGTTCATTAGTCAACATCTCATGGAATTCTGAAAAAAGTTACAATAATTATTATTTTATACTGATATTTGTTTTTTCCCATTTCTGTTCAGAAATGCACACTGAACACAGTTTGTACTGCTACCTACTCAAATGTCAGTTCATTTTTAATTGGTTTTGGATGCAGCATTATATGTGTGTTTGTGTGTTATATGTTTTTGGTGACATTTCCATTCTTGAAAAGTGATGAATAGAAATAAAATTTGGCTGTCCTCTATAAAAATAAATGTACTTTGATTTACAGTACTGTGCAAAAGTCTCAAGCCATCGCTCGTATCTATATTTTGCTGGGAAAATAAGAAGTGGGTGAAGCAATTTCATGAAATGTGCAAACATCAAACAAATACAGCATATGAGGTAAAAACAGAGTCTCCATTTTTTCTTTATGATGTCTGAACACAGGCAAAATGAAAGGTTTTTCATTAAGTAGTCTTCAGGATTAGATCTCCAGGCTTCTTGTGGGACATCCATCCAAAGCTCTTCTTTGGATGTTGGCTGCCTTTTGTTCTGTTTTCTGTCAAGATGATCCCACATGGCTTCACTAATGCTGAGGTCTGAGCTCTGGAGAGGCCAAATCATGTCTGGTACTGATCTGTGTGTTTTCCTATCAAGGTGTGTTTTTGCTACATTGGTGGTGTGTTTGAAAATATTGTTGTGATAAAAAATTAAGCTGTTGCCAATCAGATGCTTTCCACGTGGTAATGTTTAGTGGATCAAAACCTGACAGTACTGTACTTTCCTGCATTCAAAATGTAATCAAATTTGACTAGATCACCCCAACATCACTGGCTGAAATGCAGCACTGAAGCATGACTCCATGTTTTACAGATGGCTGTAGACAGTCATGGTTGTGCCCCCTCCCACCCCCACCCTGTAGACATTGAAAGTGATTTGAACCAAATTTCAAATTTAGATTCACTGCACAAGATGTTTTGCCACTGGTTTGTAGTCCAGTTCTCGTGTAATTTTGCATATCTCAGCCTTTTCTCCCTGTCTCCCTTATTTAAGACTTCTTGACATCCACCGTTCCACTCAGAAGATATCTGATGAGGCTTCAGCAAACAGCAGATGGATCAACTGAACGGCCACATGAATGTCTCAGTTCCTCTGTCAGGACTTGCCTGGATTTTCCCCCGAATCTCTTAAGAACATAAATTTTGCATGCTGTTGTAGACAGTTTTTTTCAGCTTCCCACTTCTTCTTTCATCCTCTGCTTGCACAATTTGAAACAAACGTATTGTTTTTGATAATTAATGATAATAGACTGGTTCTTATATAGTGCTTTTCTACTCTGCAGGAGCACTCGAAGCACTTAATACAATTTACTATTCATCATATTCATACAAACTTTTTTGCTATACCTAAGTTATTTTTTCTTTCACATTGACACTATGATCAACACATCTGAGAGTAAGTTGTGGTTCAGTGTCCTCTCCAAGGACACTTTGTCATGCAGCCTTGAGCAGCCAGAGATTGAACTACCGACCTTACAGTTAGTAGATGATCAGCTCAAACTGTGTTAATTTTGGCATTTTTGTTATAGTCAAATAAATGGCCTTTGCAAAGTACTTTATGTTGCAGACTTTGTTCCAGATAAATCTAAAACAAAAAGTATACTGTAGGGTTTTACTGAAAAACGAGAGAGAAAAACCACTACTGAATGGCGGATTAGTGGGGGAAATAAAACCTTTGCAGATTTATATATCATTTGAATAAACTGTCTGGGAGGCATGAATTTACTACACAGATTATATGGGTAATTTTTTTTTGCTATATCCAGCGCTCATTTCACGATGAAAAAATGATTCCCTCGGGATGGATGTGCGTTACAGCTAATGACACCTCTACAGTGACCAGTGATGTTGAATTAATTTAAAAAAAAAACATCCCCCAGCAAAGAGTGGAAGGTTTATATTTTTTAATAGCAAAATGATTAAGTCACAAACATTTAATCAGACACGCTTGCTAATTCATTTTAAGCACAAAGATTAGAGAAATTGTTGTATATGTAGACATCATGAACAAATACTGTGTGAATACACTTTTTTTCTTAACCATGCACTGTATTCAGAAGAGCTTTCAAATTATGAAAGGGTAACACGCTTTACTGTAGATTTAATACACAATATTTGGCTGTAGTCAGTAGTCACGTATTGAAATAAAACAGAACTAACCAGTATTTTTCTCTAGGTAATTAAAGTTCAGTAGCAATTTGTACTGTTCATTTGAAGTGACTAATACTGAGCATGTGTAATAAAAACAAATACTATGGTGAAGAAACAGCAGCGCCTTACAGGAGACTCGTTTCACTTGATTCCAGGGCTTTAGGGAGAGGCACCTATGAGAAGCAACAAAGGAAAAGAACAGCAGGTTTAGTTTGCTTTTAGGACAATCATGCTCTATTAAAACACCTTCAGAATATGAAAGTGTTATGATAAATGCTCGTCTGTTTTGTGAGCTTGAACACTGTTCCACTTTTTGAGCAATTAAAAAATTTAATTTCAGGTAATACTGATTCTAAGGTACTCACAGATTTGAGATAAGCCACATTGCTCTTTTTGATATCATTTAGGAGCTGATCACGAGGTGTGACGTCAACCTTTGGAGGTAATCGTCTGCGAGGGACAGGTTTTAAAGACTTGATCACATCAGTCAGGTTGGCCGTTTCATCCTCATTCCCTGCACTGCCTGTATCCTTCACTTTGGGAGTCTTCCTCAGTTGATAGCTTGCCCTCTCTGATCTTCTATCATCTCTTGGGTCCAGCTCGAATAAAGGATCCCGTTTTTTAGGAGTTCTCCTCAGCTGGACATCCTTTAATGGGTTTGCTGGTTCATCGCTGGGTTGTTTGGGAATGCTTTTGTGTTTGATCTTCTTCTGGGGCTCTGGTTGTTCTGTCTGGTGTTGTGTTTGCACATCAGCATTCAGCTCTGATGAGGGTGGGGCAAGTCCATGCTCCTGTAGGAATTCTATGGGTGGTATGTATCCCAGCATCTCAAGTAAACCAGGAGGTAGATTGAGACTGCTCTCATACATCTGCATCAGCTCCCTCTGCTGCTTTAGCTGTTGCTGCCTCTGCTCTTCCTTCCTCAGCTGCCTCTGACGGTCCAGATTCCTTGTTAAAATGTTGGTCACTACCATCCTGGGCCCTGGCTGTTCAAAGTGGTAGCCCATCTTCAGAAGGGTGTTGTTGGCCTTGAGCAAGCGAGAGATTTCCATCTCTGCGTGATGACCTAGCATATGCCTCTGGTTGTGAAAACGCAGCTCTGTGAGAGTCTCATTGAACTGGAGGCAGCGAATGATGGCAACGATGCCTTTGCCAGTTATGAAGTTTGACTCAATGTTTAAAGTCGTAATGCTGCGATTCTCTCGTAGCATGTTGGCTAGATTGAAAGCAATATTTTCATCGACACCAGTGTTGGCTAAACTGAATGTTTTAACATATTTATTCTTCTTCAGGGCGTTGACATAGTCCACGAGCATCTCTTTGGGAATGTTTTCTATATTGTTGAGGTTTACCTCAGTGATAGAGGGGTTGTTTTTGCGGATCTTATCAAGTGTCGACTCCAAGTTTGTATCATTTCCTGAAGGTCTTGATGTAATTTTTATATTATTGAGTGAAAGCTTTGGAATTTTCAGTTTACCTATTTTTCTCTCTTCTTTCTCTGGAAGCTTCTCATTGGGCTCGACTGTTTCTGGCTCCTCTGGAGCCTCTTGGGGAGGCAAACATTTTGTACTTTTATTTCCTTCTTTCTCTTCAGTGTTGTGTTTCAGAGCTAAGGTCTCAGTAGTCTCCTTTGTGTCTGAAAAAGGCTGGCTGTCAGTTGTATTTTTTCCTGGTGCTTTTTCTGTGATATCCAGAGGCTCTGCGTGTTCACCTGCATTTTCAGGTTGGACTTCAGCAAGTTGCTTCGTTTCTGTCTCTTTTCCCACATCTATTATTTTGTCCTTTTCATCCCTCTCATCAACTTCTTCAACAATTTCCTCAATAATCTCCTCTATAATTTCCTCTCCATTTTCACAATCTGCAGCTTCTTCTTCAGTGACTTCCTCTATCACTTCATACACCTCATATTTGCCACATCCTGCGTTTTCTTCTTTTTCTTTCTTTTCAGATTCCTCCCTCAAGGTTTTCTAAACAGTACATTAGGAAATTAAGATTAGAACTATGACATTAATGGTATGCACCAAAAACTGAATTGTACATGAACCTTTGCTAGAGTTATCTCTTACCTCACTGGGCAGGAGAGTAGCAGGCACTCTTTCTTCCTCGAGCATACGTTTAGACTCTTTCTCCCAGTAGAGGTAATCAACTAGGGATCTGTGGTCAAACGTCCCTGTCGGAGGTTTTTCTGTCTGGTCCTTCTGTCTCTGTCCTACTGGTACACTCTCGTCTGGTGCAATAATAACATCCATCTCACTCTGAAGCTCCTTAAGCTCCTCAGGCGAAAGCATTGCAAGGATTTCATCCTCATCAATGTCCTCTTCATTGAGATCCTCAAGGTCTCTGCCGTTAGACATATTTGCACTGAAGTTTTAAAGTTGTGTTTTCCTGTCGATATCAAGGCAAAAAACAACTTTTTATCCAATCTCTGACTCAACACAGAGCAAACTGGGAAGCCTCTGACTTTGACTTTAGCTAGAAACCGTTTGATCCTGCCTCACGGACTAAAATAAACCCAGTGAACTACATGGAAGATATTTACGGTACCAACAGGGGAAAGACATGCTAACATTCTTTTTTCAGACCCTTCTGCCAGCTGCCCTGGTCATCACAATCTTTTGAGATGACAGTTGCTTCAGGCAAAAGGAAAACGCTGGATTGACTGCAGCAGGTGGGATGTTTTTACAGGCCTAGCGGGAGGGCTAACATGTCCCATGCAAACAGAGCTCCTCCCAGAGTTACACAACAAACAAACCATGAGCCAAAAGAGTTAGCTTGTTTTCAGGGGTTCGTTATCACAATCACTTTAGGCCTTGTATACACCTAACCCACAGTTAGGTAGTATATTTTTCTATACGTTTGGGCCTTTCATCCACACGTAAACATAAAAACTCCTTTCAGAGTGAAGATTTGCAGTTATCTTCTTTATTGAGGAGTCCTTTGTTGTTTGTACACTTTTGAATGGGCACTTTTTCTATTGTAAGGAAAAATTTGTTTATCCCACTCAAGCAAATGTTGGGTTAATATCTTTAAATATCAGCTTTTTAGCTTACTAACTCAAAATTTCTAAAATTTACTCAGGAGTAACTCAAAATGTTGAGCTAGTTAACTATCTCAATAATAATGATGAAAGTAATTACCAATCTTTACAAGTGCTGGGATACAGATATTTTCTGGCTAGCTGATTTGCAGTTAGCTAACAGCCTGGTTTTAGCCTATGTTTGTTGGACAGATGGCTGGGATTAGTCTCCTTATGATTCTTGGTGTTCTTAGCAGAACTCAACCATTAAGAACTGTGCAAGCTTCACAAAGAAAGTGACAGCAGGCATATTTGTGTCACACATATGTTTATTCACCTTTTATTTGAGTGGAAAATATTTTATGACAACATCTAACAACATGTAACTACACACTGACTGTACAAATGTGTGAGAAAAAAATGAGAAATGGATATGTTTTATGGCAGTGGTCTTCTGTTAATATAAAAAAGTCTGAACTTTGTTTTTGTTTTTTTTAATTAAAAAAAAAAAAATCAATTTTCTCACCATGCATTTTAAAACACAATAAAGCACTAACAAAGACTAATGGTTCTATAAACAATATTGACATGATACATTCTGATTTAAAGAAATGGAGTGTCATTAAATACACAGCCTGTTCTAATGATGATTAACCCAGCTTTTGTCATGTCACACTTGTAAACATGCCCAAGCTTTGCCTTCAATCTCGATGTTATATTTAAGATGAGTTTTATCCTTTATCATGAGAGAAAAGTGGCAATTGTTTTTTGTTTTTATTCTATAACCTACTGATTTGTATAAGGCAGTAGCTAGTTTCTGTTAAAACACATGGTGGTGGATTGAGTAAAAACACGTTTGTTAGCTTTGTTATCTTTTAATACACAGTACAGTTTGAATCCAGTGTGGTTGTGCAACATTTTAAAGTTTCTTGACACATTCTCATCTGCCTGTACAATTCATCCAATCCAAGGCACATGGGAAAATCATTCAAGAGTGTCATCACTGTGTTTAGAGATTACGACAACATGAGGACGGTTTACACCTCTCTGCCAAAACCAAAACGAGAAAACACCTTCAAAGACGAGGTTATGGCAGCCAAAAACATTTGTGTAAAGCCTGCGTTTCCACTCCATTCCCTTCATGTGCTGCTGGCTATGGCTTTATTTGTGCCACAGTTTGGTTTGGTCCTCTTCAGTGGATGCTCATGTAGCTCCCATCAAGGTAAAATCTGTACAGGCAATAACACAAGACTAGGTAAGATCCACTGTAGTAGTTATTTGAGAACAAGAATCAAGGCTGACATTTTAAATAAAGCTGATGGATGGAAATGGAAATACATTGCAGTTTAAAGTCCACCATATTTTTGAAGGCATACAACATGACCAGGGCTTTATGGAGTAAATGGCAAGGCCTTTTCACTCTGGCAATATAACTTTAGGAGAGACAGTATTGGTTGTTTGGTCACTTTTGTCCAGACTTAAATATCTCAGCTGTTAGGATGGACTGCCTTTCAGATGTTCATAATCTCATCTTGATAAGGCTTGCTAAGCTTTTATCTCCCGAGTTTCCTTCACTGCTACAAAAAGACTGAATTTCTGTTTTCTGCATTCGGGTAGTTTTAGTATGTTTCTAAACATATAATAATCCTTCTTTGCCTTCATATATTAGGTGCATGGCCTTGATCATGATGACTGATGCATTTTTGAAAAAATGGAGCCTCAAAAACAGCAAAACACAGTTTAAAAAATAGATGATATGAATGAGCTGTACACGAATAACACAGATGACGACGGGATGTCGGAATGGAGACGACTGGCAACACGACACAAAGTGGCCCGCTGTGTTTGGTCTCACCCTTAAGTGCTAGAAAGGTTGTCTGATGGTTCAGCTGCACTAGTGGCCTCAGCGCCAACCACATCTACTGACTCACATTTTTGGGGCATTGTGTCAGACTCTTTGTTTTCTGGAGAATTTCTGCACACATGAGCGTAGAGCATAAGCCAAGTAACGAGAGGAAGGAGAACAGATCACGCTGGCAGAATACAATCATAAAATAAAACCGCTCTTTAAAAGAAAAGCAAACGAATGCAGAAAAATACATGTATCATCCAGATGTAGAGGAGCGGCAGGGTACCCGCCTACTATTGTGTTAAGAAAGTAACAATCAGCATTTTAGTTTAATCCAATGATTATGACTGTCTGACTGCAACTTATTGACTTTATTTATAACCACAGCCTCAGTGTGGAGATTCAGTGAACTGAAGCATTCACCTGTTATGTGTGGGACTGCGGTTGTACAGGGATGCTGAAGCTCCAGGATGAGGGTACTGAGGTGTGTCAGGTGCATCAAACTCTGTCAGGCCAACTGCCAGCTGGTTGCGCCAGTTCCCTGTGCTCTCTGCTGAGGAAACTGAAAAGAAGAGAAAAGCACGAACACTCAAATAATGCTGGAGTGCACAATGTCTCAAAAGCCTCAAAAACTATAGTATTTCTCTCACACAAAATACTATGTGATACTTATTACTTTGTTTGTTTATGAATGTATATCTTTAAACCCACAAACTGGGTCTATTTCTCACATGGCAGCCTAGAAAACCCTGTGATAGAATAAATGAAACCCCTCAAATATACACAAACAACACATAATTAAATCCTGTGAGTAGGAAAGCAGCCTACACATCCTAACATCAGTGACACTACAGAACATGACCAATTAACTTGTAATTATGATTTTTTTTTCATGTTATTAAACCTGAACAGCAGCCTAATGTTTTCCTAAATTACAAACATTGAAAATGATTTTTATTTTATTATTGACAGTTCCCCTCACGCTAATGCGTTTGACTGTACCTGAAGAGAAAGAGGTGGCTCGGCTCGAGTGGCTGAAGGCCGCCGGCATGGTCTGATATCCCAAGCTGAGCTGAGAGCCACTGTCAAAGTCATATCCAGCCAGTAATCCCCTCCCTCCTTCCCTGTGGCCTCTGTTTCGGTGGTACCAGCCTCTCAGGTGCTCTGCAACCAGGGCCTTCTGCATGTTCTTGGCCAAGAGCTCATTTCTAGGCCCCTCTCTGGTCCGTGGTGGCCTCACTGTTGCGTACGGATTCTGGGAAAGATTATCTGCCCCATCACTGCTGTAGTGCCTGAATCTGTCATGTCCGTGATACCCATTCATTTGATAGGATGGGTTGACGTTGTAGTGGCCTTCGACTTCATTCTCATATACATAGGCACCATTAGCATAAGGCTCCATGTCCGGACAGGGGTAGCCGGCAACATAGTAGGCACTGGGTGCATAGTGTGGTGAGGCCTCACATGAATAACTACAACCAGAATGGTGCTGGACCAAGTTTGGCATGCTCCCAGTATTACCATACACTTCTACTTTTCTGTGAAGACGATGCATGGTTGAGGTACGGGAGTCCAGTGTACTGTAGTGGGAGTTGGCAGCCCCGCAGTAGTCCAGACTTGACTGGCTCGTGTAAGAGGAGCAATCTTCTAATACCTCTGTGCTGTTGCTGCGGTGGGCTGGTGACAAGATAAAGACGGGCTTCTCTGAATCTCTGTCTTTTCTCAGCCGAGGCTGAGACTCCAGACTTCCACTGCGATGCCTGAAGCAATGAGGAGATCCCTCCAACCTGGGAAAATGACACCAATTTCAAAGTGTCTTTGAGAAGATCACGATTAAGATACGGGATATTATTTTTGGATTTAGGTGTTAAAATAAAAGTTAAGGTTTTATGTGAAAGCATGGTGGAAGGTTAGGGTATTAAGAGAAGTAAAAATAAATAAAATAAAGAAGGATAAACATTGGCTTGGCAGGGCAGGGGAACAAAGATCACACCTGAGCTGACTGCTGCTGTAGGCATTGCGGGTCATAACCGGGGTGGGAGGCATGCTGCGAGGATCTCTAGGAGGTCTGGGAAGGGTTTTATAGGGACTACTGTGGGTGGAGGAGACCTCTCTTGGATTCTGGTAGTAATTGGAAGCCTCCTGGCCATCAACAGCTAATCTAAATGGGTGCAGTATCAAAACAGGATTTAAAAAAAAAAGGAAGTAAAAAAATGTGAGGAAAGGAATGAGGCAAACATGACACAACAAATACTATGGGCTCTACCGAAGCATGATGTCATCTCATTCTGAAAACAGCTTTAAATAAAATATAAGGCTGTAAAACAAATTAGATTCCACTCTACGACTCACACAAGCAACAAACAGTTTGAACAGAAAATCCCAACCTGTTGTGGTTCTTGTGGTGATTATCCCGTGGAGATGGCTGTCTCTCCAAATCAAATTCTGCTCCCAGTGATCGCATTGGACTTAGTTGAGGGGATCCTTGGACTGACCGTGAGCGTGGCCTTTGACTGAGACTGTCTGAATCATCTGATTACAAACACGGTGACAAAAAATGACACTCCTGTTTTCTGGGTTTGGTCATAATAAGAAAGCATCACCTGTGTTGTAGAATGTCTGACTCACCATCATCCAACGGGAGACTAGACAGAGAGCTGCAGTTTGAACGAACGAGTTCATCTGCAGGACAAGAAAACAACTTTGTGCTTGCTGTGACTCGATCTAACACATTCAGTAACAAATATCTTCCAACGTACCTGCAATGATCACTGAGGCCCGTTGTGTGGGCTTTTTCCCCTTCTTGATTCTGTACTGGTTCATCTCATCCTCTATCTGTTGCAGTTTATGCATAGCATCCAAACAGTTTCTCCTTCTTTTCTTCTTAACAGTTTTGCACAGTTCTGGTTCATTTGCGAGCTTCTTAGCCGCCTCCACAATCTTCTGCTGAAGGGCAAATCTGCTCTCCAGGTTTCTCAGGATGGGATCCTGCATAAATCAGAAAACGTAGGTGATAACCAGAGATAAAAATAGAGAGCAAGCATTCAGATATTCAGCAGATACATGTAAGTAAATTAGAAATCACTGCCATTTGATACATGTGCTCACTGAACATGTTACAGAATAGATCTAATTAGAGTTTCATATCAGGTCGACCTAATTAAAATTATTATTTAAAAAAAACGCTGCAGGTGTAATGCTCTGACTGCTGATGATGTTTTACTTATTATAATTTCATTAAAAAAAATAGAATAGACTAAAATAGCGTATCTGTGTCTTAGTAGACAACAGAGTCACCCACTGCAACGTGTAACACGCAGTTGGGTTTGGAATAACGTAGAGAAGAAAAAAAAAGAGCTACAAGGAAAAGCTTAAGCTCCATCATACTTTAGCTGCGTTCCTCGCTCAGTTAATATTGGTGTTATCTTTCTGTGCTGACATTATTAGAAATCTAAAAAATAAAATCTAAAAGTGAAACAATTTTAGCGTACACCGTTAAAAAAGATACACTAATTGTTTATGCTTTAAAATGCAGTTAAATACGCACCTCATTGTAGGGAAAAAGGTCATCTAACTTGAAAGCAGTGCCAACTCGCCGTCTGACCTGTGGTGGTCTTTCACCTGAAGAAAGGGGATACTCTTTTGGCAGTTTGCCAGTAAGCTCCTGAAAGCACAAAACAACAAATCCTCCGGACACTTAGATGAGGTGAGTGCAACAACAGAAACAATTAATCTACCAGCGGAAGAGCAGCGGTTTATTAAAGGGAGTTTTTGAGAAAAAATAGACCGATATAACTGTAGCACAAAATGATTTCTCACCGCCTCTCTCAGGCAGATCTTCTTCAGTTCTTTTGTTTTCTTAGCCAAAATATCTTGAATCTCCTGTTCCTTTTTTCTTAGTTCAGTGAGTTTTTCCTTCTTTTGCTCTTCACTCATTTCAGAGTCTACTGAACCTGGAAAAACAGAATTCAAACTGAAATTGCCAACATAGCCTACCACACCCATTAACATAAAAATCACACCCATGGCATGTGTACTGTGTGACTCCTTCACGTGTCACCTGTTCTTTTTAAATCTCATTCAGCTGAATGTTTATAGCTCTTTGTGACAATAAATCTGATCTGAACTTGCAGTTTTACATGTAAAACCATACAAACAAGTTACACAGAAATCTGCTTTCGTTACATAAAATAATTATAACCAACCTGTAGATACCAAACTCCCATTGCTGGCTGTTATGAAGTTATTCTTAAGGCCCACATCACCCAGTCTGTTTATTTTCGCCCCTCCATGCTCTGTGAGGTCCATTGCAATTTCCTCTAAACTTCTTGTTGTTCCAAGTTTAGCCTACAAGAATGAAGAAAACAATGTAAAACAAAGAGCAATAAAAACGTGCAGTGACTCATAGCTGACACTTACTTTGCTTTGCTTTCTGTCCAAGTAGAACTGGTGCTGACTAATAGCCATGACCCAAATGGTCTTGATTAAAGAATGGCTTGCATACCACGTGTGGATGAGTAGCCCCGTCTGCCCAAAGGTTCGTTTGGTTACTGCTCTCCTAAACAAACCACGGAAAACATTACGCTTTTTTGGTCACAGTTAAACTAAAAGTTGCAGTGAAAATGATGATTTTTTTTTAGATACATGTTCTAAAGATGGATGATATCAGTGTTAGGAGCTAAACAAAAATGAAAACAACATAATGATCAACTTATAAAAACAGTCATTGTAAGAATAGCAACAAGCATCTCTACACGAGGATCCCCCGCTGCTCACCTGTGTGGATCATTAACTTCTACGGCAAACTTTTTCTCACGGAAGTACAAGTTTTCCAGCTGCTTCCACTGGTACAGCTGGTGGTAAAAACACGAAAAACCATTCCCAATGAGAGAAAAGCATATGTGTTGTTCACACTCTGAAATATAGCACCTTGGATGTTTGGATAATGCACAGAGTAATGTCTAGTTGTACCTTCATATAAAAAAATTCTTCGTGTATTTCTTTTTCCAAAAACACCTAGAACACGATAACCATGATGGTCATGACTAATATAAAAAAAAAACTATGTTGAGCAGGTGTTTTCTCAAGTCTGTTTCAACCACAGTTATTAAAAAGCCAGACTGTAACATAAACTGTGATTAAAGTCTTGTCTACCTGGCATGCAAAGTCTGCAATAATGCAGGTGTTGGGGAGAGAAGAATACCATAAGGGGTCATCATATAAACACTCATCATTTCCATCCCCCTATCAACCAGGTGCTCACTGACAACAGCTTAATATGATCAATCCATTTAGGTTTCTGACTCACTGTACGTCTGGACAAGATCCGAATGAGACACAAACAAAAGCTTACACAGAGTTTTGTCCGCTCAGGTTTGCGTAAACCAAATCATTTCAAAGGGTGATAAATATTTAAGTCATAAAATACATTCAAAGTTGGCAAGACAAAGATGTGTAGTATTTAGCCTTACCAGAATAATAGATCCTCACACGTCCTGTGTGTAAAGTTATTAAGTCTTCCCTGGCTTTGCTGTCAATACAAAAACATAGTTTGTACTGTCTTCCTGTCAGTTCCTGACTTGTCTCCTCAGGTATTCTGCGAACATGCAGGCTAATGCCCAAATCCAACCCCTTCTTTCTTTGACATCACGAGCTGACACCCTCTTTCCCTCTTGAAAGCACACCCTGCAGCTGTCAGCTTGCACAGTTTTGCAATGCATCAGGCAGTGATGGATTGCATCATGTTGAGCAATACAGAGATTTAACAGGAAGGCATTGCTAGTGATTTAATGCAAATTGCACTGAACCTTCACATTCTATCGTAATAGCAGTTTGGTGCATGTCTGCATCCCGCTGCACTGGGATGTACTGAAGTCACCTAGTGGAAGACATAGCTGACAAATCACTCATATGGGTGTTTCTCCTGTCAACCCACAAGCTAAAACAATACCAATGAAACGGGAAAAGCAAGTTCGCACTGTCTCCATGATTCTCCAGAGAGTTATTCAAAACTCACTAACCTCATTAAGGATAAGTGACAGCCTAATCTACACTGAGAGTTTGCTCTTTTTCTTTTCAAGTCTAGCCTTGTCTGGCACAGCTGAAGCTCAGCCTTTTGCTCGAGTGAAACAGATGATGCGTGAATTAACACGCCGTGTGCAACAGCAGCAGTCCTTACACATGCCTTGTGCTATCATGTTCACAGTCAGATTAGTGGAGCAGAGAAAAAGCAGCAGCCATTTTAAATATCAAGCTCCAGGGAGTGTTTACCTTCCGAGGTTTTAATTTATCCTGGAGATCATACTGGCCAATGCCCTTATAGCTGATTCCAAGCCACCATGGGATCCCCTGTTTATCCTGTAAGGCAAGAACAGAGCTCCTATGGTTGACACAGTTCCAGGTGCAACAGCTGTCATGTCATATTAATCACAAAAAGGCCTACCTTAACCTCATAATAATGGACGCCATACGTTGGCAGTGATTCCACCAACGTCAAATACCTGGAACAAAAAACATTTATTCAAACTTCCAGCTGCTTTTGAACATCTCAAATGTGGGAATCTGATCTCTGTTTAGTGAATCAGTGTGATCTCGCTGCAACTGAAGGGGAGCTATTGATTTCTATCAGATGATGAGAAAAGGCGTGCCAGAGAGGGAAAGGGATGGGGAGAGGGCTAATGGAGGTGAGAGTAAGATTAATGAATTTAAAGCCTAAAAAGATTCACTGTCTTCCTCTTACTCGTGTAGCAACACAATTTAATTACTTACTGCACAATGGCCTGTCCTCGAGAAACACCTTTCAGCTGCTTATAATATTCAATAACTCGATCCTCACTGTAATGTTGCATAAATGAGAAGGCAATATAGTTAGCCGGGGAAAGATAAATTGAGGTGTAAACAAATTGTTTTAATGTAATTGATCAACTGATTGTTAAAAGACGAGTATATATGGTATTCTACAAGTTTCTTTACACATTCAAATTAATTAAAGGAGAGTTATTATGTTTATTATCATGTTCTGTATTGGATGCTTATATTTAACAGTGTTGGCATGTATACTATATGCTAAATATTAGAATACATAAACACATTTTCAGACTTTTGGCTGTGGCCCTACATGACATCGGTTACAGCAGATATCCGTAATATGGTCATTTCAGGCACACAGCTCTGGCTGAGAACACTGGAGCCCCGCCCAACTCCTGTTCTTCTGTTTGTGAGGGGTAGCCAATCAGAAGAAAGCTTGCTTAAAGGAAAGAAGACCTTAAACAGAGAGGAGCTAAAATAGATTTTTTTCAGACATAAGGATGACCCAGTAGTGTCCATATAGGCCCAGTATAATGTATACAAGGATCATGCAAAGGTAGAGTCCAAAATGAGAATATGAAGCTTTTATTACCTGTAAACTTAAGATTTTACTAATGTCTTACAGTATTTTGTCTGTTTATGGGCTTTATGCACTTTGTTGCTGAATGTAAAAACATGATTTCCTGTGAACTTACCAGTATGCAAGAGATGGGTGTTCCTTGAGTACTTTGGTGGGAAGAGTAGGTAGTTTCTTCAAATCAGCTCGAGTGTTTTCATCACTAAAACGGAAAAGAAGAAAAATGTAACTGTTTTGGAAGTTGATTTAAAAATCTCGACATAAGTAGTAGTGAATCTTCCTAACACCTCTCACTGTATCACTTTTATTCTAGTACAGGATCTGAACGTGGTGGTGTTTTTGATTTTTGTTTTTGGTGATATTTATATATATAATTTCTTTTAATCTACAAAGCAAAATTTCAAAATAGCTCTAAATATATTGGGATCTACCTAGAAAATACTATATTCCCAATACCCATGTCAAGTGAGTATGAAATTTGCCCTAAAAGTTAAATCCACCCTAAATCCCAGAGGAAATAGTGAACATATAACCACTGTGGCCTTAGCAGCAACTATAATACAGAACATACTGACATGAAGAAATATTTCTACACCATCATACTTCATCAGCTGACCAAAACCAGTGCCAACATGCACAACATGCAGTATTACCTCTGAAAGCACCAAGTATAATAGCAAAAGCTACCACAGTTAAACACAGCTATCCGTTACTGTGTACATCGTAAAGGTGTATCTACTCTGCAATACTTAGCTTCTATCAGCACTCTGAGATTCATTAGTTGCCTGGTGCTAGCTGCTCAGCACTATGTGGTGAGCCTCACATAACACTGCTATTGATTTTTGTTGTCTGCACTGGAGAAACAAGTGACCTATTGAATGTCTTCGCTAAGAGCTTACTATTAACTCCTCCTGCTGCTGTTAAATACTTCTTAACCAGCTGATGATGATGCTCTTACCTTGTATAGTCTCCTTTAGCCTCCTGGTGATGAACAGATCATATATCTTATTAGATGGCATGCTTTTAGATGTGGCAATTAATGCATGTTTACGAGGCTATTAAAAGAACTAACCTGCAAGGCATTTGCAGCTAATTTGAAGACGTTATCACTTTCCACTTCAATAATCCCCTGAGAGACATAATAGACAAACAAAAAATAAATAAATATGATTCAGAAGTGGAAGCCTGTGGAGAGAAAGCTTTCCAGATCCAAACATAGAATCTGCTCTGTGTTGCCCTACTGTAGCCTCTGCTTATTCTCCAAATCAGCCCCTGTATTATCCTACTCTCTCACGCTGTCTGTTTTACATTCCAGCTAGCAGAGTAAGAAAAGTGTGCCCTACAGCTATTGTCTGCTGAGCTGAGGGTCCAGAGACAATGAATCATCGCAAGCTGTGATGAAAATAGCAGGATCATTTTGCATTGTTTCAAAATCAAGTAAAAATAAGAGAAAGCACTTACACTGTAGACAGCAGATTTGGCATTCAGGTAGAACAGCTCCACTGTTATGATATCTTTAAGTTGTGTTATGTTTTCCACATAAAACCTATGAAAGGTGAAATCAAATGCATACACAAAAAAAAAAACCCATAAAAGACAGTCAAAGACTTTCCAAACACTGATTTATACCATCAGCTTTATCACAAATGAGTTCTATAAAAATCTCTGGTTAGTTTCTTGACTAAACTATAAAACGCAACGTTAACAAAGTACTGCACCCTGCTGGAGAACCTGGGTTCTGCATGAAACAAGAATTTCTTACCTAACCAAGAAATTCAGGGCAATGGGCCCGGGCTTCTTTGAAAAGTCGTGATCAAGGACTCTGCGGTCCATCTGCAACCACTTACACTGGCCACTGCAAAAGTAAACAAACTGTAACATCAGAAAGCTGCGCTTTGTAAACATCTGCCAACATACACTTGCACACGTGTAAAAATATCCATATCACTGAAAAAAAAATAAACACTGCAATTTACATACTTGTCATCAAAAAAGGCCAGACCAAAAAATTCCTTCTCCTTGAGGTTGAAGTGGGAGGAAACCAAGTCAAGGAGTTCATAAGACAGAAGCTTCGGCTGAGAAGGAAGTCGTAGATATAAACAACTACTTTAATCAAAATTATACACAATTTTTAAAAGAAAAGAATAGAATAGTGCTGACGAGACAATATACTATTTAATGGTAAATAGACAGCGTTTTTATGGCACCTTCTTGGTCTTACTGACCACTCATAGTGGTTTACACACAATTTCACAAGGACACTGACATCCAGACCTGGGTATCAAACCACAATCCTGAGGAACCCTGCATTTGCTATGCCCTGGATGTTTTCGCAGTACAGACACCTAGCTTATTTAACTAAAGAGGGAGTCCAACTGCTCAGGGAACATGCAATAAATTGCAGTTCGTCCACTTGGGGGCAGCGGAAAATAAGTTGTGAACACACCTTTGATATGTCATTACTTTTTAAGGAAAACTTTAGTTGACAGTTGTGACTCTTTTGGGCCACCTGTACTATATAAGTCCACCTTAAACACTATTTCAAATTTTAGCTTCACAGGTGTAGGAGAAAAATATTCAGCTTTTCAGCTGCTAAATGCTTCATTATGTTGAGCTTCTACTCACTACGTTAAGATGATGAAGCACTCCAGTGAGCTAATTGGAACTGCAGTAAGCATAGGTGATTACCCAAAGTCCTTTTAACATTATGCATATAAATCACAGAATTCTTGGATCCATTTTAATTATTACAAAAACTATTGATTTTAGTTTTTTGTACCTGAACCAGCAGCTCTAGCTTCCTGTCATCCAATAAGTGCACTTGGCACAGTTTGCCCTCAGTCATCTGTAGGGGGAGATAAAAGGAAGTTCAAGGTCTGTGAAAGCTTTTCATAAACACAAGAGACAGTTATATCAAGATATTCATGTGTTAGTAGAATTTTTGTTTTTTTGTTTTTTACCATGATGGCATCTGGCATTTAACAGTTAATGTATTTACAAAAGACAAAGTGAGCAAAGGCCAAGGTAGTAAGCACAATGATCCGTCTCAAGGGAAAAAAAGAAAAACACGACACTGACGTTGTTTGTTACAATAAAACCATTGTGTCAAGGATTTGTTGCCATAGTAACCAAAGGAGGGATTTGAAGTCCCTACATTTTGAACCTTTCACGTTTAGCTTTTAGTCACACAGCTTTTCCAACAAAATCATTTTATGAGTATTTTTATTTCTTGTTGCTTTGTGCCACTTACCAAGATCAACTTCTGTTTTATAATCACTGCAACTTTGCAGGTTCAGATTTTGCACAGAAAATTTACAAAATCTCACACATTACTTCTTTACGTCAAGCTTATACAACACTAATTTAACTCTTAAATACAATATATATTAGAGTCAAAGTTCTACAGTGCATTTTCTCTGAATGATGGTTTGATACATTCTTGGATAATTATAAAGATTTCAAATGAAATCTAATTACATTTTTTTACCATCTTGACAGCAAATAAAAAATGACTTATTCTTCCACTATAATAAATTTTCTACCTTTTTGCCAAAAGAGTAAAATCAAGTTCCAAACAGCAAAAATGCGTTCATAGCAAATCATAGCAAAATTAATTCAACTTCATATCATATTTTGACTTAATAGCATTTTTGCGCTTCAAAAAAAACCCACCCTTTTTGTAAAGATAAAGTTAGACTGACCTGGACCAGGAAACACTGAAAGCACTGTGCATTTGATAAATTAAAAACAACACAAAAATGACAGATTGAGGTTAACCAGTTTTTCAACAAAACATCCTCAGAAACTGAAAAAGGTACACTAGATAGATCCAGTGGCCTCCTTGTTTGACAGAATGAGGCTGATCGCAACTTCTAACATTTGTAGCAAAACACGCAGCTGCTGTACCTGGTAAACCTCTCCAGGGAGAGTGCAGGTGTGGATGCATCCCTGACTAGATATCATCTTTAATACGTTTCTTCTCGTGGATCCAGACCATGAAATTGTTGGCTCTGACTGAGCATCAGCAGCAGATCATCAGGTGTAAACAGCAACTTGTTCCATAGGTTATTTGAGTGAGGAGCCAGGCCTCTACTGTGGGCTTATAGAGTGTGAAATCAACAGCTGACCTAAGGGGGGGAAGGCTGAGTCAGATGGCTGACCACAGTTTAGTACGCTCTGGTTCTTAATACGAACAAAATGGGTCACACAAGAACTATAAGCGGTTAACCACGTCTATATCGTCTGTTAAGTCAGACTAATTCACTTTTATATTATTGTTATTTCAGCAGTGTGTCTGTTACCCGAAGGGGTCTGAATCTAGATATCAGGTTTCTCCTGCATCCTTCTCCACTACATTGTAACTGAGAGACGTTATCTGCCAATAAAAGCAGGAGAAATTCCCCCAAAGTGCCAGTTTCTACTTTACATTCTTTCTCATTCCTCTGGATGCTTTTTTCTCACCCAAAAAAATTGCCTTGATTTCTGAATGACAAGCATACGCCAAGTCACTTCATTAAATTAGTCTTTTAAAGACTGCTTTGCCAATTCCAGCGGCTGAATAATGGGACTTTCATAAATTGTCTTTCATGGCTTGAAGTAAAAGTGCACATTCGATAAATCCAATTAATTTGGAGTGTGCAGCTTGTGACAGCCATGAGGGGATTATTGCATTGATCGAAGCTTTATTAAGTTGTGGGGGGTCACGCATTTTGTAATAAGCATGACATTACTGTATGCTGACATGTACAGCAAAGGCACCAACCACTAGAGGGTGCAAGAAATATCATGGCTTAATGTGAAGAAGTTTATAAGTAGAAAACAGCTTCTTAAACAGCCATGCTTCACGGAGGAATTTTTATGAGCAGTTATTAGATGAGCAGCTGAGAGTCAAATTCATTTGGGATGGCATACACTTATTATGGAATATAAATGAAGTGACTGGGTGGAGGATTGATTATTTTTAGGAATCTACACCATTAATCATCTGAAAGCTGTAATCAGTACAAGAACTGTTATTTAAATCCGACCCAGCAATCCTAGATAACCCTTCAGTTTTTCAGAGAATTAAACACAACTGAGATACAGCGAGGATTGTGATTTCAAATCAATGGTTATGAGATAACTATATGCACAAACCTTCATCTGACATTTCATGCTGTAATGTATACATTATTATGAACCAGCAGACAAGTCTATGAGGTCAACCAAACGTAACCCATTCAGTGAATAAAATCAAATAAAAGGGCAACCTTGAACCCCGTGGTGCTAAGACAAGCACTGAACCGTTGTGTAAAAATAGGCATGGCAGACAGACATCAAAGAACTGTCAGTCTTTTTGTTTGTCTCTCTAGAGACTGGACAGGCACTGGCTGAGTATGGTGCCCCAGGCTGCAGGTTTTGCTTTAGTCTGGGAGCCTGAGGTTGGTATAAAGGCAGCTTTTCATATGTATGCGTGCTACAATAAAATGTCCCAGCAGAGACTTGGAGATGGTGCAGATGTGGCCTCCGTCTTATATGCTGCTACAACTGTTAACAAAGACTACCCATGTATGTTGCGGCAAGACATTCAGATGATGAGATGTAGCTCCTTCTGGTAATGAGAAACTGAAAATAAATGCGTCAAAGGAGCTTGCAAAGAAAAGCGTCTGGACTTCTTTAAGTTACTTGAAGACGTTTCACCTCTCATCCGAGAGGCTTCTTCAGGGACTCTCCACCATTTGACCTTAGAACTGAAGAAGCCTCTCGGATGAGAGGTGAAACGTCTTCAAGTAACTTAAAGAAGTCCAGACGCTTTTCTTTGCAAGCTCCTTTGACTACGATGACCTGGATGACTGAGAACCTTCACACTGAAAATAAATGCTGTTAATTTTTGTCTTATATACTCGACAGTGAAAATGTCAAGCTTGAAAGCTGTACAATAGCCAACAGGAGAATTTCTCTGTCTCCTGAGTAAACTGGCTGTCAGTATTTAATACAGCACACTGGTTAAATGTCATGTCCAGACTCCAGCACATCTTATCTTAGTTTCCTGTATTCATGCATTATTGATGAAGGTTGGTATCACACACAAGTGTCTGTGTTTACATGAAGCCACCTGGTACGATTGTAAATTGACAGAAATTATTATTCTATGTGCATTTTTTCCAAACTATTTTACTTCATATGTGTGTGCATATAAACACAGGGGGAAAAAAACTTATGAACTCCAAAATACAATTACAGGTACAGGTACAGACACATGAAGCCTAAAGGAACAAAAATGAAATCTGCCTGTGAATTCAAGTGGCTACAAACAGGATGTGACATCCAATACAATGTAGCAGCAAAGGGAAACACACTAACTTCAGTGTTTTGAATTCAAGAGATCTTACAGTTCCTCTGTAATGCTATGACGATGTATCAGATCATTTTCTGCAGCTGAGAACTCTACTGACTTTACAGATAATCTCCATTTACGGGACTTGGGCAATGCTATGGCACATATAGGAAAAAAAAGTCACACCTAGAGAGCTGTGTGTGAAGTCGGATAAATGTCTTCCACTGATGTGACTTGAATCAGCATCGTCTGGGACTGAAGATTACAAGTCTGAAAGGGAAGACAATCTGGGGGCAGGGGAGGTGGGGGAGTTAAATAGAAGTGACCAAACATCTGTAGCCCACCTCTTGTCTTTACTCTGGGCTCCTTTAGCCCACTGCCAGCATGTCATACTTGGCTCTTTAACAGAACCAGCAGTTGGGTTATGTAGGTGTCAGTGGGAAAGAATGCAAAGTTATCTGTTGCTATATGATAGTGTTATATTTAATACTAAATCTGTGAAGTACTCTTGTTGATGACCCTTGATGACTTCAGAGACTGTCTGAAATAGAAATGGATAAATTCAATGATTAAAAATACATCACTGGAATCATTTGTTTTAGTATTCTCTGAACTCTCCTAAGGAAACAAACCTGACAGGATTTTTAATGAGTATTTATATCAGTCAAAAAAAAAAAGAGGTCCAAGCACAGAGCAGTGAACCCTGGTTATAGAGGCAGTGGGCCAAAGCATACAGCAAAGGATTATCTCCTCATCTGATATCTCACCATGACTCATGCTGTCAGTGGTCAAATGGTATCTGTGTACGTCTTCTCACAAAGAGAACCTGTCTGGCTGTTTGTGGTATCTGGGAAATTCAAGAACACAATGGGGCTCATGATATTATGGATCTATTAAAACCTGGGATAAATATCTATTTTATTTTTTATGACACAGCATGTCTTTGATACAACAAGGACGGGCTGCATCACAGGGGAGAGATTCATGTGAATGATGTCATCATGCAGCATGAATTTCTATTTCCAACCCATAAAGGACATCTACAGAAGGAGACTGTGATATATATATTTTTTGGCATTCTTACAAGTAGCAGTATTCTTTGCAGCAGGGTAAAGCTGCCAGCAGAAAAGCTAACTAACATACTAAACATCCAGGATAATCTTAGTTTCGGGTCCTGTCCTTTCACAAGCTCTTCAGAGCTCAGAGTGCTTGAAATTTTGTTCCATCTCCTATTGCAAGAACTGATTTTGACTAATTACGACTGTGTCTATTAAAAAGAAGAAAAGCTATACAATTTCAAAACGAGACAGCATTTGCATTTCAATTGATGGTGCATGAGTAAAATATAACTGAAACCTAGCTCGATGTGCTTGAAATCATAACCGAAACCCCACAACAATCATTGAACATATTAATATGTCTGCATTAAACATATTTTTGTTGTATTTTAACAAAGCTATAAGTGTACAAGTCGTTTTCTGAAAGCTCTTTGCAGCTGAACTAAAAGAGTCACCTAAATAAACACATCCCATAAGCCGATGCGTAGTAGGTACCATACTCAGATTTACTAACCAATACAAAACAAGTAGATCAGAAAATTGTATATATGAATACATATGTAATACTATTTTGCATGTATTTGCTCATAAAAGAAAAAAACAGCTGGAGCAAAGTGAACAACTCATATTAATAGGTGTATGAAGGCCTGCACCAGTCTATCTAATAAACACTAGGACAGAAACATACTGCCATCTGTATCACTGCTTAGGCTTATGAATCTACATTATCTCATTTGTCTTTCTGGTCTAATATCAGTGTTATACTGCAGTATCAGCAAAATTATTTTTCTATACAGACATAAGGCCATTTGGATCATAACATAATCCAGAAATGGTACATATTGGTGTCTAATATTTCACCAGAATGCAGGAAATTAGTGCAGAAAAGCACTACAGGGACACATAGACATAGACAAGAGACATCAAAAGAGCTTCATTAGAAATAAAAGAGTGTGGATATTTCTGGCTTAAAATCTGAGCTCGTTACTTTATGTAGGTGTCAGAGAAAAGATCAGAAGGCCAGCAAAATAATTAGAAAGCCTACATTTAAATGCAATCTGTCAAGTGTCTGTTGAAATATCTTGCTATGTAAATGTCAAATGAAGATAACGAAGCAATATTACCATTTTGAGATAGTGTTTTTAGTTTGTGCCCTTTATCTTGTAAATTCATTTGTTTGCCACAAGGTTTGAAAAGCTCTACACTTTTCCTAATCATAGTTTGCATACTCAGGTTACAGATATCATAAAACTAATCTGAATGCAGAAATTCAGTTCTGCGTTTAAGATAGATCATAACAGACTGTCCGAAAAAGCAAAGACTAGCTTGTGAGCGGTGAATATTGGTGAGGTTTCCTTTATTTGCCCTCGTTTGAGGCTGTCCCCACTGACAACACTGGTATCTCAAACTGCAGAGCTTTTCTTTTGCAAACTACTGCAGTGACTTTCTGCAGAGCACGGGAATGTGGCACAGAGGTACAGACATGCATGGGTGGAGAAAATGGAACATGACCAACTTTCAATGATCTGGATAAAAAAGTAACCCTTTGAAGATCACCTTATAACAGCAACGTGGGCTGAGATGCAATCAGACTGTGTTTTGTTACTTTTATCTCAAATTAATGGCACAGTATGCCAAGGATGAGAAGATTTTTCTTGTTTATAAATCTATTAATCCATCTTTACTTATTCATAGGACAAACTAAGTCCCAAAACCTCACCTGCTGACCTGTATCATTTTGCTGCTCTATACTTTACCATATTATATCTATCAAATTTGGTCCATCTGTGTTAAGCATATCAATATAAGATTAAGGCCCATCCAAAAATAGGTCTCTCCCACTTTGTCTTTAGCACATTTCTCAGGATGTCTCAGGAGGCTATGATTCTTAAATGGAAGGCTGCCAACTGAGTGCTGAGACATTTTTAGAAGCATTAAATGCAGAAAAGAGCATCTCATCCACATTGGGCTCTCATACTAAGTAACAAGTTAGAAGGATGTGAGAAAACAGGTCGGTTTTTACCAGGCATCTTATGACACTTTTACCTTTCAAATCGTTGTTCAAAATGCACAAACCCCACCAACTTTGGTGATAAACGACACAGGATTTCCTCTTCAGCAAATAGGAAAAGCAACAAAGCTTCATGCTGGACATGTGTGTCATACAGACACAACCATTACAACAACAATTCCTGTTTACACTGCTTGAAGCTTTAAATACGCCCATACATGCATCTCTTCCTTCACCTCTGACATAGCATCTGCAGGTCAATGTCAAGTTTAGCTGTACTTATCTTCCAGCCAGAGTGTTTGAGTCAAAAGAAGAAAAAAGTTCAAAGGTAACATGGAGGCGTCAAGGAAGATATCTCGGCTTATACTTGAAATGAAACTGTAGCAAACCGTCTATTGTCCTTGTCAATCCACGCTAAATTTTCTCCTTGTAGCACATGTTCAGGAGAATAGATAATTATACATGAGAAAACCAAATAATGATAATTGCTTTGGTCAAGCATGATTTGCTGCTGTTCTGGGTAAAATGATGATTCATCCAGGATTTTTTTATTCACCAAGTCACACTCCCTAAATCAGTGTGCTATAGGTTTCTGCGTGATGCATTCATTCAGTCCAGTGGCCAATAAATCACTTTTTTAAACTTAAACATGCATCTAACGATCTCATTTCATATCGTCTTATCCTCTACAATCAGCAGCCTATATGGCCCACAGTACCAAATAATGAGACAAGCCCACCGGGGCTAGTTTCCTCTATGCAGGGAGAACAATGAATGTGCTACTGTAGGCTACTGTACATGGGTGGTTTCCACCTGAGCCCAATGATTAGCTTAATGTGTCAAAAAAGGGAAAAAACTACACCCGATTTTACTGAGGAAACACACCAGTCGCGGCTGAGAGCCAAACCCATGCTGTTGTAATTTTCATTGATGCTCCCTCCTCACATCACATGCAGGCATGACTCAGTCTACTTTTGTCTCCTCACAGCTCATTGACGCTGGTTCAATCTGCCCCACCGCACCACATCGCCTTACCTTTGCACTCCTTATATCCTGCTTTTGGTATTGATAACGTGAGGCTTCCCCTGCATATTGATCAGCTTCGTTCAGCTTTCTCCACGGCCGCTTTTACCAGGGAGGAGAGCCGCTGTGCAGCCGCTGTCCATGTTCATCCTCCGGTACTAGGATACTGTAGCACACACACACGCCTCGTATCGAGCCACAGTTACCACGCCTTCACCCGCCGGCTATTATGTGAACAAGCCCAGCATCTCCACCCTCCCTCCCTTGCTCTGCCCCCCTCCTTCCCTCTCATCCAGCAGATGCCGGCCGGCCTGGTTCACACTGGATCCCCATAACAATGAAGAGAGACTGGCTTTCTGTTGCATCTTCAAGAACCTTTTAAATTTATGCTTGATTTCATATCATGAAAACCCCAACAAACACACAGTGTTCTACATACATGTGTTTATATTGTCGTGCTAGCCCTTAAATAAAAGGATCTTCGAACATCTTCGAATTTTTATCTTCAAAATTTATACATTCTTCACAAGCGGAAGTAAATTGTTCACTCAGTGGTAAGTTCAGATAGGTCCTATTTTATCAAATTGTCGAATTCTCATTAGTTATTGTCAACACCTTCTTGAGATAGATCAAAAAAAATACACAGTGCGACTAGCAAGTGTTTACTGATACAAATACATCAATAATATGATCAATAAAATGAACAAAATCAAAACCAATACCAAAAGAAATTGTAACAAACCATTCACCACTAACTGTTTTAAGATTGATTTATTCTTTTTAAATAGATTTACTATAAATATGATTTACTGAATTTATGACGGGCTATATATTTTCCCCTTTACTTGCCATATTCAGGGTCACTTCTTGATAAAGATCAGTTTGATATTTGATATTTATTTGATATATAAGTGCTTTGACATCAAACATACTTACAACTGTTCCATACACCACAAGTTGATCTTGGTCTTAAAAATATTCACAGAAGCACATTTTGTGTAATTTAAGTGTACAACGCTTCACACATCTTGGACCTGTGTAACATAGAAGACACAGGACTGGTGTGTGTTTCACATGTGCTATTCATTTCTGTTCCGGAGTGACGATGCCCCTAAAATATTCATTACTGCCTTTACTCTGGCTCATCTGGTAATCCTTCAAAGGAAACAGGCACCAAAGTCACATATAGCATTCAGTTTTCTCAAAGGGGAAGTTAGATAGAAACTCTCTAACAAATTGTTGTTTGGTTTGGGTTTGTTTTTGTTTTGTTTTGTTTTGTTTTTTTTCATTGACCCTAGACCCCTAGCAAAAAAACAAAAACACTAGTGTCACTGCAGTCTGCTGTAAATGCCGTTGCCTGCCAGCACGGCGAGGTATCCCCACCCCCATGCTCTTGGATTTCTGACATCAGACATGAATAAGTATCTCATTAAGATCCCCCAAAACCATCTGCCCAATGAGTCTCCTCCTTACAGGAAAAATGCTCTCATAAACAAAAGAGTAGGATTCCCTCATTACCCTCGTTACCCTCATTAGAAATTATTCTATCATCACTGGCAAGCTGTGGTTTTAATTTATTCCAGGAGTCGGGATTCTTATTAAGAAACCTTCTGTATTTTTGTTGGTAGCAACAAGCATGTCTCCTCCTTTTATAATTGGATTTTGCAATTCAGTCAATAAACCCCCAAAATACTCATTAAAACTGCTCACAGGAAGTATTCTCCAAGTTATCAATCTTCATCATTTTCATTGAACAATGAAAACACAATATTTACTTAAGGGGTGTGCATCAAATTTTATGCACATCTAACTGTGTTGTGGAGAAATGCAGCATCACTGATAAACTATGACTTTCTTGAAGCTCATTAAACCAAAACAGCTATTTTTGTACTCTCAAATGCTGTTTTGATGCATGTGCTGGATAGTGTTTTGTTTTGCTGATGTTTGACTGAGCTCTACCTTTGAGACTGCTGACAATCACATTATGTGTAACAGGCTGAAATACTGGATGGTTGCATGGGGGTGTCCTTATGCATGCTCAATCATGCAGGAAAGGAAATTCCACAAAGTTGATTCTGTTCATCTGCACGTTACACTTTCAGTGGGAGAAACATTTTGACACTTGGACACGGACTGAAAATATTCTTTCTGAGAGTGTATAGAGGTCTGCTTTGCTGAGACTGTCTTCAAATCTGTCAAGTTAATCTTTCTCTGTAGCTGCTTCCAAGCTATAAGGTTCTGTTTTGGGGTCTTTACTGTTTCTGTTATAGCTGTGCTTTCTTCAGCATATGTCTGCCACTGTTAAGGACATATGCTGAAGGCTGTTAATCAATGATATAAGTGACCATTTACCAGTCTTTGCATTTTATAATTGCCATTATAAAGTGAACAATGATGGACATAAGATTATTTACAAAAGAATAAGAACAGAGAAGACATTAAATTGTCTTAGAAATGAACTTTTAAAGCAAGATTGGAAAATTGTATATGAACAAACAGAAGTTAATAAAGCTTACGAAGGATTTTTAAGAACATTTAACATATTACTTGATAAAAACTGCCTAGTAATTGAAATCAATAGGAAACACAACTATGCAGGAAGACCATGGATGACTAAAGGCCTACAAAATGCCAGCAAAAAAAAGAATACCCTATATCGAGAATTCATAAAAAAGAGAACAATAGAAACTGAAAGGAAGTATAAAACTTACAAAAATAAATTAACTAATATAATGAGATCCTGTAAAAGAGAGTATTACATTAAAAGGTTAGAACACAATAAAGATAACACAAGAGATATATGGAATGTATTAAACAGTATAATCAAAAATGAATCAAGGAATAATGATTACCCTGGGTACTTTATAGAAGGGACAAGAAGTATTAATAACATGGAAGAGATAGTAAATGGCTTTAATGAATTCTTTGTAAACATAGGGCCAAAACTGGCAGAAGAAATAAAGGTTGATGGAATAGAAAGGGACACTGGTGAAAATATTGAAAGGAATAGTAGCTCAATGTTTTTAAGAGCAGTGGAAGAGAAAGAGATTTATGACATAGTTAGAGGACTTAAGAACAAAACCAGTACAGACTGGAATGATATTGATATGGTAACAGTAAAGACAGTTATTGATGGTATTGTAAAACCATTAAAATATATATTCAACTTGTCGTTTCAAAAAGGGGTTTTTCCACAAAAAATGAAAGTTGCTAAAGTTATTCCCATTTACAAAACCGGTGAAAGGCATCATTTTACAAACTATAGACCAGTGTCAATACTCTCCCAGTTCTCTAAGATACTGGAAAAACTTTTCATAAAAAGATTTGACAGTTTTGTGGAAAAATATGAATTAATGACAGATAGTCAGTATGGGTTCAGAAGCAACAGATCAACAGCTTTGGCATTAATAGATTTAATGGAAAAGATAACGGAATGTATGGATAATAAGAGGTATGCGCTCGGCGTTTTCTTAGATCTAAAGAAGGCATTTGATACTGTTAATCATGAAATTCTATTAAAAAAACTGGAAAAGTACGGGTTTAGGGGAGTGGTTTTGGAATGGTTAAAAAGCTATGTTGGGAATAGGCAACAATATGTACAAATAAATGAATATAAATCTAATTTGATGGATATAGCTTGTGGAGTACCTCAAGGTTCAGTACTGGGTCCAAAAATGTTTATTATGTACTTAAATGATATCTGCAGAGTATCGGAGATTTTAAAGTTTGTAATATTTGCAGATGACACAAATATACTGTGTTCAGGTGTGGAATTGCCACAGGTTTTGGAGGTGATCACACAGGAATTAACGATATTAAAGAAGTGGTTTGATATAAATAAATTATCATTGAATCTAGATAAAACCAAATTTATGTTGTTTGGAAACCAAAAGAGAAACATTAAAGTAGAAATATGTGTTGACAATGTATATTTAGAAAGAGTAAATGATATAAAATTTCTTGGGGTGATCATTGACCACAAGCTCTGTTGGAAGCCACATATTACTTATGTTCGGGGGAAACTGGCACGGGGCATTGCCGTCCTAGGGAAAGCAAAGTATATGCTGGATCAGAAAGCACTGCACATTTTATACTGTGCTTTACTACTGCCATATATGAGCTACTGTGTAGAGGTCTGGGGAAACACATACAAAAGTAACACACAAACAATAACTGTAATACAGAAAAGGGCCATTAGATTAATAAATAATGTGGGGTACAGGGACCATACAAATGCACTCTTTGTCAAAATGCAAGCTATTAAATTCCAAGACTTGGTGAAGCTTAAAACAGCGCAAATAATGTATAAAGTAAGAAATAAATTGCTTCCAAAAGAAATCTGTAAATTGTTCATAGAAAGAGAAGGTGGGTATAACTTAAGAGGGAAATGGAATTTAAAAATACAAAGTGCTAGAACAACTTTAAGAACGATGTCTATCTCAATTGCAGGAGTTAAATTATGGAACAGCCTAACAGAAGAAATAAAAGACAGTAAAAACATAAAACAGTTTAAAGTAAAATATAAAAACCTGATTTTAAGTAAGTATAATAATGAAGAAAACGGGGTTAACCCAGGACGGTAATGTTGCTGGTAATGGTGTTGTGGTTCTTTTTTTTTGGGGGGGGGGGGTTTGTTTTGGTTTGGTTGTTTGGTTTTCCATGACTTGTGTATCTGCAAATATACACCTTCTGTATTTTTCATATGTAAGAAACTATACTGTGGTGGGGCTTGCTAATTTCTTGTTTTTGATTTATGTATGTTTTGTTTTGTTTTGCTTTACTTTTGTTTCATATGTTGTTTGTTTAATTTAAGACTAAAAATTTTTTTTAAAGGAATGAGAGGTAAAACTTGAGGGGGTAGGGATAAATAAGTAAATACTTCTACCTACTCCTTTTCAAACAAATAATGGAATAATATTTTGTAATGATTGTGAAGGCTCATGTTTGAAATGTTTGAAATAAAAATGAACTGAACTGAACTGAACTGAACAGAACATTGTTTATCTATGCTATGCAGATGACATTCGGTTATATATCTCTGTTATGCACAAAGAGTTTTCTAAGTTACAAACCTTGAATGGGTGCTTAGACTACTAAGCAACTTGAGAAGTTGAATGGCTGACAGCTTTCCCTGAAAAATTAAGCCCTTGTTTATGCCCCTGACTGATTTGTGCCTAAGGTAGTGACAGCTCTCCTCGCCCCTTTTGGTAAATCTTCTATCAGGAATCTTGGGGTAACATTTTAACTGTGGATGCTCATGTTAAGTCTCTGGTTTGCTCTTGCCTTTATCACTTAAGAAGTATTGCCAAGTTGAGTTTCACCGTGTCACCCCCTTATTTGGAAAATGTTACTTCCGCCTTTATTTCGTCACACCCGGATTATTGTAATTCACTGCTCACTTGTCTTAACAAAGTTTCCTTTGAATGTTTGCAGGTTATTCAGAATGCCGCTGCGAGGCATCTGACTAAGTCTTCTGAGTACTCACATGCCACACCATTGATAATTCAGTTCCACTGGCTTCCTGTCTGCTCTAGGATTCTGCTTGTGACTTTTAGAGAGCTGCATGGACAAGCACTGGCATACGTCAGTGAATCTTTACAGCCATAGATTACCACCAGGTCCTTGAGGTCATGTGATCAGGGCTTGGTAGCTGGGCTTCATATAAGACCAAGAACTAAAGAAGATAGAGCTGTTGCAGCAGTCCCCCACAGACTCTGGAACTCTCTCCCACTGAACTGTGGACTCTTTTAAAAAGCAGCTAAAATGTTTCTTTTGTTTTTATGTTCAATCATTTATGTTGTGAAGCACTTTGTTATATTTATATTGAAAGGTGACATATACACAAGCTTTTACTTACTATTTTTAAAAACTGTCATTCTGATACACAAATAAACATTCTTATAATAAATAATAATACTTAGTTTATCAAGTAATCCAACATTCGTTATGGTAATAAATTTGCTAAAATGAGTCCTGGTCTCTTGGATTGGTGTGTTTTTCAACAGACAAGCTGATCAGCAGCATCCTTACTAGAGCAACCGGACACCTTTGGCTCATATTCCGGGATGTTGTTTGGCCAACGGTTGCAAGTCACTGATGACTGGCTGACAGACTTCAAGTTAAAAGCCGTGACTGAAAACAAAGGTAAACCAGAGTGTTTTTTCATACCTGAGACGTTATCGATGACCTCCACTGCAGTTCATGTTATTTTATGTGGCAGAAATGTTTGCACTGACTGCCAATGCCTTTCAAATCTGCACATCCTTGAGTAAATAATAGTGTGGTAGTCTTTGAATAGTTATCCCTGTGTTCACTTATCTCAGGGCACATAGCCAGGATGATGCAAGAAATGTGGGTTGTTTTAAAGAAGTTTGTCATTGTTTGTTTTGTTAATTAACTAATACCAAAGTATTCTTATTTTCTCCCAGTACCAGGATTTGAAGATGTTATTGGCATTACAAAACAATGTGTATATTCAGATATTCAAATATTAAACAAATATTATTAACAAATCAGTCCTGAACTCAAATTTAAGTGAAGTAGACATTTTTTATGTATGCCCAGCTAAATCAAGCTGAAGCTGAAGATTAAGAGTTCAGCCAAACGTATAAATTGTGAAGATTTTCAATTTATAATAACTTTATTTCAACAATTGACCAGATATTTGTCCATGCAAACTCAGTTTTTGCTATAGGTAGAAAAATGGGAAGCCATAAAACACTATATTTTTCTGCAAAATGAAAAAGAAAATGATTAAACGTGCAACTGCCACAAAAGTTTATGAGGTGTGTAAGTATTTATTTACAAACCATTTCTGCCAAAAAGAGATATAGCACTGACACTTGGATAACTTGGAAAACATGAACACAAACATTGGTTTTCTACCTAAGGGGACTGAATCAAGTTTATTTACTAATGTGCTGACACTGACGATCTGTGCAGGGTGTGTGCTGTCTTTTACCCATCATACTGTGGTCCCCTTGTGTAATACAATGGCTGGAAGGGTGGATGGCTGGATGGGTGGCTGGATGGTGAGCAGGCTTTTGCACTGGCATTAAAACTAAGAATTTTGGACTCTTCTGACACAGTGATTTTTTTTCTTCTCATATTCAGGTCCTTAAATGTATATGTTCTTGCTTCACTGGGCTTATTGAAGAATATTAATTTATGTGTTATAATTTGCAAAATCAGCATATTCTTATAGGTATTTAAGAAATGATGTTTCAAAGATAGAAAGATCACTGTTCTTCATTTTCAAAATAAATTGACTTCATAATATTTTTTGAGAGAACATTATATTTTGGACTGTGGAACAAAATTTGTACTTGTTAGTCTTTATTGTGTCATTAAGTAGGGGAGACCGGGGATAGTTGTAACGTGGGTCAGTTGTAACACTTCCAATTTCTCCAATCAGGGCTAAGTTTCAAATGATGTGACTCCTCCTGTGCATGCCCAACTCAGTTCTGCTATCACATGTGAAAAATCAGCACATTTTGTCAAACACAGACAATTTAACACACAAAAAAGTAATTTGTATGCCAAAAAGTAAGTTTTTCTACTTTATTTCAATTTCTAATAGCATTATCTGCTTTGCAGTTAAACTCATCAAACTTAAATTGTGTTATTTGTATGTCTATGGGGATATATTCTATGTAGGTCTTTAGTGCTAATGTTTTAGCCGTTGGCTATAATGTTAGCTAGTTCATGGCTATAGGAGTCTGTGTCAGTTGTAACAATAATGCAGATGTTACAACTTACCACACTATTACTTTAACTTATATTAAACAAGTTGGGGCAACGACATCAGCAGAGAGAGGTTCACTGGTCGCTTTTGTATATGCGGTTAATGCCATTGGCAACACAATTCCTCCACTGTTTGTGTTCCCACACATACATTATGCAGACCACTGTGTCAGAGATGGACCAGTAGGAAGTATTGGTAATGGAAATAAATCAGAATGTGTGCAAGAAACAGATTTCCTCATCTTTCTGAAGCACTTTGCAAACCACACCAAGGTAAGCCGTGATAAAAAGTAAAGGAATTGCGATGCTGGTGAACAACTACATTTTTTCAGCTTCATTGTTATGTTCAAAATTGGTGCAAGAGTTGCAGGTTATAATGCCCACTGAGCCAATGAGGCCAAACTCAAGGAAGACCAACCAAAATTAATGAAATATTCAGTTGCAGAAAATTCCATAATTTGTCTTTTTGGGGGGTTGACATATGTTCAAAAGCTAGATTTCTGCATTCTGCCACACACACACACACACACACACACACACACACACACACACACACACACACACACACACACACAGCTACATAAATGGCTCTAAGTGCATTCATGTGTTGAATAAACAAAGATTACATGTTAATGTTTTGTTAGTACCCTTATTTCATTGTGTTACATTTCAACCCAGGATATGTTACAACTAACCCAGACTATGGGGTTAATTGTAACATTTCACTCTTTGTGTTTGAGACCATACCATGCAATGGGTAATTGTGCTGCAGAAAAAATAGCTGCACTATTTAATAGCAGAGACATGTAAATACTTTGCATTACATTTTCAGTCCACTACCTTAAAAGAGCTCCAATTTACAGACAGAAATGTGAAAAATGTTACAACTATCCCCGGTCTCCCCTACTATTATTTAAAATATATCTTAAAAAGATATATCTGGAAGTAATTACAAAAGCTGTAGTAGTCTACAAATGTTACAGATCTAATGCAGTTGGAGGGCCTGGGTAATCAGTACCTCAATTCACCCAAGTACCACATCCAAAGTAATTTATCTGTATATTGTAGATCGGATTCTCTACAGCTCCTGTATCATGTCATTTGGCTGGGTGTATGTGAGTGGGTTTTTTGTTTTTTTTTACTGCTATGTGTCTCAGAAATAGTATTGCAGAAATACAGAAGAAGAAAAAAACATATTCTGATCCCATTTCTCATTCTGCTCAGCTATCATCGTTTTATTTAAGGCTTTATTTTTAGCCTCCGGGTATGTGCTTTCCAGCAGAATCATATTTGCATTGTATTTGCATTGGTAAAATACAGACTTTAAACCAGTTCAACAGGATGAGGGTGAATGCAAATATTGAACTACCTCTAAATTTCCATTTTATAATAGAGGGTGCCCCCCCCCACACACACACACACACACCCACCCGCGGGCTCACGAAACTGTTTTCTAGCTCTATATTGCCCCCAAGTGGCAGACAAGACTTCAACTGAGGAGACCAAACTTGGTGTGCTGAGAACAGCCCGTGGGTGAGAGTGGGAGACGAGCGCTCAGTCAGTCTGCACAGGGAAACGGGGAAAAACAGAGACATGAGGCTCGTCTTGAGGTTGGTCTAAAGTCGGGTGCAATATCTGCATGACCCAATAAGAGACTTAAAACACTAAATATCAAGGCTGTGAATGACCTGCAATGTAAGAAGTGCCGTTATTTCTGTTTTTTATTTAGATTTTCTGAACAGTTTCTGTGCGATTGCTTCCAGATTTACTCATTTAACTGACTGCTACATCGAGTCTTTTTTGTTTTTTGGGTTGTTTTTTTTTTATTAACAGAAACTCACATCGCCAGTCTGATTCTTACTTACTTCAAGGTCACTCTGGGTATATGTGCTTAAAAGGCTTAAAAACAACTCACTATATTTTTTATTTTTATTTGCAAACAATGTAGTTATGCTTTCGCAAACTTGCTTGAACAGCATGCCCAGGTCACAAAGGCTGGATTTTTATTTTTCATTTATTTATTTATTTTTTCTTTTTCTTTTTTCTTTTTTCTTTTTTTTTTTTGCGGGTGGTGGGCATGGTATAAAATGATTATTTTTTATTGTGATAGCAAATTAACGCACTCCATTATTTTTAACCAATATTAAATGTATCTGCATTCAGGCAAAATGTGCAGACCATTTCTTTAAATTCAAAATCTAAGAACGCAAAGACGCACGGCCACTGGAGCAGTTAATTCAAAATAAGTCTTTACCGCCAATTATTACGAAATCTACATTGCGGGATAAATATTGCTTATGGAAATGAAACTGACATTTCAGTTTCACTGGTCGAGCAAAAAAAAAAAAAGGGAGGGGGGTGTAAAGATCCCCTCGGATACTGCAGCCAATCAGAATTGTGCTGACATTTACATCCCCGGAGCATCTTGGTAGCTGTAGTTTCTGGATCATTTTGAGCCCGTTAGCTGCACTTTAGCCGCTGCCGCGAAGGACTACAGAGCTCCGGATCCTGGGCAGAGGCGGCTTGCGTTGACGGTTGGTACTGTGCGGACTACTGGGGCACGAATATCACCCGTCTGCTTTTTTTTTTTTAAAGAGGGTTTAGCGTCTCCAAAAGTTGACATCTGCAAGTATGCAGTCGGAATCGGGAATAGTTCCCGACTTCGAGGTCGGAGAGGATTTTCAAGAGGAGCCTAAAACGTATTACGAATTGAAGAGTCAGCCCTTGAAAAACAGGTCAGTTCTTTTGCCGTGGACAGTTATTTCTCACGCTGGCGTGTTTTGGGGGTTAAGGTGATAATTAAGCTGCAGACTTTTTAAAGTGTTGTCCAAAGTCTATGAATGTGCGGGGCTTCCTCATTGATGTTACTGAAGCTGGTCCCGGGTTTCAGCCCTCGTTCCTTATGGTCATCCTGCTTGCATGAAGTTATGCAACACATGGGTGTTGTCTTGTCAACATCAACTTCAAATATTAGCTCACAGAGGAGCAGACAGGTCAGAGTTTAGCAAGGTGATGCTCAGCCTGTCTTGTGTTGATGGCTGATATTCAGGTGCTCCTAAAGCAGAATGGTGAGTTATTGTTATTTATGAGATTTTTCTTTAAGTCTCCCGAGAACTACCTATTTTTTAAGTATAACTGCATAACAACATGTGTGTAAAAAGTGCCATAAGTCTACTATGGCACTACACCTTGTGCATTAACAGCTTTGAAGTGTCAAAAGTGTGTAAGAAAGTATTAACTGTTAGATAAGCTGTGGTAACAGAAATAAATAAATAAATCAAACCTGATGTTTCTTTCAGTGGAGGAGTGTTGCCTTCTTTATAAGCTCACAGTTAATATTAAATGCTCTAAAGTTGTTTCACCAATAAAATAAATCAGCAACCAAAGAGGCAGACAAAATTTAGTTTTCAGCAAGTTGTTGGCCTATTAAGAAGTTGTATAACTTAAGTGCATGTAGTACTGGACAAAGTGCTCCAAGTCCTGACAACAGTTCTTTCTTGTTAGGACACAGAACAGAAACAAAAAACAGCTTGCAGCACTGACATTTACTAATTTAGTTTCAGCTTTGACACACTGAGGCCTCAGAAACATTCAGCTGAGTCAGATCTATGTGTTGTTTCACCTTTCACCCCTTTTCTGGAAGTAATGCACAGCAAGTTTGATGTCTTATACATGTGTCTTATACATGTGTTTAATGCAATGAAATGACAGATTTCCTGTGAACAGTGTAGCATATCAAAACAATATTGAGAAACTTTAGAAAATGCCCTTTTTTGCTGTCTTACAATTTTCACTCTTACTAAGAGGGAAAACCGATCCCAGAGCTGGGAAATATGTAGCAAAATCTATGAGATGACTGGAAGGTGGACTTATTTTTTTGTTTTAATATTTTAGGGGACCATGTTTTCGTTCTTATTCTAAACACCTCACTGACAGTGAACTGTAGTATTCTCAATACTGGGTGTGATTGATTCAATTTAAATTAAGTAAGAAAACATGTAACAACCACAGATCCCTTAGCAGGTGTTACTATTAAATAAATAATAAACTTTTTTCTTTGCAATTTATGATTGCACATCAGCCTTTATGGGTGATTTCAAATCACAATGAAATACTGTTGGGGTGTAAGTTATAACATTTTCATGCCCCCTTTGTGATGCGGATGGTGATGACGATTATGCATCTATTACCAGGATGGTGTCAGAGTTTTTGTATTTTGTGTCTGCTCCTCTCTGTTACGTAGTTTAGAGGTGGTGATACATGGCCTCATTGTCAGGGCGAGACATCCAGAGGACAGTACGCCACTGTGTTCGGACAGAACTCTTGCTGCAGACGTTCGCTAGACTCCAGTTTTTTGTTTTTTTTTCTTCCTCTCGTTCTTGATATTTTCTTACAGATTTGCGGTTTGTCTCGTTTTCTCTAAATTCAATCAAAACACCAGTTAGAAGAACTGTTTGAGGAAGAACTGTCATCTTGGACAGTCTTCGCCTTTAACCTAGTTCTGCATTTTTTAAACTAATGTCTTCAATTTTTTCATTAGTGAAATGTCATTACACTGTTATACACCCTTGGCCTGAATCTGAGGCTGTGTTGTTTTCGTTGCTGGTGTAGCAGCAGCAGCAGCCATTCCAAGTATACGTAAAGTATCAGCACGGTTTCTGAATCATTGCTGTTTGTTTTTCTTTATGTCATTTTTCTCCTGAATGTGTGAAGTCGTCTGAACCGTGGCTTTGATTGAAAGTATCCCACTTCCCCTTTCTATCACATGAAGATGACCCAGCATAATAAATAGTCACGATGACTGTGCCATAAGACAGTTTTGTGCAAAATGGTTATAATTAGTTTGATTGATTACCGAGTTGTCTGATGTCTTCTAATAGCTGCTTAAGAAGTTTCTAAATTTGAAGTTTTGTGTGCGACAAAATGTCATCTTAGCTTTCATAGATCTGTTTGTTTTTTGGCTGTCTGCGTATCAGTTTGACAGAGCACACAGACTGCTGCTGACGTCGTGCCAACCTTTTTGTGCCTAATATAGATGTGAGACAGGCGGCAAAACTAGTCTTCTATGCAGTGTAAATAAGCTATGTAAATTTAGCAGGGAATGTGTTATATCAGAAACTGTGAGTCTAGGGATCTTTTTTTTTTTTTTTTTTTGCACCCTCAGTCAATACAGAGGCTGAAAGTTTTGCTTTCTAATGAACAGGCTAGATTTTGAGCATAGCTTATATTAAATCCATATGGATGAATAAATATGTAAATGTCTTACACAGAAAGATCCCCGGCCAGTAAAGATTAGCAGACACTAGGCAGAAGAAACCAAACAAACAAATGTGTTGCTTTAATATCAGCCTCACAATGAAATTTTCTTGTTGCTCAATTAACATGTTTCCGTAACGATTTAGGCCAGAATGATCACTTTTAACATTTAATGCCATACGTACATCTTTTAAACCCCTGCTTGTTATAAGCCACAAAAACAGCTGTGGCCCATTGGAGCACAGACATTGGGGGTATTCTGTGGTATTCTGAACCTTTTTTTATTGGCAGACCCTTTGGTCATGTGGGTTGTGGGACTGGGTTTTTGCGGATGGAGCTTTGAACTTTTTGTCATTTGGGATCTTGGCGTGGAAGTATGTATCAAAGTTACACCTGCATGAATGCTGGATCCCAAGGTTTTCTGGCAAAACTGCAATTGCTAGCAAGATTGTCAGTGTTAATCATTTCATTAACTGTTGTTAGTGCATCTCTGTCTGTTTAAATATTCTTCCTCAACTTCCTCAAAAGCTTCCTTCAAATCATACAAAGCTGAAAATAAAGAATTGAATGAATGTGAAAACTTTACAATGGGACTTGGTTTATGTTGCTCAGTAAATATCTGTTTTAATAGATCGCAATGGGTCTTTGTGGGTCGGGTCTACACTTCGGGTTCTCTGTCTTGGATCTTGGCCTGAGGGGTAAAACATGAATGGAACTCAAAGTCTCCTGAAAAAACTTTCTTCTACACAGCTGAATCATAAATTAGACCCCCCCTCCCCCCCAAAAAAGAAGACTGCGGTCAAAACTTTTAACGCTGTAAAACTCTGTTTACTTTTTTACTTTTGTTTTTTGTTTTTGGTAAAGAAGAAATTATAATGAACCTTAGGGCACTTTACATAATAATGATAGCTGACAAAAGAAAATAACCTCAGGCTTACTGTTAATGCACACTCCTTACATTCATGTTTGGAAAGATGATGGGTCTTGAATGTGGATGCAGTTGTTTGGAAGAGACATTTTACTTTACCTAAAAATGACAAGGATGCAGAGAAATACAGAAGAAATATTGTAGTTTTCGCAACTTATTAGTGTCTAACAAGCAAATGAAGATCTTGGTCATTTGTAGTAATATTTTGGTAAGAAAATAAACCTTTCAAATTAAAATAAGGAAGAGGGAAAGAGAATTTAGTAAAATGATGGGGACATCCACATATCAATTTAAGTTCTTCTGCAATAGAACTGAAGTACAGAATAGGCATTTAAGGTCAAAGCAATGAGCTAGTGGTCGTGAGCTGAGTCAGAGTTTGAGGGTTATGAAACTATGTGTCCAGAGCAGCTTGTTCCCACGGGGTGTCCTAGACAGAGATGCCAAAAAGGTTCATCCATGATCTAAGAAAGACCGAGGGGCTTAAGTGACACAGACAGGTGTTGAGGCTGGAGTAAAATACAGTCAGAACAACTTGTCCTGTAATCATGGTTATCTTTCTGCATTCTCACCTCATATGTGGCTTTTCAAGCACATCTGCTTAAGATTTCTTCATAAAGAATAAAATAAAAATAAAGAAAAATCATAAACTCTACATCTTTTATTTACAGATTGATTTGGGTTTGCAGTTTTAATATTCCTGACGTGTGATCTTTGTCTGCCTCTGTTGGTGCCCAGAAGGAACTGCAATAACAGAGGAGGCCTTTAAGTGTGGCTTTTATTGACACAAGTCATTATTCTTAACAGTTAAAAAAATGTAGCCTTCAGGCAACTAGATGATTCGTTATTGATTAGCGCAGAATTAATTCGTTGTTTCCTCAATAAAATACAAGAAGAACCAGAACCAGTGAATCTTTGGCACGTTTGCTTAAAAAAAGACTGAAATGACTCATTAACTATTTAATCAGTAAGTTGTTATTACAAGTATATATAGAGGTTATAACAAGTAATTACTCGCATGCATTAGCTGTTGAAAAAAAATACACTTCACTGTTAAACAGCTAAAACAAATACCTTTAAACGGTGACTTAATTATTAAATTTTAACTTGTGGTTAAGACGCACATAATTGCGTACGTTTAGGTTTTTTTTCCAGAGTCATATTTTACAGCAACGAATCGTTGCCATGGTTCACTTACGAAGAAAGAACGTGTTGATTGTCTGTCATCACCTTCAAGGAAAGCCAAGGATAAATCAGTCTCACAATGAAAAGCTGTTATGTTGTGCTTGCACATCATTGTTATATCAATGAACTTGAAAATCTTCTGCACTCATTCAACCTGCTGTGAGGAAACGCATCAAAGGCTCCTCCTTACTGTCCTTGGAAGCTCTACTTACTCTTTGTTAAAGCGCACAGGAAAGAGAGGGAGCTGCAGCTAGAGCAGGCCATCCTGCCGAACACAAGTGAGGGGAATTACTAAGAGCACAGAGCCTGATTACAGAAATAAGACCCAGCAAGTTCTAGTTATCCCATCCAGTCCTGGCTTCCTGGAAGTAGATTTCAAAGTACCTGATTTTCTCTTTAGATGCTTTTACGACTGACCCTGTTTTGTTGTGCTTTTGTACTTGAGAGTGAAATAATTATGTATAAATTTTATTTTAACAGTTCTTTATGGAATAGCCATTGTTTTGTAGACCATTGGGTTGTTTGTTTGTTTTTAAAGGCTATTATAGCAGCAGTCAGTGACAGTTGCTGCTTTACTACAGGTCAGGATATCTGTGAGTCACGACATTAAAACCATGCACCTAATAATGCGTAGGGCCCCACCATGTCTCCAAAAAGGCATTGCTATATATAACTTTATAGACTATAAAACAAAATGCTGTTTTGTCTGTGTTTGATGATGCTAAGGCATTTCCTGTGCTTATGCAGTGTTTATGCACAGTAAATACAATGTTTCTACCCAGATGTTTACCTAGATATTTACAGGATTAAACTATTTACCTCATTTGAATCATTTGTACAGTTGTTTTTCTGTTTGGTTTTTAGACAAATAAACAAAAAACAAAAAAAATCACTTCTATTGCATTCCCTGTGTACAAACCCCACATAATTGACGGTCTAGACATGCATACAGATGCTTTCTATTATCTATGATTTGCCTGCTTGTGACTGACTTTATACTATCATGCCAGCTGCACCAAGCTGCGCATGTTTGATCAGCACAGGAGTCCAAGTAGATCAATGCACTGTCATGTAGGGTCATAATCACTCATTTGTATTCCAGCAGAGAGGTTTTGTAGTCTGCTAGAAGGGCAGCAACTCCTGCAGTTTGGTAGAGAGAAAGAAAAAAGGAGACAGGATTGTTACTAGTACTCAGTTTGCCTATGTCTTGGTTAGATTGCCTATTTTCACTGCTCTTATCCTGTGCTCACTGTATATGCAATGTGGTCTGCGTAAGTCCCTGTCTACTTCTACAATTCATCCCATTCCCCTTTATTTACCTAAATAGAAGCTACTGAGTTAAATGATGAAAACACACTGAACGGCCACCAGCGGGATAAAAGTTGAATTTTAATGAGTTTAATGTGGTTTCTTTAGAATACACCTAATCTGGGGAGTGATGTTTAAACTAATGAAAATAAGCACATAGTGTGTCTTTTATTTTTCTTTCATGTCATTTCATTTCTATTGTGTTGTGTGCCAGCCTCTTGCAGCAGCAGAACATATGTTGCATTCTCCTGTTTATTTTTTTGCAGTTGTCATTTGAAAGTGAGTATTTGTATTAGCCATGAAAGCTGTAACAAAGTCATGCTAATATGTACACATTTTTAGTTCAAATTAAGGTTAATGCCTCAGCAGATGAATGTGAAGTCAACTTGGTAGTGTCAAACTTATTATTATGCACTGTGAAGGTCAAACATGAGAGGAAACAATAAGCAGCATATTTTACAAATAAAGGGAGACTTGAAGGTTTAAATAAACCATTTGAAATCCTTTCAATTTCTCTAAAATGCAGTGTCACTTGGCAAAAGCAAACAAGTTTTTGATAGTTATGATACTTTTGAGATACAAGATTTTCACAGGACAGCGACTCCTACTTGGTTGTAGTCCATCTACCCAACACGTGTCGGTACATGTCTCTAAGCGTAACACTATCTGCGTGGTTCTAAAGCGGCATATTGATGGACAGTGTGTTTCCAGTGGACGCCTGCACGCTCCTCTCTTCTGCTTTGCTGTTGCTCTGCACGGGGCTGGTCCTATGCCTGGGACTCTGCGTGGCGATTGGAGCTTCCAGGCCGGGACCTGGAGCCTCCCCTCTCTGACACACTTTCAGCGCTGCACCACCAGCATGACTTTCACTGCTCTCCAAGGGCGGGTGGTGCACCTTCAGGGAAAAACAAACAAATATGGAGGCTGTAGGAGTGCAAGTGTACAGACCCTGTTCATTTGACTGTCTGTGAGTATGGCGCCTCAGCATCTGTGGTATTGCTGCAGTGCATTAAGGCTTTATTTTGGAATCTATATGTTTGTTCAACACTATGTACACATGAAGGGCACCATGCACTGAGCTATATGTGGGAAGTAGTCTTGGAAGATTTCTCCTTGTGTTTTTATGTGCTGAATAGTTTTTGTATGTCAGGATATACATTTATCAGTCTATTATAGTTCATTGCAGCTGGTCACTGGTCACTTATAGCGAGGGAGTGAGTACCTGAAAAGCTTAGAAATCTCATACTTAAGACATAAAGTTAATAACAGAAGAGGTATCATGTTTTGGCATGCTAGTTATTTGTTTTTTTTTAATGAGACTGTAATGCTAGAGTTATTATTCAGTCACACAGAAGTCATTAGGTCTGCAGAATCCATCTCCTGTCAATTACCAGCAGTTTTACAGCTGCAGTGCATCTTTATTGCAGAGTATTTTCCTTTAACAGCTCAGTGTTTTGACTCTCAGACTTTGTCGCTCCACAATGTTACTTGATTTCTGTCTTGATGCAGTATTTAGCTGAATTTTCCTGGTTGTTTGTTGTCTTTAGTGTGTCACTGAATCCTGCTTCAAAGTCTCAGCTCTGACAGTTTGACTAATGGTGAAGTATGATGAAGGCACGGTAGTGAGCAGAATCAGAGGAATCATGAGTTGAGTGGGTGGGACTCTTCAAGACTGTACAACCATTGTTTTTTTCGTTTTTTTTCCCTTGAGATACACACGAACATAAGAGGAGGTGTGCGCACACACAAATGAAATTTTAAAAGGACAAAAGAGCTTTTTATGTCTTTCATGGGTTTGTTTGGCAAAGAGCCAACAAACAGTCAAAAGAAAGAAACAGAGAGAAAGAGACAGAGACATTCAGCCTTGCCTTTCTGAGAGGTTTCTGGTCATTCGTATACACAAACACAAGTCAATCAAATTATTAAGAACGTAATTAAAAAAAAGCCATGAGGTCATATGTTGTACAGTTTTGTAATAGGGCAGCTGAAGATGCTAAAGAAATAAATGTGTTTTTTGAGGGTTCTGAAAAGAGAAATTTTGCAATTTTCTTTAAGTTTATAAGAAAAAAAATTGCACATTTATGGAAAAATGAGCAAATTTACACAAACAAAACAGGTGCATTTACAAAAAACCCCAAAAAGAACATGAAAATTTACGAGAAAAAAACTCTCCAAAGTCATACTTTTATTTTATTGTAACACTACCCCTAGATCATGTCATATCATATTTTTAGCCTAAAATGCTACCTCCAACAATGCTTTGAATTACATAGTGTTGTGCACTTGTATCAGAATTTGAATTTGGTTACAATTATGTCTTCCAACAATTATGAAAATAGAATAACATGGTAATGCACTTTTGTCTTGCTGTAAAACTCTAAACTCAACCCTAAATGTGCAACAGGTTTAATTCAGCTCAAGCCTGGACAGCAAGCTTTTCAGAATCACTGAATCACATCATCTTTACAAATTATTTCTTAATCAATTGCAAAGTGGTTATAAGTTATAAGATTATGAGAGACGTATCGATTGTAATTTTCTTGAGCTATTCTGACTTTTTACTTCTGCCGATGTCGATTTTTTACTATTTTTATTTGCTTTCTAAGAACCATAACTGATAACATATACAAGCAAAAACAGGATACAGGATCTTCTCTCCCATAAGCAACATCAAAATAAAGGAATATTATACTGATAGTCTGAAGACCATATACACTAGTACAAAAGGATGCACAAAGAGAAATCTTGTAAGGCCTGTGAGCAGAATAGAGGCTTACTTGGTTCAGCTTCACTTATTTGACAGGTTTCTAAAAGCATTAGTACCTTCACTGAGTCACTCATCAGTTACTTTATTTTTAGTTTGCTTGTTTTTTTAATTCAGTAAAGCTAAGTTAGCTTTCAAAATAGGTTTGCATGTTTAAATTTTTCTTAGTTAAAAATAATTCCTTTTAGTTTACTTTTTATTAGTTTCAGTATTCATTTACTGCATTATTTTAATAAGTGGGCTATTTGCCAGGGGCAAGACTTAGGAAGTTTGTAATGGCTATTACTATGCAAACATTTGACTTAAGAGTTATGTACACATTGTATTCTCAATAAGCACGCACCAATGCCTCCTCAGGCTGGTTGTGTTGACAAATGTGAGCAAATTTACAAAGACTAAAACAAAAAACATTTCCTGTAACTAGTCATGTAATTTTAGATTTCTTTTTAAGGCAACTTTCCACTTTTATGTAGGTTCATAAAGTTATTTTCACACCAGTTTTTGCTTTGAGTTTAGTTGAAGTTAACTATAACCTTGACATTTATGCACAACACAAATTCAAACAATGCCATACAAACTGTGGACCCACCCAAAAACTTTGCTCAGTAGCACTCCTGGTGGTCAGAAATTGAGCAAGCTACTCTGTGCATCTATAAGTACGTAGTAAAAAGCAAGCACTTAAGTAAGTGGTAGTTTAAACTGTATGCTACTGTGTTGCCCTTTTTATATTCTTTCACACATTACAGCTTCTTTGTTAAATTCATTGTGTTTTAAAAACCTCCATGAATGTAGCTGTCAGGTACGTGAAAATCCAAATTAAGCAGAAAGTTCCTCAAGTTTTTAGGAGTACTGATTTCTAGTAGGTGATAAAGGTACTGTACTATCCAGTACATTTATGTACTTAAACTATTCAGTGTATATTATGTTTTTTTTATTTAAGCATTCATTTTAAAAAGAAAACCGCATTCAACATGTAACAAACGTGACTAATTATTATTATTATCATTATTATTATTATTAATCAGCTCTAGTTTATCCAAAGAATGTAACAATAAATCCATCTCTAGTTCCAAATCGATTCAAATGTCACATTTGAACTGTAAAACGAAAAGAAAGGGAACAGAAACGAATTTGTTCTTGCAACAAACCGTTGATCATTTAATCACTGAAGTAGATTAAAGGAAAAAAAGAAGAATCAAAGCCTCTGGCTCTGGCAGAGGAAATCAAGAGTTTTAGATCTAGTGACTTTTGTTATGAAATTTGTGGGATGAAAGGAAACACAATCGCCCAAAGTCACACAGCAGAAGGAATTATTCTTTTGAACACTAAACCTGATTCCATATATTGGGTGAAGCACAAAGGAACAAAGGAAGAAACGTAGCTGTTGAATTTAGACACCCAAACCACTGAAGTGCTTCCAGAGAAAAGCCAGAGTTCAGCCTGTGTTTTGCTTTTATAATATATTTTATTATATATATTTGTTATACAGTATTGTTTTGTCTAATATCTGGTGCAGGGTTCAGTGGGTGTGGTTGTAGACAATGAGATTATATCCACTGCTGAGGGGAGATTTATGGTATGTTGAGGGCTCAACACCCACTGAATACGCTGCAAGCTGAGGCTGTTTGACTCCGCTGGCTAATTAGTGCGATTACTGCACAGCTGGATTAGCCAGACATTTTACTGAGTTTTATCAAAAGGATCACTCACTCGATGGAGGCTTTGTCCCGACAACTTCTGCTTCAGCAGAGACTCTCTATTTTAGGACTTCAGGACTCTGTCTGGGGAGTAGCCATCTAAATTTAAAAGAGTGGGAAAACTGAAACAACCTTTACAGACAAAATGTTCCTCTTTTTGTTTTGTCTACAAATGCAAAATGCCTGTGCCTTCCAAAGTCATTAAAATCACAACATTGTTTTCCTTTTTGAAAGGGCATCTTAATTGTGTAAGTGATTTCATGGAGGTTCAAGTATTTGTTTTCTAAGAGCAAATAAGCAGGGCTGCTTAATTATTTATCTTTGTAAATTAAAAAATAGCAACAAAAAATGCTCATTGCAAATTCCCATAGCTTTGCTTGTTCTGTTTGACAAGCTTTTGATGATGGCTGATCATCAAAGGTTAAAATAACAGGTTATCAACATAGATCAACCAGTCATTTTTGCAGAACAAAAGTTAATAGTTCCCTTTTGACCTCTTCCCCTGAAGTCATCCTCTGCCAGTTTTCTTCATGCTAACATTGGCTTTTTATTACATCCATCGTCCCTCAATTTTCTTCTTTTTTTCTGGTTTTCTTGACGTCTCCTTCCACATTTGACCCCTTTCTACCCTTTCTAGCACTCTTTCTTTTCACCTCATCTTTCTAATCGACCCTCTGCCTTCTCTCTTATCTTCTCCAATCATCCCTTTCTCCCCTCTGCAGCAGTCCATCAGACCAACACAGTTCATCCAAGCCCCCGCTGAGCTCCTCGGCCATGACATCGCGCATCCTGCTGCGGCAACAGCTGATGCGGGAACAGCTTCAGGAGCAGGAGCGGCGGGAGCAGCAGCGACAACAGGCCTCCCAGTACACACAAACTACACAGGCCCAAACGCCTGCCATCAATGTCAGTGTCCCGGTCAGTTTACCACCTGCTGCACAGGTCCCAATGGAGGTGCTAAAGGTAAGAAAGCATGGTTCAAGTTTCTGATGGTAGGGAGCAACAAAGAATGGGGTGGTGTGTATTATTAGAAGGCTGTTACGGTATCTGTGTAAAGTTTCCACTTGTGGAATTAAACTTTGTATGTGTCATTGGTGCAGCCTGAACGGTCCAGATGTATTTATAGATTTTAGTGACTCGTGCATGAATAGTCGGGCAATCATGGTTTACTATGACTGTGTGTAAAAAAAAAAACAAAAAAAAAAAACAGGAGTGAGTGAAGTGTGTTAAAATGCGTATATGGGGATTATCTTTCCTGAGAGAATTCCTCTTTAATGCATGCTGTGCTTCCAGCCATTTGGATTTAGCCATCTTTAATCCTATTTGCTCAGCTACATTCACATCTTTTCATAGCTTTGATTCCTTGGCAGTCTGAGGGACAGGAGACTGTTAAGATTTTCTGTACAAGTAGAGACCGTAGTGTTCAAGAGCGCATTTTAACAACGCATTTCGGTAAGTCTTTCTGTTTGTCCACAGCATGTGCTTTCAGAAGTTGCAATCTTGATGAAACATCTTTAGAAATTCATTCGACTTGTCGTGTTCTCAGGATTTTGGTATAATTGCCGTTTTTTTTGTAGTGTTTTTGTTCCGGCATTTTACCTTGAATTCAGTGGCTTTCCCTATATAAAAAAACACTGTGTGGTAGCGATTTGGAAAGTGTTTTTGTGCAAATTATGAGAATTTTGTCTTCCTTAGATATCAACTTAGTGCGTTTTCTTCAACTTTTCTGTTTGTGATTTCTGAAAAAAATATCATTATGGAGGTGTTAAGATATTGTGTAGTTAGTGTAATTACTCACGAGGACACTTGCCTTTTTGTGCATTTTTAGATTTTGCATTTTTTTTTTACATGGATTGTCAATAAGCAGCTGGTTTTGTCACTGACTTCCTCTTTTAGAAAATTGTGCAATAACAGGAACAAGTCTTCCACGTGAAAAATATATGTGACACATAAGAGAATCTCGTACAAATGCTTATGTTTAATAATGCCTGTAGTTAAAGGTCTAAAAATCTGTCTATGTCAGACATTTGTGCTTGTTAGGTAAAAGTTTAATCAGTTAATCGGTACTATGTCAGCAGTTTAGTTGTGGTTTTATCTTGCGATTTCAACTGTTAACCCATACTGTTAGTTGACAGTTGTATGAAGCTATTCGCGCTGTTTATCCATTATGTTTGGCTAACAATTTCCGCTGCGTGTATGCTAACAGCTTTTAGTCATAATTATACCTAGACATTTACTACATTTTAATTGCACTGTTTAATCTATGAGTAGTAACGATGCCGATAAACTGTGATTTACTGAATAATCTTTATTGAGTTAAATCCACCCACAACACTCTCTGAGATTTCATGGTTGCTTGCCCAGCCACACTTTCATCACCCTTGGATGTGTGTGGCATGGGCCAACAGTAAAGGACAAAAACAGTATAGCCATTGAAAACATTACCCTTCTCACGCTGTATAAACATTACTTACTCTCTATAATCTGCAGCTCTTTGAAAGACTTAGGACGCCCCCTCCCCGAACCCTAACCTTGTGTACAATACATCAAGTTAGAGTCATTTTTCTGCTTTGGCGAGAGCTTACAGAAATTCTTCATTGACTGAAGTCCTCAAATGAAAAGGCCATTCCAGCTTGGTGCTGTTGAGCTGGGTTAACCTGCTCTCCTGTCTGTTGGTAGATTAGCAGAGTCCACATAAAGCTCAGGGGTACCAGGCAGAGCTGCTGGACCTCAAAAAGTGCAAACATTAAGCTCAGATAAGTTTATCTAAAGACTGATTGGACCCTTAATTAACCAAGTGACCTCTGACCTTTTTAGGAATAAGAAGGGGATCAGTTTGGGGATCAAGAAAAAGGCGAGCACAGCCTTACCACACACCGAACGCTAATTCAGTGAAGAATGCTTGTAATTAGCCCCCAGGCCTTTCATTCCATGGAATATTTTAGAGGAAAAAAAAAACACTGCTTTGAAATTTACGTAGGATAGGTTTCTGAAAGGGTTAAAAAAAATGATTTCTGATTTTTTTTTTCCTTTTTCAAAGGATTTATGGCGCCACAAAAAGAACAAAGTACCCTGTATAATTTTTGTGGATTATATGACGGCTCGTGACCGATATACAAAAGAAAATACACAGAAGTACCATACAGATATTTCAGTTTGGTTTGGATTTCAGAACTGATTCAGCACACAATGACATGTAAAAAAAACCCTTCAGTGTTCATTTCATGAAATTACAGGATAGCTTTAATAACATTTCTCTCCGCAGTAACCAACACTGATTAATCACTTTAATCACGTTAGTTATTAGTATCTTTTTGCTCAATATGATTGTAGATGATGATCAAATTCACGTAATCATAATGTCTGTTTTTGTTTGGTTGGAGTTTTTTTTTTTTTTTTTAGCAGTTCCTGCTCATTTTAACCCGAGTTTTATACGAACAACACAAGATTTTTATTCGGTGGTAATTTGGGCTTTTGCATGACAGCATTACAAAAGTACAGAGGAAAACCCATAAATTGCTGCTCACATTAGCATCACAGTTGCTGTCTGCAAATTCTGCAGAGCACATTAGCAGCTTAACTGTGAGACAAAGTGGCCTATTCTTCTAGTCTGCATAGCAAATGGGGGCAGTCTTGTTAATATATCCTGGTTGGACCATCATGGAATGCCTGTAGCATGCAAGTCAAAAAATACAAATCACTGTTTGTCATTCTGCACTAACCCTACGTCCTCTCTTAGTACAGCTGGATGCTTTGTGCTCATTTCTGCAGTGTTTCTGACTCTTTGGGGGTTATGTTGCTTATGCCCTCGGGCCTGTTGGTGGCTAAAAACGAGATGATAAACAACAAGCTTTCTTGTTTTCCATGGATACAGATGCCAAGAGTTAGAAGTTGATGCCACATTTCTAAACTGTATTTTGGAAAGACTGTTAAGTGAAGTTTGAATGCTGACTGCTGGCACTAAGATCTCTCTGTAATTCATTATTCTGCGTGCTGGGCCTTTACAAAACTGAAAACCTAATGATTAATTGTAGATGTGTGCAATAGTACGTGATGAATCTGTTCTAAATCAATCATGAACATCATCACAATAAACGTCTTGCACGTAGTTTATATGCAGCAGCAGTCCTGTAGACGTTTGTCACTCTATGTATGTTCTGTGTTTCCACAAAGTGTGCCAGCTTTGTAAGCACACCATTAAATGATCCTTTTTTTCCAGCTTATAAACAAATGATTTGTCACACCTAAAATTATTTCCATGTAACAACAGGAGCAGTATGTCTTGACAAGGTCGAGATGTTCCAGGCTGGGATCTGTGAGCCTTCAGGGGCTCCATTGAATTCACCCAAAGCAGTGAGATCATCTAATTATGTGTGATAATTTAGGAAATCCCTGAGGACAAAACAAGCTAGAAGAAGCCCCTGTGCTCATTTCAATGTAAAGACAGAACAAACAGATTTCAACCTGCTAAACATGTCTTTGTCACAGATTGCCCAAACCTACTAGTTCCATGTACTAGAATGAGATTCATTCTAAATTATCTTATTTTTGTGTTTTCATTGTTGTTTGCGTCATTCATTCATTTGATACATTTTAGTGAAAAACGAAAGTCACCATTTTTTAAAGGGTTAAACTCCAGCTTCATATCTTAAAAAAGGCTCGTTTTTACAAGCAGTAGTCCAAATACACAAAATCTTCGGTTTACTATCACATGGATAAAGAAAAGCAGCAAGTCCTTACATTCTTAGCTCCACCGCACTTGAATCTAGAAACTACTGTCACCTGAAAATTCACTCAAATGACAAAGTAAGTTATCAGAATAGGTTCGTTTATTAGTTTGTTTATTTTGTTTTTTAGCATTTTCATTGATCGGCCAATCGTTTTAGTTAACCCTAACCCTGCAGTGTGGAAATGTAGCACGAATGAATCAAGACTTTTACTCACTCAAAGCCAAGTGTTACATGTGCTGTATTAATGGGTGTATGCAGTTGTGCTTGTAGCTTTAATTAGGGCACCTTTATACTTTGTCTTGTGCACATAATGCCCTGAATGCCCTCTTTGTTTCTATATTAGAATTCTGTGTGTGTGTGTGTGTGTCTGAGGGAGAGAGAGAGGGGGCATAGGCTTCCTACAGTAATCCCTTATAAACTTTTTTTTTGTTTCTATCTTTAGACAGTGCCAGCTATCAGCTGTGGGTGTGTTAAAATGCATGAGACAAGGATAGAGGATTAGTTAACACGTTTTTTTTAAAATAGTTTTAGGAAAAATCACAATCACACTATCACTGTTTTTTATAAAACAAATCTCTGTCTGCATGAAAATACAAAAACACTCTACTGCCGAGAGCTTGTCAAACTAACAGACGGTGATATAACCCTAACCCCAAAGACTTGTTGGCGAATAAGAAGCACTGACACTGTGGGTTTTCTGTCTAAACATCATCACTGACAAACAGTGTTCATAAAAAGTTTCCCATGCAAGTTTTCTAAAGGATTAGTTTTTCAACTTAAACTTAAAGGCTGTGTCTGCACGTGGACACGAGGCCGAGAAGCCTGGAAAGGCCAAAAATACCCATGTACGTGTGATTTGTTATACACACACACACAAGACATGTGTCTTTGTGTGTATAACAAACAGTCTTTCTGTACGTTTATGCTTACAGCAGGGGCTTACAAGCTGGAGGTCTAGACCTCCCCAGAGGGCCAAAAGATAAATGTGAGAGGCTAAACGCTACAGGCTGGGAAAGAAAAGCTATGGAGGAGAAAACATGTCTCATCATTGTATCTATGCTGAAAGGACTGGGCAAGTCATTTCAAACTGTAACGGAAATATTACAAAAATGAAAAACAGGGAATGAAAAAGAGAGTTTCAAGTATTAGAAATATTACTGTATATTAGCATATTTCTGTCCAATACGGCATCATCTGCCTGAAGACACAGAGGCAGCATGTTATAGCATGTTTTTAAGAGTGGGATTTAATACCAAATACCTTTACAAATGATCAAAAGGCATGATTTTAGCCTCAAACTAGTCACATGAATCAGAAAGCAAGCAAAACAGTTGCCATGATTTTAAAAAGTAGCGCTTTATTTTTTAAGCTGTAAATTTTACATTCAGTGACTCTGTCCAGCATTTCTGATTTCTCCTTTACTCAAAACATACGACTTTGAAAAAGAAGCAAAGACATCTCACTTTGTTCTCAGCACTTCCAAGTGTTGCAAAAAACAACCGATAAGACTAAATAGACCATGAAGAACCTGCCTGGTTAACAAAAATGAGAAAAAAAATGCATTCGGAGGGTTTTATTTAATTGTTTTGGGAAATCTGACAAACATTAAAATAATTGTGCCACTAGCATTGTTTAAATACAAATTGATACAGTAAGCAGTATACAGTGTGGAGTTTCAGTTCCATTCTTGATGTTTGGGGTTGATTATCAGCAGAATTTGCAATACTTGAGAACTGAATCTGACCTGAACTCGATTCTGAGATTAAGAAATAACTAAGATGTGAGACTTCTCAGAAAAATCACTCACTGTCTATGTAATTACTACTTGAAAGAATTCTTAATTGTGCTTAAACAAGCTCCATAATGTAGGGGTTAAAGCATTTCCCTACAAAGCAGAAGATCACACGTTTAGGACTAGGAGAAGACATAAATCCCTGGGAGGAAGGGCATCTGGAAGGACATCAAAATCTGTGCCAAATCAAATATGTGGATCCATCCACTGTGGCAACCCCCTGCAAATAAGTGAGCAGCTGAAAGAAGCTGAGTCCATATGAATAAATAAGACACTAATTAACAAACATTTGCAACGCCACTGGTTGTGCTGTGGCATATGCTGTGGATTGTACAGGTTTTCCTGCATACTGATTTGTTTTTTGAAATAGAGTGTTAACAGTAGTTTTAAAGCAAAATTATTAAAAAAAATAAATAAATAAATACATCAAGTTGATATGTATTCAGAACACATTTCTCTTTTTCAAAACTTTATGGGGCCTTATTAAAATGTAGGACAACAAGGGTTGTTGTTTCAGCATCAAAATGAAAAAATTAAGAGCCTGTTGACTGACTTGTGACTGACTGAATCAGCCTGTGTCTTTGATAAATACCATAGATAACAAGAATTCACTGTTTGCTTACACATTATCTATGCGTGCATTGCAAATAATTGTGTTGCTCATTAATAGCTCTTGATTAGGTTCAGTCCATTATCAGGATCGGAGCCTCTGCAGTTTTAAAATGTAATCATTTCATCATATATATATAAGTAAGTGGCATAAAATGCAATTATGGATCAAATTTTATACATTTTCAGGTGACGTCATTTGCATAACAATACACCAACGGTGAAGGCAGTGTAAAGAACAAAGAATGTTGTTAGTGACCATCACTAATGAGCCTCGTTCTTTTGCCCAGAGTGTGATGTCGTTCTTGTTAATGAGTCATTGACTGACTGTAAATGTGCCCCCCTCTGTGGTGTCAGCTTTACAACCTTGTGAGGACAATTTACAGCCCATGGTGATCTGAGTCTTAGCTGCAGGATATACAAAGTGTGACTAGATAATGTGACTCAGCTCTTGTAAGTAAAACTAGCTATAGTGTCAATTTTTAATAGCCAGTTGTAGAGGATGTTAATGTGGCTCACATGAGTATCCCCTGAAGAACAATGGTACATGAACATGGAAAAGAGGCTCTGAAAGAGCTTCTGTTCTGGAAAGAAGAATTTGACAGTCACAGAGAGACAATAAGATTGATAACCTCACCTGACCTAATGGTTATACTCGGCTTTATTTACATACACCTGTAAAAGTGATTTAAGTCAATCAAACTAACTAGTCTGCTTTATTTTACATTTCAGAGTTTATTGAATTAAAATGTGTAAATCTGCAAATACTGAGAGGCATTTCTGTTGATTTTCAGAACCTACACAAAATATATACATCATGTATGATCTCTATGACAGTGCTGGGTGAAAACTGACAACATTTATATTAGATTACAATAATCTGCATTCAGTGAGTGCATAGTTAATAAGAATACTGGTTATGCATTATAAGGCCGATCACGGGAATGTCCATAGTGTACAGAAAATACCAATGATTTTAAATAATAAAATATACACGTGGAACATTGCAAACCTGCACACATGAATGACTATCACATTTTTATTTGGAATCAGTTTCAACAGATGGGACTAAGTAATATCTATACTCTATAAGGCAGTCTCAACAACTAATTTTTATAACCTTTCGCTGTAATTGAAACTCTTGAGTGCAGTGTGCAAACTGAGGAAGTTTTCACATTGGCAGAGGAAAATGCCAGGGGTAGCTTAGAGTTCATCTACAGCCCGTGGCCTCCTCAGGTCTGTTAATAAGCATAGACTTTTAAAGTTTATGCACAACAAAATGCATAATTTTTTGGGGGGGCTTATGAGTCGCCTGTTCTTGTCAATTAAAAAGCTGAAGACAACTAAGGATGAAATAGACTTTATTCTTTGTGCTGTGTTAAACAGGGAGCACACGCCAAGCATCCACATGGGTTAACAAAGTGGATAGGGCAGAGTAAGCACCCCGGGCAAGATTCAGTAAAAGAGGTGCCCTTCCAAAACAAAGGCTCTAACTGTTTGCACCACATCCTGACATCAAGTGATACACCATAAAGTAATAAATACAGATTTTACATAAAACAACACACATTTAAAAAGGCTCATTGTATTTGACAGAGATTCCCTGACATGCATAACTAATGAAGTTTCTTGCCTTTTAAAAGATGAGCTGGTGTGTCTGTCCTCCTATTAGCAGCCTTAGTCGTCTGGTGAAACCAAGAAGGAAGCAGCTAGAGCACTCCTCAGTTTAGAGTTGGGTTTTTTTTTTTGTTTGTTTGTTTGTTTTAAATCGGACATCTAAAACAGGAAATGATGCTTGAGATGCTTGGATATCAACCTTGTGAGGTATGTTTAAAAATGAATATAGATTCAAAGATAATGTGAGAGGTTAAATTGAAATTTCTCGTCTTAAACTGACACAAATGTGTCTTTGCCTTTTATGATACTGCATTATGTATCAAAATTTAATCAGAAACTACAGCGTCCACATTTTGCAATCCTGAAACTGATTCGTAATTGCATCAAACGTAAGCAAGCATAAGACGGGAAGGTTTAAATATAAACTTGGAAAGGCGAGGGGGATCGGAGCAGCTCTGCTCAATTTAAAATGTTACAGCCAGACAGACACTGCCTCTGAAGTTTGTTTATTTGCCTGCAGAAGCTTTTCTGGATCATTAATGCTGTGTGGGGATTAATGATCTACAGAAATCAAATTTATCCTTAAGCGGCGAGTGTAGAGATAGGAGCGTGTGCAATATTTGTTCCTTAAAATATGTGGACTGTTACTGAGGAGCCACAGAAAGTAGTCGAGTTGAAGAAAAATATGTGGAAAATGTTTACTCCTGAGACTTTGAGATAACAACTCTTGACAGCATCTCAAAAGAAAAATGCATAATGCATTGTAGGATTTGAAGTCTCTGTCAAGTTGATTGTAATATTATATTCTGTACTGTAAAATACAAAGAACAGACAACACTTTGAGCTATATTTAGAGTTGTTTTTAATAAAAGATAACTTTGAAACAGCACTTATAAAAAGCAGCACTCATTTTGAAATGAGCTTCCATCTTTTGGTGCTATTTCATTGCTACTGTGACCAAGCTGCAAATTTTCATAACTTCTCTTTCAGTAGTTGGAGCAGTTCTGTGGAGCCTCCTGCAACCATCAACACACCCATTAATCTTTAGATCAGATATCCTACCTCTCACATACATATTCATTTTTCTTGGCATTTTTCTCACTCCTCTTTCCACTCATAGGTTCAGACTCACCTGGAGAACCCAACCAAGTACCACATCCAGCGGTCCCAGCAGCAGCAGGTGAAGAGGTACCTGGGAAAGCTTGGTTCTCAGGCGTTGAGCTTGCCCTGCCCCAACCAGTCCTCTGACCACGGGGGCATGCCGCCAGGGCCGGGCAACAGTGCCCCTAACAGCCCTATGGCCTTATTGACCCTCAACTCTAACTGCGAGAAAGAGGTGAGGTCTCCATAGTTGTTTAGACCGTTTTTTTAATAAATGATGCTTGGACATTAATTGATTAGTAATGCTGGACTTATTTGTACTTTGTCTGGTTTTAGATGGACGATGTAATTGATGACATTATTAGTCTGGAGTCCAGTTACAGCGATGATATCCTCGGCCTAATGGACCCAGGACTTCAGATGGCAAACACGGTATGTATGCTCATGATTTATCCATACCAGCCAGTTTACAACATGACTGCATTTCATTTGCTGTGTCTTGGGGTAAAACAGAATCAATTTCCATAATGTCAGATTTCAACCTTGGTGTAATACTTTGGCCTTGTAATTTATCTCTTCTGTGCTGCGCTGTCATTTGTTAACACAATAATATGCATAATATTACGTCTTTTTCTCTCTGTTTTAGCTCTCAATTCTTTTAATTCTCAATTCCCCAGATCCCTGTGCCTGCTAACCTCTTGGACATGTATGGCAATCAGGGTATGCCCCAGCAAGGTCTGCCCATCAGCAACTCCTGCCCTGCCAACCTACCAAACATCAAAAGGGAATACTCTGGTAAGCATGAAAATTACTCAGAGCTATAGAAATAAAAATAAATAAAGTTCTTACAGATGTTTAACTTGTGCCATTTAACAATATCTGTTCAGCTTCTGTATCGCACGGGCAACAGTAATTCTGTAACAACATATGATAATGTAACATTCTACTCTCCAGGCCTTTGCGCAGATCATTATATAGCATTTTGTATCCAGTCCAGCTTTTGTAATCCTCCTCAGTGTGGCGATGTTGACTTTACATGATTATGTCTTCTATTGTCTTGTATTGCATTTCAATTCTGTACATTGTGATAACGAAAACAACATTATTACTCATGTAGTTTCACAATCCCCGGCCATCATGCATATGCTGGATAAGTCAGGATCCTGTGGCAAATTTGACACCTATCAAAGGCCTGAAGGGTTCCCTGTGGGTACGTCTGAGTATTTAGCTTTAAAATGTAATTGCTGCACATTTTGTATACGTGCTTTGTTGGGTTAGTCGATCAACCAAAATGCGTTTTGTTCAGAAGCAGAGGTAAGAGCCCTGGCAAAGGAGAGGCAGAAGAAGGACAACCACAATTTGAGTAAGTGAGAATATTTAATTGTGCTTTTGGTTGTCACAGGGTTAATTATTAAACTACATTTTTAAGTACATTAGCAAATTCTTGTTAATATCTATATATTTATACTTATATTCCTAGTTATACTTTCCCCTTTCTGTTTTTGTTCTGCAGTTGAGAGAAGGCGACGGTTTAACATCAATGATCGAATTAAGGAGTTGGGAACTTTAATTCCAAAATCAAATGACCCGTAAGTTACTTAATATATTCTTACATTAACTCTTCTAAAAATACATGTAATGGCAACCACAAACATCCAGCCAGTCTAATGCAAGATTAATAACCCAGTGTTCAAGATTAGTGGAGAGATTTGCTGCTTATGAAACAGCAAACGGAAATGATTTGTGTTTTAATTGCATTTTTCTAGCTGGTCATTCAGTTATATGCAGTTTGTAGTTATACAGATCTTTCGATTTAGGCAAATGTTGTAAATTTGTAAATGTAATGTGAGGCTTATAATGATTACACTGTCAAATTCAGCTTTTAACCATCGCTGTGCCCTTTGACCTCGCCTGTGGGTCTAAAAAGATCCCAGTTGCTTTTGTTATGTCTGTTCAGCCCTGGTTGTTTTGATTAAGTCCAGCTGGTTCCTCCACCCACATGCACAAATTCAAGATTCTCACCAGCAGACCTGGTTTAAATGAGTACACATTTATGAAAAAGTATGAAAAAGCAGGCACACATTTTCTTTCTAGCATTGCCAATTTTTATTAGTTGCCTGTAAGGTGTCAGTACCACTTCCAAATTGACCTAACTTAACCTTAACTGTACAAATGAAATCCTCAGGAGGGATGTTTTCCCATAAAGTTGACTAAAGATCATTTTTTATTCCTGCAAAACATCTGCTGCAACATTCATGTTTTTTTCAGGGAGCTCAGGGTCATCCTTATGACTGCTTGTGACTCAGGCTACCTCTTGTGCATAAACGTCTTGTGTAGTAACAATTTCTGCAAAGAACTTTATGACCTCTGCAAAAGTTCTGCTCCTTTTTCCTCAATTTTATTCTCTCCTCTTTCTTAATTGTTAACTGAACAGGCGAACATTAGACTATCTACTGACATTTAAACGTTTGGATGTAAAAATAATGGTTCCTTTTTAAATATCAGAGATATGCGCTGGAACAAAGGCACTATCCTGAAGGCATCAGTGGACTACATCAGGAAGCTGCAGCGGGAACAGCAGAGGGCCAAGGAGCTGGAGAATCGTCAGAAGAAGCTTGAGCATGCCAACCGGCATCTGATGTTGAGAATACAGGTAAAAGCTTTGATGAAGACGAAAGAAAGAAAATATATTGTGTCATGTGTAGGGGAGGAGAAAAACGTTTATACTAATGTTGGAAGAAATGAATACACTTTTATGAGATATGCAAAGCTTAAGGGAAAATGAGGAAAGGCACAGATTCACACTGCAAAGTTGTTAAGATTGTCATCTTGTAACAAATTGATCATAAGATGAGAGGAGTCTGAATCTGGGTGATTCCACTCAACATTGAGCTCTTTGTAGTTAATTAGAGTTGCACATCGGTGTATTAGAGGAGGAAAAAGAAAACCTTCTGCAAGTTTTAAATGTTAAATGACTCAGTTACAGTCAGCTGGATATTTAAAAACCTTCACTTGGCAGCTTTGCTAACTATCTCCCACTCTGCTTTTCAGCAAAGAAAAGGCAATACTTTAACATTCATCCTCAAACCTCAAACTAGAAGATTAGGAGTGCTCACTAACCTAATGCCTAACCTGCACGTGTTTGTGTCGCTCTTTGGCTTACAGGAATTAGAGATGCAGGCGCGGGCTCACGGTCTGGCCATTGCATCTTCAGCGCTCTGCTCTGCTGAAATTGGGGTACGGACCATCAAGCAAGAGCCTGCTCTGGAGGACTGTCACCAGGACCTGTACACACTCCATCCCCATCACCAACAACACCCCGCCTGCACTCCTGAAACACCCAGCAACCTCGAGCTAAACGAAGGCCACTCTAACTTCTCCGAGGGCCACTACGGCGTTCACAGTAAGTCGGGCTCCAAACTCAGCGACATCCTAATGGAAGACACCTTATCACCGGTGAGGGGGGGCGACCCTCTGCTCTCATCCGTCTCCCCAGACACCTCAAAGGACAGCAGTCGCAAGAGCAGTGTAAGCATGGATGAGAATGAGGGTTGTTAGCACCCCCTACTGGAACACTCCTCACCTGCATTTTCAGCCCCTCCACCTACTGCTACAAGTCAGTGGCAAACACACTTTGAGCTGCTGGAAAGGCTTTCTTCTGTTTGTTGTCCTTTCTCTGTTTGTTTTACTTCTCCTCTTTCCCACCTGTGTTTACATGTATTGAATCTTTTTCCAAATTGTTTGTTTGTTTTCTCGTGTTCATGTCTTTTCAAGCCCTTGACCCTGATTTCAAGGACTGATTTTTTTTTAAGTGTTTGCTTTAATCAATACTTTGATGACAATGAGTTACAAAAATAGAAGTTTTTATATTTAAAAAAAATATGCATTTATCTTTGGATAGAGGCTAGATTATCCTTTTTTTCTATTGATTCCAAAGAATCTAGGGAAATCATAAATCATGGTCAGAAATGTAGATATTTTGTGGTGAGATAAGCACTGCTTTTTAAATCAATAGCAATAATAGAAGGAAAAAGATCTATTTATTACTATAGTGCTTTACACTCTGTGTGTCTTAGATTGAACTTGAATGTGCCAATGCCTTATTAAGATGTGTATACATCGTTGTCGTATTGCTATGCACGTGTTGGCTGTTAGAGTCTTTGTCAGTCTTCCAGTTGAAATTTCTTGCTTGACAAATATTAAATCATCTGTAGATTATATAAATACACACGCGTGTGTAAACAAGATGTTATGAATACATTCCCCTTAAAGTTAATTTATTACATGGAGCCATTATTAATAAATGAAAGCACATTTAAGAAATTAATAAATAAAAGCTAGAATCTCTCTTTTAAGATAATTACAATGAACTCATTACATGAGAATAATTTTAGTCTTTTATTCAGTGTTATACATTCACCACACACTCTTTAACTACCCAGTGCCAATTACAGACACAGTATGTTACCAGTACATTCCTCATTGCCCAAACTGCCAAAATACACCCAAATCTGTCTCAAAACTAGTAGAATAAAAATAGGCTATAAATGGTCTGACAAGAAGCTGTTGTCACTTGATAGCTCTAGATTTCTTAATTATAGAAATCTTTTTTTTTTTTTAATCTAATAGATGTTAGTCAATTATTGTAATGTTTTTTTTTTTTTATCTTTAGTGATCAGACAGACATAACTGGTTAAACTTAGAGTATTCCAGCACAGACTCCATACTGTAATACTGCAGACCTGTTAATCTCAGATTTTTACAAATTTCCATTGATTTCCTAAATTATTCTTGTTGTTTTTTTGATATACCACATCAGTGACATTTCACATTCAGGACATTTTTTTTTCATGATGTGAACATTTATATTGCCAAGGAGTATAAGGAGACTGCTTTGGGATTTTGTATGAAATGCGTGACATTGTCAAAACACTGGAATGACTTCTGATAATTGAAGCCTGGTTTGTTTGCCTGTCTTTCTTTTAAATCTGAGCACAAACTAACTATTTCAAATGCATACAGAATCTTGTGAAAAGCTGTGGATTCTTGGATGGTTGTTGTATATTTCCACAGTTTGTTTTGAACAGTTCTAGCATGTTCCATAGGTATACCTTTTTAATAACCACCTGCCATATACTACGAGCCCTGTTGCAGCACAGCCTCCATTTTGTCAAACTATGCAATGGTTAAAGTTGTGCCTGTAAAGCAGCATCGTGTCTTCAAAGGGGTTTCTCTTTATGAATGAGTCTGAAATGGTGTCGCGGCAATTATCTTTTCATTTAAGTGCCTTAAACTTGTTTTGGTTTGTTTTTTTACCCTGAAGATGGAAGAGAAGGAAAAAAATGTTTTGTTGATGTTTATATTGGTGTGTGGAGCTTCGTAGAGCTACGCTACAAGTCCCTCAAACAAAAGAACCACGAGTATTGTTATTATGGAACGCCAAAGTGTTCAACATTAAATAAGGAAGTAAATTAGGAAATAAGTCATTATAAATGCAGAGTAAAATATATAAGTAATTAATAATTATACCCTGACATAATATTTGAATTAGTGTTCTGTATTATTATCATTAATTACTTAGTATGTTGATTGACTTAGAAATCTACTGACTTCTTCAACCGTTGACTCCACTCCACTGAAGTTGGGTCATGGTAGCAGCAGTCTGAGCAGGAGATACCTGATGTCCTTTCCCCAGCAGAGCTTACCAATTTCTGCTTGGTATCACCAAGGTGTTTCGAGGCTTAATAAGATTAATAATCCCTGGTCTGCCCAAAGGTCTTCTCTCTAATGGGTGTACACAGAAAACCTCCAAGGTGAAGCCCCCAGTAGATGTCCAATCCACCCCAACTGCTTCATCTCAACATCTCTGAGTTCCTTCCAGATATCTATGCTCATCATCCTGTCTCTAAGGCTGAGCTCAGCCAACCATACGTTGCTTGCAAATACAGATCTAATAAAGATCTGGTTGTTAACTACCAAAGTAACCTCTATAAGTGCAATTGGCGAGCCTTTCTTCAAGAGTGCCACCAGGTCCTTAGGTTGCTACTGCAACAGGCACCAATGACCTTTTGAGCAGAGCTAATGCCAGCCACCTTTGCAGTAGAGGCTTTGAATATGAACAAGAATGAGCTGCTGAGCCACTGATTCTTATAGTGGGGAACCCGGATAATCACGGTAATATATACAGTGAATATATTCACACGACTTCTGTAAGGAAAATAATCAAAGATGGCTGTCCTGCTAACCTTCTAGAGTGGGTTTTTTTTTCGCTACCAAAAAAACATTGCGACTAATCCCAGTCCTGCATTTACCTGAAAGTGTCGTTGTGCAGTGCTACAGCTTCACAAAGCCAGTAATGATGCTGTAGACTAATAGTGTTATTATATTTGACTTATTTATATACCTATGATTAATATTCAAATACTATATATATTTATGTAGTACCGAACACTTTGGAACTCCATATTTTGTAACTCTTCATTTTATTTTTTTCAAATGACATTTTACACTGAAGGCAGTGTTTCTTAGGTTTCTAGGTGACAACTTTGAATGTAGGTCTCAGAAATAACTGCCAAATTGTGTGCCACATGAAGGCAATACATTTCTACAAAGACACAACCTGCAAAACAAAGCCACCTTTCTTAGTGGTGTTTAACCTCTTTTGTTATAAGCAATATATGGATCTTTACCCAAAGGTTATATGTAAAATGCAAATAAGTACACAGTTAGAGTTCAGTCTTGTATGTGGAAAGAACATTGTAGAGAATATGACTCAAGATTTACTCAATAGCAGCTCGGCTATCTTACAGTGTTGCTATCCAATGAGGATGCTAACTATGAAATCCAAGTTCTTGAACAAGCTGAGAAGTGAACCTTGAGCTAATGTGTTGGTTTGTTTGTTTTTTTTGTCATTGATGACGCTTCAGTGGACTGTAGATTGTTTCTTACGGTGACACAGGTCCAGGGACTGATTCGAAACAGTACAACACCCACATACCTGTAACATGGATCTGTGGCTAAACGTAGAAGAGATAAATTAAATAACCCTAAAATGTGACTGTAAGAAAGGATATAAACATTACACTATGTGGTGGCAGTTACTTAAAGCTGTCACTTAACTCGTTTCTCATAATGACTCTCTGAGCTGTAAATTGTTATGGCATGTTATGGATAAACCACTAATGAAAAACTATGGTATGTTAGCTCAGTTTAGGCCTCGTCTTCTAATTGTCATTCCTGTGGTTCATACAAACAAAGTTCTCTGCTGATGTTGCTACCGTTCTTATTGTTACAGTTTATAAGAGATGAATGTAGCAGTAGTTACTGTACCCACTGGTTTCAGATTAGTGAGCTCAAACTCGATGGTACTCAATGTGGAAACTATCTTGTGAGAAATATTAAAAGTTTTATTTGAATGTTGGTGGAGTTTGCCTTTATTTCCCTCTCAATACTAATTATACTTATTATAATTTATTATAATATAATAAACTCACATAAACAAACATCTTTGGTTTGTGTTCAGTTTTACTCATTTACTTAATTTACAAAGATTCAGTCATTTAGAATGCTACACTTTCAATTAAAAGGGATAATGCAACACAGTAAGTTTAGTTAAACACATGTATCTTTTTTATAAGATAAAGTCCTCTTCTGTATATACAAAAATTATTGCATTGCTTTTGATATTTTCTTTTTTTTTTTTATTCTGCCAACTGCTTTTTGTAGCTATTGCATTATATTATGGTGTGTTGTAAACCATTAACTAAAGAGTTGAATGACCAGACGACCTGCTGAGTTCAAAATGAGCATCAGAATGGGGAAGAGAGGCAATTTAAGTGATTTTGAACATGGCATGGTTGTTGGTGCTAGAAGACCTGGTCTGAGTATTTTAGAAAGTGATAATCTGCTGGAATTTTCCCACACAACCATGTCTGGGGTTTACAAAAAATGGTCTGAAAAAAAGAAAATGACCAGTGAAAAGCAGTAAAATTGCCTTTTTGACGCTAGAGGTCAGAGGAGAATAACCAGACTGCTCTGAGCTGACATGAAGGCAAAAGTAACCCAAATATAGCTTGTTACACCAGGTGCCACTGTTGTCAGCTAAAAGCGGGAAACTGCAGCTACAATACAGACAGACTTACCAAAGTTACATAATAGAAAAATAGAAAAACATTCCCTGATCTAATCTTGTGTTTAGCCGTGACACTCAGGTGGTAGGGTCACAATTTGGTGTACAAAACATAAAAGCATGGATCCACCCTTCCTTGTATCAACAGTTCAGGCTGGTGTAATGATGTGGGGGATATTTTCTTGGCACACGTTGAGTCTCTTAGTACCAACTGAGCATTGTTTAAATACTACAGTCTACCTAAGTATTGTTTCTGACCATGTCCATCCCTTTAGAATCTTTTGATGTGAGCCTCAAGTAAGATAAAGCACCATGTGACCAAGCTTAAATCAGCTCAAACTGGTTTCTTTAACATGGCAATGAGTTCACTGTACTCAGTGGTCTCCACAATCACAAGATCTCAGTCCTGTAACCCTCCTTTGGGGATGTGGTGGACATGCAATTGAGAAATCAGCAGCAGTTGTGTATCTATATCATGTCTATATTGTCCATATTGTCATGTAAAATTCATTTGTCTCCTGATGAAGAAAGCTCATCAGTCCATTTCTTGTGGGCTTGGCAAAGAATTCCATCACCAATCATACCATGAAAGATTTCTACAAAATAAGAAAAAAAAATAGACACGCTAATGGACATGCTTTATGTAACAGAGAGAGTGTAACTTGTAATGTCAATTGATTATTGAAAGAAAAGTTTTACTATATATTATTTTACCTGCAGTTCCCAATCCTGTGGGAAGAGGCATCCTCAGAGAGCCAGCAGAGTGCTTCAGACGCTCCTTAAGGGATTTCTGCACCAGCTCCAGAGTGCAGTCCTGGTGCCACACAGGAAGCTCCAGACTCAGCATGCATTGGATAATACGATTCTTCTCATCTACTGTGAGAAGTCCCTTTTGAAAGGCCACATATACCATGAAGGACATATCGATGTTGACTGCCTCTCCGTGAAGCAGTGCTGGCAATATTCTCTGTGCAAAACATGGAGGTTACACTTAATTGTGTGCAGATAATCTCCAAAAAGTAACTGCTAATAAAATAATATCTAAATACGTTTACTCTGTAACAATAATTCACATTTAAAGTGAACCTATTATGCTTTTCTTTTTCATCTCTTGGGTTGCTATATGCAAACCCTTAAATAAGGATTATTTTGAGCTGTGAGTTTTACAAAGATACTATAAAAATGTCCAAGAGTAGAAGATATTGAGCTGGAAATTAACATAGTAGGTCCCCTTTAATGAGTGAATTCATACTCTCAAATATTGCTACAATGTTGTTATAAAATATTGTTACAATAGAAAATACTTCTTGACCATTTCTAACTCTGGGCTGATGAGGTGACCAAAATCCACCAGCCTGTCCAGATCATCCTCCCACAAGTTAGGAGCCAGTTCCTCAAGCATGGTTTCTATAGCGATGCGGATGGTGGCTGTGGCGCTGTCTTCCTGTTCAGGCCTGGTCTTGCAAACCTGCAGCTTGGTATGCAGCAGTTTCCTGCCCTCAGTCTCCATCAACTCAAACAGGCCCCGGTGCTTCATCAGAGCCATCTAAAGTGTATCAGTAGAATAACACTTAATAGCTGGCAATAAGTGAAAGAGAAGACACACACTCTATTCTAAACTGGAATATCTAATAATAAACAATCACATGCATTGCATTGTTGTACTGTGGGAAAATGAATTTCAAAGATTCCCTCCAGACATGTTTAATAGATATAAAAGTATTTAATAGAAATACCAGATAAAACTTTCTTAAACAGTAAGCTGAAATCTTCTACATCACTGAAAGTATTAGAATGTGTGAACCTGTTCACATAATTTTCTTTCCTTTTTTTTAATCCTTTAACTCAGTTTTAAAATAAGCATGAAGAAATGTTACCCCTGCAGAGCTGCACATACCATATCTGTCTGCACAGCATTGTGTGAGCTCCTTTGAGTGAAGGAACAACAAACAAAGCACATTTTTTGTGTGGAGGGTGTCTTTAGTTTTTTCTTTTGCATGCTTCACAGCACACGGTGATAGACAGACACTAGAAACTATGAGGAGTTTCAGGTTTAAAAGGAGCTGGCTTTCAGTAGCATGGGCACTTAAAGTTGTATATCTTATTAGGGATATTTTAAAAATGTAGCAGCTTAAATTTAGGTTTTTGTGAGTAAGTATATGCAGTAAATACTTCTGTGGTTAAATTGTGGTTACAAGAGGGTTAGTTGCAATGAGCCAAATGTCAAAACATCCAACTATGACGCTTGAATCAGCTTTGTGTATTCTGTGTCCAGATGAGAAAATGGTAGTATGTATTATTGATGAGCAAAAAAAATAAATTCAAAATAATATCAAAACACAAAATCAGTGGGAAAAAATGAATTTAGCATTGTCTCTTAAGAACAAGCACCATTTTCATTTCCAATATTGACAACAAACTTGCAGCAAGGGAAGTATCGGCTGTCCTATTGATGCATTTCAGTGCTTTTTGGAATACTGTAGAAGTTGTACACAACTATTATCTTGTTTGCAAATAGTATGGATCTTGTTCTCGCCAGTTATTACTTCCTGCCCACAAAATATTAAAAGTCTGAAACCAAAGAAGATCAACAACAATGGCTTGAACAATAAGATCATTCTACTGTGAGCTGCAAGCAAATTACATACATTTAGGAGTTAATGGGCTGATACATGCAAGACCATCAGGAAACTCATTCTCTTGATCAGTCATCATGCAGCGACCAGCACCTTTAACATCTCTGCCATCCCATTAGGGATCTGACGTGGTGGGAGAGTTTGGAAGAATGAGCAGTCTAAGGCTGCCACTGGTGGGACATAACTTCCCAGCTTGTTTTTCCCGCCGGCAAAGTTGACTCCTGTTTTTGCCCCTACACTTGCGTCAATATAAGAAAGTAGAGTGGTCGGCACTCGAATATACGGGGTCCTTCGGCGATAGAGAGATGCCGCCAAGCCCACCACATCCAGACAAACTCCACCGCCGATGGCTACGATTGGCTCGGAGCGTCTGTCGATACCAAACTCATGAACTTCCTCCAGGATCTTGGTCACTAACTCCATACACTTGTTCTCTTCAGTGGTGGGCAGAGGGAGAATCTTGTAAACGACCCCTCTGGCTTTAAAGTACTGAGAAACCTGGGAGCCATACAGCTTATTGACATTTTCATCAATGACAACAAATCGCATCGGTGGTTTGCAGTTACTTAAGGTGTGTTTAAGTTCCTCTTCTCCTAAGCGACCCCAGAGCAGTGTGTCATTCGTGGGATCCAGTATGTTTTTGCACTGAATAACTCTGTAGGTGAACACAACAGGGCTGACCACTGTCCAGGAAACCCCATGTTCTGACTTGTTCTCATAGCTAGAGATAATTTCACAATAAAGTTTAAAAAAGAAAAAAGAAAAAGAAGGGAAAAACATTTAATTGTCTCCATTCAAAACACCTGCTAGAATACTAACCTATACCTTCCATTCAATACAAATTTACATTTCTACCTCACTTAATGTGGGTAAATACTGTTATTTACTTGACATATTAACACAATAATAACCACCATTCTGCAAATGAATGCTTTTATTTTTAAATCATTTAAAAGTCAGATGTTTTGACTTCTAGTTGCCCTACGAAGCAGTATATTACTTGAAGTACTATCCCAGTGACATGTGGGAATAATGCACAAAGAAGTATCTCAATGTGCAACTACAACTGCAAAATATTTACATTTTTCAAAGTGCCCCAACTCCTTTAGAATTGAGATTGTGCCACAAAAAGCAGTGGATTTAAATGATGCAGGACTAAAAAGTCTTTGGAAAATAGCTTTGTAAATGTTTTATGATGAAGGAAATGCATGCAAGACCTAAATAGATTAGACCTCAAACATACACCCACTGATGAGTAAGACCCAATGTAAATGTGGCTTTTTTTTTTATGAAAAAACCCCAAGTACATTTTGTTTTGCAAATGTTTTTGTCTGTGTTAACAAGAACCTTCAATGCAGCACTTTGACAAGTCAGTATTGTTACATTTACTCTTAAAAACTAACTCAATAAACAACTATCAAAGCTGCTTTTTCTAGAGCTGCTTTTGTTATTGCCTATAATTATTCTTTAACCTACGTCATTAGCGCTAAAATCTGGTTTGACCAGCTTTAATTGAAAGTGATAACACAATCCAGCTACTCGTTCATTCTGACTAATAAGGTGCTGCATTCTGGTTGGTGTAATGAGGTGTTATAACATTGTTATAAATGAGACTCGTCTACTTCAGTGTAGTCTGAACGGCAAAAGAAAAACAAAGAACTATTGCATGTGAAAACAGAAAAACCTCTTTAAAATTTTGAGCTTGTAGTGTTGAGAAAATATCATTTCAGGGCCTTAAAAGGTATTCTTCCACCACTGCTGTACATATTTTACATGGGTGTCTGTAGCTTAAAATAGAAAGGCATTTCACTGCTCCATGGAGAATGCTAATCAGCATATAGTCAAAGAGTATAAATAGTGAACATACAGCCGATGAGCACAAATATCTTTTAAATTATTATTTGTTTTTAAAAGATCTGAGATCTTTCAGCAAAGTTTTTTGGTTTGTAAAACAACCTAAAGGTAACCTTAGGTGGTAAGGTTTTACCTTTAAATGGTAAGGTTTTACCTTACCATTTAAGGTAAAACAACCTTAAATGTATTTGCCAATTACGGTTGGCAACTTGCCTGCTTCTATTGCACGTCACTGAGATATCAATAATTTTCCATTCTATACTTACATTTTAGCATCTGATAACTTTCCCTCTGCCAGCTGGAACTGGTCACTTTGTCAAATCCATGTTCCCTTCACTTGAACAAGATTAAACTTAGTTTGTTGTGAACAATTGGAGTTGTTATTTGAAATCATGCTCCCAGAGTCCCAGGCTGCCAAGTGTCTTCGGCCTACTATGTCTTTATTCAGGCTAATGGCATACAGGGCGTCAGTGTAGAGGACATTACTCAACATAGCGTAAACCCCCACCCTACACTCCTGCATGCTGGACTGAGTCTCATGTTGGCATTTGGTTACTCGACTGCGTGGGGTGAGCATGGGATCAACTGAGGGCTATTTTCTTATTTTATTAATCTAACCAACTCTATTTTGGGGTGAGAAAGCAGTTAGCAACTTGATGAATGTGATGACTCTAAAGAATGTTTGTGTCCACAAGTCTGCAAGTCAGAAATTCAAGGCAAGAGAGATTTTTTTTAGCATGCCTCTTACATTTACATACCCAGCTAAGTTCTCCTGTAGTCCATTTGTTTGAAACTGCCCCCCTCCTCTGGATGGGATGATATATTTGTGTATGGGAAAATCGTGGCTCAGACATGTACTTTTTACAGAATAATTACCTCATGGAAATGACAATGGAGACAGGCAAACGTAAATGCTCCAAAGCAACCTGTTGGAGATAAAAAAAAATACAACAAAGGAAATTCAAAGAAGGTATGTAAATTGCACAGTAGGAAATGACACCCTTTGAAAGTTGTTTCTACTGCATATCTCACCACAAACCATTGCCCCAATTACAATTTTAATAATTAACAACAGTTTCAAGCTGTTTAATTACAGCAACCATTCTTCCTTTAGTGCTACATAATAACTAGCATCAGGCGGGTATGAATCATCAGAAAAAAAAGACTGCTGCTGCTGAACTTGTCAGAACACGGGGAAAAGCTGGATCCACCCCTTTTCCTGCCACCCAGGGAATTATAGGAATATCAAACAGTGTCCAACTTTTCTCCAAACTGGTGCCAGATTACATATCTTACATAACTTGCCCAACTTCTTTCCTTAAAGACTGCCCATCACAGGTGTGTTTCCTTTTGAGAAAGGATGATATAAACAACAGAGGAAAGGTTTTTAATGCACAAACAATACAACTGTAAAACCATTAATGGGTTTTACAACCTACTAGCGAAGTTATTCTATCAGGCAGAGTGAAATATTCAAAGCGCCAGGGAGGTGCCATTTAAAGTATATAATAGAGAACAATTGCTCAGTAGAACTTCAACAAGCAACAGTTCATTTGCACTCTATAATTTGGTTCAACTTTGCTGGGTTGAGTAGGTGATTAGGGACACTATATACTGTGCAGAGTCAAAATACTCCTTTTGCCACATCATTCAGTCATTCATTTAATGTCCTCACTTTATTGTAGCTGTTACTAATATCAAGTATTTAAACAATAGAATTTACCCAATCTGGACATGATGTGACCCTACCCCTCTATATTTCTTGAGAGTTCACAGGAGTATTATTAAGGAGTTGGCATTTTGTAAAAAACAAAAATGCAAAGCACTGTTTCAGCAATGGCACAAGGGGCTCTATAACAAAGTTGCATGCTGTTCTTGTTAAAGGTGATTACCGGTATGTGCTGGTATTAATTCAACCAGTGGTTTAATCTGTAGTATCTTCATCTGCAGGCCCTCTAAGTTTGAGCACATCGAGTACATCATAATGCACACACACACACACACACACACACACACCTTGTGACAACACTCTTGATCCATCAGTAACTTCTAATCAAGAAGCAGTGCAACAAATCTGTGACAGCATACGGCACCAAACATCAGTTCAGTTACAGTATTACATCAACGGAAGGTCAACAAAAGCCACTTATCTAACCCCTTCATTTATTAAGTAAAGAAAGACAAGACTTGCATAAAATGCTCTTTTATGCAACATTTATTATCTTGCCTCAACCAGTGTTTCTAACACTACATTGGTTTTTGTAAACAACACTTGCTTATAGTATGCACTTGCATATATTTAAAACTGACATATCACAATACTACAGTAAAAAAAAGTGTCCTTACTGCTGAGAAGTTGAGCTGTCAGCATTTGGAAAAAAAAATGCACCTAGCTTTAATTTTTGCATGTGAAACAATAAATTCTTCCCAAAATAACAATCAGAAATTCAAATCAAAGACACATACATTATTCACATATATCATGAGGAATTTATTATTCATAGAGATGCATTGGTTTACAATAATGGTAAATCTATAGTATCTACTCTTACAAGCTCAGTTAGAGCAAATTTCAATGTTGATGGAAGAGGTGAAAAAGACCAACAAGTATAAAGACGCTATGTGTTCCTTTGATCATTTGATTATACCTTAAATACAAATATATCAGATCATGTTGGCAGTGAACATTTTCATTTTTAAAGCAACATTTTTTTTTATTCCTCTACAAATTTTTATATACTATGACTACTAAAATAAAATCAGGTAGTGTGGCCCCAGCATAGCATTAAGTAGCTATAAAGAGTAGGACTATCATTGTGAAGTGCTTACTTCAGCCCCTTTAATTCAGCCCCTTTCAGACATGAACCATTAACCTGACGGCATTTTAACATGTCAGCTTCATCTTCGTGTGAACATCTTGGTCACTTTTCTGTTGTAGTCACCACTGCAGTGTAGAGGTTGGACTATATAACATTTACGCATTACTTTGAACACAGTGGAAGGTTGAATTCATTCAGTCATATTAAGATTTAGGAATGCACAATTAATCAAGATAGTAGTGGTAATGCAACTAGAAACCATTTACCAACTGTTATTAAACAACTAAAATTTAAAAAAGGAATGCACTATTAACTCCCAGACAGAAAAAAAAAACAACAAAAAAACGTGAGCGACATGGCGGGATTAGATGGTACTGTGCAAACAAGAGAAACATGCAAAGCCAAAGATGACTACAAGGTCTGCCCAGCAAAACTAGCATGTCATAAGTCTGCCGCAAACATGCACAGTCATTGTGGTTGGGGGTGACTGTTGAAAAGTAGTCAAATAGTTTCTAGAGAAAACAGAGTGATATTTTTGCTGAAAATGGCCCTATGCAATAAACAAGGCCATTTTTATATGCCTAGCTTTTTTCCTAATGAAAAATCAGACACACAAACACACACAGTGCTTGTAATGAGTAAAGAGAACTAAACATTCCATAGGTGTGTTTGCACTTCACTTGAGTCAATAATAATACTGCCACCAAAGCATATTGAATATTAGCGAATATTGCACACACACTCTCTCTCAAGTCACCGTCAGGTACTGTATGTGCGAGTGAAGCCATGAAGATGATTAACACATGAAAGTAACCCAGATATGAATGACTGATAAAGCCAGCAATTTTTTTTATCCCATGTCTGAAAGGGGCTCATCAATTTTCCCTTTCCTTTGGCTTCTCTGCTCATTATGGTCCTTTTCTGTACAGATATATATATGTATTATTTTTTTTAAAAAAAGAAGAAGATTAAGAAGAAGAATCACAGACAGACAGTTTCACAAATGTTGTTTGTGATCTCACTTAACTATACAAAAAACATTTGAGAGCTAGATTAAAAACAAAAAAATAAGAGACGCCGATAAATACAGAAAGAAAAAAATAACGGAAAAAGATTCCAAAGAACAGTGTTTGGTTACGTAGATGAAGCTGAAGTTGTTGTTTTTTTTGTTTGTTTTTTTAATACAAAGTCACACTGGCAGCCTTGCCATTGAGAAGTTGGACTTCAAAGTCAGAGGGAAGGCACACGGTCAAGATGAAGGCTGGGCCTCTCCGGGCTACCGTCTCTGTTCATCTCTGGGCTGTGGCCGTGCTCGTCTGTGCTCTCCGGAGATTCATAGGGATAATTTTCGGTTATCTCCTCATCCTCCTGCTCTTCTTTAATGCTGGTTTGGTAAACACGGAGAACGAAAATGTGATCAGACTTTAAATAGTAGGTAATTCAAATGCACTGAAGAGTTCAGTGAATAGGGACACTTACAAAGCCTGTGGTGGGGACTGTGTTGCACTGCTGTCACTTTGGTATCCAGATCCATTAGCGAGAGCTCCATTCATCTGCTCCTGGAGAACATGAGGCAAGGAGTGCAGTGGGATGCTGCCCATAGAAGCTGGGTTGTATAGAGAGTTGCATTCTAGACCACCCTGAAAAAAGTAATACTGTCAGAGGTGTATTTATAGCACTGCTTAAACACATATACTATGTTAGGATAATTCATTCATCAAACATCTTTTTATTTGTAATACAATACACACAAACAACAAGATAATTAACATTTCTCTGTTACCTGAAGGGCAGATCCAGCTAGGCCTGTACGGTTCTGGGCGTTCTTCAGCAGAGATCTATTAGCATATAAATACAAGAGCAAATTATTACATTTGAGTATGAATACTTAAATGGTCTAAAACTTCTGTCCTGGAATTTTACTGAAGGAAAATGTTGTTGAATGTGTAAATTCCCTCTAATATTCTTAAAAGTGTATTTATTTGCAGAAGCTGTGTGCATGGAGCTCACTTATCTTAAACACGCATTTTTAACTGAAATAGCAACAGTAACTAAGGGTGATAGTGTTAAGTTACATTTCCCTCGATCTGAAGGAACTACGAGTACTGCCAAAATATACAATGGCACTCCAGGTCTGTTTACTTAGCAAAATCCACAATAGCTAAGAGTTTGAGTCATCTTTGCAAGACGATGCAATCAGAAACATGCCTCGTAACAGTTTTGACACACTACAGATTTTGGTTTATTATTATTGATTTCATGTAAAAGTACAAGTTTAGCTCTTGTGAATGGCAAAAAGCAGGCCATTTATTGTTGCTCACAACACATGGTCTGAGTGAAACATTGTGGAAAACAACATTTTGTTCATATTTTATTTAACACAATTTAGATGATCTCCTTTGTTGTTGTTGGGTATTTTTTTTTTAGCATTTAATCATTTAACATCTGCAATTCTAACCCCCCAGTTTTTTTTTCCATTTTTATCATAGCACACTCCCAAGCCTTTAAAACTCCATGACCTGTTGACAGTAAATACTCTTTACTTGTGAGGTAAAGCTACAAGGTCAAGTTCCTTGATGCCAAGCGTCTGACTTCTAGTAACATCTGAAAGTGCACGGCCGTCACGTCTAAAGTGTACATACCCGTTACCAGCAGCTTTCTGGGGCCGCCTCCTGTGAAACTCAATCTCATCTACTGTCCACACGGCTCCCTTCACGTTCTCCAAACGTACAAAGCATTTATGGAGACTGAGGTTATGTCTGACTGCATTCTGCAAAATATAAGAAAATCACACATTTAGGAACTCCACACTTCAAGTAAGGAATTAGCTTCTTTTCCCGTTTCAAATTTAAATCTTTAATGACATTTAATATACAGTATATAAATATCAATACCTTCCAAGTAGCTGCATTACGCCGGAAATATGCAAAGTTTCTTGTGAACCAGTTGTAGATTTCATTTAATGTCAGCTGATTGCGAGGTGACTCAAATATAGCCTGAAAGAGACAGAACGTGTAAGAGAGGCTCCAAATAACAGAAAAGATGTAGTGATCTGCTTTACATGGCTGAAAAAAGTTCCACATTACCTGTCTTATGAGAGAGGCGTAAGTAAATGGAGGCCTAACTTCTGTGCTCAAGTAGAACTCCTTATTATCAATTATATCTGTGTAAAGACATTAACAAGCCATATTTACAAATATGCACAATAAAAGTGAAACGTATAACAAATATTTCCAATTATATCTCAGTAGAAGCATATTTCAGCACGTTTGCCCCATGAAAACATTATTAATTAAAAGCTGTGACTTATGATCTCACAGTTACCTTGGCTTACAGAGCGGCTGTATCGCCTCCTTACAGGGGTTCCAGTGAACATGCTATTGGGAGTGAGAACTGAGGGAGATTCGGAGAGTGGTGTCAAGGGTGTGGATGGTGCCGTGGCACTCTGAGAAATGCTCATAGGAGGAGGGCCTTTGGGCAATGTTGCCTGGGAGAAAGATGCATTAGACACCAGATTAACCTGAAGAAAAAAAAGAACAGAAAACAAAGCAGTTAAGTCAGCAAAATGTTGGTGTAACTACAAGCAAAACACTATTTATTTTAATTGAAGGAAACAGCTGTGGCAGGTTCTTACAGGCTGTGCTGCAGGTTTGGGTTCAGAGGATTTCAGATGAGCCATCATAGCCTGCAGTCGTTCTTTGTCCTTCTTCAGCTGTGTTAAAACGAAGGCAAAAATAGAAGTTTATGGATGGTTAATTCTGTGTTACATGACAATGTGAAGTTTGGTGTGGAAACTACTTCTTTCCAGGCCTCCTGAGAGGTGTAAATATAAAACGCTGGTGTGAAAACACACCACAACTGCTAAGAATTTCACATACACTTTGAGAGTTAAAAAAAAAACGACTCAACACAACACTAATCATCATAGTTGCATTTCATTTTTTTTTAAGTTAGAGAGGGAAAGGGAAAACGAAGCAACAAAATCTAAAAGTATTAAGTAAAAGAAAACATGTTGTACCTGCAGTTCTAGCTGCTGAACCACTTGCATCTGTACACGACATTGTGCTGTACTCTTGTCATCCAGTGTGTGTTCACTGTTTAGATGTCTGCAAACAAGAAAATTCAAAATCATGACATGCTTCAGGGAAACAATGTCCTGCACAAACAGGAGGGAGCAAAACAAAACAATGCTAAAGTATCCTTCTGTAATGCAGCAAAAAAGAACTCACTGCTTCTCACCAAAACATTAAATATACTATATCATTGCTCATATAATAAATATATCACTTTATCATTTATTGCAATGGCACATCCTTGTATATCCAAGTATGTATGAATGAACACCAGTTTAGAGGAATGCTAGATTTCAACACTCACTTGAGAAATGCCTGAAAGTCCCCAAAGACCGTCTCACAGCCAGGCCATTTACACATCCCATTTCCATACAGAGGATGGCTGTTCTGTGTATTTTCATCCAGCGGACCACTGCAAAACACATAATGCAACAGAGTGAGTGCACTGAAAGCTAGATACAAATAAATGAAAAAACAACTAAGGTTTAGACAAGACTGGAAATTTCAAAAGCACCTGTCTTTCCTCTTCAGAAGAGTTTGATGACCATTGGTGGTAGATTGTTGACTGGAAGACTCTCTGGTGTCTCCACCAGCTGACAGGATGCTACCATTCTCACAGCCTAAAGTGCACATGTACACTATAGATAAACTGTACGATACAGTGGGATATTACTGCATTTTACGGAGAAAAATTTCCTCGAGATGATTAAGATCACGATAAAAATCACTGTTTACTTAAAACCTAACATTCTGGCAATCACTAGCAAAAACCAACCACTGTAACTGAAAACAATCTGTTTAGTTGTTTGAGCTCTGCAGTAAATGAATCTGCAACAGGGAGTGTTAGACACATACCTGGGGCTGTAGCTGGGCTGGTAGGAAGCACAGACAGCAGGCCTTGCCTCTGAAGGTTGAGGAGGTGCTGCTGCTGCACCTGAAGGAGCTGCTGCTGGATGGCAATCTGCTGGGCTGTCAGCTGTGACAGAACATCAGTCAGTGAACTCTTTATCTGTTGCAATATTGTAATTGCCAAATGAACTCTTTCTACTGATTGTTTGCATTGAAATGCAACTGCGAACTGAAATACAACAAATTTGAGCAAGAACAAACCCGCACTTGCTGCCTTGTGCACTCAGACAAGCGTAACTTTATCTTACGATTTTCTATTAAGAGCCAACAGAAAGTACATATTGTGAGTGGCAATGGATAAATGATTTTAGGACAGACTGATGATGCCTTGCTGCTATACAAATTCATGCACACAAGCTGTGTGGCTTTTGATTGTATTTGGGACACACAAACACACTTGCTGGTACCAAAGTGTGTACTCAAGTCCACAAGGCTTTCAAGTGTAAATACTGGGAAAGAGCAACGTATACTGTCTGAAGATGTGACGTATGTAAAACATATAATCCTGATATATTTAGAGGAGAAACAGTATACAGCAGCCTTTAAACTAATTGGGAGTCATAAAAATCTTTCACAGCTTATAAAACATCAGATATAACCTCAATCTGCTGCTGTTACAGCCTAGCTTTAGTGCTGTTTTATACATCAGTTACAATCTACAAACACAGAGCTAGAACTTGTAAAAGTATTATTCCAGGTAAAACAATATGAGCTCTTGGTAATACCAAATACCCTAATGTTGATATCTATACACAGTGGTCTCTATAGCAAATAAAAAATAGCGCTTAACAAACAAATCTTACCTCTTGACTAACAATCCCAGCATTCTTCTGCTGCAGCAGCTGTATATTAAGCTGCTCTTGCTGATTCTTGAAGACCTCTTGAATTTGTTGCTGCAGACATGTTGATACAACTGGAGTTAACCTCACAAATAAATTGTGCTCAGTGTAGAAGAGGAAAAATATTAAGCATACATTACCTGGTGTAACATGAGTGCTTTCTGTTGCTGGAGCAAGGCTTGAAGCTGTTGGGGACTGAGGACTTGTTGTTGTGATGTCTGCTGCAGCTGCTGTGGAGCCTCTGCTGGTGGGGTCATCATGGACAATGACACTGGAACCTTCATCAAAGACAAAATAGAAAGGTTAAAGTCTATACATGGGACACAAAAAAAGAAAAACATGAAGAAATCAAGCCTGTGAAGGACATACTGCTGCACTGACAGGCAAGTATAATAATACACAAAGGATGTGTGTTTTCTATGGTTGTGCATACATGCTACAACAAATCTATGCAAGTTCTAACCATCTGTGCACTTACATGTAAACAAAAAAGTTTATTGTTTTTGGCCATATGTGTATTTTCCCATCCGACTTCTTCACAAGACTGTGTGCTGCTCAAACAAAGCATGTCTGTTTAGGATCACCCGATTGCTTGGCCAATCCACATATAAAGCAATTTTCTTGTATTATCTGAAGTTAATGCTTTGTAGCAGAAAACTGGCCACTAAAAGGACATACTGTCAAACCTACTGTTGTGCATGACTGCACTTCTAATTGGTTTACTTTGTAAATAAAACTTCAAATAATAGCGGAAAAATAGGACACATTCCTAAAATCCCTGCTGACATTTTCACATGCATTGTCTGCAATGCAAAGATAATTCATTTTTGGTGTCGTGTATGATTTTTTTTTTTTTTTTTTTTTTTTTTAAAGGGATGATAGTGCAAATGAGAGAGGCTGTATTTCACAGTTCTTAAATGAACTGGATGTCAATTACAATGCCTAAATCTGTTTTTTTCTAATAAATCAAAATCAATTTGTCAGCAAAACAACTGGAGCTACACACAGACCTTGATCAAATTAAAAACAATATTTAGAGTTACTCACAGTACTAGTATTGTTTGTTATTCCCACAACCGTGGTCAGTCTCTGGGAAATGGTTTGACAATCATTTCAGCTAAAAATGCACCCAACAAAAACAACGGCAGCACTGGATGGCTTAGGGAAATTAGAACTCCATCAAAACAACAACAACAACCAGTACCACAAAAACAACAACAACATCCTGTGCTAGGCATGCAGCAATTACCACACCCTCCCCCTCACTGTCAAGCCTCACAGCTCAGGGGATGTTTACAGTAAACATAAACAGAGTAATCAAAATTGCACAGAGATATAAATAATGAATAAAAAAAGCATACAGAGCCTGTTTACGAAAACAGAACTTGAGATTCGTATTTTAATTAAGGTCTGAACCACAAACAAACATTTCTCTCCAAGGCACAGTCTGTTTTGAATCGGGTAAACAAACTGACAGTGAATTTCACAGAGGCTTTGGGCTAACAATAACAGATGACTGCCTCTTAGTTTGTCCTTTCTTATGAAACTCAATGCTGCAGAGGTGGCCATCAAAGCAATGAAAACAGGTCTATCCCATAGACAGAGCCAGTTGGCCCCTCTATTTTTCTGTGGACACCATCAACACAACAACAGCCTTTGCCTAATCCCTGTTGCCATGGTAGCCAGCAAGTCCAAACATCTTCTGTTGTTGTTATTGTTGAAAGTCATACCAGTGAGCAACTGAGTGTAAACACAGATCTGTTCCCGCAAGACTGGTCTTGTGAACTCTGAGATGACTGACAGCAAATAGAAATGCTAAAAAGTTGCTGAAAAACAAACACAGTATGCCTCCCTTTATGAGATGTATTGCTTACTAAAATGTCCTAATAGATGTGGCTCAAAAAAGGAAACTCAAATGAATTCAAGTTAAAAAAAAAGAAAAAAAAAAGGTTTAACACATGCATAGACATACAGACACAATTTAACTAAGCACACAAATTGAAAGAAACAAGCCTTCTGTCACCACTTTTTTACAGAACAATTAAAAAAAAATTAGTTCAACAAACCTGATAATCTCCATTGAAACGTTTATCTGGGCACTGAAAAAAGAAAAATACTGCTCAGCAACAAGGCTCTGCCTCACAATCTAACACAGCCTCTCTAACCTACATGATGTGAGCGTGAACAAAACTAACAATGCAATACTGATCCCTCTGCCAAACAGGAGTTATGCTCTCCTTTCCCATTCTAAATCTCAGCACCAGCTCCCCCATCCTTGTGCTCCCCTTCAGAATAAACATAAAATACTGCAGATTGCAGAAACAAAGACAAATAAAACAAGACGGTCAGGGTTTAGGTTTATGTGCAAAACAAAGAACCTCAAATTATCATATAGCAATAAGCTGTGCACAGAGTTCGATGGCATCATCTACCTGGTATGTCCAAATAAGTGTGTGCCGCTTGGATACCAGGCTAGTTATACATAAAATCAAATCCAGAATAAGTATTCACGCGTAGAGAAGAAAACACATCTGCTTCAATTACAGGACAAATTTGTAACATTGTGGACAAACATCTTGACACATCCCCAATACAGATATATAACATATAACAGAGTAGCACGCACTGAAGAGAGAAAACATTTAAGCATTTCTGAACAAACTGCAACTTGCTTCAGGGCAGCAACAAACAAGTGATTATCTCTTAATCAAGATTCTGAAACATTTAGTGGTATCGCCATGTCATTTGCTTGTTAGAATAGAATAGAATAGAATAGCCCTTTACTGTCATTGTACATGTACAACAAAATTTTGGTCTAACAGTGCAATATCCAAAGATAATTATCCAGACCAACCCATTAGCTGGTGACCTATATTGGTATATTTATTGATTACATATATCTGAAAAAGTTGCTTGGGGAAAATAGTTGGAAATAGTGTAATTATCGGGTCAGTTTCATATTAAAGCAGCGCTGACTTTAATTAACATACTCTCAGACCTGTCTGCAGCACGTGTAGCAAAGTTACAGATTAATCAAACAAAGAAAATAAATTAAATTAATTAATGGATAATTCTGATCCATTAATATTGTCGATAGATAGATAGATAGATAGATAGATAGATAGATAGATAGATAGATAGATAGATAGATAGATATTCTGATGTGTTGAACAAATGCAGCTGAGAGTGACTGACCCTGGGTGCCTCTGGAGGAGGAGTTTGGCTACTCCTCAGTCGACATTCATTCTCAGTATGATTCCCGTTCTCTGTCTGATTTGTTTGAATGGTGTGGCTTGTTGGATCTGACCGAGACTCATGCATCTGGACTTCTATGACCTGTAAATGGGGGGGGGGGGGGGGGGGGGGGGGGGGGAGAAGAACCATTATAATACGTTTAGGAGGGCAGACAAGGTGAATGCAACTGTCTGGACACCTTTGGCAAAGCTAGTACCCCACAAGATAATAAGAAGCCCATTCTTCAGGATAACTTAAGCAGTATTCAGCAGTCTTTAAAATTACTAGATTAGATTAGATGAAACTTTATTAATCCCTCGGGTGGGTTCCTCCGGGAAATTCAGTTAATACTATGCTAGAGAAACTCAACTTCTACCAAAGTCAAAAAGTACTTTGTTACAGCCCTACCCTGCAATACAAACACGCTCTTCTACAAGGGAGAGAGAAGGACGGTAGGTCTATTTGTTGAATAACTGAGTGCTGCCATGGCTACTGTAAACACAGGGGCCCTGGGTTCGTGTTTATGTGCAAACATATCTTCCTTCTGGAACAATTTACCATTAACCAGGTGGTGCCATAAACGGCTGTGGCAGGTAGTACAATGCACAAGTAGGCTTTTATGTATACAGCTTGGGAGTGTTTGAGTCAAAAGCCAAGCAGCATAAACAAAGATAAATAAAGTAGGCAAACAACTATAAGCAGATGGAAAGCTACACAGAAAACCCGAAATGAAACAGACCACGCAGCTTCAAGGATAAAGCCATTATTTTCAGCAATACCCACAGCCACATATTCAAGTCTGTTTAATCTGTTAATCAAATCAATCAGTTAGGCACGACTGAATGTCAATGTCAACATTTTGGAAACATCTGACAGACAATCTGATAAGATTACATACACTCAGATAAAGTTGTGAACAAAATAGTAGCAACACCTTGCTTAGAAAAAAAAAATCTTTGAAAACGTGGGGGGTTCGTAGAATAGAAAGCTATGTCTAACAGTGGTGATGTGTCATTCACTGACGGGTCAAAACTTGCTGGTAAAAAGTAGGTAATTCCTACAATTTATAACATCAAACATAACTGATTAAAACAGACAGCTGTTGGTGAGACATCCACAGTTTGCTTCTGCTTTCAGGATTAGCACTGTAGACAGAGGGCAGTGCTTCCAGTAAAAAGCTTTTTTTTTTTCTTAAACAAGGTTGGGGGTTGCTCTTAGTTTTAAAATCCAGGCCGAATATAGTGTGATTTCCTCACAAGTTTTGTTATGCATGCAACAAAACAGAATTTCATCCAACTGTGCTGTAGTGCCAGCATTTTTGAGATGGACTGAACAGCAAGTGCATTCATTTTTACTGGTCTCGCCTCAAAGGCAACTTTCTAGTAATGAAAACCAATACTATTTTTTTTATCTAAGCAAACACTGCGAATGGGCTTTTCATAAAGAAATAAATCCTGTACATGAATATATTTTGACCAATTCCATGGATGAACTACTATTTCGTATCAATAAAAGTCAGTAACTAAAGCTGAATAATATACTCTTTAACTGTTAACTTATGTAAGAGTGATACTGAGAAAGCTATATGATACCCATTTTCTCAGAATTATATTTAGTAGACTGCTGTGAGAAATCTATAAAAGACACATGCATGTGCTTAAAAAACGAGAGAGAAAAAGATAGTGCTGAGTTTTGATTTTGTAGTGGATTTGAATCTGGGTGGAACTGGGTGGTAGTCCTTTACATATGGATCTTACTTTCTAAAGTGACTTTTCTTTTCATCTTCATGCTAAACCTGGGGTGGATTTTATGAGCCTAAAATACGAGCCTTGCTGTGGTGCAGAAACCTAGTTTCCTCTCAGACCAGTCGAATGAATTGCAATTTGCTGAAAGGTTAATGTGGATTTTTATCCATTTATGCCAGAAAATGTTGCTAGCATCAGCTTCAGATCAACAAAAACAAACAGTAGATTTTAACTTAGTATTGTTACTTAAAATGAATTACAAGGCGCTTAAATCTAACCCATTACATTTTACATGTACCAGCTGAACCAGTTGCTAAGTCTAGGTTTCAGTTTGCTTTCGTCTACGAGGCACGACTGCCCCTCTTAAGTATAAGCATTCAAAGCGATAAGCTGGTCTGTGCAAGACATACGACTGTTTTAATAATATAGTCATTCCACATTTAACAAGCTGAGGTTGTATTGTCTGAAGTTAACTCAGCGTCACGCCTAACTACATCCAGAGCGCAGGGCACAGCCGAAAATTCCAACACCCACCCAACACCTAAAATATCAGCTTAAAAAGACTGATATGAAACGTTATCTGAAACAGACATTATTTTGTTAATTAAAGCAATGTAATTATCAATGAGAACGGAATCGATATCCGTTAACATCACCACTGCAATCTGAGATTTCCGTTAAGGACTTGAGCCATAAGCTAATATAAAACACGCATCCGGAGAAAACGGGAGGTTAGAAAGTCTGCTTTGTTAACTATACACATGACCTACCCTTATCTAATAACAATAAATAACAGGCAGAAAAACGGCCAACACTGCGGGAAGCATTTTCCTTCAAAGTAGCTGCTACAACAAAAGCTAACAGCAGTCTTGACGCTAGCTTGCAAGAAACGTTTCTGTCTCTCCTCTTCGTTTCGCTCCCCACGCTAATATAACAATACATGTAATGTTACATTTTGTGTTCATTTAATGGGTGAACGCGCTAGGGTGAATTAACGCTTACTCACAGAATTATGTACACGCGGATAGTCTTTGACTCGGGGTGGTGTCTGAAGCAGATCCCTCGGAGCAGTGCCTTCCTCGGTACCGAGCTAGCCACAAGTTGCTAACAGAGGGCGTGGCCTAGGTAAAAGTAAACAATGGTGACGTCAGGTTCACACGCGGACTGTTTGAGAGCGGCTTAAATTTTGACGCATTTTATTAGGAAACAAAATCATAGGTTCTTGTCCATAGAAGAAATAGTCGCCATTCTAAAGGACAGGTCCACGGCCTATTTATACAAATGTGAATATTTGAAATAAATAACAAAAATAAAAAACCCACTCTTCGAATATTATCCCAAAAAAAAGAAAGCTTATCAACGTTTGCTTGTATGCACTCATTTGATAAAGTCTGCATAGGTGGCTTCAAGTTTCAATCAACAGAAACAACTTCTACTGTATCAGAATTTAAAGGATATTTAAAAATAAATAAATAAATACCGTTTTAAACTGGATTAGTAACAATCATATTATTTTTGTAGTATATGTGACAGGATCTGTTAATTTATGTAGTTTTTAACCATTAGCATGCGCTGAGGTTACTCAGTCTAGTGCAAAAGGGCGCTATTTCCACTTTCTCTGTTGAAGGTAGGTTCGCCATATATTATTTTAGTACGTTCTAAACGTTCATTAATACAAAATTCTGGCTCAGTACTTTTGGCAGGGCTGTTAATATGGACCTTACGGGTGATAAAACTCCGCAAGGCTTAATGATAATCACAACAAAAACGACACAATCTTCAGCAAAGACAACTAGAGTTAAGAGATGAAAATGGACCCTTCTATTTGCATACCCGTGCTTCTATGTGACCGCAAGAGGGAGATATTTTACCTGTGGATGGCATGAAATCGAATCCATAAGTACATTTGATTTTTGTTTCTTAGGAAACCGACAGCCACGTTACAAAATAAAAAAAAATAAAAAAACGAAGTAGTTTATCATTTTTCCCCCATTCGCTGTACCGTAGGGTGTAGGATTACTCTGCATATATTACAGTACCTTAAATGCTCAGGCAGTGATCTTTGGCAAGAAGAAGAAGGGAAGACGCATCTAAAACATGACCTTTTCTGGGACTCCTGTCGACAGTGTTTTTCTATTATGATAGCACCTAAAATTTCAGTATATTCTTTCATATTCAGTTTAATTAAATTATAGCAGAAAAGTATTAATAAAAAGAAAGAAAAAACATGACAGTTTGAACATTTTTATGAACATAATTGAACATAACATTTTTATTTCTTTTAAACATCATACAAATCATACAAACAGAAGACTTTAACAATGTAAACTGCTGATGAACACAAGGCACCATCCAAGATCAACAATCAGTTACAAGGTCTGAGATCTGCAATGACCAGTTAGCTGTACATGTGCAAGGAAACGCTATTGTTATTCTCTTATCCTACAGTATGTGCTCTTAACGTTACTATAAAAATGGAACATTACGGGTTAAAGAAAGCAATTTTGGCAAGTGCTATATTCATCTAGCAGAGTACTGAAGCTGAGCCACATTACAAATACGTCAACACTTGATTGATAAATAACAGCAGCAGTCTTTCTGTTGGTGTCAATGGTAATTTTGTGGAAATCAAGTCAATTGTATGAGTATTGCAGTATCAGTTAAAAAAAAAAGCTCTGTTGAAAAGGCGCCTTTGGTGAGACATATTAACATGAATTTTGACAATGCTTAAACATGGCTGATTTTAAATTGCACATATATAGGTTTACTCATATGACACCACAAAGGCAATGAATTTTCGAGAAACTGAAACCACCTTAGTTCAACAGAAATAAATGATCACTAATGAACTTTTTTCCTGCAGTTTTGGCATTGCTGCTACAATAACATCTCTTCTTAAAAATATTTAAATTGGCTCCAAACAGCAACAGCTTCTTTGTGCCCTCGTGATAGATTTCTGTGTGTTGTGTATTTATTGGTCATATTTCCTGGGGGCAGTTTTATGTACTTCAGACTTAAGAGAATACATAAAAACATTGCACTTGTTTAGAAAAGGTGACACAAAACCAAATTGTATTTGGTCTCAGTTACCACAACTCCATATGCTGTTAACTCCAGAGGGATTATCAGACGTCTTATATACATAGTACAAAGTGCTTGATATGGAGCAGAGGCTTAAATAAAAATGACAACCACAACACGGCAAATTTCCTACAGAATAGAAATTATTGCATATATTTCTCAGCATCTACTCAAGGTGTCTTGTGCACCAAGGTCACTTTATTGTAACACTAACATATTCCTTTCCCCATTCCTCTTATTCTACACAAGAAAATTAAAAAAAAAAAAAAAAGTGCAATTTATGTTCAAATAGTCGCCTTACAGAATACTAATTATTCATCTTGTCCTGAACAGACAACAGTATTTTCTTACTGTAATTTACAAAAAGATAAAATTGTTGGCTAGAAAAGCTGTGTAATGTGTTGTTAATATAAAGGTTTGCTTGTGATACTTTCTTTGCTCAAATTTGCCCGAAAATTAGATGTAGTTCACAGACCTAGCTTTTTATGTTCTTGGTAAACTACACAAAGTAAGCTAGAATACATCTACACGAGTTACTGTTTTGGTTACAATTCTGTAAAATTGTGCAGTAATAAAAGAAAAAACAAAAACAAAAAACTAAACATACAAATACTGCTGTAGACATATTTAAACTAAAATGGCTTTTACTTTAGACTAAAACAATGATATTTTTTTATCATGTATGACAATAATACTTAAAAGATGTGAAATTTCCTTGACTTTGAGGCTTTATACGTGAACTACATTGAGGTAATTAAGATGATACATGAAGCAAATCGAATGCTCCAAAATTTGCCCCAGTATTATCACAAACCCCCCCAAAAGAAAATTAAAACACGTTCATGAGCAAAACAAAACAAACCCACACAAAAAAAGGTTCTTGAGAATTGCTAATGTCTTGATCTACCTCCTTCGAAAGCATGGTGCTCCTCGTGGGCTGAAATATAACAGAAGATCTTATCACATCTCATAATTTCAGTCATTAAAAATGATGATACCGCACCCAAAGAAAAGAAGAAAATACTCACGTTTATAAAACACCGCTTTAAAAGGTACTTGTGGAAGGAGCTCATTGATCCTTCCTATGATGTTTGACTCATTAACACAAGAAGCATTTCCATTCCAGACCTGAACGACATCTTCTCTGTCTCTTATACTAACGCTGACTCCAACTACTTCATCCTCTGTAAAAAATAAAAAAATTATTAAGCATTTCTGACTCATAGTGTTTGCAAGCTATAATAGCAATGGTGTTTTACAGACTATAATAATAATAATAATAATAATAATAATAACAATTTAAAAAATATATAATCACAATCAAGAACATTTAAAAGAATTTTACCTGTAGCACAATAATCACTGAACTGCTCTCCAATAATAGCCAAAAGCAACTCCTTCCACACAGCAGACTATAAATGAGAAGACAGCTTTATTTAATGATCATGAAAGTAGATAGTGTACAAAATAAACACTTAAATGTGTTGTATAACTTACAGTGCATTCTTTGGGTACTTTCATTTTCCACACACCACCTTTGGCATTGCTTTCTTCTTCCCTGTATGCAAACAAGGAAGTGCCATTACAAATTATAAAAATGACATCATGTGAAAACAAATGTTGTTCTTGAGATTCAGCTCACCAGAGTGGTTTTCTTTCTCCTCTCATCAGATGATAGCTCCATCTCAGTGGCAAGCTGGAGACCCCAGGTATGTTGTTGTAAACTCTCCAAAAGTTCTACTCCAGAGCAAAGGTGAACAGAGGAAATGGGTCATTTTATTGAACCATTTACCAACACACAGAGTACAGACATTTGGCCTTGATGATATTTTGCAGTGGCCAAAAATAACTTCCTCATTACTCTTATCTACACACACCCGCTGATAAACTGGCATTCCTATTACAAGACGCTTAGTCAAGAGCTGAGAGTACTTCGAATAAAATTATGAATTGTGTTTAAATACAAAGACATCAATCACAAACATTTTAAACACCAACCACCAACAAATGTACAATCACTTTGTGTATTCATCGTACCTGGACAGTCTCCACAGTGTAGATTTTCTTCAAGTTTGACTCACACTCAGCTGCTGTTGTTCCTGGTAGAGATCTATCACGAAAAAAAGAAAATCAGATCCTACCATTTTTTCTTTCTTAAATTCAAGCTTGTAAATATCTCAGATCAACTAAATAAACCGTTTTTCTGAGCTATATTAATCACATGTGTCCGAATCATGCCCTCTGAGCAGACAGGATGGGGTAGAGTGTTTTTTGTTTTTTTTTTTGGGGGGGGGGGGGGGGATCAGATGACAAAAACGCCAGTAAACAGTAAACAACACTGACCCCGTTTGAACACTGCACCCTCTGATTTGTACACACAGTGGACGATGGGCTTGTGTAACTCAGTGTTGCTTATGTTCGGCTCTGATTACTTAGTGTTAAACTAGAAACTTTACTGAGAAGTAAAATTAAATTTTACTTAAACAGAAGTAGTGACTCACTAAACAATAACAATCACATGAGCAGCAACAGAATAACACCTGTGCTAATAAGAACGTACAGTGACCTTATCTGAAATCACGCAGAGTTATTAATATTCAGCCAGCCAGTCATAATTACACCCTTTGCTTTTTTTAAGATCCTTCCAAGAAGAGGAATTGTTTATGTAGGTCAGACAGGAAACAGTTGGCAGATAAGCTGTATCACCATGACCAAGAATTTTGTATGTGTATCTCCTGCAATGTTCTTTTCTGATTAAATAAAGAAAAAACAACAACAATCTTGTTGTTGTTGTTAACAGTTTTGCTGTTAAGATCACTTGTTATATTATCTAAGCTGCGATGCCTGACTTACACTAGAGGCCTGATAAATTCATTTCCCCTCTTTGTTCTCCATAAGAGGTCAACAACAAAGAGTTAACCCAGACAACTACAGCAACTGCTAAGACAAGCGGGAGTAGGTGAAATTAAACAGTTTCTTACCTGTCGAGCCAGAATGTCCACGGAGAATGTAAAGGCAGGGTGTCATTTCCATTGTTATTGTTATTAGAAATCCCTCCCAAATTTCTGTCACTGATATGAATGTTGTGCTCCAGCAGGCTCGGGCTGGATGATGAGCTCAGTTGTAATGCAGCTACTGGAACTGCCATCGTTACCACTGAAAACCAAGTGACCACGTATTAAAAACTAGCAGATGTCTTGCTTTCACTGTTGCCGTCGTCCGCGGTGTAAATATATAGGCTCCTTAGGTAAAACTAACCACGATCAGCTGCTGACTCATTGGTCGCTTCACCGGTTTGCGCCGTCACAACACAAAACGATGACGCCCCGCTGACTGCCTGCTGCATCTACAGCGCGCCAGAGCGATCGAGAAGTTTCCGTCACGTAATCCTGCACATCCAGTAAATGAAAATATTAATACCCCCGCGGCGAGAATAACAAGTATTTTAATTTTAGCAACTTATTTCTTTGCGGGGGTAGAGCTCTGCTTTGTTGATCTTCGCGTCTTCCGCAAATGCGAATACGTAATTGCTGACATGCGCAGTCGTCACTGCCACCAGCTTTGTTGGGTTGCTACCTGCTAACGTGATACTAACCTGCAAGTATTTCTTGCCTGTGACTGGCCACAGCAATGGACATCGACGCATTGTTGGAAGCGTTTCAAGGCAATGTTTGCAGTTGTTAAATGAGCTATTATTAGCTTAATTATTTCCTTTATGTTTGGTTTAATGCCCTGAGCAAAATGTCTCATGTTTGCTAACTACGTTATCTCGTAACTTAGCTTATCAACAACAACTGGCGTTTAGAAGAAGCATCTAGCGTCTCTGAATTCAGTCTCTGCATGATTTCACCATTTTAATGCTGTCTTCTGCATGCAAACATTTCGTCTTCACACACTTTACACCTTTTTATTTCCCCACGGACGCTTAGCGATTATGTAAACAGCTAGCTTGATAACGTCACAACATGCTGCTAACAATAAAATGCTAGCTAACTAACTTGTGGGAACTTTCCATATAGTTAACTGAGAACGGTTTGGGGATTTTATGGAGTTGCACTTAACATTTGGTCTTCTTTAATAAATGTATTTTCTCTTGATGCAGCAGTAAATATTTTAATTGATGTCACTGTAATTTGGAGAAGCCTGAAACCAAACAGTATCTTCTCAGGTTATTTTAAAAGTATTCAACTTTCATATTTAGTTCAGTGCAGCCGCATGCATTTGTTTCATTATCTTGGGGATCAGCGTTGTTTCCTAGCTTGTTTTAAAGTTATTAAAGTTAAACTTTCTTTTTGTTCCTTAATGTTGGCTTTTGCAGATTTTGAGAAGAAAGGGAAGAAAGACACCTGTCCCCCATTGGAGCAATTTTTGTGTCATATTGCCAAGACGGGGCAACCGATGTGAGTACCATGGGTACATGTCAAGAACGATGGCTACACCCTTTAAATTTTACACAACTGCACTTAACAATTTTACACAACTTTTTTTTTTTTTTTTTTTTTTTTTTTTTGCCAAACAGAAATACTGACATCAGTTTTCCTGCAAATAAAATCAGCAGTGCCCTAACAGATTTGTTTAAAGCAAACTTGCATTGTCTTACAGGATCCCATGGTCACAGTTCAAAACATACTTCATGTTTAAATTGGAAAAAGTCATGGATGATTTTCATGCTGCAACACCAGAACAGAGAGGACCACATAATCCCAATGTAGAGTTTGTCCCATTTGAAGAAATGAAGAAGAGGATCTTAAAAATAGTGGATGGATACAATGGGTGAGTTGAGATTATAATGAGCAATGGTAAACAAATCCTTAGTCACAACTTCAGTAGTGACTGACTTTTAACCAATAGTTTTTATTATTGGTATTCTTATATGCTTTCTGTTAAATCAAAACATAACCACAAAAACGTTTGAGCATGCATTTTATATAAAAAATGTACAAGGTTTACTCATATTTTATTATGCCCACTGTGTGCTGCACTGTGTCTAATAGGGTGGGCAATATACCATCATAAATTATATCACAATATTTTAAGAAAATCTGCAATAATAATATTTCTGATGGGTGAAAAAATACTGAATTGCTAATTGAATCTTGCAGGCAGTGTGACTGCAGTGTGAATCTACTGAAACAAGATGCCAACAGCAGGCTTATAGTGCAATAGCAGTGACACAGTAGTATACCGAGTGTTTTCCCCTGGAATTTTTAATTAAAAGAATAAAAGAAGTGTTTAACAATACCCAAGGTATCTTAACATTATAACTCTTTGGGAGGTTGCACAATATTGTGACATAAAAAATTAACAATGTTTTCTACCTGGGATGTGATCTTCCTATCATATAGAGTACAACTAGCGAGCGCTCCAGCAATGCTCGATGGAGTCATTTGTTTACTTTTGGGCCTCACATCACCAACTGCTAGCGTCTCCTGCTTAGTAGCCTGGGTGTATTCAACAGTGTCTTTGGTGAAGCAGATCTATTGATTCCACCTTCAGTGAGAATAGTTTTTGTGCATATTTTGCAAAGTAACGTATTTAGTTGGAAGTAGCCTTTTTAGGTCCTAAAATCATTACCTTGCTCTCAAATATCTGTATTTGAGCAATTGGTGTGTGCACTGGGAACACTTTTAACACTTTAAAACAAACTATATGAAGTGTTATGTTAATAAGCAATCTCATTAAATTATTTCCATCATAGCTTGTGATCATTTATGACTGTGGCTGACCAGATAATTGCAGATGATTCTTTTTTCTCTCTCTTTTTTTGCTGCATGTATTAAACTCTTACTTGCTTATACTCATCATCATCTGTTCCCTGATCCTAAATATTTCTCTAACTTTACAGAATCCCATTTACCATTCAGCGTCTGTGTGAACTCCTTATGGACCCTAGGCGAAACTACACAGGAACAGACAAGTTTCTCAGGGGTTTGGAGAAGGTGAGCAATACACCATATTATCTTAGATAAACAATATTAGCATATCAGAATGTAAATGTACATTTCATGGCTTGAAAAAAAAGCATATATTTTTTCTCCTTTTCAGAATGTAATGGTGGTGAGCTGTATCTACCCCACATCAGAGTGAGTACATTGGCTGTTAAGATTCTGTTTCCTTTGCTCTTCTGTGTGCTGTATTTTTCTCAAGCTGCTTCTGTTGACAGTAATGGTCCCCTGAGATTTTATGCATTATTATTGAGTCACACTTATGGCAGCCATTTAACAGACAGTTGGTTTTTTTTGTGCCTTTCTACCTCTTTAAAGGAAAAATGGGGCATCCAGTATAAACAGAATGAATGGGGTGATGTTTCCTGGCAACTCTTCTCTGTATACAGACAGGTGGGTGCAAAATGTCAGTGACTGATTTATACAAATTTGAAATTGCTTCATAAACTGCTAGCAAGTGGGAAAATTTTAAAGCCATATTACATAAGGACAACCACAGTATAGTAAAGACAAAGCTATCTTGCCTGTCAGAAATAATAGTTCGTTCTTTTGGAGTAGAAATGTGAATGGGCCAGGCACACCAAAACCACTTAACAGACCAAAGCTGTCATTGCCAACATCACTTTCCACCAACGGGCTCCCTGATTGTCCAGTCAGCAAAGAACCAGAGCCAGCCACAGAGGAGGTGGAGGAGCATTGTGTAAGGTAAATTGTTTGATCTGGTAATATGTCCTATCAAGAGTGTGTTATACTCTTGACACACTTCTACACTACACTAATTCCTGCTTTTTAGTTTTTTGTTAGTTTATTTATATCTCCTCTCTTGACCTCTTGTTTATAATTAGGTTTTGTCAAGATCCTGCCTTAAGAAAAAAACAAAGCAACTCATCGGCTGGCATTTCAGTATATAATCTGTTTAACAGATTTTCCTGTGTTTGTTTCAGTGAAACTTCACTATCAGAAGGTGAGATGACGCCAAATAGTGGGATAAAGAATAAACACCCAGAAGAAGAGGATTCTGATGGTGATAAGCAAGAGGTGAAGAGACTGAAATTTGATGAAACGGAGGAGAATGAAACAACAAATGAAAAAAATGAGTCGTCTTGCCATCAAGGCCCAGAGAGCTCGCCAGAGAGCTCGCCAGAGACACCAGAGTCTTCAAAACACTCCTGTGGTCAAGAATACAAAAGTGGAACATCTTGTGACACACCTAGTGTATCGGACAATCATGGTATGTGTTCATGATCCTTATTTAGGCTATTTTATAACTTCTGACACTACAGTAATTGATAGTGTCTTCATAATAGTTTCATTCTTATAAGTCCAAATACACAGGGGCTTATATGTGTTGCAAAAAAGACAACATAGATCTTTTTAGTACAGATCTCTTGGCAGATGTTATTTCTCTGTAGTAGAACATAAATGCAAACTGACTAAAACCTAGTTAGCCTAAAGTTAATGCAAGATTTCTGTGCCTTTCAAACAGGCAAATGTTCTGAATAGTTTTGTGAAAATCTCTCACCTTATACCTTCTTAGCTTCTGATAAAGGTGCATTGATGTGTCTTTCCATATTAAAGTATTATTGCACTAGTCTTTAAATTGACATATTCAGCTGGATAGCCTACAAGTTAGTTGCCGCAGAATGTCACTTAAAACATCATGTTAAAATACCTTCTACTTTGCTTCCAGAGCCAAAAAGCACACAATCAGGACCCTCTGAGGTGGAAGAAGACTCATCTGAGGATACGGCTGACCACAGTCTGAAGAGCGATAGCACTGTGGACGAATCTGAGCAGCCTGTTCCATCAGAGGAAAGTTTTGAGCTGGACAGTGGGGAAGGAAACAGCAGCGATGGAGATGACTTAAGCATTGACAAGCAGATACCCTCTTCCAGTAATTCACCAGACTTGTCAACAGAGGGCGTTGCTGGCATTTCAAACAGTGCAGAGACTGCGATAGAGCCTGGGGAACTTGACTAACTTCGAGGCCTGTCTGCCATCTGACTTTTTTTTTCTTTTTTACACTGTATGATACCACACCAAGGGTATATCTGTAGCACTGTGGACCTGTAAGGACCAAGAGTGAACCTCTAGATTCCTCACAGAAGGATCTTTTTGTCCTAATCAGTTTCAATTCTCAAGGCCACACATCACCTGGTCTTTAAACTGGAAGGCATGGATGTAAAAGAAGATTATGGAGACTGCCTTTTTCACTGTTGACTAAAGTTTTTCTAATCTTTTTTCCTTGATTTTTATATCTGAACGTAATAATTTAACCCTAATAACTAATGTAACTGATGTACTCTGAATTCATTCATTCGGCATGTATTTCCATAAAGATATGTTTGATAGAGTTTGTTTTAGCCTAAGCACAGTTGTTTTGACTATCTCACTAATGAATGTGTCTCTTAAGGTGAACGAGGACACCTGCCATATAGAATGTGAAGCAATGCTTCACATATTTCCGTTTGCTTTTTCTATGAAGCACATACCGTAAATATATTTCTTATTAACATTATCTTGCACTTGTCAGCTTTGACCCCTTGAAGGATGTGGAAAATGTTATAGTTTCGGTTTTCATTCTATGAAGCCAGTATAAAACGGTATTGTAGTAACCAGTTTGGTTAGATAGAATATTGCTTTTGCTTAAGGGTAGCCATTTCTGCATCAAGCCCTGTAAACAGAATACAAGGTACTTTTACACTTTATGTATGTCATACCTTAGTTTACAGTCGTCACTTTTGATAATTAGGAATTTTTACAGTATGTATCAGTATGAAAATCAGTTTTTGTAGACTTGTAATAAATGTCCACTGCCTTCGTAAAACTGATCATCGCTGGAAACTGAAGGCTTGTGCTTGTATCATAGTATTCATGGAAAGCAATAAATGCTGAAATTTGAAGTGTACTTTGCCCAGCTGGTGTTAAGGGAGTTGCTTATCCGGGTTAATGTTAACACAATTGTGTTCTGGGAATTATTGTTTAGCTGCACTCAAAATGTTATGAGAATAGAAACATTTCCTGACATAAAATTTTAGCCCAGAGAAAAATATGAAATTTTATGTACAGTTGTTGTCTGTATCACCTATCTGTTGATATCTAGCATTTTAGTCACACTTGTGAAATCGTTCCACACAGACTTCCCGCTTTCAGCGATATATACGTCAATGTTAGCATAGTTTATTTATATGCTGGTGGTACACCATAACCTTAGCCAAAACATGAGTTTGATAGCATGCCTAGTGTTTTTTAACAGCCACATTATTTGGTGCAAATGTTTACTGTAAATGTCTACTGAGCTATTCAGAATGAAGCGACCCACTGCATTGAGGCATTTAGACTTGGTCACGAAGACTTGTTAAAGTTCAAAGCAAGTCTCAGAATAGGAAGAAAGGGTGATTTGACTGACTTTTGTTGCAAAACGGGCTGGTCTGAAACTGCTGGTCTACTGGGATCTTCCCCTGCAGTCTTATAGTTTATAGGGAAAGGTATAAAAAAGAGAAAATAACCAGCTTGCAGCAGTTCTCTGTGACATTATTTTACTAAGCTAAAACTCTAGAAGTAAAAATGTCATATGTATGTATGTATGTATATATATATATATATATATATATATATATATATATATATATACATTACAGAAAACTGCCAGGCATGGGTTAGAAACAGGTGATCAGCACAGGTAAAAGCCTTTGTACGATGACTGGATGAGGGGGAATATCTCTTGTGTAAGACAGGAGGTGTGAATCATTTTAATCGTGCAAGGATATCATCCAGTGACTCCTCAATGGCCTTGAAACCTCTAAGCTAAGATTATCACTATTCCTGTTGTCAGCGCATATTTTAGCCAGGAAGGAAATGGGCCAAGCCATGTTTTCACCTATAAACAAAAGATAAGATCCTGCTAACGCTGGTGTTTTATTGAAAAAGTATAGTTGTTTCCAAGTCTGCTTTCTACTAAAAAAAACCCCCAAAAACAAAACAACAAAAGCCTGCTTGATGTTTGACCCTTTTCCAAAATAGAATTTCTATTTTGAGATATGAGGTGGATTTAAATGCACATCACTAGTGACAACAATTTTATTATAGGCTTCAGTAAGACTAGAGTGGGCATTCATAGAGTAATCAGGGTACCAGCTAATTACCTGGCACCTGAAGGTCAGGGTTTCCAGGGATAACTAAAGGACTGAGCTGAGTGAATTATCAGACGGGTCAGGAGCTTTCTATTTTGGAATAGATTACCTATTAGTCCACAGGTAATACTTTATTTTAATGTGCTTGACCTTTTGTTTAATCATTCTATCAATTCATTATATAACCTCAAAAACTAAAATTTGAATTCCAGCTCTGCTTTGTAAAGCCTTAAATCACTCAATTCAAAACTTTTATACACTACACAGACTTTAGGCCTTAGCTTACATTTGGCATTTTATGCCTTAATGTAAATTTAAATCATATAATTAAATAATAACACATTTTAATTTGTGAAAATTGAATGAAATCTGAGATCCTTGAAACCCTTTTATGTCATTTTCCCCCACAACTTCCACACACAGTATTGTTTTTCTTCTAGTTTAGTATAGATACAAGCAGCAGCACAATCTTCTCATAATCTGGCTGTGGACTAATTGAATTTGACAAGTGTTCATTTCTAATCCTTTATCATGTGATCCATAGCAGTCTGTGTCTCATCCTCACTTTCAGTAGGGATTTGCCACAATTGAGAGCCGAATAACAATTCAGCTTCTATGGACTTTCATGCCATATTGGTCAATTTGGTTTTTGCTGATTTGCACAAACTTAGCCACAGCCACTGGCTCTGTAACTGAGCACTTTTTTCATTTTGTAATGTAGGTGGAAGCTTAAAAAATGTAACCAGGTCAAACCAGGTTTGTGTAATGTAAGAGATAATATTTGTGATTTTCAGCAAGAATAAAAAATATTACCAACATGGGTCAACGCCTGAGTGAAGAGAGTGACCAAGACAAGGAAATCGATGTGGCGGAGCTGCAGGAATGGTACAAAAAATTTGTTGTGGAATGCCCAAGCGGAACGCTGTTCATGCACGAGTTCAAGAGTTTTTTTGGCGTTACTCATAACAAGGAAGCTGCAGATTACATTGAAAACATGTTTCGAGCATTTGACAAAAACGGAGTAAGTACAAACTTCAGTTCTGTCTCATTTTAACATTGTTACCAAACTACACAGCAGGACAAGATATTAATACACATTTGTTGATTCGGAAGGTTGCTTGTGCTGTTTCAGTTGATGCCCATTAACATTTTATCATTTGAAGGGCAGAAAACTCATTTGCAGCAATTTTGAGGGCTAACTTAATTTATACAAGTAAGGAAAAATGTCATTAACGTTCATGTATCAATTTCACTGAGAATACTTTTTGGGTTTTCAGGGTATGCACAGCAAGCAAACTGGATGTTTCAGCTTAGCTTTAGGAATAATGGATAATTTTCCCTATTCTCTGACAGGTTAAAGTCCACACTGACGTAAACATTTAGGTTCTTAGTCACATCCTTGTATTCCTTCACAACATTTGAACCTTGTGTGCACACAGGACAACACCATTGATTTCTTGGAGTATGTGGCAGCTTTGAACTTAGTCCTTCGGGGAAAACTGGAGCATAAACTTAAATGGACATTCAAAATGTATGACAAAGATGGAAGCGGGTGCATCGACAAAACAGAGCTTCTAGAAATTGTGGAGGTAATATTTACTATTTTAAAGTCTCCATGCGTTCTGCATAGTTGATATTATGCAGCTGAATTGATTGACTAATGAACTTTAGTCAGTGAAGGAGTCACTGTAACATCTTTTTCTGTAACTCTCAGTCCATTTATCGGCTGAAGAAAGCCTGCCATGGAGAGCTGGATGAAGAATGTAATCTGCTGACCCCAGACCAAGTGGTTGACCGGATATTTGAGCTGGTTGATGAAAATGGGGATGGTGAGTGTTTGCAATGGTTTCTGACGGCTTAAAATGTTCCATGGATGATTTAAAACGTCTGTGTCGGGCAGCTGTGGCATTGTGAAGCACTAATTGTAAAATTGTATGCGTATTCGTTATTGCTTGTTTATATTAAAAGGATAGGTGGGTGCAAGCTTTGCAATGGTCATATATCAGGAATGAAGAAATATATACTAAGAATAACTCAAAGAATAACTGTCCTGCGTCACTTAGGGGAGCTCTCACTGGATGAGTTCATCGATGGAGCACGGAGGGACAAGTGGGTGATGAAGATGCTGCAGATGGATGTGAACCCCGGAGACTGGCTCAATGAGCGACGCCGTAGTGCGGACTTCTAGGGGGAAGCACAGACCGTCAGTCTGTCATGCACAATCCTGATGTGTAACTATTCATATTGTGATTTTGTGTGTATTGCAGTTTATATGTATATAAAATAAAACACTGATACTGTCTGACTGCTAATGTGCTATATGCTGTTGTATCATATTTAGATACATGTCCACATCAGTGCTGAGATTTTCACAAGCTTTCATTTATTGCTGCGTATGATGATGTAGGTTTTGGTTTGTGTGCCCTTGCTTTATTTTCTTATATGTAATAATATAAGCAACAAAAAAAGTTATCCAATAAACATATTAATAAATCACAATAAATGTGAAATGTGAATTTCTTAAAACATAAAACACCAAATAAATTTAGGAGACCACAGGAAGTAGCCAACTTTTATTGATAGGCGTTGAATAAAAGACTTCTAAACACAAACATTAGTGTATAGTGTTAAAAATGGGTTTCTATTAAAGTATGCTTTGCAATTATTCTAATGAAAAGGTTAAATTATTCGTTTTGCATATTTATCTGACAAACCTTCACATTCCGAAGGCGTGATCGTCCACAAGGTCTCGCTATTTCTCGCGAGATGATATGTTACGTAGCAGCTTTTCATACACTTCCAAACCAACTAACCTTCAGAGAACGGTGTTATATACGTAAGTTAAACAGCTTTCTGCAGGTAGCAGTTTTTAAGTCATACGAGCGACATACTAGCGTGCAGCGTTCTGTGCAAACTAGCAAACAGGTCTTCCAGCAGAAATTGAATGTCGATACTTCCGTGTGTTTGTAGTGTGTGTTCAAGATACTTAACAGCAAATCAAGTCGCCTTGCAAGTGCTTTACCCTCGCTTGTCAATGTCGTCCGAACCTCATATGTCGGCCAGCACCCACACAACTAAGGTAAACTTCAGTTTCTGAGGTTTCTCCGTCAAGACACCAGTGTTTACTGTATTTGTTATTCCGTCGTTATGCTTCACGACATTGTCTAATGCTGCCCCCTCCTGGTTAGCCTGCAGAACACAAGTGGAGGCTGAGTTATGTCACCGGGGACCTGTTCTCCTGCCCTACGCGTGAAGCTCTGGCCCACTGCATCAGCGAGGACATCCGTATGGGGGCAGGCATAGCTGTGGAATTCAGAAAGAGGTTTCAAGGGGTGACTGAGTTAAAAGAGCAAAGTGAGTCAACGCTTTTATTAAAGATTCATCAGAGATGAAGATGTCTTGTGATCATTTTACCAGCATGGAGACAGTTTTTTTAAAAAGGTTAAAAGCCTTTAACCTCTTCCTCACTCGCTTTCCTTTTGTAACAGGAGTTTTTTCTACACTGAGAGTATCACATTGTATCAATTTTGTATGACTCTGTGTACACATTAACTCATATTCTTCCACACACATTCACTCTTACAGAAAGTCAAGGTAGTATCGTATGACAAATGTGTAAATGTGACTTTGTATTTGTATCCTGCTGGGCGTGCCACTTACCAGCGTCATAAGGGATGACTGACAGGTGCTCGCTCTCTTGTGTAACCTCTGTTGAAATCTCCCAATTCTTTGAATCTTTGGGCTGAAGGAAGGACAATACTCGGTGTATAAATGCTCAATCAACAATCCTTTATTTCCATAAAATTTTCACACAATGAGCATAAAACCATGCTGGGGAGAGATGCATAAGAGGGTCACAGCAAGTCTCAAAATGGTGGTGTGTTACACAGCTTTTTATACTTTCTACTGGCCCCCACCTGGTCGTAAACCTAAACATTCACAGTCTCTCTTATCAGTCATGGCGCCTAAGTTATGACCTCGGGCTCCCTGTCTTTCTAAACTAAACTATGTCGGAAACTGAGCAAACACCCATCTGCACTTGACTGGATGAATTCTTTTCATAAACTGTCTCCTCACAAGTTACAAACTGGACTAACATGCTGACTCGTTTGGAAACATTCTTTTATGTTTCAAAAATAACTTGCTGAACTTTGTTTCTGAGAACATTTGAAGTGAGGAATAGGTTGAATAATTTTGCCTTAACATGTGAAAGTTTTGGGGAGTTTTCAGAGGCAATGTTGGACCTGATGCCTCTAATTTTGCATAAAGAAGCTTAGCCCACAACTTTATTCGCATGAATAGCAGCCAACTTGGTGCAGGGTCTGTCTAAACACAACACGAATATACTCAAATGCTTTGCAAGGCACTGACAGATCATGTGGACGCTTCAGTCTGGAAGCTTTATTTTTGGTTGTAAAAGGATATTAACAACAGATTCAAACAGTGTCTCTGAATAGAAAGATAGCAGTACAGTCATACAATCACGGATGAGCTGTGATGGTGTAACACTGACTTGAAATGAACACGTGTTGCTCTTTTGTTTTTGTTTTTCCATATTAATTGTTAAAAATGGCACGTCAGATTCAAAAGGCCAAGAGTTCCCTCAACAGTTTTTCTCTAAAATATTTGTGTCAAACAAGACCTAGTATTACATCAAATGTCTTGGCAGAGTAGAGGGAGGATGTGTTTGAACAGGATAGTGCCCAGACACTTTGTGCCACAGCAATGACACATGAGTTTTTGCTTTTGGATTTGTTTGGTTCTCAGGCTAGTAAACCTTTTTGATAAACTTTCTAACTTTTTGTGTGTGTTTTCCGGTGTGTTAGTGAGGGTCTAGGGATTTATGAATCTTTTTTCTTTTATCAAGCCTTGTTCTAATGTGGATATTATATTTCTTTTTGTCTTTCTATTCTTTATAATCCAAACAGAAAAAGTGACAGGACAGTGTGCCGTACTGAAAAGTGATGGACGCTTTGTCTACTATCTGGTACACATGTTGATTAAAATTCACTAGATGTGCACTTTTAGACAAATCGAGAGATTTTATTCAAAAGCTGTTGTGGTTAGTGCAATGAAATGTTGTTTTTCTATTACTTTATTGTAGATCACAAAGAAAAAGGCAAGCCAGAAACCCACCTATGACAGCCTGAGACAGAGCCTGGAGGACATGAGGTCACATTGCCTGAAGAACCAAGTATCAAGAATATCGATGCCTCGGTTTGTATAATTTCTTTTCTCTTTTGTGACCCTTAATTGAGAGAAATAACAATAAACAAATTCATGTTAAAATCAACCAATTGTGGCATTTATTAATTTGCTGTGGTGGTTAAATTCTTGATCTATTTCTCTGACAGTATCGGCTGTGGCCTGGATCGACTCAAGTGGACAAACGTGTCAGAGATACTGGATCAGGTCTTCAAACACACAGACATCTCCATCACAGTTTACAGTCTTCCTCGGAAAGAAGAGACCACAGTGATGAAGGAAAACAGACGCAGATGATTCATGGAAATGTTGATTATTGAAATACTGCTGTATATGAAGCCAAGGGGATTTTTTTTTGTCAAAGTTGGAAACATGTTATTTTCTCTGTTAAATAAAATAAAGCTTTCTTTTTTTAAAAGGACCCACATAAGCTCATATCCAACTAGTAGTGGTATTATTATAGAACCTTTTTGTAATGACTGTTGGGACTACTTCCAAAGTATTTTAATCTATGTTCATCGCTAAATTAAGATGAACCTGGATGAACTCAGTTTAATATCTCATATGGTGTGTTTTATACCACGGGATTGAGTATAAAGCGTCAGTTATCTCTTTATCTCCCTCTTCTTTCATTAAGCATTTACATTGTTGGTTGAGCAAACAGTGCCTTTCTCTGTGGTCATCATATAACTTCTGGAGTGCTCAGCATGGCCACTGCAAATGCTCAAGGTATTGTATGCTTCTTTATTGATCTGCTGGGGTATTGTGCTTTAATGCAGCCGAGGAACAATGGACCAGATGTGAGTGAAAGAGAGCAGGGAATTTGACACCACAAAGTCAATCCTGCACATCCATTTTCTCCAGTATGGGAAAGCCTTTTAACGCATGATGAAATTCAAGTGGAAAGGGGAGAGGTAATGACATACGTTTTCCATTCAAGATATTTTATTGCAATCTCTAAAGGGGGCTTCATCTAACTGTGCGATGATATTCACTTCAGGTGCTGGTAATTAACGCGAACGTCAGTAGTGGCGAGACTGCTTGAACAGTGTGCTGCCTGCTAGCCTCCCATTCTCCTTTGGGGCACTTTCAATAATTCATGAAGAAAATGCATTAACCGCTGTGCACACTGCGGATGGCTGCCCATTTCCTCCCATATATCCAGGCTGGCTGGGAGACTTTGGTATCACTGCAACCAGCCTCCTCTCTCTTCCTCCTCCTCCTCCCTTCCCATCCCCCTTCCTGCCTGGGAATTAGACTCCACACTGCAGCAGAGCCACCTAGCTGTGCTGCAGTGAGCACAGGGAAATCTCCCTTCATCTGACCTGCTGTCACAGTCAACGTGCTGCCGGTGTTGGACGGTGCAGCGAAATCTGTTCTCACCCCACCTTATAGCCCCCTTGTCTCTTTGTTCCCATGCAACGTCTGCTTGTCCCACTGCAGTACACTGGCTCGCCTCCACTGCTCTCCCTCATTCCCATTCCCCCCCCCCCCCCCCCCCCCCCCCCCCACACACGCACAAACACTGAAAAACTCTCCCCATCCTCGTCCCTTTTTTTCTTTGCTTAATACGTATGAAATTGCAGAGCTCAGCATTCTTTTCCACAGCCACTTAGGAAAAAAAGGAAAAAAAAAAAGAGAGATGAGCTGGGCGGGAGGGCTTCTGGTGCACCACATAACTGGCTCCCTTCCAATTAAAGAGGAGAGCTTATGTTATTGAAGAGCAGCTTAGCCAATCAGGAAGCAGTGCAGGCAAAGACAGCAGGAAAAAAGCAGCAGAGCGGCTGAGCAAGAGAAAGAAAAAAAAACCTGCAGTGTGTGAGTGTGTGTAGTTTTTATCCCTCCCCTGAGCAGATCTTTATCAATTTGGGTACTCCAGTCATGGGGTGCATTTGAATGGGAGTCTCTGTGTGTGTGTGTCAGAGTTTACAGAGTAAAGGTGTGTCTACACTGCTATGTTAGACTCCTGACTTATTCATTCTAAAATTGGAAATAAGAGAAAGTAAGAAGAGATTGATTATTTCTCTCTCTATCTCAAAGTGTCTGGGAATCTGCAGAGAAGGGGGAAGAACTCCGTGTCCAGGAGAGAGCAACCTGCACAAAAGGTAAGCAGCTGCATTCTCCTTCTGCAAGCATGCCTGATTATTTCACTTCTGAAGTTGTGTTCTGTGTTCACTGTTAGTGAGTGTACTTATTCTTTTCCTTGTTTTAGTTCTTCACACACAGTTCCCTTTTGAATGCATACATGGATCTCTGTTTGTTTCCATTTCTTTTTTGTATAATATTTGATGAAAACGGAGAAGGAGAGAGAAAGAGGGAGGGGGAAGGTTAGTGTGGGACTCCCTGATGCTCCTAGGCAAGTTTCTGTGCACACGGTTCTCTAGTGCTGCAGTATCCCATTACATCCCTGTGCAGAGCTGCCTCAGCATCCAGACAGTGCCAGGATGAAGCAACCCAAACCAGCTACCAGCTTCCCAAATTTGCTCTCACAGTTTTACCTCGTTTTCACCTATCCCGGTTTGGGATAAGGGAAGTTTTGCTACTTATATTGTGAATAGGTACACTATGATAAGCTTAGTGTGGTAAAAAGACTACGTCAGCCCATTATAATTTTATCCTGCACGCTCTCGTTGTGTACCCTGAGTGTCAGTGGGGTTGCTTAGATAACAGTTTGAATTGGCTCTGATAGTGTTTGAGACCGGCGATTAGTTTTTGTTTGGTTTATCCGGTGCTCTGGGACTTCCTCCAGTCTAAGCCTGCAGCAAAAGTAGGCTCTCTGATTGGCTGAACTGACTAAAGTGTACTAAAGAAACACAAAAAGATAGAAATAATATTATGAATTATTATTATTGTTAAAAATTAGCTCAAACAACAACGGATAGTAAGTTGACGTACAGTTAAAAGGGTTATTCATAATTATATGATTTTATACTAATGATTTCATTCTTTTATTTAAGAGAAATTGCAGTAATTTAGTATATCCTCCTTTCTGTTCTGTATATCTGACCTTGATCATTTCTGAATGAAGATGTGATGTTGTCCAGCAGTGGGCACTATGTGTTTTCTCTGCTGAAAATGTCTGTGAACACTGGCCTGCTGCAGAGCAGGGAAAAATAATAGATGGACTTAACGTGTTGTGTATGAGGATGCTGAAAATACTGGATGAGCATTTTTTTGTGTTTTCATATTAGTTAAAAGTGAAGCTCGTACCTTGTACTCTGATAGTAGCTATAAGCATGAGACATACATCTAAACCCGATCATAATGTAGATTTGTGTTTCAAGTTTTCAAGACTTTCTTATATACAGGGGTACAAAGAGGGTTGGGAAGAAAATGTAATCTGTTTCAGCACCATGGACAGTGCACATAGCAGGGACCTTTTGCAAGTAAAGTTTGAAGCAAACCAATGTTTAGTGAAGGCTAATGGGCATTCCTAATTATGTGTGGTTAGCTGATGTAATACCCTGCCTGGTTAAATTTTCTAAATTGTTATATGACGTTTGCAATGGCTGTGTGGCTTGGCTTCTTCATTATTCATACACCTCTCTTCTTCTAGAACACAGTTTACCTTAAGAAGAGCTGTGTTTTTGTGAAGGAACTGAAACGTGGCTTCTTCACAGTTTCATTTTGAAAAGAAAATACACACACAAAAAGGAAAAAGAATGTTTTGGCCGGCCTTGTCTACCCGTATTATTGCTGTATGCTCTAGGTGGGAGTGTCAGCACTGAGATTTTGTTCAGCCTTCCTTCCATCAATCCGACTGCAGCAGCAAGATATTTCAAGCTTGACAAATGGGTTTTACATGGACTTATTGAGTGATCACCCAAAAATCCAAATGACAATGTTATTAAAAGAGAAACAACACATCGTTCCAGTTAACAGTGGCTAGCAATTAATGATGTTTTCTACAAATCTCTTGCAAAAAAAAAAGAAAATTACATGCAATGACTTTTCTTCATACGGCTCTGACACCTGCTGTGACACAGAGCTTTGTTTTATGAAGCGACCACAAAAGTGTCTCTGCAGGATGCTGCTGCCAGACTGTAAAACTCATTCAGGAAGTGATGATCAGAAACCTCTGCTCTTTAATGGGAAATAGATATGAAACCCCTCACCATTCCAAGAAGTAGACAGCATCTTGAAGATAAATGCAGAGTGTGGGAGATGGAGGAGGGTTAAGCTTTTGCTGTTAGATGGAATGTGGATGGAATGAGTCACACCAAAAACATTTGCGGTCATGTTCTTGTACTTATTTGTGTAAGCGCTTTGAAAGAGGTTTCTTGTTTCATAATCAAATTGGCTGCAAGGTTTATCTCGATAACTTTGTAAACACTGCATGTAAGTCATTAGCGTAACTGTTTCTAACAGTTGTGAAGTTTCTGGGGGAAGGGACCAGCTGCTGGGCTTGTCATTGCTCATCCTCCAAGCGTGACATCCTCTGTCCCATGCTGTGCGGCATGGGCGTTTAGTGTGCCCCTGTAAATGATGGTGGAGGCAACATAGCGGAGCAACAACGGCTGTCACTGTACATTTAGCAACAATCTCAAAACTGCCCATCTCAGGATAAGAAGAGGTGCTGTAAAAACTCACCAGGCTATTTTGTTTAGATTCCGATGCAAATAGAGGATGCTGCAGATGTTTTAGCCGAGCAGTCTCTCTCGGGGATGCTATAATGACACCTTGATAAACACAGCAAGTGGTGCCAATGACATTGCGTGTATGTGTACTTGTACTGCTAATATAGAGATGTAAATTATAGATATTCTACTCCACTTGGAGAAAAAATGGAAGTCTGGAATAATGGGGTTAGAAGCAGGCTAAGATAACTCTCCAGGTAAAGGTTATTTGATGTATATATGTATGTGCATGTATGTGCATCTATGTGCATGTGAGAAACAGAGGGTAGGGTAGTTTAAAAGAACAATATAAGAGACAGCAAGGGAAATATAGATTGCAGTCAACCATAAGAGTGTTGAGAGAAGCAGGCAGGAAAAGCACATAACGAATCTGAAGAGAAGAGATGAGGGAAGACAAATGATACAACCATTGGCCAGAGAGGGGTAGAGAGATAGAGTAAGAGATTGAGAGACTGTCAGAGGCAGAGCAAGAATGGAAGAGAGTGGGTGTGCATAGCAGAGCTACGAGCACTGCAGTACATTGCAGTGCCCAGCCCCCGCTGTGTTCTCTGTTCACCATCCGGTTCCATGCACTGAAAAGACCCCTGCAGCAGCAGCAGAGTGGCACAGCATAGAGGGCTGCCTGCTGGAGAACGGCAACCTGAGAAAATGCTGTTCACTCTTCGGTGTTCATTCTTGACGTCTGGTGATGCACGGATTTTTAAAGAGCGATGGAAACATGGTGAACGTGACAAAACAGCCGACCTGCTCCTGCTAGCGCATTGCCTTGTAGACAGAGGGAGTAGTCAATTCACAGTCAGTCCCTGGATTATGTAAGCATATAGCACATTCACTTGGCTGGGTACTGACTAAATGATCCCACCTTCTCTGGCCATGTTTTCCTCATTAGGAACATCTGCCTCACTGTTTGTTTTTGTTCAAGAGCTAGCATCTTTGCAAACAGAGGAGAGCAATTTATTTAAATGCAAGTATAGGGAAGCAAGCCAGATAAAACTTTAAATATCTGGAGTTTGCATACCTTTGGCTTCATATTTTTTCAATGAAGGCATGTGTGGCAGATATGAAGTAACAGTCCCACAAACAACTTCCAAGACCTTCACTTGATGTGGGCTCAAAAACAAAAACCCCAAACAAAACACTCCTTAGTCAGTTTAATGTCAGGCAGAGTACATTATGCATAAATAACCTAAACTGTAGCCTCACACTTCAGTTCTGTAGGATTAATTATTCAGCTTTTGGCCAGGCAAGTAATACTCTCTCACTGTCACATGCACGTGCACACATGCAAACACATGCATGCAAATGTAAAATGAATCTTAATCATGTGAAAAGCTCTAGGAAACGAAAGAGAAGCTTGCTTCTGCTTCCATAAACAGTTGCAACGTTTCCATCCCACTGCCTGCCTGGGGGGTGGTTGGCTGGAGTGTGAGAGCTTCCCCCATTCTACGCTTTCTGGTTTCCATCTACTTTGCTGATGTGGCTGATTGAGATTGCGTAGTGTGGACTCTCTCTGCTTCCTGTGACACAGCGTGATTGTGCTCGGGAGTGGTTGAGTCAATTACACCTTGCCAGACAGGTGTTTGAGCTGTTAAGTGTGTTTCCTCGCCACATCAGACTGTTTGCTTCTGATTTGCACTGAAAAATCAGCACTAGGCTTTGGAAATGACACAATATAAATATGAGCTGCTTGTGAGTCACACTGCAACTAAAGATAGTAATACGACTCGCAATCATTATAAATGTACCCATTAACATCAGATGCTTACTCTATTTCTGGATTGAAACATTTCTTTCATGAGGCCATCTGGTACAAAAAATCAAAACAGTGGTTTAGAAATCGATTGTTCAACCTACTTATGTTTCACACATTTAATCATTTTAGCTTTTAATATGAAGTCGGACAAAGGGAAGAGAGAACTGTTTCTGTCCTGTCTAAAGTGTCTATATTCACAGAAGGAAAATGTTGTCTTTGACTAGGGAGCGTTGAGAACATAGTCTTGAAGAGAAAAAGAGAGAAAGACTTATTTGTGGGTTGGTTGTGACAGAGACAGAGAGTGGGAGAAAGCAGTGGAGTATTGTAGTGTGGGTGAGCTGCAGTAGGGATTTGGAGTGCTGCATTGAGCTGCATAATTAATGTTAAGAGGGTGGAGCTAAAGGCAGAGATAACGTCCCATGAAGAGCAAGTCGGCGTAACACTGCCGATACAGAAATAGCCCCTTTTGTATAGGTGGAGTCACTCTTTAAGACGCACAGACAGACCAGTATGGAAGTGATATCCTGATGGAAAACCAAGTGGGCACACTCAGTCTTTTAGTCCAGCTCCATGTCCCTGTCTCATCTGCTCCCCTGGCCCTCAAAGCCAATCATTCTTCACTGAGCTGTGTCCCACAGCCAAATGTCTCAATGCTGGCTGCACTGCTCTGTTAATCATCCAATTTGTAGAAAAACACCTTCCTATATGACACATCTGGTGTAGCTCTTATCTGCTCTGTTTGAATGGGACACTGAGGAAGGAGGAGGAGCTGCTTTAATTTCCATATTAAGTCATCATCTTTACAGATTCTGTGTTGTGGGCTTTTTTTCTTTTTAACATGGTGAGATTGTGTTGACATTTTTGCAGGAAACCTGCTGTTTTTAGCCTCATTGTATTCAGAGACATCCTCTATTCTTCTCTCCGTAGTTTTATTTTTAAACACAGCTTCCCTGCATTAGAATCATCTGCCTGTTCAACCATTTAATCACTTCACATAGACACGGGACCTTCATTTGCATTAATGTATATGCAATATGAAGGTTTGCTAGGTACTTATAGACTGAGTGAATGTCTGTGGAGGCATACATTTAATGCATTCTAAAGTCTGTGAACATATTGTGCATATGACTTTGTAGAATCTGTAGGAAGGGAGATATGTTTTATGGCAGAAACCTTCTGGTTTCTAATGTTGTTCTCTTGTAGTTGCATGATTATAAATCAGCCAACTACAACTACTCTTTGGGGGTACAAAAGAGGGATTGTATTTGCTAAAATACTTTACCTTTTGTATCCTTTTTGTTTTCTTTTATGTGTGCAACCAGCAGATGAACACAGGAGTCATGAACTGGATATCTGTAGGTTATACCAGAAACCATAAAAAGCTGACTGTTGGCCCCAAGGGCTAAGTAAGCACACTGCTCAATGGATTCCCAGATTGAATGACCTCAGGCTTTGACATGTATAAATACGTTAGTCTTGGGTGCTGTCAGAGTTTAGGAACCTGTTTAGATTCACTCTATTCAGGAGGCTGTTTATTGACCAGATCTATATCACACTCTGCTTGCACCCAAACCTCAACATCACTGCAGATATTCTGAGTTCTTGGCAACTATTCTGCTGAAGCATTCCCAGCCGTTATGGCCTCACTGCGTTAAAGTAAATCTTTACAGTCTTGTGAAATAAATATGAAAGTGTCCTCTGTATTGACCATATGTTGTATTTTATATTCTTTTTGATTTTCTGCTCATAATAGTGACACTCTTTTTTGAAGTGCGCCTGCTAAAAGCTACTCTGGAGATCCGTCCTTGTCAAGAGGGTTAAGGGATTGCACAGAGGCATTTGAAATGCATCCCCTGGGCTTCAGGCCTCTCTACATACATTTAGGAAGCTGGTACTAACAACAGTTTCATCCTAGAGTCAGAAAATAACACTAAAATTACAACCCCGACAATATGTGGTGCAAGTACAGCCTTTGAATTGAAATTAATTCAATTGAACTTTGAATAGAGAAACCAGAGAAAGGTACAAGACTATTCACATCACTGCAATAACAGTTTTGCTTTGGAGCCATGATTTGATCTGCCCAAATAATGACAGTGGACATTATAAATGTCTGTCAACAGTTGTCTTTATGGTAACACACCCCCAGGGTCTGTGTGTGTTTAAAATACAGTTTTAAGGGCGTGTATTTTCATCTATATTTTTTCATCTGAGCCTACTCCAAAAGGCATTTGGCAGCACAATCTGAAGTTTTTCTCTCTTTTTTTTTTGCTCCTCAGAGAAACAACACAAAAGCCTCATTAAATATATTTTTCTGGCCCCTGAAATCTTAGAAATGAAGAGACATTTTCTGTTTTCCTTCCCCCTCCATTCCCACGGGGTTTTGCAGTGGGAGAGCCGAGTTGCCATTTCTCAGTGTTGCCAAGTGAAGATCTGCCCATCTGACATGCAGAACGCTCGGAGCGGTGCAAACATCAACAGAAAACCTTAAAAAAAGATTTGTTTTTGTTCCTCTTTAAAATAATCCCAAGCTTTGAAATTCTACAGAGTCTGAAATGTCTTGAAATGAATTTAGACCGCAGGCTGCTGTGAAGAGTTTTAGAATTTTGTTGTTCCATGTAACCTGCAAGGTTGTGTGATCTGTTTGTTTACAAATCAGGTGTACAAGAATTTGTGTTTTTCATTAGAGGAATACTGAAATATAATCAGTCAGAGAGAGAAAGAAGAAAAGAGAATATTTTAGCTGTGTGAGTAGGTGCTCAGCATGAGAGCTGCTTCTTTCTCTTTGAGGCCGGTATGCAGGCGAAGGACATAGAATACAGAATCAAAAATCCATGTGTGTATTGCTATGCGTACACAGCAAATCCAGCATGTCCAAATTAACACTGTCAGATTTGATTTCAACACTTTTAAAGTGTCTATATGGGTCCACACCAGAGAGTGTTAATTTAACTCTTTTTGGAGAGTTGGTATGTTAACTCTGATTTAGTGTTAAACACCAAATCTCTCTGGAGTTGATAATTTAACACTTGGTGTTAAGAGTTTATATATTAACTCTCAAAGAGTATTTTAGTTTAACTACGTAAGAGTTATCTTCTAATTAATTCTAAAAAGCGGGAATTTTACTGTTCTGAACTTCTATAAATTTCTTTTGGAAATAAACATTTACTAAAAAGACGCAATGGTTTTTGAAAAACATTTATTCTGAACTGTGCACCACAATTTCAAAACATTTTCTGAAAGATGTAACAGTGTACATGTTCTCACTTTCATTAGAATTTCGTTTATCAAAAGGTCTGACATAGGTGAGCTGGTAAATGCAAATAACAGCATTCTCATCACTTATTTCAATAAATACAAAATACAATATGCATGTCCTTCATTCATCACTTTGTGGAACTGCAACGCACTTCTGCTCTCCCCCATATTCCATCTTCACAAGCATATCCTATGTGGAGATTGAATAAAAATTAGTTGACACTAATTAATGGCACAAATCAATTGCAGCACAGTAAAAAAAAAAAAAAAAAAAAAAAAAAAAAGGAATCCTTTTTGAGACATTACTTGTGTAAAGTATTTTCCCAAAAAATAAGGACACAGGCAACAGGTAGTACTGAACTAAATGTAAAACCGTGTGCACAAAACTCTGGAGGGATCTAAATGCTAACGTAGAACCCAGTCAGGACATCTGCTACTGCTGTTTGCTCGTTTTTTATGGGAGATCGTTTTCAGGCTTCAAGTAGCACCATTATACCAACATTTCACATTCTAGACATTGTTTTAGGTGTATTTGACCAAAAAATTTAACCGAAAATTCACATGCAAGCTTTTTTTCAAGGCTGTGGTATTTGCCGAAAACAATACCTTTCAGCTAGCTAAAACAGCGAGCGGTGCTATCAGCGAGCAACACGGCTAATGCCTTTCACACAGCTTTGTCTCAACTCCAAAGAGCCACAGAAGTAAAAGCTAATAATAATAATTGAAACAATCTTTGAAAAAATGACTTACCAAGCATGGCAAACAACTCAAATATGTAGAGCAAAATATTCTGAAACGGCTTCACTTCAGCTTCGATTGGAGCCGTGCTGGGGGCGGAGTCTGTGAATTTACTCTATTAGTGTCATAGCCCCTGTAGGAGTTCAGAGTTAAGAGGTCAAGAGTTAATGTTTCCATTGTAACACCTCCAGATTTGAAATAGAAACACTAATTTTTAACACTCGATTTTAACTACTATCATTTTACACCTCAGAGTTACATTAAAAGCATGTGACTCTACTTAGAGTAAAATTAACTCTAAGACTACTAACACCAAAACATTTAACACTTTTGAATTTGCTGTGTACCTATTGGTTAGAGTAGGCGATAAGAAAGAATAATAAGCTTAAAAAATGAAAGCAAGAACATGTTTTACTCGTCATATTATCAGTATTTTACATGAATATATGCATTTTAATTTCTGTACAGCATGCATTTGCCATTATATAATTTATAGATACTGTGTATCAAAAGAAAACAATACAGAATGTATTGTACTATGAAAATATAATCAATAGCCACACACGTTGATCCCACACACCTTCAGTAATGTTGAGGTGCAGATTCTGGGAAGGTCAGTCCATGACTGTACCTTCTATGCAGGCAGGCTTTTACTGTATTAGCAGCGGTGTGTTTGGGATCAATGCCATGCTGAAAAATGAAGCCGTTACCATCCCAACACTTTTCCAGATGTAATGATAAGTGGATCAAAATGTGAATGTACTTTTCAATTATTGTTTCATCAATTTTTGAGCCCCAAACCATGACAGAGCCTCCACCGTGTTTCACAGATAGCTGTAGACACTCATTGTTATCCCTCTTTCCCGATCTCCTCTGTACATTGATGATGATTTAAACATTTTACATTTAGATTCATCACTCCATAAGACATGTTATGACTGATAGTAAGACCAGTCCCTGTGTTGTTTGGCATACTTCCATCTCTCTCCCCCCTATTTCGCTTTCTTAAGAATGGCATCTTCACAGCCACCCTTCCATTGAGAACATTTCTGATTACGTTTGCTGGAGTCTTCAGATAATAGCTTTGCTTTGCACCAGGCTGCTAGTAACAAAGGTGCATACAAACATGCAGGCATTTTATGTGTACACAAAACACTGCTTCTTCTCATGAGTTAGGTACATTTTTTTTTATCCTTGAGTGATTCGTTGGTCAGTGTCAATTGTCTTAAAATACTCTGAACATGATCAGGTACAAATACAGGACTGAAAATGAGTGAACAAGCAAAGGAAAACTGTGCTTTAAGACCACTTGGCTTCTTGGAAGCAAGATATATGAGAGTTTTGCACAGCACTGTATATAACATTAGCCATACTAGCAAATGATGCCTGGGTTTGACTTCAAGTGCATTACCATTGTGTTTTGTAACTTCAGTGCACCAGTAAAGTTGTGCGAGTGGCAGGTCACTTATGCTGCTTTATAAAGCTGAAGGTGCTCCACTGGGTGTTGATTCATCCTTTTCACTCATTCACCACTCAGGTCATTGTGTTGCTGTCGTTCCCAGAATAAAAGATTCCTGGTGTTCATTTGTATTCAGCTAATGTGTTTTCAGTGAAGCTGCATTTCAGAGAGGTGTTAGAAACAAGCAGAAACAATTGCCTTTAATCTAACTTCCCTCTACAAAGAGTGAAGTGAAGAGTACTTGTGTGTTTTGGCTGTGTCTTACTGCCAAGTTGAGGGAGTCTTGCAGATTCGATTTCTCCCAAAGAGATTATTGACTTGACAGCAAATTGGATGGTGCCTCCAAGATCATGATGGAGGGCTGCAAAATCTATTTTGCACGAGGGACAAGACATTCACTGGACTATATTGATCACAATTATTGCTCTCATGCTTTGTCCAGTTCTCTAAACCCTCTCACGATATTGTTATGTGGAGAGCTATATATATCTGTGAATATATAGTTTTCGCCGTCTCTATTCTTATCTGGAGAGTCTTCCTGAATCACTGCTCAAAAAGCCTCAAGACACAGAGATCCACACTGTACGTCGTCTTACAAACTGTGCGTCTTTTTTCATTAAACAAGAATGCTTTGTGAATCTTAGCTGTGTTAATCGCCAAGAGGCTGCGTGCGTGCAAATGGTTGTATAATATCTGACAACTCAGGAGGAAAAGCAGGTAAACAAAATGGGGAGAAACATCAAGATGCCACTGCTATGATCTTGTGCCATGCTGTATGCTGAATGCTGGGGGTTACCGTGGACTGATGTGTTTAATTTTTCTTTGGATTGTTTTTTAATGAGATTAACTGCAAAAATATAAACATTTTGTTACTCCATTCTCTTCCTTTATTGAATTATTGAATGCCAAGCAATTGTTATTACTGTTTATACCTTATTAATGTGATATTTCAAATAGACATTCAGGGCCACTCAAGAATTCTTTTACCATCATCTCCATCCCCAGGTTTCCCTTGTGTGTTTCTCTGCTGTAAGCAACGGTTTGTCAATACTTGACTCTTTAGCCTCAGCCTAAACTAGGGACACTCTCACATGACTATACACAGCTCTAACCAGTAGTCTCAGTATGGCATTATTCATTACAAGGGAACCATCATTTTGTTGAGTAAATACACTAATTCTAAACCACGTGTCTTCTATCATGAATCTTTAATGTCATCAATTAGATTAGCATCACATCACTTCTTGGAGAAACTAAAAACAGTGAAAGCTAGAAACAGGAGCAATATAACTTCCCTAAAAAAGTAAACCTTCACGTTATTCTACAGCTTCTATTTTCAGTGTGTTCTAAGTTATCTTGGAGATCATCCATTGTATTTTTTTGTTTTTTGTTTTAATAACAAGGAGTCTGCCTTTTAGTCTGTATTTTTTTCATATGGAGTTCTGGAAGTGATGCGCATCCTTGTGCATTGTCTGCCGTTATGTAAACCCTACTGCAATTGAGAGGCATCCAATGCAGTGCAGGGCACTGTTTATCTAGGACATGGCTGGTTTGTGCCCCCTCATTGGAATGCATTTGAAACACTGTGAAAGAAAGCGTGATATTTTGAAGGGTGGGGTGCTCTCTCTCTCTCTCTCTCTCTCTCTCTCTCTCTCTCTCAGACTTATGAAAATGTCCTTGACACAGTGGGCAGTTTTTTTGGTTAGCTGCTCTGCCTTAAGAAAGATGGTGAAAACACACAAACACCAGGGTAGAAGCAACTCTAACAAGTCACACTGGTGGTTACTTTGGGTGCCTGCAGGGACAGAGGTGGAATGTAGAAGCAGATGTAGAAATAGATGTTATTGTTATCGTCTCCCATTTTGCTGATTGGTAGCTGTTATCAGTGATGGATGACGTATTTAGATTAGCTGGAGTGTATCAGGGTTATGTCTGATTTCGGCCTAATGTGATAGATTAGTGTCGTCTCGGAAAAGAAACCTGATCAAATGCAGTGTTCCGCTGTTTTCCACGTCATCTGGCCAGTGTTGCTGTCTTTCATGACGGACTATCTCCTGACACTACAGTCCGCAGCACATTTATCACACTTGAAGGCTTCTTGAAAAGTTTGGTCCAAAAACATCCCCCCTTCTTATTGACATAACTCTTACCCAGCTCCAATTTCACTGTTGATTTGTCATGCTCTTTGATCACTGTCTGGGCATTACTTTGCTCTTTGAATTAGTTTTTACTCATGAGATAAGTTTGTGATGCAGCAGAGAGCAATTCGAATTTAAGCTTTGTCTTTGGATTTTTAGAACTCCATGTTATTTCACCTTAGTTAGCATTGGTAATGTTAAATAATAATAATTGTGTATACAAAACAATACATCTTTATTTATAGAGCACATTTAAAAACTAGTGGTATACCAAAGTGCTTAACATAAAAGACAGAAAGTAAAATGAGTATTATAAGGCCTTAGCAAAGTACCAAATATACTAACAGGTCATTGTCACTAATACACAGGGGTAGCATAAAATACATATCAAGTAAAAACACTGTAAAAGCACAAGCCTTAAAAGATATGTATAAAGGAAAATAGAGTAAGTCTAAGAGTCAGGTACAGGCATTAACAAGCAGGAAAAGCGAGATTAAACAAATAGGTTTTTAACCGTGATTTAAATGATTGGATAGAATCGGCCGCCCGGATAGCAATAGGAGGGTTATTCCACAACTCCAGTGTAGCCAAGGCAAACGCACGGTCACCTCTAGACTTCAGCTGAGATCTAGGCTGCACCAAGAGTAACTGAGTAGATTATCTTAGTGCTCTGGCGGGAACATACGATTTAAGGAGTTCGATAAGGTAGCTCGGTGCTGTGTTGTTGGTGATTTTAAATGTAAGCAGCAGTATTTTAAATTGGATGCGGTATTTAATGGGTAGCCAATGCAGGTCAGCTAGAACAGTAATAGAGGCAAACCTCCCAGTTCCGGTCAGAATGCGTGCCGCAGTATTTTGAACTATTTCCAGTCTATGAAGAAGGGCAGAATGAAGACCGAAATAAAGTGAATTGCAGTAATCCAGCCTAGAGGTCACAAAGGCGTGGATGAGCTTTTCCAGGTCCTTATGTGGAACATACTGCCTAGCCTTGGAAATGAGATGCAATTGGTAGAAACTAGATCTAACTACAGCAGACACTTGTTTATCGAATTTGAAAGAGCTGTCCAGCAACACGCCCAAATTGCTAACAGTGTCAGAGAGGGAACTGGTAAGAGAACCAAAGGCATCACGAAGTTGGCCACGGGGAACGTTGCTGCCAAATACCACGATTTCAGTTTTCTTATCATTTAGGATAAGAAAGTTTCCTAAGAGCCACTCTTTGACCTCTCGCATGCACTCTTGAAAGCCGTACAAGGACAAACAAGATCATCATTTAGTTCAAAGTAGATCTGTATATCATCAGCATAGCAGTGAAAAGCGGTGTGGTATTTCTCAAAGACTGCGCTTAGAGGGAGCATATAGAGGGAGAAAAGAATAGGGCCCAGCACAGATCCTTGAGGCACGCCACAGCAGACAGGTGCAGCGGAGGAAGAGCAGGTGCCCAGGTTGACCGAGAAGGACCTATTGGAGAGGTATGATTTAAACCAGTCAAGGGTAACATCTTTAATGCCTACAGTATGCTCAAGCCTCGCTAATAAGATGTTGTGATCTACCGTATTGAAGGCCGAGGATAAATCCAATAAAACTAGGACCGCAGAGCGTCCAGTATCAGCAATTAGAAGAAGATCGTTAAGGTCTCTAAGCAACGCTGTTTCGGTGCTATGATGGAATTTATCATTAATGTCGTTCTCATCCAGGTACGCCTGGAGTTGTGAAAGAACTATCTTCTCAAGGATTTTAGACAAGAACGGGAGCTTAGAGATCGGCCTGTAATTCACATAATCATTATAATCAAGGTTCCTTTTTTTAAGAACCTTGATTGTGTATAACTACACAAGTTTCTTATAGTCGAACAACAATATAGCACTTAAATACATGAGCTGAAATATTCATATTTGAACTGTTTGACATCAGTTGTTTTCGTCACTTACATTTTATTGTCTAAGCATATGTTTACTGCAGAATGCTCTGAATTTATCTGTGTCTTTAAAAATAGACAAATTAAATACTTCTGCCTTAATATTTACTGTCATGATTGTCATTACAGGTAGTGCAATTTCTAGTGGCAAGCAAAAATGAAGTATAATCAATTAAAGTGCCCCCCATCAAAAAAAGGAACCGACTCCCACAGTGGGGGTAACCGCATCATGTCATATATAAACATAAATACATATATAAAATGAAACCAAATTATGGAAATTTGTTTGTTGTTAGCAAAAAGTGGTTAACGTCTCAGCTTGGCTTTATCTGAGCTGTCAAGCCTGTTGTCTGACTCCATGCTGGCCTGAGCTCTATGAGAAATTAATGGTGACTAGCTGATTGCGCTGCTCTCACTCTGAAAGCAAAGTGAAACTGTGAATTACAGAGTAATTCATGCATACACTGAAATTGACATTTTCTCCTTATCTAGTTCCCAGCATGTGGCTGAAAAGTTGAAGAATCTCTTTACAAACGCTCTTTTCATTTTTGCAGTCTCACCATTTTCATATTACAAACTGAAGAAGTGAATCCAAATTGGAAAGTTAAGCTGCAATCGAAGTTAAACTGTGCAGTGTGCATTGTGCAGATTTTATAAAGCTTGTGGTTAAGCTGCTTGTGGGATTCTCAGGACACAATGTTGGAGCAAAACTGAAGAGCAAAACTGAACCGCTGATTTGTGAAACATTTGCGTTGTGTAGCATTTTACAGCATCTGCTACTTGTTTTGTTTAGTTTTTGTTTGTTTTGGCCTTTCAAGAAGCATGTCTCTGTTAGCTGACCCTTTTAAATTCATAGTTTTTAAGTCTAGATACAGGCATTAGGAAGTACAGATCAGACAGGCATGAAACACTGAGGACATACTGGCTGGAATTAAATCTCCTCCAACTCTTTGAAGCCAAAATCATTCACAGATATCAATTTTTAATGAAAATATTGGTCGACATTAAGCTCTGCCAGTGGCACTTTTTTGAGATGATGCAATGTGTTAAATGTGGTGGAGTTAATAATTTAGTGCTGCTGTTTGGAGGTACAGTGCTGTTCCGAAGGCCACTGCTTAATAAATTGCTGAATTAATGTGGGAGACATAATTTTGCCTCTTGGTTTCAGACACTAAAAAGTAAAACGTTATGACTTAATTTAACTAAAAGGGAGCAATGTAGAAGAATTTAGATATAAAATTTGAACAGTAAAAGTTTATCATTGGAAACTTTGGACATTAATTCTTCTAGTTAATGTTGCTTCACTTGGATGTTTTAATGCTAAAAATGGAGCAGTTTTTCTGCTGGCACTTATAAGCTTGAGGCATCGACCTGTTAGTAAGATTTGTGACAACTTAACTAGTTTAGCTTAGAGAGCTCATCGCACACGCACATGTACATGAGTCATCTTGTATCTTGCAAATAAACTCTTAAATCCATTTGCATATTCATAGATTTTTCTGTTCAAAGACTGGAGAAATGGGCACCATAATAGGAATGTCTAACCAAGCTTTTTTTATGGCAAAAACTATGCCAGGCACAAAGCAGAGCGTTATTCTTTTCAAAGCAGTGCAATTTCATGTACAGACATGCCTTGGGGAATCCTTTAAATCAACATTTTAAAGGATTCCCTGAGAGAGAGGGAATGGGTGAAATGCAGCCAGTGTCTTACATGAAGACATCAGGAAATGTAAACACAGCAAATAATTAGACTGTCATTCTGGCAAAACAGAATATTGAGTCTGGCATGCAGAATAACTGATAATCAACAACATAATGAGAACCTGCATTTCAGTTTGGGACATAATGCAGTTCAGAACTGCATTATGTCCAATGTCTAAAAGAACAGTTTTCTTTTAGACATTTTCCAACAGACTTTTTGAATATGTGGGTTTTTTGGAAAGCCTCAGCTAATACTAAACCAAGTCATTGCACTTTGACAGTTAACTAATGGAAGTGATGCTATTTTTACTACATGGAGACATTAAGTTAATTAAAGAAGAACCCACAGAAACCAAGCTCACTTTGAAAGATTCAGTTGGTAACAAGATAGTTTGTGTTGTTTTATATCAAAGTAGTAGAATATTGTTGTAAACTCCACTGTTTATGTGCCCAAAAATAGCCAGTGAAGCCATAGTTTTGTCAGCGATTAGTCAGACATCAGGCAAGCCAGCCCTCAGCTCTAAGAATGAAGGCGTTGCATTATTGAAGTCTGAATATGGGATATTTTGTCTCAGGAGGAGGTTAAGCATTGCAACACTAATGAAGGTGAAGGAACCAGCAACGAGAGGGAGAATCATCTTTAAATCCCATCTTGTGGGCGATAAATATTTGATGACATATTTTTTTTTAATACCCTTTTACAGCCAGAGACATGTTGGCACCTTTTTTGCACTGCTTTCAGCTCAGGTCAGACTGCTAATATTGTGTACATTTTGAAATCATTTGTTAATACGAAGCGTAGGCATAATAAATATCTAGAGAAAAAGCATTGTTTTACCTGCACTGGAAATCACCCTGGACTTATGAATCAGTGTTGCACTACACTCCTGTGCACACAGCAACCGTTGGCTTTGACAGGCAGCAGATGGTGTGCTATACAGTGATTTACTGTTGCATAGCCGGGGGTGCAGTACTTTTTGTGAGTCTTTACTCCTCCTGAATAATTGATGGAATACTGTCAGTTGCCTGTGTAGGATTTAAAATATTGCCAATCGAGTGGAAATATTTGGTATGTGTCATGTGTTTCTTCAACGCTTTGTGGTTTTTAATTGTTGGGGCATTTGCTAACATCTGTTGGGAAGCAGTAAAAGGTAGAAATGATGGTTGTTTTTATTGTGGACTGAATCCAATCCTAAGGCTACATGTGAAATTGGGATTTAAGCAACAAGATTTAATTTATTTAAGGGAATTCAGTCACATTGCAAGTGGATTTGATGCATTTCATTTTGTAATCACTAGCATGCTTTAACATTAGTTTCTTCATCTCAGACAGAAGATAAATTTGTTGCATCACTGTTTTTAGTCCCTAATGTTTTCTAGTTGGAATGACTACAGCACTGGGCCCTGCAGTTGTTGTTTGCAGTTTCAAAAGTGACATTTAAGCCCCTTTCACAACTGTTTTGCTTCCTTGTTAGCATTACAACATCACGCTGGGATAATTTGATGGACTCATAAAATACACCCGTGTTAGCGAGCTCTGGCTTTTTAGAAAATTCAGGATGATTTTGGCTAACAAGTAAAGCAACTTGTGGTAACATCTACCTGCCAAGCCTGAAAAGTACTGAGGCTTTTTTTGCCAGCTGACTCTGACTGCCAAAAATGTCTGACGGTTCTACTGCAGCACAGTATTTGGGTAATTTGCTTTACGAAAGGAGTCATTTTTTCATATCTTGTAAAAGACATTTGATTTTAGGTAATTATACTACAGTCTGTCCATCAATTTGTATGTTTGTCCAGTCCTGACTGAAATGTCTGAAAAAATATTTAATGTATTTAGCCAAGAGGTTAAAGACCAATGATTTTGGTAACTGCTTTTTTTTTGTTGTTGTTGCTTTTTTTATTTTGAAATGATTGCTATAACATTGGCTGATGACTTGATGAGCAAATAGACTGGTTGTTATATATTGCTTTTGTAATCTACTCAACCACTCAAAGGGCTTTATACAACATGTCCCATTCACCCACTTACCCACAAAAGAGATTTCTATCTAGAATTCACATGGATTCACACTCAGATTATGCACCGAGAAGAACTCAGGGTTCAGTATCTTGCCCAAGAATATTGTGGAATGCAGACTGGAGGAGCCAGGAATCAAAACAACAATATTCCAAGTTGTAGTTCTACCTCTACCTCAGGTCTACTTCCTGATCCACAGCTATCCCAGTGTCATCCATCAACATTTGAATTAGTCCAGTTTAGGACCAAAATCCACAAGTCAAAAGACATTCTTAATTGTTTCCCCAAATTACTATAGTATTATACTTTACCAATAATAAAGTATCAGCCTTCAGGTGATCCAAAATGTTGCAGCGAGTGAACTGACAGGGTCAAGAATAACGGAGCATATTTCTCCCATATTGGCTTGTCTTCGTTGGTTCTCTGTTAAATGAAGAATTACATTTAAAATTCTTCTCCTCAAATTCAGGGTCTTGAATAATTATGCCTCATCTTATCTTAAAGACCTCACAGTACCATATCACAGTGGAGTACTTTGCTCTCAGATTGCAGCCTTCTTTTATTAGGATATTTAAAAGTAGAATGTGAGGCAGAGCCGTCAGCTTACAGTCCCCGGAGCTGGTTCTGTGGAACCAGATCCCAGTTTGGATTTACTTTTAAGATTAGGCTTAAAACTTTCATTTTTGGCAAAGCTTATAGTTAGGGTTGGATCAGGGAGACCCATGCCTTAGTAATGCTGGAAAAGGCCTAGGCTGCTGGGGGATTTTGCCTGATTTCGACAGAGGTTTCATCCTGTTAAAAGGGAGTTTTTCCTTTCCAACGTTGCCAGGTGGTTGTTCATCAGGGTTGTCTGATTGTAGTGCCATGACCAAACAGTATAAAGCGCCTTGAGGCGATTGTTACTAAGACCCTATATAACTAAAATTGAATTGAATTGAACAAAAAGCAGCAACAACAGACTCACACTGTACTGAACAGAACTGCAATTTCAAGACAAGTCAGTTAAAATACCATGATTACAAACATGTTAAAAATATTTGGGGGATTCAAATTGAACTTGTATCTATTGGTGATCCAATTCCTTGACGTTCATAGCAGTCAGCTGCTCCAAACTGATAAGTGCAAATTACCATAGTGTTTCTAAAAGGCATCGATTGGTCTTGTCTTCTCCTTCTCTCCTTCCATTGATTGTTGATCTTGCTCTCAGATTACGAGGCCACGCGAGGGCAGGTGATAATACACTACTGTCTGGCTGCAGGCACATCCCTTATGTATGCCTTCTGATCTATGAATTCCTCTATGTTTGTTGTTAAAAATTCTTTCATAAATACATGTTAATTACATTACGAAGAAATGTGGGTTTAATAAAAATTAAATGCAAAGTATATGAACCAAGTATAAATGGGTCATAAATATCTATGCTACGGTGGAATAATTCAACTGAAACACATCTTTTAGGTGAGCACGCCAGATATTTAAGCTTTCTCAGGGCATGTAGCTTAAACATTTTAAAAGGCTAGAACCTAGTAGGTGACAATTGAATGTTAATATGATGCTAATAGCATATATGTCTGTAAAGGTTCTCAGTCAATAGCATATACATTGTCATGTAATTAAGTCTTGCTGGTTGTTTTTATTGACAGAAAGAAGGAAGCGACACCCTTGAAGCACAGCACTGAGATTTCTTATTTTAATTAGGGACGGATGTTTTAAGAGCACGTCTACCTTTCTCTTCTCTTCCCTTTGCAACTGTGTTTCAAAGGTCATTGCCTAATTTAGTTTTTAATGAACACTTAATTGAAAAAGACTCCGTCTACTTTACAGATGATCTCAGTTAAATATGGCAATGTTCTTAGGTCAGATCTTCCATCGCTCAGGTGGAGACAGTGACTTTGAGAAAAAAGTAATGGCATTAGTTTTGAAAAGTAAGTAATATTTCTCTCTAATACACAAGTGGATAAATCATCACAGGAGGGCAAGACTATATTGAACTGTTTAAACCCACGTAGGAGTTTTAATTTAAGAACGTGTACATTAAAAACTTTAAGTGAGAAGTCACCATGGTGGGAAGAAAGAACTTGCAGTGAGCCTTATTAAATTCAACATGCTGTTATACAGAGGATTTCCTGACTGTGTTTGAGTCACAGGCGACAGAATATCACTTTTTTTATTTCATCATTTATGATTTTATGGTTTATTCAGCTTATTAGATGGTTCAAATATTCTGATTGTCTCTACTACATAAATGTATTATTATTAGAATGATATTTCTCTGCTTTTTGCTCTGAGCTATAGCAGTGCAGCAAGTCTTCCTTGAGTACAACAACAAGATTATGCGGCAACAAAAGTCCGTTTTTATGTGGTGCAAGGAGATCATCATAAGAGGTTAGCTGTCAAACTCAATCTGTGTTTGACTAATGGCTCAGTGGTTTCCAACAGTTGGTCCTGACTTGTAATGGAGTTCACTGATGCTGTGAAGGTGAATGATCCCCATGAGCAGCCACTTTGCTCGCCACTTGCGGCTTGTCTATCCCTTGTCCTACAATACCTTTGACCGCATTACATGGAGCAAAAAAGCACATCTGCCTGCCTCTGACAAGTTTTGAGTTTATCTCTGCATCTTAATGTTGTTCTTTAACAGGATGCTCCTCAGTCTCAAGCATTTCGGACCTCCATATGATAGGACACGATCAAAGTACAAAGGACATATAATAAACATAATGGTTAACTGCTGTGTTGGTTTTCTGCAGACATGTGGCACCCACTGAACTGTAGGAGTATAGATTGTTCCCTCAGCTATACATGGGCCTTGGTAGGTAACATGGTTTATTATGTTGAAAGGTTTTGTCCAAAAGAAATCAGCGCTTGCGGAGCACATTACTAAAATCTATTTGACGTTTATAAGAGTTTGTTGGTCCCCTGAGGACTTTGTTGTTTTTCTGTCGTCACACTGCTCTCAGGAAGCACGTAATTCAGAGACACTGAAGTCTGGAGGCTTTTGAGTGGTTCATCCTTTTTTCCATTTGTCTTTGCATAGATTGTCCTCTTTCATAACGGTCAACCAATTATTACAATAATTAAATCACAACATTTTATAGTTGGGTGTTCCACCTAAAATAACATAAGAAAATCTATACTTTTCATTATATTCCTCAGCCATTTGTGATCTCTCTTTCTGTCTAATGTGGTCTGTAGTGTTATGTTTTATTCGCTGGGCAGATATGTAGGGAAGCAATTAATCTGAATTGTGTGCCATTTTGTCCCTGCTGTTGACCATTTCTTTGGGACTGGATGACGAATTGCCTTGTTTCTTCACATAAACACAGTTCTTGTCTCTGAGTTAAGCCAGTAGCCAGAGGAAAGTAGGCGCTCTCCGCCAGGATTTATGGACAGTAGGTTTGTGAAAAATAGTACTTGCTTCATGTGAAGTCAGATCATTGTTTTCCTAAAAAGTCTGAGGACTGAAAAATATGGTGCAAAAAACGAATCATTCTTGTTGATGTTTAAGCTGTGTCATGCAGTTGATGGAGCAATTACTTTTTAACTGCTGCCAGATAGGACATTGAAATTGATTTGATGCAGCCATTTTAAATTTAACTGAAATAGATTTGTAGCCACAGCAGTTTTTTTCAACCTATGCATCTAAATTAAATATGATCTAACCTAGGCTTAACGCAGAGCAGTCCACAATAATGAGAGCAACATCTTTGCTGAAGGGTGTTAGGTTATTCTTTCATCCTTGTATGTGTGTAGGTGCTACAACTATGCAGAAACCTAATCACTCAGCAGTAGTCAAAGACAAGAGATGGACTATGAAGGCATTATAATATTGTTGTAAAATGTTGTTGTGATTCCAAATCAGAAATGTTGAATCCTCATATATTATACCACGGTGCCCTGCAATTAAGACTTGGTTAAGGTAATATATACTTTGATGATACTCTGATGAGATATCTCCTAACCAGATTGTTTTTATGTTCAAGCATTTCACTCATTTCAGACTTGTTTGTCTTTAATTAGCTTTACAAGCTATTATTTCTTGTTACTGAGATGGTATTACCCATTTTAAATTATTTAATGCTTGAATTAACAGAATTATGAGGGTGTTTGATCAACAGTGACAAGTGCAAAACAGCTTTGTCAAAGTCAGATTTTCAAATTATGTGCATCTTTTATTTTTGATCTCTTCACATACGCAAATAATGCCCAAATTGAATTCATTATTTTATTATCACTCTTAGTGTATTTGTATCAATATTCCTTTAGACTAAATACAGTACTTCACAAATCAAGCAATAGCTCCATCCAGTTATAAACATATGCATTAATCCTATTCTGAAAATTTTCTACATGCAACTCGACTTTAAATGCATTTTATGTTCATTTTCAAAGTGCAAGTAGATCTAGCTTAGTCAGGATTACTTCTTTAATGGTCTTGTAGTTTGTCAGAAAGTTTTGGTTTTAGATAATGGTTTTGGTTTTATGGACTAAAATGTCATGCTGAGTTCTTCTGTTTTTGTTCCATTATGCCAATAATTCAGTTTTTCATGTTGCACCTTACTTCATGCTAGATTTGTAGGGCTACGACACCATGAGTGCAGTGGGTTGCTGGGTTGGTAATGACCCCTTTTATCAGCATGAATAGCAGTTGTTAGATGTTAAACGTTAGATGTCTCATATATGCACTTCATTTCATTTTAAAATAATTTTTATCAAATCATATAGATATAGTTTTTCTATGTATCAAGACAAATTTACTTATTTCAAATAGTTTCAGTTTTGAGATAAAATCACCAAAGATGTAGCTTCATCTGAGAAAAATTGTCAAGAAAATGGAAGCACATTTTCCTACAAGTGTTTGATTTACAGTAGACACGCTTTTTTAATTACACCTTGCAAGCAAAGGGTTCCCATATGGAAAAGATATATATAAATCTTATAAAGTTTGTATCTGTCTTGTGTGAAACTTGTATGAAAAGCATACAAGAGTAAAAACAGATATAAGATCCCTTGAAAAATTATATAATGAAACTTGTATGTTTTGGATACTTACTAAAACAATATATGAAAGTAATGAGAAAGTGGCCACTTTCATGAGTAAATCATGTAAGCCTTATATGATTTACTCATGAAAGTGGCCACTTTCATGAGTTAAGTCATATAAGTTTTTACTATTTCTTTTCCATATGGGTTGGACCCTCTTTTGCTTTCAGGACTGACTTAATTCTTTGTTGCACAAAGCGCCTTTCCAGCATCTTGTTGCATTCAACAAGGTGCTGGAAACATTCCTCTGAGACTTGACATGGAGCTTCACATAATTGCTGCAGACTTCTTGTTTGCACATCCCGATGGCAATCTCCTGTTGTGCCAAATCTCAAAGGTGCTCTATTGGATTGAAAGCTGGTGACTGTGAAGGCCGTTTGAATACAGTGAACTGACTGTCACCTTCAACAAACAAATTGATTGAGTTGTTATCCTGCTGGATAAACATCATTTATTTCTAGCATGTATTGAAGTATTTTTTGAAGTATTTTGCAATTCTATTCTCACTTATCAATAAACATAGTTTAGGATTGAACTAAGAATTCAGTTCAGAAATTTCTGACAAAACAATAAATCAACAAAAAACAACAACTACAAAACTGACTGGTCCTGGACAACTCTGCCCCTAACACAGCAATTATCCCAATATTAATTCAACATTTACTTAACTCAGCTTTTACTGTACCTTAATATTAGGTCCAGGAAGTATAGTTGCTAGCTTGGTTTGTTAGCCCCCTGGAAAGCTAATGATAGGAAATAAAATTTTACAACACAAATCATACAAACTATAATACCAGCGCTAGTACAACATTTGGACAATAATCTAACAAAGTATTTAGGCAATAGAACAAAAGATGCATGTTAAGGTTTTCATGAACTGACAACATGCTGGATGTGTTAACATACCATAGGGCTGTTCGATATAACGATATATATATCGGATAACGATATAAAAACGTCTATTGTTTCATTTTACGCTATCATTTGTTTCGTGGTGTCGCAAAATAAGCTGTTTACGACAATATTTTTTCATTGTTTTGATGGACACTGTAGTGGCTATATTAATTTTTTAAAGTTCTCTCTTTCTCTTATATTTTATATAACCACTACGGACAGACAAGCGCCTGTTTTTATCATTGACTGTTTTCTACAGTCAATGGTTTTTATGCATTGTGGTTAGCAACAACGACGGTAGCACCATCGCGTGTCCGCTTCTTTGTGTTCCACGTAAACCTTTCACAATAAAGCTCAAGATCCTGTTGAGACTTTTCAAAATAAACTGAATCACGTGAAAGAGCAGATTATTTACGGATGAGAAGTAAAAAAGAGCCGCCAGGTGCTAAAAAATAAACCTTAGACTCAAACGTTAGAACAGGCTTTTCCCTGCAGCACGCCGTGTAATAAATACTCATAAAGAAAACAGCGGCTGTTACAACTTCTGTCTAAAAATGTATAGTTTCATGCATCTGTTAAAACACTGGACTCCAGATACATGACGCGCAGCTGGAAACACTTCCCACAAGTCGAGCTTCCCGAGATTCATAGAATTTATAGAAAATGTTACATTTTTGTGATTTATATCGTTATCGGGACGATAGAATTCTTATATCGGGATATGAGATTTTGGTCATATCGCACAGCCCTACTATACCACTATAAGTTACCACTAACAACAAAATGCCCAACTGAACCAAGCTGTTGGTGTCAGAAGAGCCGTGGGAGCTGTTTTTTAATCCTTAAAATTCTTGAGGGGTGACATGATGACAGCAAAGCTTTGGTGGGCTTATAGATAAACCAACAGTGGTCACAGCATATCAAGCAAAAGGAGATCAGAGGCTTTGCCCAAGGGGAAAAAAGAAGAAAAAAAACATTGCCAGGTGTAGTAAGTTTACAAATCACAAAACATTGTTTAATATATTTTATTTTAGAGTATCCTGCAAATGCTAATGTTCACTTCCATTTTTTATTCAAGATCAAATATTTTTAAAGTTATAAATTGTTTTCATTCTCTGTTTGTTTACTCACTGAATGGGAACATAAAGAAGCCAAGGAGTCACAAATTTTGTGTTTCTGCTGACTGTAACAGCCTCCCGCAGTCAGCAATCTGTCATGTAAGCAGCCACCCATCACGCTCTTCACCTCTCACACTCTGGGAAACAGTATGGGCTAAAAGTGAAGCCCATGGCTGCCTCCACCCCTTCCTTTATATTCAGAAAAATGGTGCACTGTGCCCACTGAGCTGATGAATGAAAACCTAAACATAGAAATTCCTAAGGGCCTTAAAATGTATATTCCTGTCCATCTTATTAATAGGAATCATGTTATAAATGATTCGTTGTTATCTTGGAGGTATATCTTTGCACCAGTGTTAATCAAATTTAATTAGTGAACGTTAACAATTGTTTTTAGTGTCAGTTAGTCAGAAATATGTGATCTTAAAAGAACTAAATATTTAAGGTATGCGCTTTTATAAACCATCACCTGCCACCACAAACACTCCTAAGATAATTGTTTGCCATTTTGTTAGGGACGCCTCTTCAACTGCTTATTAAATGTACTGATTCCTGTATAGCACCATTTTACTCTCCTTTACTCAAAGCACAACGCACCACATTCTAACTAACATTCACACTCCGATGGATGGAGAGCAACTTGGGATATTTGGCATGCAGACTGAGGGAGCCAGGGATCAAACCACCAATCTTCCGATCAGCAGAGCTACCTGACTAGAGCTTAACAAAATATCTAGTCATCCAATCACATGGTAGCAACTCAATGCATTTAGGTATGTAGACTTCTACAAGACAACCTGCTGTAGTTCAAACCAGGTATCAAAATGAGTAACTGGGTAGTGGGATGGGGTGGTCTGAAAATGGTGATCTTGTGGGATTTTCCTTCACAATTATTTCTACAATTTACAGACAACGGTCCGAAAAAGAAAAAATATCAAGTGAGCTGCTAGAGGTAAGAGGAGAACAGCCAGGCTGCTTCAAGATGATAGGGAGGCAAAACTAACTCAAATAACCACTCGTTTTAAGAAAGGTATGCAGAAGAGCATCGCTGAGTGCACAACACATTGAACCTTGAAACAGAAAACCAGACTGAGTTCCACTCCTGTCAGCTAGGTACATTGTTGGACAATGGAAGACTCGGGAAAAACAGTGTCCGTTTTGATGACCCCAAATTTGGCGAAATTTTAGGGTCAGAATTTGACATAAACCATATGAAAGCAAGGATCCATTCTGGCGTATATCAGTAGTTCAGGCTGCTGTTGAACGGTGTAATGGTGTGCAGAATATTTTTTCGGAATGCTTTAAGCCCCTCATTTAAATAACCCAACCTGCCTGAAATCATGTCCTTCCCTTTGTGTGCACAGTCTACCAGTCTTTTGGTGGCTGCTTTCAGCAGTTTAATGCGCCATGTCACAAAGATTAGATCATTTCAAACTGGTTGCTTGAACATGACAGTGAGTTCACTGTACAAAAATCATCTCCATAGTCATCAGATCTGAGTCAGATAAAGCACATTTGGGATGTGGTGGAACATGAAAATCTCATCATGGATGTGCAGCCGACAAATCTATCTGATGCTATCATGTCAGTATGGACTGAAATCGCAGAGAAATGTTTCCAACATTCCTTCAGTTTCCTTGTTGAAATTCTGTGTTTAATCAATGTCAAGAATAATAATGAAGCAGTTCTGAAGGTAAAAGGGGGGTCCAACCAAGTAATAGCAAAGTATACCTAATAAAGTGGCTGTGAGTGTATATACTTTTCTACACATGAAAAATTATAAATATTTAAAATATGTATATTGCCTTTTTTCTATTTCCAATTATGGACTTGAAGACTGAAGGCTCTGAACATTTACCATTTCAGTCTTTTTAACAGTTTCTATCTCAGTTAGCTGTCTTTGCATTACCAATGCGACCTGATACTTAAGGAATTGCAAATGACAGAACTTAGAGAGAATGTACGTTAAAAACTCAATGTGACATCATTTTATAATATTAATATCATTATTTCCTGCCTGTCAAATTCTATTTGCACCGCTATCTCATATCAAATTGGCTTTTGTATGCATGCATGCGTGCAGTCATTCATCTGTGTACACTTATGTTTATGTGCAAATGCGTGTGTCTTGTGTGTCATGCAAAGGCCAATTCTTTAATGTGTTTGCCTGCCTTCTGGCTCACTGTTAAACCCCTGCATTGCAGCACTGCCAGTGGGATTTCAGCAGGCACGGCCCTTCTCTCTCTCTCTCCCTCTCTCTCTCGCTCTCTCCCTCGCTTACCCGCCATCCTCACAATAGAGAGATTAAATTTGGGCCAGATCCCTCCTGCGTGGAAAGCTCCTTGCTCACACATGCACATCTTCCAGTGTTCATATGCTACGCTTCAGAGACCCAGGGCAGCTGAGAGCCCCCAAAAGTCTCCTGTAGCAACCGTCATGGAGAGCCACGTGTCTTGGAGACAGACAGAGAGAGTAAGAGACTGAGAGAGAAAAAGAAAACATGGGATCCTTCGGGGCTGAGCAATTCAAGTGCTGTCTGAAAAGCTGCACAGTAATCTCGATAAAGAATGGGAAGGCTCTGTATTTTCATACTGTTTGACTTTTCCAGTTGTCGCTGGACTACATGGTGATCCTTACCAAACAGAGATCATCCAGGGAAAAAGAATAATCAGAGGATTCTTTGTGTTAGACATCAGTGAGATTTGATCAAATTATGGATTTGGAAATTTTGCAACTAGTGATATTTTGATGATGGGTGTATGAAATATTAACGCAAGTAAAATTTTGTCTTAATGTAATAGCCGATTGGTCATCCTGCCCCTGAAATTTTGCAGTGTTATCATATGTTTTGAAGTATTTTAGTAAGCACTGCAGCAAGCTAATGCTAACGTCCCACTGGTAAAACAAAAACAAGTGGTTGGAGACCACAGCACAAACACAATTATTGCAACTGTGTGAAATGAACTTGGAACTGCATTACCTTTGAAATGGTTTGTTTGAAATGGTTGCTTTAAAGATGGGGACCAGACCTTTGACTGCTTGCTGTTAGTTGCCATCTTCAAAGTGACTTTTGTGCATGGACGTGGTGGTAAAGTGAGTCTGCTATGAGTCTGTTATCAGTTTGCGACTGATTGGGGGGAAGTTGGTAATAATACGTTGGTTGTTGTCAACATAGATGTTCATACTGAACAGAAATTCTCATTAATTACTGCCAATCAATTAAACTACTAATATCAGTTTGAAGTACAGTCAGAACCTCATAATTTGAAACAGAAATTCCTCCACAAATAGCGACATAGTTACTGTAAGTCATAATTTAACAGCAAAAATGACATTTTGACTTCCTGACTTACTTATGTACAGGAATATATCCAGAATACAGGCAACTTGTCTGTGTTTAGAATTATTTGCAAACCTTTATTGATTGGACTGAGTGGGATTGCAGTCTGAGTCAGACTTCAATTGTTTGGAGACACCAGGCGGCCCGGGCAATCACCTTGCAACTGAATTATTGTATTTTGTGTATCTTGCATGTCACATCTAGCAATTAGTCAACTGTAACTCAAGTTCATGTGCTACAAAAATAACAGTTGATGATGTATATTCTGTGCCATGTTGTAGTGTGATAAACAAACTGATTGCAATTACCCAGGTATCTGTACTATAGTTGACCTTTGTCAGTTTGGCTCATCATCTTCATTTTGATAGGAGTCCACTGCCAGTATGGTTCACTGATGTGGGCTTATATGGGAAGCAAAAAAACCCCAAGTCATTATCAAATTCAGTTATTTTTCCTCTGCGTAGTTTGGTCCCTTGAGGGCATAAATAGGTGAGGAAGGATCCAATTATTTTCACCACGAGGCAATTCCCTTTAACATGATTGTATCTGTGATTCTGCACATCAGAGTCTGTCTCTCTTGTCAGGTAGCTAATTTATGATGTAGAGTGAGATTTTACTTTCTATTTGTCCTTACAGGGTAAAATCTATTTTTGAGATTTATTTCTGAGATTCTTTTGGATTATGGTATTATATAAGCAGTACAAAAAACAACTTCTCTGTTAAGGTTTAAGGTTGAGATCCAGTTAGATTGAATGTTTTTGTTTTTTGTTTTTCATTCTGCATTTCTGCTCCTCCGTGAATCGCAACCTTATCGTGGTGGAGGGGTTTGTGTGTCCTAGGGATTCCAGGGGCTATGTTGTCTGGGGGCTTTTGCCCCCTGGTAGGGTCTCCCATGGCAAATTGGTCCTGGGTGAGGGACCAGACAAAGAGCGATTCAAAAGACCCTTATGAAAGAAACACCGAGGGAACAGTTTACCCTGCCCGGGATAGGGTTACCGGGGCCCCGCCCTGGAGCCAGGCCCGGGGAGGGTGCCCGAGGGCGAGCGTCTGGTGGCCGGGCCTTAGTCCATGGGACCCGGCCGGGCACAGCCCGAAGAGGAGACATGGGCCCATCCTCCCGCAGGCCCACCACCCGCAGGAGGCGCCATAGGGGTCGGGTGCATTGTGTGCCGGGTGGCGGCCAGGAGCGGAGGCCCTGGCGGACTGACCCCCGGCTGCCAAGACTGGCAATAGGGACATGGAATGTCACCTCTCTGGTGGGGAAGGAGCCTGAGTTAGTGCGTGAGGTTGAGAGGTACCGGCTAGATATAGTCGGGCTCACCTCTACGCACGGCTTGGGCTCTGGAACCAGTCTCCTGGAGAGGGGCTGGACTCTGTCTCAGTCTGGAGTTGCCCCTGGTGAGAGGCAGCGGGCTGGGGTGGGTATTCTAATATCCCCTCGGCTTGCTGCCGGTACGTTGGGGTTTTTCCCGGTGGACGAGAGGGTTTGTTCCCTGCGCCTTAGGGTCGGGGAACGGGTCCTGACTGTCATCTGCGCTTATGCGCCGAGTGGCAGTTCGGAGTACCCAGCCTTCTTAGAGTCCCTGGGGGGGGGGGGGGGGGGGGTGCTGGAAGGTGCTCCACCTGGAGACTCTGTTGTCCTGCTGGGAGACTTCAATGCTCACGTGGGTAACGACAGCGAGACCTGGAGGGGCGTGATTGGGAGGAACGGCCTCCCTGATCTGAACCCGAGCGGTGCTTTGTTATTGGACTTCTGTGCTAATCACAGTTTGGCCATAACGAACACCTTGTTCGAACATAAGAGTGTCCATAAGTGCACGTGGCACCAGGACGCTCTAGGCCGTAGGTCGATGATCGATTTTGTAATCGTATCACCAGACCTGCGACCATATGTTCTGGACACTCGGGTAAAGAGAGGGGCTGAGCTGTCAACTGATCACCACCTGGTGGTGAGTTGGATCAGGTGGCGGGGGAGGACGCTGGACAGACCTGGTGCACCTAAACGCGTAGTGAGGGTGTGCTGGGAACGACTAGCAGAGGCCCCAGTCCGCGAGATCTTCAACGCACACCTCCGGCAGAGCTTCAACAGCATTCTGAGGGAGGCGGGGGACATCGAGTCCGAATGGACCATGTTCAGCGCCTCCATTGCCGAAGCTGCTGCTTTGAGCTGCGGCCGCAAGGTGGTTGGTGCCTGCCGTGGTGGTAATCCCCGAACCAAATGGTGGACACCAGAGGTGAAGGGAGCCACCAGGCTGAAGAAGGAGTCCTATCGGGCTTGGTTAGCCTGTCGGACTCCGGAGGCAGCCGACAGGTATCGACAGGCCAAGCGGAATGCGGCTCGGGCAGTGGCTGAAGCAAAAACTCGGGTGTGGGAGGAGTTCGGAGAGGCCATGGAAAAAGACTTTCGGACTGCCTCGAAGAGGTTCTGGCAAACCGTCAGGCGTCTCAGGAGGGGAAAGCGGTGCTCTACCTGCACTGTGTATAGTGCTGGTGGAGCGCTGCTGACGTCGACTGAGAAAATTGTCAGGCGGTGGAAGGAATACTTCGAGGACCTCCTTAATCCCACTGACGCGTCTTCCGAGGAGGAAGCAGAGTCTGGGGACGAGGGGAATGACCCGCCAATTTCCGGGGTGGAGGTCACTGAGGCAGTTAAACAAACTCCTTGGTGGCAGAGCCCCTGGTGTTGATGAGGTCCGCCCCGAGTTCCTGAAGGCTCTGGACGTTGTAGGGCTGTCCTGGTTGACACGCCTCTGCAATGTTGCGTGGAGATCAGGGGCAGTACCCGTGGATTGGCAGACCGGGTTGGTGGTCCCCATCTTTAAGAAGGGGGACTGGAGGGTGTGTTCCAACTACAGGGGGATCACACTCCTCAGCCTCCCCGGGAAAGTCTATGCCAGGGTGCTGGAAAGGAGAGTTCGTCCGCTAGTCGAACCTCTGATGCAGGAGGAACAATGCGGTTTTCGTCCTGGTCGGCGGAACACTGGACCAGCTCTTCATCCTCTCGAGGATACTTGAGGGTGCATGGGAGTTTGCCCAACCAGTCTACATGTGTTTTGTGGACTTGGAGAAGGCAATTCGACCGTGTCCCTCGGGGTGTCCTGTGGGAGGTGTTGCGGGAGTATGGGGTGTCTGGCCCATTGCTACGGGCCATATCGATCCCTATACAACCGTTGCAAGAGCTTGGTTCGCATTGCCGGCAATAAGTCGGACTCGTTCCCGGTGGGTGATGGGCTCCGCCAGGGCTGCCCTTTGTCACCGGTTCTGTTCATAATTTTTATGGACAGGATTTCTAGGCGCAGCAAGTGGCGGAGGGCTTTTCGCTTTGGTGGCCTCAGGATCTCATCTCTGATCTTTGCGGATGATGTGGTTCTGTTGGCTTCATCGGGTGAGGGCCTCCAGCTCGCACTGGAGCGGTTCGCAGCCGAGTGTGAAGCAAGCGGGAATGAGGATCAGCACCTCCAAATCTGAGGCCATGGTTTCTCAGCCGGAAAAGGGTGGAGTGCCCACTCCGGGTCGGGGATGAGGTCCTGCCCCAAGTGGAGGAGTTCAAGTATCTCGGGGTCTTGTTCGCGAGTGATGGGAGAAGGGAGCCGGAGATCGACAGACGGATTGGGGCTGCAGCTGCAGTAATGCAGACGCTGCACCGGTCCGTCGTGGTGAAGAGGGAGCTGAGTGTAAAAGCGAAGCTCTCAATTACCGGTCGATCTACGTCCCTACCCTCACCTATGGCCACGAGCTGTGGGTAGTGACCGAAAGGACGAGATCGCGGATACAAGCGGCGGAAATGAGCTTCCTCCGAAGGGTGGCTGGCATCTCCCTTAGAGATAGGGTGAGAAGTTCGGCCATCCGGGAGGGGCTCAGAGTAGAGCCGCTGCTGCTCCACATCGAAAGGAGCCAGCTGAGGTGGTTTGGGCATTTGACAAGGATGCCCCCTGGGCGCCTCCTGGGTGAGGTGTTCCAGGCATGTCCCACCGGGAGGAGGCCCCGGGGCAGACCCAGGACACGCTGGAGAGATTATATCTCTCGGCTGGCCTGGGAACGCCTTGGTGTTCCCCCGGATGAGCTGGAGGAGGTGGCTGGGGAGAGGGAGGTCTGGGCCTCTTTGCTTAGGCTGCTGCCCCCGCGACCCGGCCCCGGATAAAGCGGATGAAGATGGATGGATGGATGGATTCTGCATTTCTGTCACATTTCTGTCGTTTGACCTGTCTTTTTAGGGCACAAAAAATGCCGCTTGTATTCTTGAACTGCTGCAGCGTGAAGCAGTGTCGAAGCACTGCTTTTCTCCTCACTGTCACCAGTGCCCCTCAGCTAGCTGCAAACAGCTCACTTTGACACTTTCACAATGTTTCTATGAGGACTGCGGGTATTTCTCTGTGCTGAAAGATGAAAATGTCTGTACTCTTCCATGTACCTTGAAGTTATTCCTTTGTGTAGTCCTGATATTTTTCATCAGCCATCTTGTTGTCTACATCTGTCTTGGGTGTGTTCACATTAAAAAACAAAACAAAACAAAAAAACCACCATAAAACACCAGCAATGGAAAAAAATCTCTTTCAGTACTGTAGCTGTGTTAGATTTTCTTGTCTCAGCAGGTCCAAAGGATGAATTGATCTCAGTGGCGATCTTGAGAGTTTTACTGTTTAGAAAAGTCAAATGAATGTATAACATACACGAAATTCACAGAATAAAATTGGATTTGGTGATGGCAGGTTTAAATTGTATGGATTGTTCTCCTTCACTGAAGTGCACAAAATGAAGTTGGTTATCTCTCCCTGTGGATGTCTTTCATGATACAATTACAATAAAGCAATTAAGTCCACTGAGTCATGAAATTGATTGTTTTGCCAAAACAGAAGAAGGAAATTGGGCCCCAAATAAAATATCCTCTGAGGTTTAAGCATAAAGATGGAATTTGACTGATTGTCTTGTCAGCAAAGTTTGATTTGCAAGATCACTAAAGAACAGATGATCTTAGAGCTGCATCGTAATGGGGGAACATTTATTCGGCTTTGTTTGACAAGTGAATTGATGTGACTTTCATGTCTATATGCTAAATATAAATGCACGTAGATACTAAGCTTAGCTTAGCATTTGATCTGCATTTTTTGGTGCAGATTTACAAAAAAAAAAGGAAGAAGAAAATTAAGTGTGATAAACAGCTTTAGAAATGTTTTTGGAGGTTTTTGTCAGCTTATACAAAGTCAACCAATTCTGGGTGTGCAGAAAGTAAAGAACTAAAACTGTTATTGATTTTGTCAGCTTACTCTTGGCCAGAAAAGTAATAAGGATAATTCCCAAATTATCAATAACACCTATAGCCTTTGAACTATTTTAAAGTAAGGAAATGTCAGACATTTCCTGTTTTTGACACTTGATGGTACCAAAGGTGATTTTCTTCACAAAATTCAGCAAACAATGCACTCCACAAATGGGAGACATGTTGCCTGAGTTAAAATCTCTTATTTGTCTAACCTAGCTCTAAGAATCGTGGTGAACAACTGTCTTGTTTTTGACAAGAAATCTGATTTGATATGCTTAAAGGTAAATGCTTTTTTATAGTAAACAACACCTTGGAGATGTTGTGGCACATAGGTTTGGAGACAAACTAAGCAACGATTTCTGTGTTGTGAAATCAAAGCTCTGTTGACTTAGGTCATTACAGTGCCATTACGGTAATGAAAATGAATTAATTCAATAACTGCTGAGCAGTAGTGTGCAACGGATAGCTGTCAGGGATAATTCATTCATTCTGCCATTTTGGGGATCAAAACAGGATTTATCAACTTGTTTGTGTGAAAGAAAAGCAGGCAGCTATCAGTATTTATTGGCACAAAATGATGATGATTTGCTGGAGTAAGATTTTGTAATGTGCACTAGTAACATGTGCTCACCGAGTGGGATTTAATCTAATATATTATCTTGAAATGCTTTCAAATCACCCAAGAGACTAATAAAGTTTTTCATCAACCTTAAATTTGCCGAGTTTGAATTTTCGTTAAACTACTAAACAAGGCAGCACGGTGGCACGATGGTTAGCACTGTTGCCACACAGCAAGAAGGTCCTGAGTTCAATTCCACCATCAGGCTGGGGTCTTTCTGTGTGGAGTTTGCATGTTCTCCCCGTGTTTGCGTGGGTTCCCTCCATGTACTCCGGCTTCCTCCCACCATCCAAAGACATGCAACTTGTGGGGATAGGTTAATTGGATAATCCAAATTGCCACTAGGTGTGAATGTGCGAGTGAAAGTGAGTGCGAATGGTTGTCTGTCCCTGTGTGTTGGCCCTGCGACAGACTGGCGACCTGTCCAGGGTGTACCCCGCCTCTCGACCTATGACAGCTGGGATAGGCTCCAGCGCCCCCCGCGACCCTGAAAAAGGATAAGCGGAAGTGAATGGATGGATGGACTACTAAACAAGAGCATTTCCTCATAGATTGTTCTTTTACTCCAAGGATAAAAACGCCATTTTCTTTCTCTTACAGGATTTACATCTGACAACACTCTCACTGTGATTACTTCCAGATATACCTTTCAAGATTCAAGCTTTTGGCTGTAAGTATAAGACAAGCAAAGGCATACTATATATTTGACTACATTAGTTGGGGGTGAGCTGGAAAGTTCACAGAGGGATAAAGAGAGAAGGGAAGGAGGGGGGGAGGAGAAGCTTCTCCACTTCAGCAGAGCGGTCCAGAATCATTGCTGTGACCGTTCTTTTTAAGCAGAGACAGATCACTGCACATTGTTACATGATTCCATCCTCTGCAGCTCCACTTTCAGAAATATCATTCATTCTCCTAGTCATTTCAGAAATCCAGCTTGCCTCTGTGCCCTTACTGTCCACTGAAAGCACGGCCTACACGGCAGGCTGTCTATGGCTGGATGCTCTCTGAAACTGTCTGGTAATATAACATTCTCAAGAGCTTTGGGGTGAAACAGTAGTTGACCCGAAAGAAAAGTCCTGTTGAATTTTATTATTTGAGAGATAGAAAATAACTCTTTCTGAAGAACGGCTGCGTTTGTCTCACACCAAATTTTTTTTCGGTAGAAAGTTTGAGCTACACAGCAACCAAAAAAAAAAAAAATTAAATCACCGCTGCATTATGAAATATGTAAATCGATTTTTAGCCCTGTGTGATCACATGTTTTGGACTGCGCTAGATGTCAGCATGAAACGTGAGTCGGGCTTTCCCCGCTCCACCATCTGTTCTTAGAAAATCTTTGCATGTGCCAGGGAGGAGGGAGCCCACTGCAGTGGTGTAGTGAGCGGGAAAAGGCGTGGTTCGCATGACGGCGCAGCCCACTGTGAGCAAATATGATTTACTGTAGGATTTGCCCGTCTCCAGTATACCCTGCACACTCCAGCACTCAGCTGATTAATCAGAATCATTTCCATGAGTGATGGAAGCTCCAGCCTTGCAGGGGCTACAGACAGCTAATAAACCCCAGCGGGTAACAGCCACGCCTTGAAAGATGCTTACGTGCTTCTGCCTCTATACTGGCTCTGTCCATCTGCCGTCATTCAGCCCTCACTGCCCTGTGTCAGCCTCATTGTTATTAATATTGATTGGCTCATCTGTTGAATGAGAATTCATACCCCGGGGACCAGTGGCGCACAATTAGTTAGTTAGAGCCGGGGATCAGCTTCAGGATTGAATGTGGCACCATAGGCGAATAACAAAGATTGATGCCATTATTTAAACGCTGATCGCCTGGTTTGTAAACTGTAAAAAACCTTCAAGTTCATGTGGTAATTCTGTGAGAAGTTAAGATTGCGGTATTGTAGTTCTGTGCAACATGTAAATGAAAGCACCAGTAAGCTCTAAAAAATGGGATAAAAGATGTTGTTTTGATGAAATAGTAATAAAATAGTTGTCAGTTGTGATCAGTGGTCGATATGAAATTCATATAACTTATATTGCCTTTTAACGGTGTATCATCAGACTATATGCGAAGATTAACTTTGATCAGTTTGATTTTCAGATTGTTTGTGTTTTACTTAAAGCTGCCAAATCATTATAATAATAATAGATATGATATGTATATGTACTCACTTGTGGAGTTGTTAAAGACCCTTTTAAAACAAACATTACTACAATATGTCCTTTAGTCCTAAATTATGTTTTTCCCCCTTACAGTACCCCTTTAATCTTTGATCATTTCACCTGCTCCTTCTTAACAGCAGCATGGAAGCACACATGTATCTATATGGCTCTAGCAGTGAGGTTTCCCTCTCTGTGTCGGATCTAAAATGAGCCAACACAATGAAACACAAAGTGTTGCATTGTTGCTCTCATCTCACATCTGCAGCACCGCATGTCAGCAAAGATGCAGAACCCCCAGTTTAAATCCTTGACTGCTAGCCACAGCATGAAATATTTACCACAAGAACATGAAGGCAGCAGTCACTAAAAAGATTTGGAGACAGGGCAACAGCGACAACACTGAACCGCTTTATGCAAGCTACATGCATAAATGCGAAGATTACGCTTAATAAAATAAATATGAGATGATGTCATGTGTTTTCGCACATTTGCTGTATGTGCTGTATCAGGACCTATAATTGTTGCCTGGAAATGTTTCCTTTTTCTACTCACATACACAGAAAATAAGCTTCGTGGCTTCTTTCTCCTTATGTGCTTTTTATTTTCCCCTTCCCTTTTGATGTTCTATTTTAGTACTTAAAGAGAAAAGCAGTACACAAAAGCACACACAGAAACACACTCCTAATCCAGTAAATACACGTACAAATAGGGAATCCACATGAAAAAGAAAAATTCTACTGGACCTGGCCAAGGGTGTAATGATGTGCTCACTTTGGATAAGCTGCTATTGACGTAGCTGCTGCAGAAAAAAATCATTTTGAGACAGTGACACACACAATTATTAGTTATATTAGGGAGCTTTTGTAGCATTTTTCTTTTAGCATTTGTTTTCACACTTTCTATTTGTTTCATTTTTTTTTATTTGTACTTGGATTCTTGTGAATGTTTGTAGCGGAGTCACTGCAAGATTCTGGTTTCCTCCTGAATGTAGTCACATTTTTGGAGCTACATGAGTTTAATATTGCACAGAAAAGCACATGGTGCTACATGTGATTTTGTAGAGAAGGCTGGGTAGTGCATTTTAATAGCTGCCTATAGTTATTGACTGAGCAGCTCCTAATACATGACTGTGAGCTCTGTGCAGTTAGTCTTCACAACACGCAGCCCTTATTAAATATGGATTCTAAGTTGCACTGAACCTCTCCGGAGACTTGGCCTGTTTAGTTCAAAGTAAGGTCTGTTAGAGTTTTTTTTAATACTTATTACTCAATGAAATTATGCAGATGATTACTAGATTATTATTGTATTGAGAATCTGCTGCTGCAGCAATAGTCGGGAGCAAACAAATTATGATGAGAGCGTTGATTCATTTGCCACTAAAAACCCTTCTGTGTTTCACATTTCAATGAAGAGAAGCCAGTGTTGCTTACTACGGGTGAATCCAGCATGCTATGAATCTACCGCGTATCATTATGCTGTTTGCACTCTTCAGATACCGATTCAGACTAGGGCACAAGGCTATGAAATATCTCTTATAATGTGAAAAAGATAGATCGATGATGATGGCAGGATATTGTCACATTTGTTAATTTGCAGAGCTGGTCTGTAAATTAGCAGACAGGAAGGCTGTCATTTTACTTTCACCCTACGCAAAACTAGATGGAGGGATTGTGTCTCTGTGATTTTTAAGAACGTATTTCAGTTTTTGTTGTTGTTGTTGTTGTTGTTGTTGACAGAAAACCAGAAGACACCGATAAAGCCAAAACCAACAATAAAAAGATCATGATAGCAAGTGCTTTGTCTAGCCAAGGTCTGGTACAGCTTATTGCTCAGCTTTCACGTCCTTATTAATTAAACACACACAGACACAGACATAAACACAGGCATACATATCAGTGAGTCACACTCTTGGATTGATGATTGAACACTGTAGTCATTTTGAATCAATTCCTTAATTACCCTCCTGCTGCTCTAACAACTCACTAATACCAATTGTGTATCAGTGTACAGCTGAACAAAGATGCAAAAACATTTTTTTGAGTTTGCTGTAAACCATAAAATCAGCTGGTTAGTAAATTAGCCTTTAAAAATAAAGCTCAAATTGTTCATTTGCTAGCTGTTTTTAAAGATCCACCCATTCATCCATCCATCCAACTGTCCTATCGCACCTGTTGTAAGGCTAAAGGTCTGCCAGGCCTAAAGCAGAGAGACTTGCGGCCATTCACACCTAGAATTTGAAAAGAAGCTGATAGGAAACCATGAAATTGCAGGCTGGACATGCAAATTCCACAAAGAAATGCCCCAACTGGCACTTTGGGATCAAACCCTGTTGCTGTGAGGCGACAGTGCTAACCACTGAACCACTGTTATTAACGGTATTAGTAAAATTTGTTATTAAAGAAACTATTAAAGGGGTGGCTGTGGCTCAGGAGATAAAGCAGGTTGTCCATCAATTGGAAGGTCAGTGTTTTGATCCCCAGCTCCTACACTGCTTGCTGAAGTGCCTGTGGGCAAGATACTGAAGCCCCGTTGCCACTGATGTATTCAGTGATAGAATAAAAAAGAAATATATAAAAAAATGATCCTTGTCTAGCAGGGGAAGGTGAGGATATATGGAGCGGACAAAGATGTACAGAGCCCTCTACTCATTTTTCTTTATGTGAACTTTATTGGAATACCATTACCTTCCCTTTAATTACCAAATCACTTCTAATTCAAAAACAGCAAGTATCTATTACGGCCTCGACCCAGCACTGAGAAATGGCAATGTCACAGAAAGGGAGCAAATTGCGATCCTCCCTTCCAGATGCATGTTTTGAAATTGCAGCAACCCACCCCCCTCTCTATCCCTACCCCTTCCCTTTTTAGTGATTGAGACTTTATTGATTTTTGGTTCCAGCGCTCATTGCAGGCCAATAAGGTGGATGATTCACTTAGGGGAGGATGATAATTCCCAGTGACACACAGCACTGCCCCAAGGGCTCCAAACTGTCTGGTTGACCACTGGCGTCAAGTGAAAGTGTGCATTACATCTTCTCATTAATCCAATAAAACACCACCTGTAAGGGGAAAAAAAGCTGTGGATTTCGATGGTTTTGCAATATTTATGCAAAGAATTATACAGATCAGATTCTATTTATCAAACTTCACAGCTTACAGTATGTAAAGCATGGTGGAAAGGTTTTCTAACGTTATATATCTATATATTTATATAAGGTTTAGGTTGGTATGAATATCTAGAATAAATCTTTTATTATGACAGTAGCAGGGGTGTTAGTCAAAGAACATAAACAAGATAAATGAAAAGAGAGCCAAAGCAGCAAACTACTGCTGAGGTAAGCAGGCATCTTAGTGTGTGCATATTATTGGATAGTGGTGTCTTCTGTAATATATCATTTTTTCCTCTGTCCTCTTTTCATTTCCCCGTTTTTTTTTGTTGTTGTTGTTGTTGTTTTTTTCAAACACTTGCAGCCTTGTTAGCTGAGGGACACATCCGAAACCAATTGAGTCCTTCAGCAGCAGTGGTTTTTGGAATAAGGATATGGATGCCGGTCAAACTGTAGAGCATCTGGCTGCTTTTGGATTGCCCTTATGCATCGGTGGACAGATTGCTGCATACAGCACCTTGTGAGCAGCATCACAAATCAGCTGTCCGAGCAGCGAGTGCTGGAACGGAGAGAGAGATTGAAGATGGAGAGAAAGCGAGGGGAAGGGAGAGCTGAAAGAAGGGGAGGGGGTTCCATTCAGTGAAAGAAAGAGTGAAGAGAGGGAGAGGAGGAGGGGATTGAGAGAAACGGAGGTGGGGGTAGTCACAGCTAGAATGACTGAGAGAGCGTGTGTGTGTATATAGGAGAACAAGTATTGCTGCAGTGGAAACAGTGCGAAGAGGACTGCAGTTTCTGGTGCTGATGGGAAAGCAGTCGAGGGACATTATTAAGGCACTGTAGCATTAATCCTAAGTGCCTATTTGGTGAATGGGTTTGCCTGTTGTGGAGAACAGGATTACGGAATTTCGGTAGTGCTAGGTAAGGATGTATTTTAAAGTCTCTTCTCAGCTCTGCTTGAACACTTCCTTCGTGGAATCTGGAATAGAGTTACGGGCTGGTGGTTGCTGCTGTATTGGAGGATTTTTACCTGCAGCGTCCAACTTCAGCATTTCTTTTTCCGTTCCTTATACAATAACGCAGGTGCTGTGTGCATGTTACCGATGCATGTGTTCCCAACTTTACTCCTTGTAAAAGAAATACAGACCGTTCCTGGGCCCTTATCTGCCCCGGGATCTAGCCACAGGACCTTGAGTTCACGAAATTAATGATTTCAAATCAGGTAGTGTTACGTAAAATTTTTTGGAAGGGGAGTGTAGCTTTGGCTCTGTATATTATTCTCATTGATCACGGCTCATTTAGCTTGCCTGGTGGATGTTGTACCTCTTTCCTGGAGAGTGTCCAGGAGGCTGCCCTGCTGACAGATGCTGTGCTTGCCCCTTTAGCTACACCAGTATCTCTCATAACCTCCCTAAATACTAAGAAACAGGCAAGTGGAGCCAGAAAAAGCACACTACACACACACACACACAAACCCCAGGTCTGCCCACAATGTAACAAAACAGACACAAGCTCCACTACTCTTTATCTTTTTAGACCGAGAAGCTAGACACAAAAAGAGACTGACAGTTGTGCTGAGGAGTATAGAGGGAGGGGTGGGGATTTCATAAAGTGCTGCAGGATGCTCTTTTTTTCTGCTGCCTCTCATGGGACATATAGCATAGGCAGCACTGAGGTGACAGTACCAAGGACGAAACCTATAATGAGCTGCGTGTACTTCTTACTTCCTAATGCTGACTCTTGCCATTCTGAGCCTATCATTATCACAGCAGAGTTATTATTAAATTACATTTAATTAAAATTCTATTTAACAAATAGACTAAAAATAGCTAGGGTGTTATTTTGCAGTGTTTTTGAAAGCCAGGAGTTTTGATCCTGCTTTGAAAGCAAATTACAAATACAACACAATTTTTACAAACAAAGAGAATTGTTAATTATCAATTCATTATTTATTCTTCCGCCTTGTTCTGAATAACACATTGGGATTTAAACTAGGTCTATTTCTCCCCTAGTATCTGGTGTCACAATGATCAAAGTCAGTCAATGGCTTGCATTTGAAATGGTCACATGATCATTCAATTCTAAGAAGTCGAGTAGACAAGTACACTGTAGAATGTCAGGGATCATATTATATGTTCATGCAGAACTGTAGGTACTCTATCTGTGTATTTACATGTCCAATATTCAGAGTGCAGAGTATTCAAGAGGCTATGTGATACTGAGCATGCTCCGATGATTCTTTTTTTTTGTCAAGCTCTAAAACATTCAGGCAGGCTCATTAAGTTCAAACCTCAGGCAGCCGCTCCCAGTGGCTCTCGCACTAAGAAATACTCTCAGAGTCTCTCATACATAACTAGAAAAATGAGAGGAAGCTTTGAAGTTCACCAATCTTATTTCTTTTTTTCTCTTGGCTCCCACCAAGAAGGCAGCTGGTGCCCGAATACTGGAACTGCTTAAAGAGGAACACAAAGAAAAGAGGCTTATTCTAACTGTGCAGCCTGTATCCTGTGCTACAGTATAGTGCTAGAGTGGGTGTGCCCTCTTGCACCCATATTACTGTTGTTTTCCAACTTACCATAGCTTTATTTAGGTTAAATTGTTTTTCTCCCTAAGCTTAAATCTTAAAGTATTCCACAAGCAAAAGCTTGTTTAAAATGATAATGCCAGCCATGTTGGACTCTAAGAATGAGTCAGTGATTTCCTCTCTGACACGTTAACACAGCTATCACCATGATTGCTCAGTTGCCATTTGTTTTTCACTCCAGGTGAGAGTCGAGCCTTTCCAGTTCTGGCCCGAGCCCATGTGATGGTGTGTCTCTGGCAGGCGATGGCAGAGAGATTCAGTGTTAAACGGTTAGACACTGTCACTAGTCACAGCCTCCTGCAGTGCTGACGGGGCAGTTTCACCACTCTTTAATCTTTACAGGGGGAAAAAAAACATGCTAGTCATGGCGAAATTTCCAGCAGCTTTCTTTTCTGGCCCCTTGGCTTCATTGGAAGAGACAGTTTGTGATGGTCAGAGAGAGCACAGCACGGAGAAGGGGCATACTTGGAGAATTAGTGATGTGGTTTTCAGCATGTTTCATCATACTGTTTTGTGTAACACCAACAGTGTTACACAAAACCTCTGAATTTACCCAGTGATTAGTAGTCTGAAAAGTTACATGAATATTAAACAGTTAAGTTTCAAGCAGGTCTACATTAAATTACTGAATATATCATCCTGGTTTGGATATATATGTCTGTTTTTTTACTGCATCCAGGAGCAGCAACTGCATTTTAATTGGAAATCCTTTGGCTTGACATAGCTGGGACCTCCTAAGTAAAATTTTCTTAGTGGATTAGAAAATGGTGGTCCAGTCAGCCACTTGGTGATCCCAATGTTACCTGTGGGCCAAAAGCTGAGCATCTCAGGCATTACTTTCGATTTGGCATCAAAGAGGCATTACTTTTTTGACCTACCAAAACTTTTAAAGAAGTGCTATTTACATTGTTTGCAGTCTTTATGCTAGTCTAGGTAGGTTTATAAATACTCATTTTCATTATCTATAAATGTGCAGATTTTATTTATTTATTTATTTCAGCAAAGCCACTTCTTCAGAGCAGTCATAGTGGGTAAATCCTTACGTTTAGCAGTCTTACTGCCTACGTATGTTCCCTTTTTAACTGTTATTAGATGCGGCCTATCTGCAGTGCTGCAGAAGCCCTCTGCTCCGTCACATTTCCTCTGCACAACCTTACATGCAGATTGGGTCACTGTCTCTGTGACAGAATGATTAATCGACCTATCAGGGGACAGGGAAAGGGGATGTGCTGAGGGGAAGAGGGAGAATGTATGGCAACTGGTTGTAAATGATCCCCGCAGCTCCTCACTCAGCATTCAAACCCTGGCATCCGCCCCCCCCCCCCCCCCCCCCCTCTTTTTTTCAAGAATCCCTCCTGATAATAGCTGAATCACATTCAGCTGCAGGTGAGAATAAGCATTGTTTTATCTATACAAGCAGGTTTGTAAATGAGGCCCTCTGGACCACCCTTTGGATCAGTGCACAATGCGATAGATGAGAAAGAGGCTCTTCTTTAATTCTCTTTAGTGAGATGATCTGCAAAACACCTTTTTTTAACATCCTTATCTCAGTAAGTGCGTTCACATCATCAGCAGGATTTTCATCATTTTGTTGACATAAAAGTGTAATTGCCCTGCTGACCTCGCTGATGGATGGTCATACTTTTTTCTGTAGATGCTTGTGTTGTTTATGTTTGCAGTCAGAGTATTCGTGCAGCCCTGAAGCTGTACACAGAGTCCTAGTGTCTCTGTAAATATCCTGTCCTAGATGGCCGCAGTTTCGCTGACTGTATAGCAGATCAGTCACTGAGTGAGTATGTAAATGTCAATCAATCTGCTCTTTGTTGGTGCAGAGTAATGTCTACAGCGCTACTGTCCACTTTTAAAAGTGTTTTTCTTTTTTGTTATAAAAATGTCAGATTTCATTTTCTATGCTTTGCCATCACTTTTTGAACAGCAGCTTTTCTAACAGCACTTCCATCATGTGCCACATTAACACAAATAAGGAGACATAAACACCTTATATGAGAGCTTTTTAACACTGACGTTTGAGCCATCTTGGGGGAGTTTATTGTTTAAATCGCTGTTAAATAAAATATAGCATCTGACAGACACTTGGCATACTCATAGCAATTTATTGTGGCCAGCAGTTTGAAGGCTGTTGGTCATAAACTGAGGAATGTGGCTCTGAAGCATATTTTACTCTGCATGCTGTGTTTTTGGATTTGCAAGTGCTTTTGTCAGACTGTTGGCTGTCTACCATGCAATTGCAAAACAGGGAGTGCTTTAAAACTCCAGTAGGCTACCTTGCAGAAATCTGCCTCTGCCATACAATTAGCAGTTATCTGACTCTGCATGCCTGGTGAAATCTGATAAGTGGACTTTATATGTGATGAACCAGAGATGAAACATGGAGTAACATGAAAGACTTAACAAGATATACCCATGGAGCCCTTCTAAACTTGTTGTTGCAAGTACTGTAGAGCAATACAGAAAACTCTATTGTTAATACTATAATCCAGTGGCAGTATAATTGTGTTTTTGCAAATACAAATAAATATACACTCACTGCCCACTTTGTTAGGGGCACCTGTTCAGCCACTCATTTGCATAAACATCTAATCGACCAACCACAAGGCAGCAACTCAGTGCATTTAGGCATGTAGACATGGCCGGGACCACTTGCTGAAGTTTAAACCAAGATTCAGAATGGGGAAGAAAGGTGATTAAAGTGACTTTGAACATGGCGTGTCTTGTAGATGGATGATTCACAGTATTTCAGAAAAAAAAACAGAGAATACCAAAAAAGAGAAACTATTCTGTGAGCAGGAGACCACAGTGGGTGCCATACCAGTCAACTAAGAACTAGAAACTGAGGCGCCAATTTGCACAATGTTGCCTGGTTTGATATGTATTGATTTCTGCTGCAACATTTGAATGGTAGGGTCAGAAATTGGCATAAACAACTGCTCTGTATCCATGTTCAGGCTGTGGTGAAGTAAAGGTGTGGTGGAACTTTGGGCCCCTCAGTACCAGTTGAGATTCCTTTTAATGCCACAGCCTATATGACTGTCATTGCTGACCATGTCCATCCCTTTGTAACCACAGTGTACACATCTCTAATGAATGTATCCAGCAGGGTAAGATGTCATGTCACAAAAATCAGATAATCTCAAACTGGTTTCTTGAACATAAATGGGAAATTTGCATAATAGATGTCCAGCTGAAAATTAGCAGCAAATGTGTGATGTCATCATATGTGGACCAATATGGACCAACATCTCCAAGGAATATTTAAAACATTCCTTGAATGTCCTTGTTGAATCTATGCTATGAAAAATTAAGGCTGGTATGACCCATGGATCAGAATATAGTTCTAGCAAACTGTATCTAATAAAGTGACTTGTGAGTGTATATGTTTTAATCTAATCTAGCCATGAATAATATTACATTAATATATTACATGAATACTTAAAATATAAATAGTGTCTTCAGAAAGGGTTCAGATCCAGTTCTAGTAAGGTAAACCTAATAAAGTGACATGTGAGTTGCAATCTTAGATTTTGTCCACGCTGTGTCTTTGCTAGTAAATAACAAGCAAGGCAACTATCAGTATCCTCACTGTAATCCTATTAAAACTTGGCCAAAATGAGCCCATTAAGACTATAGGAGCCCTGAGTCCATTTCAGCAGGGGTGAATTACCATAAAGTAGCAAGAGTTCAGGAACAAAGCTGCACATTATCTCTAATTGAAAGAACTCCACCATCTCAGCTCAGCTTTCCAACTACAGTGCTGTTCTGTCTGATGGATCTAATAAAATACAATGCTCCTTATTCTCTTAATATTCCAGTCCACATTTTCAGCTGAAATCCAGCCTAGAGAGTCAGAGGTCAGCTGTGACTCAGTGTTAGCTGAGCCAGTATTCTCTTCGTCCAGTTTCTTCAAGTGTGTTTATCATGAATTCGAGATTTGCGTGATGCTTTTGAACAATTACCCTTTAAACAATATCCTCAATATCTTATGCAACTTGGCTCAAACCTAAAATAGCTCATTGGGATTCAGATGAAAGAGTCACTCAGCATGAAACGCAAAAGTACAAAATTAGAGCACACCCATACATGCAACTTATCACAAAGAAATATTCTGTGAAAGAAATACTATTTTGCATGACGGTCAGTTCTGCAAAATTTAAGGGTCTGTCTAGTATGAAAGGCTTTGCATGTATGTAGCTTCTTGTATAAACAATCACATTAAGAAGGCTTATAGGGCTATGAAGCAGCATGGGATGCACAGCTAGTTCAGTATGAGGCCAAGCACTTCACCCACACAGAAGCCATAATGTCACAGATGGTAGGAGCCTCGGTGGGGGTTGAATGATTTCACTGGGGTCAGAGTAATTCAGATTGCTCTGTATCTTTTAGGGCCCTGGTCGTCTGGTGGCCAATGACATCCAAGCACTCTTTACTGTCCTTTCTCTTTGTATCTTTTCAAAGTGCTTTACTGTATTCAATACTTAATTTGCCGCCCCACTGATCTTGACTGTTGCCCCAGGCTGCAGTCACATGACCCTGGGACCAGTTTTCTTTTCATTTGTTGAAGCCATTTTGAAAGTAGATGTTATGATGTTTCTGGGGTTTAAAGCCATGCGCTGCATTTGAATTCAAGTCTGGATGGATCTATAATTTTGCTGCACACACACAGATATACTTTGGCCACTATTGGACAGCTGTGTGAAAGGCTATAGAGGCAAAGCGTCAGCGCAGAGGGAAAACAGACCTGGCTCTTTGGCTGCAGATTGTTAATTAATTGCTACTCAGGCTGCCCTGTTGTTGTGCAGTGAAACAGCTGCGTGACTTTAGCTGACTCTCCTTAGGTTGTTTTGTCGGAGATCTGACCTGGTTGCTAATAAGCCCTTACTAAACACAGTCCCCGTGCTTGCAGTTGGCTTATCTGCCCCAGATAGGGGCACAGAATTTCTTAGTCATGTTTCTTAGTGATGGTTTTTTTTTAAATTTTTATGTTTGCACGAGGACACACTGATTGCATCATTAGGATTTGACAGGTGCAGGGTAATAATAGTGATAAGCCTGGAGATATATTGGACTGTTTCTAAGTGACTCATATTTTCCTCTAATGATGAAGAAGACAACATATGATGTGGTAAACCATTAGTGTGCCTTGAGTATTTTTTGTTAAATATCACCTACTAATCTTATTTATTTTACAGCATAACACACATGCAGTTCGTGCTCTTAAATATGATGCAAAGCACACTCCTAAAGCTTGGAGCTTAGGTTAGGACACCAAACATGATCTGCGGCATCAGATCTAGGTGGGGAGGTTGTTGCATTGTCAACTTAAAATAAGAAAAAATTCAGAAGATTTAAAAACTATGTTACTTTATGAAAACGTTTTCTAATTTTGAATCTGGTCATATAAATATTACTGTGCAACAAGATTTCTGCAACTAAAAGATTGAAGTAGTTATTTAATACATTTGAAAAGATGAATGTATTTTAAAAAAAATGTCTTTAATTTGTTTACTAATGAAAGAAACAACCTTTGGCATTTCCAGTGATTGTTAGTTAAATTAAAACCACCTGCCTTCGCCTTCATTTTATCCCACCTTTTACTGAAAGATAAATATTTAACCTTTGTGTACCACTTACAAGTGCTGTGCTTGTACTTGGCGTTAATATACCAAGTCTGTTTGCATGGGAAAGCTAAATATGCTTGATCTCAATCCAACTCTGAGCAGTGTGTTTCGTGATAAGGGAAGGATCATGCCCATAGCTGTGCTGCTGTGTGCCGTGCAGCTGAGCCATTTTGTTTTAACTAATTCTGATGACTCAAACTCTAACGAAATGAGACGCGCATTGAAAGATGGAGCTTAAACCTCCCACAGAGTTCCAGTAGTCATGGTTTATATTAAATATATATTGGATGGAAAGGCTATTTATACCATCCAGGGTGGGCTTTCCTGGCCCTAACTGCTGCTGTTTCAGGGCCTGCTCAACCCTCAAACACTTAAACACATTTAGATCTGGAAGCTGCCCAGTACAAATACTGTCTGATCTACTGGTCACTGTACATTTCCGCTGAAGCAGATGGAGTTTAAGTGTCTTGCTCAAGGGCCTTTCAGTGATGATAATGAGCAAGGGGCAAGTGTTACTGTTACTTATCTTCAGGGTTTAATCTGTTGGTTCAGGGACTGAACTTCCCAGTCTGACTCCTAGTTTTTTGAAAATGTTGCATTAATATGTTACATATATGCACTGTAGTGATTTATGATGGTAGATTACATCAGATCTTTGTAGTTATCAGCTACACTTTGACATGGCTCTTAGTAGTGTCAGCCTGGTGGGTAGTATACTACTTTGGTGCTGGCAGAAACATCTTGTAGCTCACAGCGAGTGAGAAAACAGGGGATAGAAAGGTTAGGATGCCAATTATCAGTTCATTTCTTAAAAATTAAAAAAATACATGAAACGTGGATCCTTGGAAGGAGACAGATAAAAAAAAGTTAGGCCAGGCTTATTTGAGCTATTGTGGAGGCCTACACAAGCATACCCATAATATGTCAGCAACTCTTTCTGCCTACAGACTGCTGTGGAAAGAAACCCTGCAGCGAGAGCAGAAAGAAGAGGAGGCGTAACAGTTCCAACAACTATTTGATAGATTACTCTGAGGCTTGGTACAAATGTTTATCCTCCTTAATGAAAAAATTTTAATGACTATGTGGATCCTTTGACTTTTCATTTATCAGCAGTAAGATAAAGTTTTCACTTACCCAGTTAAAGTCTCCATTGTGCAGATATTCATCATTCCAGATGATGCATTATAATTACTTAGCTTTACTTCTAGTGCCACTTGAGGATTCACATTGGTGGCTTTGCATTTTTATTAAACAAAAATTAATTGTAACGACTTAGAAGACTCATTTATCTTCTGTAACTTTTTGGTTCAAGACTAAATACTTGCAAAACCGTCATACGTGATACCAATTTTTATGCTTAATTTCCCATTAAGAAATGTTCCTTTATTTAGATAGCGAGGCATTGTGGATCATTATTGTTGCAAGTTATTTCAGGATATGCATATTTAGATCTAGTCAGAGAAAAGGAACAAGCACCTTGCAAGGTCAATTTGCTTGGATGTCTGATATGACCTGTTTTTTATTCAGAAGATTAAGTTTCCTACCCTGGAGACTGTGTGTATTTTGTATTTAGTGCAGCCTCCACAAGGAGATATTTTTCTCAAATCTTAGTTTTGTTAAAAGGCATTGTCTGGTGTTTGATGGCATTCTTTAAAATAAAAATGGTTTATTTATCTGATTTTATTGGAGCGAGTAGTAAGGGCTTAGCTAGCTGTAAAACAGGGCTAATGTTTGTCATAAAACAAGTCTGTGTCCCCTCTGTTCGTCCTCAGTGTGGAGGAGATAAAATTCTTGTACACATAACCATGAATAGTAATTTGATTGGTCTGGCTTGATCAAATGTGAGGGACAAAAAGGAAAAACTGCCCATAAACCTCAGATGTAAGTGGATATCTTTAACGGCCTACAATATCTACTGTAATGCATAATACAGTGGAGAGTGGAGACAGTGAGGCTTGTGATTGCTGTTTCATTGAACAACCCACTCATTTTGAAATGTGTGATGGATGAAAGCATTCCTCAGTAATTTTCTCAATAACTGACAATGTTTGTGTAATTGTTCAATTCCCCATCTATTCACAAGATGTTCATCACTGGTAACATCAGTCTGCATAACAGCAGCACAAGTTATTTTACATAATATATTTTGGGATGTATAAAGTGGTCCTGGCCCCTGAATAATATAAGCTTATCCTTTCCGCTGTCAGCCTCAATTTGAATAATTTATATGTAGCAATAAATAGAAGCAGAATCTCTGGCACCATCCTGGAGAATTGGCACTTGAGAAATAGGAAATTCCTTCTTTTTCCCCATATCACCATGACTTTAATGAAATCAGCAGCAGAAGTCTGGTCTTGTTATGCTTGTCTTCTTGTTCTGCTTTCTGAATCAAGGTCTTGCCCAATCACTCATCACTCTGTCGGCAGGCTGCTTTCAGCTGCACTTGTCACTCTGTGATTTCTGGAACAGATAAGAGCTCTGAACATTTGTTTGGCCTCTGGAAACACCACAGGAGAATGGCTACTAGTAGTTTATTTTGTTTCTGTCTATGGTTAAACATCTGTCCTGGTCAGGCACAGCTGGCGCACGTATGGAAGTAACATCAGACAAGAAATAGCGTTAGTGCCTTGATCAAGTAGTCTTTGCAAGTGACCTCAGAATTGTATGAAATATGTTAAAATGGATCTCTTATGATTTTACTGTCATGTATGCTGCTACAGCAGCAAATGCCTTTAGTACCCATGACCAGAGTTTCACATAATAAAGTCAACCTATGTACAAATAATCGTTGGGAGCCAAAGATTCAGGCTCATCTACACACTCTGTTTTAGTTTTTGTCTACTCTTAGCTCTTCATGATGTAATAAAGTTTGCATATCCCTTATACAGTAATATAAGGCAAACAAATGCTGTGAGGAATAAACGGCCCTGTTAGCCACAGGTCAAATACTTCATTTGTGAGGGGCAGCCAATTAAAAGATACAGTGGCTTGTTTCAGACAGTGGATGAACTGGCTGACTGCAAGATAAATAAAGAGAATGTCTAAAAAATTGAGTTGGATATAGCACAAAAAGCAAAAAAATAAAAAATTAAATAAAAATTGCATACTATTCACCTAATGGTTGTTAAGTTATATAATTGTTGGTGAGCTCCTCATGAACAAAGTTGAAATGAAACCACAGAGCCTTACCCAAGGTTCTCTGGGAACCCAAAGATCTCCTTTCTCAGCTTATATTAGAGGAAGCCTATCCCAGCTACCATAGAGCGAGAGGCGTATACCCTGGACTGGTCGCCAATCTGACACGGGGCCCTCTCCAGACATTTGAAAAGAAAAGTCAGATTTAAAATATTCACTTTGGCGTATGTTACGCAAACACAGAAACACACACACAGACAAACATGCACACAGATCAGCTTCTCATTTCCCCAGTTAAAACATCGTAAGTCTATATACATGCAAATATTGTTCATTTCAGAAGTTTAACTTCTGGACACCAGACACTCTCTACTCACTGTGTGCACTCAGGAAATTTCAAGTTTCGCATTTGATTTGTCAGCATTGCATAGTATATCAAAACTGGCTTCTAAGCTGGATGGATTCAGCAGATGGATTTGAAAGCAGCCTCTGCATATACTACTACATATATATTTAACTGGAGGCATGAGAGAGAGAGAGTTTGGAGCTATATTGATCTCAATGATACTTCAGCAGAAGTAATAACATTTTTTTGCTTTTTTTTGTAGGTATATTTCCTCAAAATAATCAGTAGCGTTGGGACTTACCAAGTATTAAAAATGTAAAAACCAAGATCCAACTGGTCCAACTTAATGCCACATAGAAGTTTACAAGTTCAACTTCTGTGAATGAGTCTTTTGTTTCTGTCATGACCTGTATTTAATTTGGTGATTTACATTTTTGAGGTTCAGTGGCTAACAAACACATTTTTATATGTCACGAAAGGGAGTAAATATCAAAACCATGAATCGAATATATCAGCTATCCCTCTCCTATACCTTTTGTATCATTTACACCAGTGGTCCCCAACCAGGCCGCAAGAGTTGAGGCCCAGGTGTGAAATTTATGGTTTTCAGGGTTTTTATTGGTTTTTATCATCATTTTTTAATCGTTTTTATTGTTAACTCAATTTCCCTGGGTCTTTTCCCGTGCGTTATGAATAAATCTTCCTTTTTTGGTACCGGTACTGGTTTTATTTTGTTGTATTTATCCGCGACACTTTAAAGGCTAGTCCGTGAAAATATTGTCGGACATAAAGCGGTCCGTAGCGCAAAAATGGTTGGGGACCGCTGATTTAGACGACTTTCATAAGACAGCTCCAACCATATATCCATTTTATCTTTTAAGTCAAACAAAGTATTTCACTGTTTTAGCCTTTCTGATTGTTTTCTGGTAAATTAATGCTTTACTATAACTCGTGTGTTTTTGCATTTATTTGTGTAGTTTTTTCTTTCAAACATCTTCAAAAAATGTGAAAATCAGTCAAATGACTCAACCCTTTAATGTCAAACTGTTAACACCCACCTGTGAATGTTGGCGGTGTAGTGACACACAGGTGGAATATATTATGCTGGTTGAGAACAAGTCATGAATGGTCGGGTCTCCCTACTAATAACCCCCTCCCCTTTTTTTTCACGGACAGTACGTGCAGCCTAAATGAAGTGGAACTTGTTCAGGCATCAGACAACGCCCATGGTCGCTGCTAAGCCAACGGGAGCCAGTGCCTTGACTGTGACTCCAGCGCCGGTCGCGTTAGTCTCGGCAGACAACTCCACCGAACCAGTGAGCAAGAATGATGCCTTTGACGAGATCAAAAACAAGTTCCTGAATGAAATCGACAAGATCCCACGTGAGTGCCACGCAAGCCCCAAACATCCGATCAGCCATTACCCAGTTCTCATTGATACAACTCTAAGCAATGAATTTGGAATTAGATTTTCTCTTTTTGCTGCAGGCATTTGCAGCCCTTTAATGTCTTTATTCAGTATTGATCACTGGCTGCTCTTCCTAATGGCGGGGAAATCTAATTCTCACTAGATCTAATTGCTAACCTACCACCTTTTACTAAATATATTTGGCCCAGGACGTGACAGGAGGCTTAATGATTGGTCGGTCAAATGTCACAGTATTTACTTGTAGCTTTTCTGTGTGCGTTCATCTGTACACTGGTGTGTATATGCTCCTCAGTGCCATCATGGGCCATCATCGCCATCGCCGTGGTCGCCGCTTTACTCATTCTAACATGCTGCTTCTGCATCGTCAAGAAGTGCTGTTTCAAAAAGAAGAAGAACAAGAAGGGCAAGAAGGGGAAGGGTGACATGGGAATGAAGAACCTGAAAGGTGGAGAGGTATGTTCTGCCTCAGGAGGATGTTTCCTGCCTGATATAATTTATAATTGTACTGAATATAAAGCAAAGCAAACAACAAATGTCTTTAACCTATATATGACTATAATAATATGCCTATTATATAAAGGCTTAGGGGTGTTGTGTTTGGCATTGTAATAAAATAATAACAAAATTTTTTTTTCCATATTTTATTCGAGTAGCTTTAAAAATAATTTAGCCTGTTTGAATTGTATTGGACTTTAGGCTAGATGAAAACAGAGATTCTTTACAATTCTGATGTTTTCTAACCCAGTTTTTCTCCACAGTTGTTAATTACATTCTTTATCCACCATGGTTAATGTTTTTTAATTTATTTGTTTCTCTTTCTTTTTTTCATTTAATGTATTTGTCATTAATGTTATTGTTGCTCTTTCTCTCACTTGTGCTTTGGGACTTGAGTGGAAAATGACAAGACTTTAACATACAGAACAGCCATTGTTTTTCTCCTCGTCCTGAAAGAGTAATTATTTAAATTACTAGTTAGTACAATGCTGTTGTTTTGGGCCTATAATTATTATTTTTTCCATAAACATGATTGATAATTTGATGAGGTGCAGTAACATATCTAAAATTGATGTTATTTTAAAACTCCAATGGACAAGATATGATTGTGCTAATGAGGGGGCTTCTCCGTCTGTCATTTTCCTCAGTCCCTACAGTGTAGCTAACTACATTTGCTGTGATTACCCTTCTTTGGTGTCTGCTGTGAGTTCAATCTCTTCCTTTGTCTCTGCTCTCCTCCTTCCTGCTTTGTGTCTTATGTGTGCTCCGTGTATCTTGACTGTGGTGGACTTCTCTGCCTACGGTAGGTCTGATAGCACGCGGCACCCCTCTCTGGCCACTCTGTGTAAGCACAGACCAGGGCAGGGTGGGAGCGGTGGTGGGAGTGGGGTTGGGCTGGGCTGGGCTTGGAGGGGTTGGATTGCAGTGATGATGACAATGAGTGCTATGGCTTCCTTAGTTTTTGCAAGCTTAGGTGCTGTGGGTGCTTGAGGACTCCATGGGAGCGATTAAGCTGCTTCGCAAAACCCACTGAACTGATATGCCGCACTAAATGCTATGTCTTGTATATCCAGAGATTGCAATTTTGGCATAAAAAAACAACAAAAAACAGAACAGACATCTGTTTAAGTTGTCTATGGTTTGAAATGAACATGAAACTCATCCTATGGTTGAGCCTTTGAATGATGAGTGCACTGAGCAGCTCACTAGAGATCACTAACATGCATGTGCAAGGGGTAAGCTGGATATTTGTCAAATATTAGCTGAAACTTTACCTCACTGAGAGCTTGGAGCATGTTTCCACTATTAGAGGCCTCTATTGTGTATCACGACCAAAAATACTGATGTCTTACAAATAATTCCTCTTCAAAGATTTGCTAACTTAGCTATAAAATAAATATGGTGTACCCCGGGTTGTGCAAACATGCTCCGAGTTCCACAGCAGATAAAGATGTTTGTACCCCTTGACAAAGACCAGCATATGCCCTTGCAGTAGGTACCATTGAATGGCCACAACTTGACTTGAGAGTAACTTTCCTGGATGACCCATGCTGCTGACATACTAGGTGACAGTCATTGATCTCCTCTCTCTCTCCGAAGCACTTGGGTGCCATTGAAGAGAAATGGTGGGCCAGAATGTTTGCCCACATCTTCAGTCAAATGCAAAAGTCTGATTTTAGTCGATCCAAACCTAATGCCGCACAAGTCAACCGGCTGCTTTAGTACACATTCTGCTTAATAAAAACTCAGTACTGAGCTTACATTTCAACCCATGGAGTTGAAAGGGCAAACAATTCAGACGTACCATTTCTTTATCTTTGAACCCCCTCTGAAAGTTCGAGAGGAACTGCTAATTCTCAGCATGATCCCTCAGTGGATGTGTACATTTCACTTGAGACATTAATATAGATTTTTGGGGGCCTCGACGTTTAAATGAAACATCAACGCATAACCTTTACCACACTTAAGACATCACAAGATAAACCATTTACATTTACCATCAGAAATAATCTTGGATCCTGCATTGTGTGGCCTGGCATGCTTGAATGAAAAGCATTTACAACAATAAAGATACAGAATGCCACGTAGGACACTGTGTGAGAATGTGAGTGTATTTGGTTGTGCGTGTGTGTGCGTGTGTGTGCGTGTGTGTGCGTGTGTGTGCGTGTGTGTGCGTGCGTGCGTGTGTGTGTGTGTGGGAGATGGGTGAGTGGGGGTGTGAAGCATGCATGTAAGTCTGCATGTTCAACAGCATTTTCGGGCCGTTCTAGGTAAAATTAAAAAAAACCTCTAGAGCCAGGATATGGAGGGTAATATTGTGAGGGAAAAATACTCTAAGTACGAGATTATGCCCATAAATGTACAAAAAGATTTATTTTTTGGGTTAAAAACCCTCCACTTAGCTTCAGTTTGCAAGGTTGGGTCAATGCTCCTGCTCCTTCCGTACGTGCTGGCTGCAGTAGAGAAAATTGAATGAAAAAAAAATGAATCTTAGCGTCCGATTAGAACTTTTTAGATTAGAAATTTTGTCTCATAGATCACAATAATATGATGTCTACACATTGGTAAGAAAACATATGTGGTGTGGTGAGGTCGCTCCAGTCTTGGAGAGCAGAGCGATGTGGTTCCCTGACAGGAACATGTTTTCCTGTTTAACATAAAAATTGAATCGACTTTACGACTTATAGTGCTGTGCAAAAGTCTTGAGCCACCTTTTTTGAAAGTTGGGAAATAGGTGCATTGAGCTATTTTCAAACATCCATGATTCAGAAATTTCACAGTTGATTCTTAAGACTTAACTTTCAGATACGGTTGATCGCGCTAGACTTTTTTTTTAGGCTTGCCACATCTTCTATTGTTCTCCACTTGTCCAGTTTCGTCACATTTTTAAAGGTCATACCAACATACCATCTATCCATCTCTTCCACTATCCTTGTCAGGGTCGCGGGGGGTGGGGGGGGGGGGGGCGGGGGGGTGGGGGGGCTGCTTTAGTCTATCTCAGCTGTCTTAGGGCGAGAGGGAGGGGGAGGGTACACGCTAAGTTGTCTGTTATGTGTAGACACAACACTGGTTCATTCCTTGTGTTAATGTATTTCTATGCTTAAATGATTCATACTTCAGTGTTTATAGCTTAATAACAAAAAGGAAAACAGTCCTCTGAAAATGATCAGGTGTAAAAGGCTGGACTGCAGCAAATGTCCAAAGAAAAACTTAAATTGAAAACTGAAAATTATTGCTCAAGACCACTTTAAAGATTACAAGAAACACTGACTCCTTGGAAGTAAAATATAAAGAAATGAGGGATGGCTCAAGTCTTTTGCACAGTTCTACAAATCACAGAATTTTCTCCCAATTCTCAAGTTATCATGTACCCCTTAGAATGGTCCTAACATGCCGTTGTATGCATCTAAGGGCGTGCGTGCGTGTGGGTATGGTGGGGTTCAGTATGCTGTGCAGCGAGTGTGCGCAGTAGTGTATGCATTATCTGTGTGGATGCCCTGTTCCTTTTCCAGATCAGTAAGTAGCTGGATCTCACGAAGACATCAGTGTTTTTTCAGGAGGGGAGCCGTAGAAAAGGAGGCCACGCTGAGAGATTACCCAGTATCTTATAGCAAAATGAAAGTTTACTTTAAGATTCATATCTTAGCAAATTGCTCTAGCTAGATTAGTCGTGACCGCCTCTAAAGATATGGGACCCTGAAGAGTCACTGGGTGTAATGTAAAAGCAAGATGCACGATAACAGAAGATTTGAATTATCTTCTTCATCATGCCCTGATTATCTCAGGAGCAGTTAAATGTCAGTAAGCTGCTGAATGTTGTTCTGGCGTGTGATTAAGTGGGACAATAATTTGCATCAGCTAGAAAATCTGGACTCTGGAATAAATTATGAAATCTTTCAATCATTCACTTAGTTACAGCAGTCAGCCCAGAGTACAGTAATTGAAGCAAAGTCATAACAACAATACCAGTGTAACCACATTAATGGGATTTAAGGTTGTCAGGAGGAGATAAATGCCAGACCTTAATATGGTCTAGCTTACAGTAAACTGATTGCCAGACTGCCAATATCACCGCGGTTTGAGCAAGTTTGAGAGCTTTTCAAGAAGTGTCAGTAAATACTGCGTCAGTGTTTTGATCAAATCACATCTACGCCTGATAGCGCTGTCCTTCACATTCACTCAGTGAGGACACTCAGCCTCTGTTGGAAACACTGTACACGGAGCGGACTAAATAGCAAGGACACCTAGCACTGCAATGCAATAATGCAGCAGCTCCGTAATAAATGTTAACTTGTTTTTGAAAAGCATCCCATGATATCCTTTAACGTGCTTGCTTTTGACATTGGCTCTTCGTTGCTGATATGGCGTTACTCTGTGTGGGATACGCCATCACAAATTTTTCCAGACTTTTTAAAACAACTTAATATGACTCATTTGGAATGAGTCATGTTTGGGATTTGTGCAGCTACCTGTGTGATGCTGTTCCTTCAAAGTAAAAGTCCTCTTCCCCGCTCTGTTTCTGTTTTTTTGTCCACTCCTTGTAATATCACTATTACTGGTAGCTACACAAGTGAGTCATATTAATTTGAGATTTTACAGTGACTTTAAGAAGTGAAATTGAGACCTTCCAACGGTTTAGCAGAGCTGTTGTACTAGATTGCATTGCAATGTAAGTTGTTCCTGTTTTTTTTTTGTTCACTTCCTTTTCTATTTGCTTTTATTCTGTTGTTTCTCTCCTTAATCTTAATCTCTCTCTGCCCCTCTTTCTCAGTCTTTACGTAACATACACTTCTATTGAAACAACACTTGTACAACAGTTTGTAGTTCCCTGCCTTTGATTAACGCAGATTTAAAAAGACTCGTAGTGCTCATGAAAAAAAAAGAAAAGAAAAACAGCAAATGGGTGTCACCCAAAAATAGTGAAATCAAGTCAGGTTGCAACCGTGGTCATCGATGAGCAGATTGCACTAGTAACACGGGGGTAAGTGGCAGGTAGGTGCTGTGACTAACCCGACTGCTGATACCCAAGGTTTGGTGTTCAGCACAGATGGCTCCGCTGAACCGTCATCTCACTCCTTTTTCTGCCGCCCCCCCCCCCTTCTGTCATTGCAGAAACCACAGGATGACGATGATGAAGAAGATGATGTGGAACCTGGACTGACTGGGGATGAGAAAGAAGAGGAAGTGAAGGAGAAGGAAAAGTTAGGGAAGCTGCAGTACTCAATTGATTATGACTTCCAAGAGAACAAGGCAAGTGCCTGAGTAGTTACTAATGTGAGTAGTTACTAATGTGTGAAGCATCACATGCTAAATGTTCTTTTAGCATATCTTCTGGTGGAGTAGTTCTTAGTTGATTTGCCAAAATAAAAATGAAACCAAAATTGGGTTTTTAGTTTTAGTTCAGCCTTTCCTGCCTTAACTGCATAACTTCTTATTCCCTAGTTGACTGTGGGAATCCTGCAAGCCGCTGATCTCCTCTCCATGGACAGCGGTGGCACCTCAGATCCCTACGTGAAAGTCTTTGTCCTCCCAGACAAGAAGAAAAAGTTTGACACAAAAGTTCACAAGAAAACACTGAATCCTGTATTCAATGAGACCTTTATCTTTAAGGTAAGTTACTAGCAAAAGCTAAATGGGCCTTTATTAATTACTTAGTAAAACAACATGAATGTCAAGTCATTTGATGTGTGGACAGGTCCTGATAAGAGTCAGTTTCTCCTCTAATTTCCCTCTTCTGTCCTCTAGAGCTGAGCAGGTACTATGTTTCTTATTTCTTTTCAACAGTGATGAAAAGCAGCAGACACATTGAATGTGTCTGACAAGGAGAATATGGTAGAGAATCAAATTAAAGGAGAGGGCCACCTCTGGTGCACTTTGCGTGCTGACACAGCTCTGTGAAAACAACTCAGCTTTACTTTGTCAAAGTCAGGGACAGGCAGCTGTGCTGAAGCAGCATGTTATGAAGCTAGACAATTCTGAGCTCCAGGCCAGGGGCAACAGCCAATACTGGTCTGATCTAGATTTATCTGATCTTTTATACATAAAGTATCTTTTGTCATAAACCGTTAGAAATGTGTGATCATTGCTACCGGTTGAATTAAACTTAAATTAGTAAAATAAGGTAAATGGGTTGTTAATCTTTCAGATACCATTCCAAGAGATGGGAGGGAAGACTCTGGTAATGTCCGTTTATTGACTTTGATCGCTTCTCTAAGCAATGACGTCATTGGAGAGATTAAAATACCCATGAACACCCTTGACTTGGCAAAGCCAAGTTGAGGAGTGGAGAGACCTGGACAGTGCAGATCAAGAAGAGGTAAGAAGAGTGTTACTACCTCTATCACACTGCTGATATCACTATTAAAAACCTGCTGTATGTCCACACAGGTGCCTCTTAAAAGGCTATTCTAAGAAAGCTCTTTAATAAAAGTCCACTTTAAGCATAAATTAAAACAAATACTTTTTCCCTCTGGATTCTTATGCAGCTCATTCAAGAGTTTGGTCTTTCCTTTGTGTTCTCCTCCAACCAGTATAGCATAGCTACATTTTTTTCGCTTATTTCCTCCTATGTCTCAGCAGTAATGTATGCTGTGATGCTACAGAGCTTCTTTTCCACTGGAATTATTTCTTGCTGATATGTTATTGACTTTGGATACATCAGCTATATAGATAGTATTAAAAATAAAGTAATGGCAGCAGGAATTATTCTTAATGAACATGCTTACTTAAATGTTTATATAAATGACACAGTTCTGTATTTGTGCAAAGAAAAGGTTCTGCTTCAGATCTGCTTTAACTTGCTCTCCTCCTGCCTCGTCCTCACAGCCGGAGAAGCTGGGTGACATTTGCATCTCCCTGCGTTATGTCCCCACTGCCGGCAAACTCACCATCTGTATTCTGGAGGCCAAGAACCTCAAGAAAATGGATGTGGGTGGATTGTCAGGTGGGCTCCTCTATATATATATATATTTATTTATTTATATATATATGTACTGTACTAAGCTTAAATATTTTATTCCTTATTAATTTCTTTGGAGCAAAGAGACATTTAGGTGTAGCAAACTGCATTGTGCGGAGGAGAGAGCATGTGAGCACAGCCATTAGGTTGGTTCTGCTCTGCTCACGTGCTGACGCTGCAGTACTCACCATGCAGCAACCCTCACGTCTTCTGGGTTCAGCGTTGGCCCCATCTGTTGGTGCATTAAAGCAGTGCGACTAAAGCGTGCATGTGCGAGGGATTTCTGCCAGCCTCTATCGTGATTTTCCTCTGTTTTTGTTTTCAGATCCATACGTGAAAATCAACCTTTTGCAGAATGGAAAGAGGCTGAAGAAGAAGAAGACGACAGTGAAAAAGAACACTTTGAATCCTTATTACAATGAGTCATTCAGCTTTGAGATCCCTCTTGAGCAAATGCAGGTAAGGATGCGGAATAGTCCTGTCAAATCTTTAACGTTTAGTAGGTGCAGAAAGAGTAACATTGCCAGGGGTGTAATTTTCAGGGGGGTTAGGGGGGTTATGGCCCCCCCAATAATCAGACTCAACCAATATAATCCCCCCAATAAAATTATGAATTATCTTGCATAAATAGGCTGTTGATTTTCTTTACTCATTTCAGGTATTACCAGCAAAATAGTTGCATGTTTTTGCATGAATTTACCCCCCCCCATGTTCAGCACAAAGTTACGCCAATGAACACTGCATCCTGTCAACACATGCTGTTTAACGAGCGTTATATAAATGTTGTCTATCAAGTAATCTGTGATCAAGCATACCACGAACGACTGTGTGGCAGTTATATTTATATGAAATTGTCACTATCCCAAATTGTGTTTTTTTATGAGAACATGATGTGGTATTTTCCAGTTAAGCGAGTATGTAAATCCACCTGTGTACACAGGCTTTCTAATTTTCAGGTCTTTCATGAAATTTATGATGGTACTTGTAGTTTTCAGCTCATGGTAATGATCACAAAAATTTTAAAGTCATTCTAGTATTTTATTGAAATAAGGTGTAAATCAATGTGTAGTGCCATCTCTTGCAAATATAAAGAGAATTTCAGGAGTAATAAAAATGCACTTTGGCTTTAAATATACTCTTGAGTTCTCCTGCAGCAGCCTTATTTGGGTCTGATATGACTGGTAGCTTATAGTGGCGTTTATTAGAAACTTCATGATCCATTTCTGCTTTTTTATTGATGCAATGCTCTTGCTTTTATAGACTGGAAGATTAACGCCATGCTTGTATCTGTCTGGTAAACTTGAGACTACCACTTACAGCCAGTTAGCATAACTTAATGTAGAGTCTTTAAGTTAAGTTGCTGCCATCGCTGCTGTTGTAGTGAAGTAGAGTACACAAGAAGTGGGATCAGTGCGATGATTAGTGAGCTTTGGAGGTACTGGACATCTTATATTTCGTGTACAGACATAAGAGTGATTTCAATATTCTCATCTAACTTTATTCAAACAATGAAAACCACCACACTAACACCCATTTATTATCACTTGTCACCAAAGTGACCACTGACCATGCAAACATATTTTTATCATGTGAAAAAGAAAGTTGTCATGTGACTCTATGATGAAAATGTTTTTTCATGACTGTCACATGTTACTGTGTGTTATAAAATAGAAGTTATATGTACTTTAGCACCAAAAACATTGTATATGATGACTGTCTGTGGTATGTAGGACGCTATACACTGCTCATACTTTGCAGAAAGCATAAACACCCCCCAGGCTTCTGACACCAGTAACCAATTAAAACATCTTTCAGTAACATCAGATTTCTACAGTCTACTTCAGATTTTGTAATCCTTTCTTCCTGCTCTCCCAGAAAATCCAAGCTGTGATCACAGTGCTGGATTACGACAAGATTGGCAAGAATGATGCCATTGGGAAGATCTTGGTAGGAACCAAGTCCTCAGGGGCTGGGCTGAAACACTGGTCCGACATGATGGCCAACCCCCGTCGCCCCATTGCCCAGTGGCATCCACTGCAGCCAGAGGAAGAGGTGGATGCCGCCCTCGCAGCCCTGAATGCCAAGAAGTAAACCCACCTACACCATCTCCACACCCACCCACCCATGCATCTCCCATCATTTCCCAGTGTAAATTCCAGACAAACACCCCAACTGCACATCTGCTCCCCTCTCCACATTTTTTCCCTTCTCCTCCTTCCTTCCCCACTGCCACCCTTCAAAAGATCCACTGATACCATTTGACATGAAGGGAAATATAGTTTAAAAAAAGCATCATGTTATATAAAATCATGCCACTAAAAAAAGAAGATAAGTTACAGGATGGACAGATGCTCCGTTGATTTCCTTTAGATCTATTTTTGTATTGGGGTTGTGGTTCCATTATATTATAAGAATACATAGTAGAATATGAAGAAGGGTAAGAGTGCTATATGGGAATCTGGTCATAGAGGGGATAAAAACATACAACATTCACTCATATTGTACTTCTTATCTTTTCCCTTTAGTAACACATGTTGCTTAGAATAGAGCTTAATAATAAAATGCTTTATACTGCCATATGATAGAGAAATAACACAAGCAGGTTCATTCCTTAGGTGTATTGTGCACCATGTTCCACACCTGCCAGTTGTCATACTAGATGATTCTGTTAGTTTAAAGTACATTCCTAGAGGTGGGTAGCAAAGTAGGGATAGACACATATCCAGTTACCCACAAACACACTGCCTTTTTGATTAGTTACCCTTCCGCCCATCGTCTCAGGAAAACTGAGAGGAAAGTGAAACTCCATGCCTTTTTTTCTAAACGGGTTATTATTATTCTGATACTCAAGTAGATGAGAAAAATCTTCAATTCAAGATCTTTTTGAGTGACCCAAGGCTCACGAGTAGTGTTAGTTTATCCTTAAAGTGGTGTGTCAGGGAAGAGGGAGGGAATAATGGATTTGAAGTAAAAAAAAAAGGGTATTTGTGTATATTTTTTTCCACCGTGCAAAAAGGCTGCATCTGTCATCGGAACAACAAGCGTGGAAATACCAGAGCAGGTACAACAAAGACTGATTCCAAGCACCAATGACATGATATTTACAAGGTGTCGATTACCGCCTGCAGTCTACCACCTCCCCTCCCAACGCCTCTGATTCTGTATCTCACTTGTTCAGTGCTACTGCCATTAGTCATGGACTTGACACAAGGGTTTTACTTCAAAGGAATCCCTATAACCGTCTTACAGTCATAAAGGAGACAAGCCTTCCAAGTAACAAAATAAGCAATTTTCAACTACCAGGGACGCCTTCCAGTTAGCAGTGTTGTTCTCTTCATTTCTTTCTTTCCCCTGTTTTTTTTTTATCTCGTTTTCCTTTTATCTCAGTTCCTTTTTTTCTATTTGACTTCAAACATTTTTATTCCTTAAGCACTTTAAATCAAAATCTTACATTTAAATACTTAGAAACCAGAGCTTTAATCATTTATGTTAGTAGTTACTGCTAGCTGTAATACAGAAAAACAAACAGACAGCAAGACAGTGATTGACTTTTTTTGTTGTTGTTGTTTTTGTTGCTTCTTTTTTTTGCCTCGGCTTTTTGCGTATGCGTTTTAATTGTTTGGATATTATATTTCTCACTTGATTGCGAGGGTGTGGTCTGGAAGAAGGCACTGATCCATGTGTATTTTATACACAGCTTACCAAACTGTTGAATATAATTGCACTATCGGGTATTTTTCTGTTCTGTGGTAAAACTGTTCTTTGATCTGTGTAGTTTTTCTGTGATAAAATGTTGTGAGATTGAATTTTTTCTGTGGCACCATGTGGCATGCCAAACGGGTCTCCTCATGTAAATGAACCTGATAATAACAGAGAGATCCTTCAGTTTAATGCATTTCTTAACGGAAATGTTTTAGGTCCAGTATAGAGAGCTAAAGTGTTGTGAAAAAAAAATTATTTAAAGTAAAAAGTCCTGCTGAAAATCAAATCCTTTTAGCTTATTTTGTCCAAATCTATAAACTGAACCAGGGCACACCTTAAAAATATATTTTTTAAGTTTCTGTGGTCTAAAAACTTCTACAGTCCTGGTCTCCTGCAGCTTGAATCATACATGAGGTACCCACAGTCCTCAGCTCGACAAGCCCAACACAGATGTCTAAGAATGATATGATATTGTGCATATTTTGGCTGTACAAGTTTGGCTCTCTATATTTGTATAGTAATATTCTGTTCAAGAGAAATATTGGGAATGAACAAAACCCAAACTCATCAGGACTGAATAAAGCAGAAAAGGCTCCTGATATGTGTAGAGTGTTTGGACCCCAATGCACTTCCTTGCTAAGCTAGCTATGAATAAAAAAAAATTAAAAACAAACAAAAAAAGCAAATCCTGCTTTCTGAAAGCACCAATGGCAAAAGCTACCCATTAACTATGTGCAATATAAGTCAATGTAAAGTAAATTCAGTCGGCTTTTTAGACATTACCACAGCTTTGTGGGAATTTAATGAATGTTGGAAATCATACGTTTTTCTTTCAAACTTTGACAGGAGTTGAGTTTTTCACGTCCCATCATTCTTTTCTTCAGTTAACGAAAACAACACTAAAGAAAAGGCAACATGGAAGCAATCAAGCAACCCATTGGTGTGTAGTTTTGCCTATATACATAGTTCATACACGTTGATACTGCATGTTTATACAAAATACTGTACATAAGAGCATGTTTTAGAGACGAAGCAAAAATATCTCGTGTACGTAAATGGGTGTCATTTGTCATTTTAATAACACGACGAAGGGAAAAAAGATGCACTGTATATTTTCTAAAATGAAACAAATGTGTATTTATTTTCCATGAGGGTCACTGGAGAGAATGTCATACAGATATTAGAATAATATTACTAATAAGATCCTTTCCACGCCTGAAATTCTTAAGCAAGTGTGTCGTCCAGTACTGTGTGTGAGTTCATGTAGGATGAAAATGTAGCCGCATGCTTGCTATCTAATTCTGTGTGATCAGAATTTTTATTTTTATTTTTATCTGCCATCTGTTTTGTTTCAGCACCTTTCTGAAGGCCAATATTTGACACATTTCTGAATTTTAATTGCTATTGCTTTTTTTTTTATTATTATTTCAAAAAATGTATTTAGGGTTTTTAATGTTTGGGGAAAGGGGATCTCCAAGTCTAAGATATAAGCAGTTTCTAATAGCAGATTTGACACAGTGTGATTCTGAAATAACTTATTAGAAAAGGCTGAATAAATGTGCAATTTGTAGGTGGATTGTAGGAGTCAGTTTTCTGCCAGCACTGACCAAGAAAGATGTCTGTTGGATCATATCTTTATAGAAAATACATTTCCTGGGGCCAAAAGACAAATAGTTCCATTCCAGTGAACGCGAATGACTTGGAATCCCTTTTTGTCTCTTCTTTACTTGGAAGTTTTTACTTTTCTCTTCTATTTAAATGACCTGAAATACTTCACAGCTGTGTCTCTTTTGCTGTGTTTATTATACAATACGTGTACATGTATACAAGATAAACGAATAAGATAAAACTAAAGCCATAAAACTCAAGCACTAACTCTTTAGAGCTCAGCTGAGTAGCTAGAGTTTATTTACGAAGAAAAAAATCTGACATGTCTTCATTTTCCTTGGCCAGTGTTTCTCTTTTACATTCCTTTGTTCATCAAGAGGGCAAAAATACATTTAATGTATATGTGAGCATTGAGAACAGTTGTGAGTTTAGTAGAGTGAGTGTGTCTTTTTCTACTTTCGGAGCTGTTGATGTCCTTGTTTCATAGAGGTAGCTGATTTTCCAGTATTGTGATTAGTAATGTATATGCCTTGTTTTGATAGTATAAATAATAGATATGACATCACAATAGATTCTCAATAATAACGCTAAGAATTATATATATATATGTATATATATATATATATATATATATATATATATATATATATATATATATATATATATACGAGAGCGTGTTCTATACTTGGGCCGAGTGCAATTTATGAACCAAACTGGGTCACTCTTCTAGTTTCTCTTCTTCCAGTTTAGCAGAGTTTAGAATGTACTGGTGACTACATGTACAATTAATAAGAAGTTACCCTTGTTTTTGTTGTTTTCTTTTTATTTCTTTTCATTTTTTTTATTTGAGCAAACTGCTCAAACAACAAAAATGAGATCAAAAACTGAGAAACTTAACAGTGGAAGTGGAACCCAAGTTTTAAACCTGAATCCCTCCCATAGAACTATGCATAGAGTTATGATTTTCACAGGCACATGGCAGAAAACATCATTTTGATGTCATGCACGTAAAATTAAACGAAAGGAATAGTTTCACATTTTGGGAAATGACTTGCCAGTTTGCAGAGAGTTTGAAAAGACGACTGATTCCACAGTCCACACTAAAATATGAAGCTTGTGTTATTTAGTCATCCTGAAATCAGTTGTTGATGGAACAAAAAAAACACTCCCCTAGTTTGTTTTATTCCTTTTTTTTCCCTTTTCTGTCTTTGAACATTTTAAACAGCGGTATTATGTGTTACTTTGTGAGCTTTAGTGGTGCTAGTAGGCATATTTTCTTACTTCGAGCGAGGCAACCTCTTTTTCCAGTCTTTGTGCTGAGCTTTATACTTAAAAAAGAAAAACAAAAAATGACACAGGGGTGGTGTCAGCCAATCAATAATAGGCAAGAGCATGAGCAAGTTTTCCAAGTGTGGAACTATTCCTTTAAGTTCACCTCAATCCTGCCAGATCTGTCAAACTGCCACATCTGTTCTGGCAACAATCTGCAGTGTGTTGTGTGACGCTACACATTGTCTAATGCAATATAGTTTTTACTCACTGTCCCATTAACGCTATAGACTGTGACCAAATGATGCACTGAGAATAATTTAAACACAAAATTTCAGCGCATTTCTAAAAATACTGCCACTACCTGATTACGGTTGCCTTCACTCATCACCACTGTTTGAATCTGCAAAGCCACAATAACAGTACACGCAGAGCAGTGACAAACACTTCAGATGATGAGGCAAAGGTGATTACAGGTAAACCTATAGCACACTTTAGAGATATATTTTTGTTTTTTTTAGTACCTTTTACTGCTCGGGTCACTGCAGTCGCATGACCGCTGGACAAGTTCTATGGGGGACTGGGAGTTGTGTGTATTTGGGTATGTGGGAAAAAAAAGATGAGGTGTATGCCCTTTAGCAGACACGGTGCAAAACCACAGCATTGGATTATACAATATAGAGTACAGGTCTGCATGCATGGGACACATTACTCATTCGTAAATGTGCATCTTTGTGCGTTTGACTGTAATGGTCAAACAACAGTCTTAGTTGTGTTTTAAACCTGGAAATTAATCTGTTCTCTTACTGGTTGTGTAACTGTGTAATATCTTTATGCACATCCGCATCTGAAGCTGTGTGCTCTTTCAGCTGTGCAGACAGCTGAAAGAGCACCGGTCACACAGTTGTGGTTTGTTTGTTTTATTCGATTTTTCTGCAAACGCTGGGATTTAAAAAGGGAAACCATCCAAAGTTCAGCAGATCTTTTACCACCTTGTCAAAATGTGTCGAGGAGCCTCTCAGCGGGTAAAAACGCCACTTTGAAACATGATGTCTTGTCTCCTCTATTACTCGCTGTACTTCTCCTTTGTATTCTTGTGCATATGTGTAATCACTTCTTCTGCCATTTAATTTTTTGTGATGTATGCCTTTAATGTAGAATATAGAGATGTGCCACCAAACTCTGTCACATTTGCTTTCTCATTGCATCTTTGTCTCGTTTACGTGTAACCATGCAACCATGCACCGTCGGTTTCATGATGCTGAATAGGAAGCAGGCTCACTGATTTCTCCACTGAAACTGCTTTTGCTGAGCGTAAAGAATGCCGGCCTTCATGTTTACAACATGGACATACTGTATACTGCCAAACATGCAGGAGCGTACCAAACTCCCCTCTTGAGCGCTTAGTCCTCCACCCCTCATCCCTGATGCAACTGTATTCTCAAGACTCTTCTTTTCCCTTTTTATTTCCACCTCTTTCTCTTCATCCTCTTTTAAAGCATCAGAGGACAGTCAGGTTGTGTCCTCTAGCCGTGTTTCTTCGTGTCTAGTGTCGTGGTGCGCGTGTTCATGTCAGTACTTGTGCCTACTGTGGATCGCATGCTTTAGCCCTTGACTGGACACAAACGTTGCTCACAAACTCCTCTTGACCCTTATGTGGACAAACGTTGGGGATCCTTATAAAGTTATCAAGGGAACCAAATAACTTATTACAAATTTATCATATGTGTTAACAGTTCTGTAAAAACAAATAGGAAATAAAGGCCTTTTAATTACCATGACTTGTTTGTGTTTAATACGCAGTTCCTCTTCCTCTGTTCGTTGTGTGTTAATGTCACAAAAACAAAGCATTTTCATCCTTTTGCCATTTATTAAGTAGAGTGAATTTAACAATGTGTCTGTGTTAAGCCACCACTCAGAACATTTCAGACTGTTGAATATACAATCACTCAGTAAATCAGTATATCTACAGCACATGTAGAGAGAGCAGAATCATACTGTAGCTTATTTATATGGTGGATGTGAGCATCCATGTGGCATGGCTGGACTCCAAAACCATCACATGGTTTAAGGAATATATGAAACACTGAGGACCTTGGTTAACTTAACCATTAAGTGTAAAGAAGATAGATACCAAAATCCTTGCTGTGTCTTTCACACCACGTACAGCACAGAAGGAGATTTCATGCAAATTCGTCTGAAATGCAGAGTTTATAAATCACACTGTATTAAACCCTATTTTAAAGGAAACTCACAATCTCTACACTTTGTTGCATTGTAGGTTTAGTTCTTAAATAACCATTAGAAGTAAGAAGTGCCTTCATACTGCAACTAATAAAAACATGACATCACTAATATTGAAAGATATTGAATCGCCATAGCACTAGTAAATATAGCCTACAAAAATAACCAGATCAAAAACAGAAGCTTGGTAAAGTTCTGGTTTGTTAAAAGGCCTGCAGTACAGGCTTGCGCTGAAGCTAGGTGTGCCTTATAAATTGGCAACAAAGTCTTTGAACAACTGCAGACCTATTAAAATGGCGAGAAATCATTACAGAATAAAAGAGCTGATAACAGTTTATATTTCACAACGCTGGCTTTTGCTGATTTTTAAGGCCACCCAGTTAATGTCAAGGCTCACAGGGCAATGATAACAAGGAAGTGCACGATTCTGGTGTTTGTATTTTAATCGCCTAATGACAGGAAGGCCAACGGGTCAGCTAAATAATCAGTGTACTCATTTGAAACAAAACTGACTAGGCAAAATATAAAGATTAAAACTAACACATCCATAAATAAATAAATATATATCTATTACAAAACAAAATATATACGGCATTTTCATTTGCACTCGGGGTGTCTCTCTCTTCAGGCATTCATTTGTTTTCAAAATGAGATACTAGCTCAATAAAAATATCCTCTAGGAAGAACGTGCATTTAAAAAAGCAAGGCAGCTGAAAACACAAAAGAGGAAAGTGTGACAAACATTAATATCATCTCCTCTCAGAAAGTGTACCATTTTGAATGTGTCACGGGGCTGCTACTAACAGCAGCACTGTTAACATGTGCATGTACAAAGTAGCCTTTCATGCCTATTGTACAGTCTCCTTTAACAAGCCCACATATACATGTTACATTTTTTGCATACTAGGTAAATTAAACTCACATGTGTATTAGCAAATTTTAAAAAAGCTGAAAATTGGACTAAAATGTGTGTCTGACCTGTTAGAATGATAGTTTTTCCAAAGGTTTGTCAAGTGCATCACATTCATGCATCCCTGCAACTGTAGAAAAACACCCACAGACTTCCAAGGAAATCCACATCTGCGAGGCAGTCAACTGTGGCGAGCAGCAACGGCTGAGTGACAAACCTGAGAATGTTGTCAATTGAAGCAAACACACCCCAAAACATGCATTTTATGAAGCTTCACTATCTTTAGCCTATAGTGAAAGCAAGTCAGAGTGTTTTTGTGATAAGTTCTTAACGTCTTTAACGTCTCACATCATAATAAAGGGGAAAGCTACGGTTCCAAACAGTCTAAGTCAATGACTGTCTTCTATTTCAAATAAAAAACATATTAAAACACGATTATGGAGTGCACAAGTAACAACTAAAGTAAAAGTGTCCAAATGTTATATAGCATATTATTAGGTACAGTAGCCTCACGCAATCTGATGCATTTGTTTGGATTTGAAATGTCAACAGTACACCTGGTCCCTATTTCATACACGTGACAAATATTCCTAAAACAAACAACATATAATGAAGGAAAAAAATAAAAATAGTTGAAACTTTAATTTTAATAATGGTAAAATTAACTGAAGCTTGCCAACACTTCTCTTTGGATCTTCACAAGTTCTAACAAGAATTACTAGGATGTTTCTGAAAATGCAACCTACTAGCCTGTCACCATACAGTAACTCAGATACGAGTCAAAACCTGGGACCTTGTGGATAACGACACTGCTATTTCAGGGTTGGAGCGTCCACAGACACACAAGAGGAGCATCGGACATCTTTTTTTTTATTTTGACAGTTTGCTGATGACTCGAATGAGAGCACCATTTTCATCCTTTAGTCTCTGGTTGTCTGACTTGAGCTCTGTTAAGACCTAGAAAAAGAGAGGAAGAAAACAATATTAGAAAACCAGGGAAACATACAGCTTTTGCGGTGTCATTTAAATGGTTACTTGACATCTTTGTGACTTAAACCAGGACTATCCACTGCAACTTTAATCACCACTAAAGTTATCTTTCACTGAAGTTTAAAGTCAGGCAATGAGGACATGCTCTGCAGTACTTGATCATGCAGTGTGGTGTGACAGTGACAGTATGTCCTGAATGTGAAAAGTGACAGAGAATGAAGTCAGAGAGAAGGAAAGTGAGGGAGGGTCAATTCCCCAAATCTAGGTCATGTCCCTCATGAGAAGCAATGACTAAAAATAACCACCCTCTTTGTCAAAGTATTTCCCCTCTACTGGAGACAAACAATAACCTTCTGCGCTAGCTGGGACACGTTGCATGAGCAGAGACGTCTTACGTCAACATGTTCCTGCCCAATATGTTGAATATTAATCCATAAAGTGAGAGTGAAAGCCCCACTGTGCTGACAATCCTATGTTGTAAATTAAAAATTAAATGATAGTTTGATAGTTTTGGAATACGCTAGATGAGATGACCGATAAATTATCAGCGGGCTGTTAATTTAGATAAGCATTAATGAATAAAAGGCAAGCAATTTTCCTGTTAGCACCTTTAAAACTGTTTGTTTAATCTGTACAAAAGATGAAATGAAAACGTTGTGGTATTATTCATTAAACACCTGCTTAGACAGCATGAAAAATATTTCCAAGAATGAAGGAAAGCAGCGGTGTCCAACAACAGGCCTCAAGGGCGGGTGTTGCAGATTTTAGACGTGTCCTTGATCCAACACAGCTGATTTAAATGGCTAAATTACCTCCTCAACATGTCTTGAAGTTCTCTAGAGGCCTGGTAATGAGCTAATCGTTTGATTCAGGTGTGTTGACCCAGGGTGAGATCTAAAACCTGCAGGACACCAGACCTTGAGACCCGGAATGGGACACCATTGAAGTAAAGCATACAAGGTAGCGCTATATCGGGGGTAGGCAACTCCAGGCCTTGAGTGCCAGTGTTCTGCAGGTTTTAGATGTGTCCTTGATCCAACACAGCTGATTCCAATGGGTAAATTACCTCCTCAACATGTCTTGAAGTTGTTCAGAGACCTGGGAATGAACTAATCATCTAATTCAGGTGTGTTGACACAGGGTGATATCTAAAATCTGCAGGACACCGGCACTTGAGGCCTGGAGTTGCCTACCCCTGCGCTATATTATATACACTGAAATGTGTTTCACTCTCCTTGTGTCATGCACCAATTACACCCTCACAATCTGGCATTTTGTTTAAGCAGAAAAATTTCCCATTATTTACTCCTACATATAAGTGCTAGTGTTGACCCCTCCACCACCCCAGCCTCCACATGCAGACCCTTCTATGAATATTTAGTCACTAACCAGAAATTTGAAATAAAAAAATACAGTATTTGTAGCTAGTGATGAGCTTGCAGGCTAGATGCCAAACTCTAACTACTTTGGACAAGAAAATAAATCAGTATTTACTTGTTATTCTACACTAATTTATGGCAAGTCTACTATGGCTTTGTTTTTTTTCTTTTCTGTAAGTAAAACAAATAATTTGTCAAGCTCTGCAAATATTAGTCATTTAATCATTAAATTGAAACATTTTGCAATAACTTTAACAAATCTTTGCTAAAGTTAATTTTGTTGTCCCTAAAAATCGTTAAACCATTATCAGACTGCAGGGTGTGTTTCTTGGGGTTTGATTTGATTAGCTGGTGAGATGTTTCCATTTGTTTCCAACAGTAAATATGCCATACAGACTTTAGAGTAGAATCGATCCTAACTCTCAGAAAACAAAAAAAGGCCATTGGGCTTATTTCCCCAAAATGCCTAATGATACCTTTGATTTCACATCCCTGCTCATTAGCAAAAACATACAAAATTATTGGTACGTCTGCACCCCTGTCTCATCCAGTGACAAAGCACGTGTTCATTTTCAAGGCTAATGATCTGACACGTTTCATTTCCTTTGGAAGATTCAATGGAAAACAACTTTGCATTGATTACACAGCACATTGCGCAGGACTTGAATATATTTAATTGTGAAAATAAAAGGTGCTCACAAGGTGCTTCTATTTTTCATGGTGCAGAGTCCTAGGTGTTTATGCAAAATGGCAACCCCTATGTAAATAAATAAATGCAGCTTAAAACACAGTGTTCATTTCTAGCATGCCACACAAATCTACCTAAAATTAAACTTCAAACAAGGCTTTGTGACAACTGTTTTGGAGAAAAGGGGGCTTCAGGGTTGGTCTAGACCATAAAAGAGATTAGATTTTTTTTTAAAAAAGTGCACAGGAGGATGCATTGCAGTGTGTGTGTGGGGGGGGAAACGGGTGGGAGGAAAGCGTGAGCATCAAGAGAGTGCCAGACCTGCCTGAGAGGAACACAGCAGAGGTTGAAGGGGCTGTAGAGGCACCAGAAGGAAAGAGAAGTAGAAATTATGTGGCTGAGGAAGGAGAGAAGAGGAAGGGGGAAAGGTGTCAGAGGATCAGAGGTCCTCTGTCTCCGGCATCGAGGCCGTCTCAGAGAGGCGGGCGAGGACGCGAAGCATGGCTCTATTTTCAGCCAGGAGACACTCGTTCACTCTCCGCAAGGTCTGGACCTGAGCCAGAGCAGGGAAAGCCTGCATACAGGAGCAGAGAGATACAGAGAGGGGCAGACAGAGAGAGCATGCGGGGAGCAGGCCATGTCGCACAGAGAGATACTCATAAAGAGACTGCAGCCATATCCGCACATACAGGCATGCACCCACACAGCAGCATAGACAGGGGAAATCAAAGAAGCAGAGCTGAGGGATTTATCAGAAATACTTACATAAACAAATATTTACACAACAGAGATATTTTGAGAGAAAATACCATAAGCTGCAACAAAGCGAGGAAAGTTATGAAGCCAGTTCTACTTGGATTTGTGCTCATCAAAGGTGGGCTTTATTGGGAAGAAGTGAGGTGTTGACTTATTATTATATGCATAGAACTGCAAAGAAGATGGAATAAAATTCACAGAAAGCTAAAAAAAAAAAGAGAGAAAATAATGAACGCTGCTATATTTTAGCCTTTGCACAAGAGCCTCTCCAGATAAAAGTCAAAGGAATGGAAATCATTCATTTCCTCCCTCTTCCTGGCCTGACTTTTTTGAGGTAAACCTCAATGTGGTTCGACATAGCTGTCTGTGGTTTGACACCATTGCTGAAGGTAAACCGCAGACCAGACACACACACATATACACATTATTCAGGGCACTTGTGGCATTTCAGCCACCCAGACAGACAAGTTTGTGGAGGTGAATGTGGCAAAGCATGACATATAAACGAGGACACCCAGCTTCGCCTTGCACACATTTATGAAAGCTGCCTGGTTTGGGGACTTTTCAGTTCATGCATTAAATGTTCTCTTGGATTAAAACAGCGCAGTTTTTGGAAAGGTGCCCTTGGCTGTGGTGAAGAAAAGGACACAGTGAGCCGAGGATGCATAATGACCAGTATCCCTTATTTCACTCTTTTAATATTGAGCTGTTTGATATTAAATCAGATCTGACTACACTCTCAGGTTCTAAGGGATCATTTCTACAGAGTTAGTATTCATTAGGTTTAGAGGCTGTCAAGAATAATTGAGCTTTTCCATTTGAAATGTAAAACCCAGCAGAGTAATCTGACACTTTGAGTATTACCACATTCCCATTATTTTAAGAGGGAAAATGGACACACAGTGCTGTTGATGTGAAAAATCCATAACTAAGGCTAATTAAGTGCAGAACTACAGGGCGGGCAGCCCAAAAACCCAAAATGCACCCCTATTTGCAAGAAAAGTAACTACAGCAAGCAAAGGCGAAGATGTGCTGTTATATATCATTTATAGGAACGGAGAGTAACCTGCTCAGGAATTCTGACACTTGTGGTCATTGAGTGTCACAACTGCAGTTTATTGATTTAGTTTGTTTTATTGCATTTTTTTAAATAACCGTATAAACATCTTTTTTCGACACATCTATACCTCTTAAAGGCTACTGTTATTTCTCCTTTCCAGTAGGTGGTGCAATTTGATACTTATGTGGCAGCAATGAAACAGCTCCCCCATGTGGAGAATCTGATACTTGCTAAAAGTGAAGAAGTGACTGTGAGAGAGTGCAAGCCAGTTCTCTGAGGTGATGTGCTCCCAAAGCTTTTACGCTCTAAGCTACTGTTGAGAGGATAAAAAGTCCAGATGTGTAAACATGCCCCAATCTCTGGCACAACAGAAACATGTGAGGTGATAGGTACGTATCAGTCACACCTCTGTATCATAGCAACCACTCACCGTCCCCCCTTCCCTGAGACAGCTTGCCCTCAGGGCTGGTACCCACAGCGAAACCGCAGTGGGGCATCCTGCTGAAGGAACCATGACAATACGGGGGTCAAACATCTGCTGCTTATAAACCACGCTGCTGTTGTACGTTGGAATTCTGCATATGTTATGCAAACCGAATTCCCGAAAAGTTGGGTTTTATAAGAATAAAATGCAGAGATTTGCAAATCTCATAACCCACATTTTAGTGACAACAGAACACGAAAAGCATGTCAGTGTTTGAACTGAGACAACTTTAATGAAAAAAAGCATCCCTTCTCCTTTTAATAATAGTCCATAAACATAAATTGAGGAGACCAGTGTTGGACTTCTGGGAGAGGAATGCTGTCCCATTCTTGTCTGATATATGGCTCTAACTGTTCAACAGTCCAGGGTATTTTTAGCTCCATGATGCACCAAATGTTTTCAGTGCAGGCAGCTCAGTTCAGCCCCTGGATGTTTTTACTACAAAGCCTTGTTGTTGTTGTTGTAACAGGGGAAGTAGGCAGTTTACCATTGTCTTGCTGAAATATGCAAGGGGCTCCCTGATTGTTGCTTTAAAACTTGTATGTACTATTCAGCAGTGATGATGCCTTTCCCTATGTGCAAACTGCCAATTCCATTTCCAGTCATGGCATGCTGTGTTCACAGACAGTAATTGAAGACATTTCTCTAAATTCTCTGAATCTTTTGATGATATTATGTACTTTAGATTGCGAGATATTCATAGTCTTTGTAATTTTAAGGTCGAGAAACATTAACCTGAAATCGCACAATTTGCAGACACAGGTTGGTAAACCAATGCCATCGTCTGAGAACGTCTGCCGCTCTAAAATGCTCGTTTTTACACAATCATGTTACTGACCTGTCGCTTAATTAGTTTGCAAATTGTTCCACCAGCTGGTTCATTTTAATATCACTTAATTTTCCAGCCTTTTGTTGGCTCCATTCAGACTGTCTTGAGATGTGTTCCTGCCATTAAATTCAAAATGAGCTAATTTTTTTTTAATGAAATAGGAAATGTTTTCTTTGTTCAATTTTGAATAAAATACAGGCTCACAAGATTTGCAAATCATTGTAGAGTGTTTTTATTGACATTTTACTTTAACTAGTTTTGTGTATTTTTTCCACAGTTTATTTTATGCTGGTTGGTTCTCTCGAGTAATCAAATTATAATCTTATCGTGTAGTTTGTAATTGCTTCCACATAAATTGCAGACCATTTTTACTCAGGCCTGACATCTCTTTGTAGTTGTGCCCTGTGTTTTTTTGTGAGGCAGAATACACACAGAGCAACACAGGAATGTCTCACAAAAGCAGGTCTTTTGCTCTTGGATAGGGTTTGGTATTCAGCTGGAACTAGGTCACAATGTTCACCCCAACAGTGGGATAAGTGGAGCAGGGGAGCAGCAGCACAGGCTCCTCCCTAGCCTGGCAGGAAGTGGCCCAGCAGAACACTGTGGGTAATGAGCCTGAAGCACTAACCTTCTCTCTCCTTGACTCCAAACCCACCTGGCTAACCGCAACTCTGCAGTGAGCGATATGTGTGTTCTGCTCTGTAAAAATACTTTAGGTGTGCTTGATTTAGAATAAGTGAGAGGGGCTTGGCTGGAGGTACCGGCAAGGACTATCAGTATTATAATGTTTTTTGGGGCAAAAACATCAATGAGACAAATTAAGCACAACTTGTGTCTGAGACAAAATAGATGCAATTTAAGTGAGTACACACTGTTTTTGCATGGACTGACCTTTAATTCATCCTCCATGTCTGAGACTCTTTTCTCAAGGGTTTGTTTTTCCTGTAAATGAAGAAAAAAAAACTGAAGTAAGTTCTACTGGAAAAATGAAAGGCTACAAGACTATAATTTGAAGTAGACAAGGAAACTGATTGGAAAGAATGCAAAGATATGTAGTATTATCAAGAAGGTTGTTAAGACACTTACCCTTTTTTCCGATTCAAGTGCTGAAGATCTTTCAGATATTGTGTCGTGTCTCTAAAACAGGGGTAATGTTATTGGGAGAAATTTATTAGAAGAACTGGTTTAAATTTTAATCATGACTTCACTGAAGAAGTAAAATGTCAAATCTTTCTTCAAGCACACAGGAAGTGAAGGGATGAATGTGAGTTTTCTGTAGAATGGGCCAAAGGTACCTGAGTGACTTTCTCCAGTTGGGAACGTATCTTGGCTAGCTCTTGTTTGCTCTCCTGCAACCTGGACTTGAGTTTTGCATTTTCATGCAAAGCTTCTGCATACATCTAAAATGTTAAGAAAAGGATTATTTGTGTAGGAGTGAAAAGGAGTATTTGAATTTTGATAACCAAAATATTAATGGAGATACAAGGCATAAAAGGAGTAACAACAGACAGTTTAAGTTGAACCACACAACTCAAACAATATGTAAGATCATCGGTTATATTTACATAAATACAATTTATTTTTTCACAATAGCAAAAGCTTTTTTTTAAAAAAACCCAAACCTAACATAACGTTACTACTTTTGTTTCTGACTGTGATATGACCAAACTGAGTGTGCATTTTTTGTTGATATCTGATTATGTTTAACTTAAAAGGATGATGGTGATGAATGCTTATCACAACTGTAAACTAATTGTAATGCCCTTCCTGATGCAACCCCAAAGGAATTTGTGCCTCCTCCCAGTAAATGTGTAAACCAGTAGACTATGGAGCCACTTTCGACTTGGGCGAATTTCAAGGAGGGGGAAGGGGGGTCTCTGTCTCTGTCGGTCTTAAAAATAATAATGTTCGGGTATGTTTATGGTTAGGGTTAGCATCACCTGTCAACATCTATTTAAGTAAATGTAGTAAAAGTACATATAGAACTGTTAGCTTCTTCAAAAACCTTACATGCTCATGTCTCTCCATGTTTCCTGTTTTATTTTGAAAGCTCTGGTGTTTCCCTTTTCAGTGTGTTTAGCTTTACTTTTCCCTGTGGCGTCATGATCATTTTTGTCAGCTGTGTCTCCTCAGGTGTTTCCACTTCCCTCATTACCCTCCTGTGTATTTAAGTCCTCTGTCTCCCTCTGTTCTTTGTTGGTTCATCTGTCTGTCTTCATGTCAGGTCACGTCAAGTCACAGAGTTTATGCCTCCCTCTGTTCAAGTCTGTGTTCGGTTTATTTCATAGTTACGTTGTCACATGTTCCTGTTTAGTTTCATGTTCTTGTCTCTCGTCATTGTTTTCACAGTTAGTTTAGTTTTGCCCCAGTTTAGGATTCAGCTTACTTTCGCCTCGCCTTGTTTTTCAGTTTTTTGTATCAGCCGCATAAAGGCTTGCTTTTTGTTTGATCATCAGCTCATTTCTCCCGTCTGTTTTTGGGTCCGCTCCACAAATACAACATCAATCCCCGCCATGACAACATGAAGTCAACAGTATTGCCACTCTTACTGTATAGTGGCATTGCAGGTTCACAGTTCCATATACTGGTTTGATGCAATCTCAGTAAGACATACCTTCATTTTCTAAAATACTTGAATAGGGAATATTACAATAGTAAAATACAATTACAGGTCAGAAGTTCCTTTCTGACACTCGTAATCCCATGAAAGCCCAGTTACATTATTGGGACAAATAGATACAATGTGCATAAATATAAAGGCAAATTGTATCCAGGACTGCAGCTTTGAATCAGCAACATTAGAATGTGTTTTTGAAACTGAGAAAAGAGTTACTACCTTCTTATAGTCTTTGGCAGTGGAGTCTTGTTCCTGTTTATTCAGTGCAGCCAGCCTTGCCTCTCTGCGCGTGTATGAGCTGGTGCGGCCCAGTGACTTGTCTGTAGCACTCTCTCCAATGGAATCAAATCTAGAGGCAACACAGCTCTTAGCCAGTCTGCAAGGCAGCTTTATCTACAGTGTTTTTTTCCTCTTACCTCTTACAGTTCTGAAATACAGAAGAAAAAAGCCCAAATCTTACCTTGACACTCTGTCATGCTGAAAAACAAGGAATAAGCCATGTTAGTTTGACTAGCAGCATGGAAACATCACACTGTGAAAATATTCTGTCACGGTTAGATCGAGTCCTGTTCATTTGATATCACCAAACAAAGGCTTGGCTGAGAAATATTTTCCATTTTGAGACAGCAGAGAACAAAAACAAAACTTCCAGTTGAATTATCACAACATGCGACTCATGCTTTTATTACATCCCAGCTGGGCTATTGTAACTCCTTATATGCTGGAGTTAGCCAGACCTGCCTGGCAAGGCTGCAGTTGGTCCAGAATGCTCTTCTGACACGTACTAAAAGATGTGAACACATTTCCCCGGCGCTTGCCTCTCTTCATTGGCCTCCTGTCCACTTCAGAATTAATTTTAAAATTTTATTGTTGACTTGCAAAGCCCTGACAGGCTCCCGGGTATTTCTCTGACCTCTTGCAGACTTATACCCCCTTTAGATCTCTTAGATCAAGTGATATTTTGCTTTTAGCCATACCAAGGTCGAGGCTGGTTCATAGAGGCGATCGAGCATTTGCAGTCGTAGTGTCTAAGCTGTGGAATAATTTACCCCTATACATCAGGTTATTTTATTAGGTATTTTGTATTCTTGTACAGCACTTTGGTCAACGCTCCTGTTGTAATTAAATGTGCTATATAAATAAATAAACTATAAACTATGTTTGGACGCCTTTGGTCCCAGATGGAAGAAGTGCATGTAAAAGTAGGATACAATTCTCCCCAACACTGCTCTGACAGGGTTTGCAGAGGTCAAACCTCCCCGGTGAGCCTGGTTAATCTTTTGAAATACGCTGCTGCAATGAGCATGCCTGCAGCACAAATATGACATAATGACATCAGAAGTCAAGTATTCCTTGCATGACAGGCTGCCATCTGACCTCGGACAACAGTCTGATATCAAACTGTCCTGGCAGGTCCCTGCTATGACTAGCCTAGTCTAAGTGGCTGCCAAGTTGCCTGTTGTGATCACATTCTGTGTTTTTTTCCACTTCACCAAGCAGCCTGGGCACTGTGCGACATGAGGAGTTGTGTATACATACTGTTCTTTGGCTGTATTTGGTTTCTGTTTTCAGAAATTACGTAACCTCAGAGATGTCCCTTTTAAGGGACCTATTTTTTATGGCTATTGACTGCCTTTCTGCATTACTTCATAGTCACATGAAAAAGAACGTTTACACTATGGGACTCTGCAGTTCTGTGAAAAACTAAGTACGCCTCATGATCCAGTAGCTTGTAGAATCACCTTTAGCAGCTGTAACTTGAACTAACTGTTTTCTCTATGAGTTTATTAGTCTCTCACATTGTTGTGCAGGAGTTCTTGTCCAGTCTTCTTTGCACCGTTGCTTCAGATTACTGAAGCTGGACGGTACCTGTTTATGCAAAACACTTCTAAGGTCCCATTGCGTTGTGTCAATCAGTTTGAGGTCTGGATTGTGACGGTGCCATTGAAACGCCTTGATTCTGTGCTTCTGTTTCAGATTCGTTGGCATGTGTGGGATCACTGACCTGTTGTATGACCCAGTTTGGGCCAAGCTGTAGCCGTCAGACAGAAAGCCTCACATTTGGATGCTGCCATGTTCTTTTTTTGAAAGAACGACCTTTCTCCTAGAAACCCTTAAAACAAAACCCATACGTCTTCAGTTGTTTTCAAATAGTCGATACCAGCTATCATACTGACTGAGCCTTGCATTGCACTGGCCTGTCCAGGAATTTCACCCCATATTTAATCTCCATACTTAGTTTGTCAAATGACTGCAGAGAGCCCTAAACAAAACTGAACTAAACAAACACTTGCTGCCTTCAGCCGATAAATGTGGTTATGAGATGATGAGGAGAAATTTTTTTTCACTGTTCATACCAGACTGGAAACAACAAGTACTATAGTGAGAGAGGCTGCCATGATGTGAGACCAGCTTGATCCGTGATCTCTGCTGCAGTCTCGTAAAACTTCCCTAAATTCATAGATTTGGAGTTGATCTCCAGCCAGGCAAAGAAATCTTTGAACACCTGTGTTTAGAAATGTTTGGCAATAAACATCAAGTGTGGTGGTCTAAGCTGTTTGAGACAAGAAGCAGATGTTAAAAGAATGATTTAGAAAAACATTATATGTTAAAAGCAATGGGTATTCCTGCATTCAGATTTAGTGAGTTAAGAGGAGATTTTACACAGCATCGTAGGAGCTGTTCCTCAGCAAGTGTTTACATAACTGAGCCACTGCTGCCTGTCCTTATGTGGTCATGTGCTTCAGCTGAGCTATCCAGGAAAAAACAGACCTCCCTGACCTCAGATGAAAAAGGGCTAAGGATGGAGTGAAGAAGAGCTCTCACTCACTCCGATCTCTTTGTGCAATAGCAAGGAGATTCCTCAATCGGATTGTGTAATCATTCATTAAGCAGCAGGTTGTAAGAATGCATTTTCATGAAGCCTGCTTTTGGAGATATGAACCAAACTGAACGCAAACCTATTTCACACTAAAGGATTAGGAAATTGGGGAAATTAGGCTTTTTTCTCAACTTAATACTTTAAACCTTGAGTGGGCCTTGTGGGGATTACACTGCCAGATTTTTGGGAAAAAATGAGCAAGTCCTTATACGACCAATGAACGCATAACATCCGCATTGAACCAAAGCCAGAAAATGAGCCATAGTTTGAATTCTACTTGTGATGGCAGCTGCACCAATCTGATTGCCTTGTTAGGAAAAATTGAGGGAGGAAGAAGTGCCACATGTAACGTAGCAAGGCAGAGCAGAAGAAGGAGGAGGAGATGAACAAGAGTGTGTCAGACTGGTGAAAACAGCCTCAGAAACAGTGTTGGCTTTACCATGGGCACCCAGTAAACAGAACTGTTTCCAGTTTTATTAGCTTGCCTGGATCAACATCATCAGAAGTATACACACGCAAGCCACCTGCATGAGCTCACTGCTAGAGCGTATAAATGATAAGGCTAACGTCAGCCAAGAAAATCATAATTAGCAGACTCTTCACACTCCTCACTGCCTTTCCACTTTCTGCCACAGCATCACTCCTTCAGAGCAGGCTAGTTGACTACAGTAGGAAAATCTGAGCTACACCAGTGCAAATGACACTACACTACACACACATAAACTCATAAAAAAAATCTTCCGCATTCACTCACCTTTCCCTACTTCAGCCAGTTCTCCCTCTCTACAGTGTTAACTCTTTACACAACATCTCAGAGCTCCAGGCTCAAAATGACCAAATCAAATGAGGAAATGGGTTATTTTTCTTGAGTAACAGTACTTGGAAACATTACTGCCTATTATGACATGTGTTGCAATCGATGCATTAATTCATATGTATTACGATTACATTTAGGGAGTCCTACCCAAGTGGCCTATCTCTTCACACAATAGCATCACACGATAAAGCAAATGTGTGAAATTATTAATGGGGGGACTAATTTGAGTCTTTGCTTTTCGTGGAACATCAGGTAATTTTTTTTATCTTCCTGTGGACCTGCAGAGATTTTTACAGGAAAAGTGTTTTGGATCTAATGCAATTACTTGTTTGCATATTCAAGCATGTTTTAATTCGAAATAAACCTAGTGGGCTATGATTTCTGAATGCGGGGGGAATGGAGAGCACATATTTCCAGAAACATAATGAAGCAGAAATAGCAGAAACTATCTGATCTGACTATCTCAGCTATCCTACATTCTTCCTTCTGTACAGCACGTGGCTTAATGTGCTTACTTACATTTCACCACTGTGAACATCTGCCAAATGTTGAGTGTCTGCCAATAATGCAAATGTGTTCCTGTTTACTTTGACTTCCTGCTGCACACAGCTGTAACACATATTACATTGGTACAATTATTGCATCAACCTGACTCCACGGCTTTTTCTCTCCCAGGAACACACTGCCAATTCAGATTGGGCTGGCTTCATGGAAAATTAAAGCCAGAGTTTCCCCGGCAGAGAGAGACTGACACTTGTTGAAATGCGAGCAAAAGAATCCAAACATCCACCAGAGGCATTTGCTGCTGGCAACAGTGCAATAATAATGAGTGTGTCTGTAGTGTTGCGTGACATTACTGTACGCGCTTCAAAACAGACAGGATCCCATTGTGTTTGGTTTTTTTCCCCACCTCTTTTCTTTCTTTCCCTTTAAATGTGCCTGTCACACAGAGTTCAGCTCAGTCTGATGCACTGACATAAACAGTCAAACTACGCCCGTGAGAATAAGCCACTTAGGCAGAAAAAAAATAACAGGAAATTACAGAAGGAATGCTTCAATCCAAAAGTCTTTTCCAGAAAATGTGGTCAGACTCTCAGCGCTTCAGAGCAAATACTTGCCTCACTTTCATAAGCCAGCAAATAAGCTGTGATAAGTGTCTGAAGAGTTAGGCAAATACACATTAGTAAATGAACTATTAGCCTGTTGATCATATAATGATGACTTTTTGTTGAACTGTTAGTATCCCAACAGCAGATGTCCAAACATATATACTGCTATAATATATATATTTATTGTTCAAAGTCAAAAAATCTAATAAATTAACTGACAAATTCTTTAGCTAATTGTCCGAACTCTTAAAAAGCTGCTTAATGATGCGTCCAGTTGTCTTAGATGAATCAACAAATCAGCCTGGTCTAAGGATTAGTCATCAACTTCTACAGAAAATACTATTCTTTCTTTGACTTTACAGAGGGGTCATACTATAAAGTCCCTTTACAGATAAATAAAGAGTAAGATAAACTAAGAGTTGTGATATTAAATTTATTTAAAGCCACTGGAATAAATTACCAAAAATTGCTACAATATCACAAAAAAGTATCACATTCAGTTTTTTCCTGCAAAGGTGCACCGCTCTAGAAATAAAGCTTACTCTGTAGTTTTTTTCTGTAGGGGACGGAGACGATGGTGGCGATTCTGTCAGTGACCTCCTGGTGCGAGTCAGGTCCTTGGTGCGTGGGTAGTAGGATGACATCTCCCTCCTCTACCCCAGACAGGCAGATCAGCTTCTACTGTAACATTCACCGAGGCCACCACCAGAAAACAGCTGCACACACGCACAGATTCCCTCAAGCAACAGGGACACAGATGTCCATGACCGTGCTCCTGGGGAGAATCCTCAGCAACAACAGGTGTGTGTGTGTGTGTGTTTATATGTCTGTTTGGTGTTTCAGTGCAGCCACAAACGTCCCAGAAGTGGACACAGTTGCTGCTAAATCTGGAAGGATTTCAAATGTGTGGTCACGCCTTCTTCAAATCTCAGGCAGTTAAACAACAAGCAGATAAAAATGTTAAAAAGAACCACGAAACAAAATAATCTCTGGAGATCTAAAGAAAAAGAACAATTCAATGAAGAAAGCAAACGAATGAGTATCCCTTGTTCTGCTCTGTCAGTACTGAAGTCCGCTATGAAATGCACAAAAGTCCAAAACAAGACAAGAGAGAAAAAGTTTGTTCCCTTTGCTGCCTCTTCCTGAGTTCCCCAAAGTTATACACTCTCTGCCATCTCCCTCCCTCTCCTGCTCTCTCTCTTCTGCTCCTTTCACTATTTGGTCACCCTCTCGGTCCCTCTGCTCCCCCAACCCCCAGCCCCCTGCTTCTCCCAGCTCTCTTCAGCTTTGGCAGCTTTCTGTGGCAGCCTGCCAGAGGCTCTGCTATGGACAGACTCGGCACTGAGGGCTAAAAATTGTCCACCGATGTGAACAGGGATAAGAGGAGGTGGAGCACAAAGCCAGAGTCAGGAGGGGGCTGAAGCAATTTGTGTCCTGGTAGGTCAACACGCAGTATCACCTGAGGAGCCATCAACAACTGTAAAGTGTCAAGTAACTCTGTGCGCCCTACAGTGTGATGGAGAGGGGCCAGTATTAGTGCTACACAGTGTTAACACAGAGCATTTGTGACACATCTCCTCTTCCTGAAACTGAAATCTTGTTTCATTTTGCCCACAGCCGCATTGATTTTATTTGATTTATTGATAGACAGGTTTATAAAAAGTCAACATTTTATTAAAGAATAGTTGGACATTTTTGGGGAAATATAAATTTTTGCTTTCTGGTCAGAAGTTATTTGAAAAGACTAACTGAATTCTCAGACTTGTGTGAAGCTACAGCCAGCAGCTTGTTAACTTGGCATAGCAAAAACACTCGAATAAGAGAAAAACAGTTTGACTGGCTCTGTTCAAAGATTCTAAACCTGCCTCCCAGCATCTCTAAAACTCTCTAATTAACATGTTACATCTTATTTTGTTAATCTTTTTTCTCTCTGGTTGTTAAACAAACAAAATTTATGTTTAAACTAATGAGGCTCAGCAGGGACAGAACCAAACAGTGTTCCCTGCTTTTCCCTGCTAAGCTAAGGTAATCCGGCGCTGGCTCTGACTTCATGTTGACCATACAGGTGGCATCAATCTTTTCACCTAATTCTTGGCGACAAAATAAACACGGGTATTTCTCAAAATGTCAAACTGTTCCTTTAAACAACCCAGCAGTAACCCCTTAATTTCATAGTCAGCTCAAGCTGGCTCATTGCTGTCTTCCTTTTATAGTGAGGTACGCAAGCACCTCACGGTTCTCTATACTCCCTCATCCTTGCTCAGGGCAAATAGATAGAAGGCAAGATAGGACTGCGAGAAACTGAGCACAGACACAGGGGAGAATTAAAGAGAAGCGGAGAAGCTGATGTGTTGTGGCTTTTGGTTTAAGGCTGGAAAGTCACCCAGACTAGAAATCTAACAGGTCTTAATTTTCCAACCCAAGTACCATTGCCTGCATCTCTAACTTTTACAGTGCTTGAATTTTAAGGACAAATACCATGGATTGTAAGTTCTAACAAAACTGATATTGGAATTAGGTATTAGTTAGAATAGTCTAGCAGTATATTTACATTAATCATTCCAACTTGGAAACCCTCCAGAAATAAGACATTAAACTACACTGGCACTGGTTTTGGATAGTTGTGTTGAGAATCTAGCCCAGCTGGAGTTCCTTCTGTCTGATCCTCACCCTTAGCCTTAGGATATTCCATATGGGATGCTATGCTCATGCATTTTAGTAAAGCAGAAAATAAGTGGCTACCAAAGATCCCCTGAGTGATAGCAGAAATGTGGAAGTTAAGTTTGGACTACCACTCAGATCAAATTTCATAATGTATTCCAGGATAAAAAGAGGTATGTTTGAAGTGGCATTCTTGCTATCTCTGCTTGTCACCCTTAAGTACCAGAATCTCTATGTTGTCTCACTCTGCACCTGTCTTTTTGTCTGTTGTTGGAAAAAATCATAAAAAGAACTGCGGAAAATCTGTTCCGATAATCATGGAGTCACGCAGAGGTCGACTCTATTGATGGGCAGCCTGTCTAGCTTCTGGTAAAACCTCACTGCTCTGTATGATTATCACAGACAGATATAGTATCTGCTGAGATACTCTCGTATTACTGACAGATCTCTGTTTCAGATTCCAGCACAGGGTTACAGCCAAATCTCTGACCTGGAGTCAGCTCACATGGACACCACTTTCCATTCATACTGTATTGCACCTAGTACATTCATAATCATCTATTCTTGTATAAGTCAAAGCCTTGTCATCTATGTGTCCCCTTTGCTTCCATTTCTCAGATGGCTAGATTATCTAAAGTGAAACTTAATAAGTGAATTGACAGATTTTACCCAGTAGGAGTAATTAGTGATTAAATTTGTCAGTGCTTTTGTCAGGGGTGTTTCACTGATAGCATGCAGGTGGAGGGAGAACAGTAATAGTTAAGAATTTAAAGGAGAAAGGAAAGCCAATCACTCTGAATCCAAGGGTAAGATTAAACGGAGACCGTCTCAGTTTTGCCCAATATGGTATGGAATGCTGAGACACCTCAGCCATGTGATGTGAAGAATCAAAATGACTTAAAGAGAGTGGGGGGTTGGCTATCCAGACTATCTTTCTGTGAGATATTATCCAGCACTTCTAGTTACGGTACTCTGTGAACACATGCTCGACATTTGTGATTGCAGTACTTCTTAAAATATTGCATCAGAGATCAGAGCGCAGCTGCCTTTGAAGCACACTCGGCTTTCAGGTCAGGGAGGAACAGAATATGAACATGAAACAACGGCGCCAACAGATATTGACTTGCACACAATATTTAAATTAGAGTGGTGATGCATTTAATAACTCATTGTCATAAATGCCAAAGAAAAACACTTTAATTTTGTGAAGCATGAGAACTGATTATCACATTTTTAAGTTTAAAATCATTCCCAAGAAATGTGTATCACACAGAAAAGCTTTGTAAATATTGGCCTCCTCTGGAACAAGCGATGGATGAAAAATAGATTAGATTATCCTTTGACTCCATCTAGTGGTAGATGGTTAAAATGTTTTGTGAAACCACCATTCGCCTCTTGGTGTGTGTGTGTGTGTGTGTGTGTGTGTGTAGGTGTGTGTGTGTGTGTGTGTGTGTGTTATTACAATTAAAGTGGCTAGATGTTTTCCACCTACCTTTGCAATGTAGTCTGAGCCTTCAGTGTCAATGCAGGGCCGTCTTTGTTGAGTCAGCTGTGCTGAATCTGCAATGTTCTGATTTTCATCTCTCCACCATCTCTCGCCAACTGGACATATAAAGGAAGTGTGTGTTTTTATTATTATACTAGATCAATACTAATAATGGAAAATAAAGACATGCTGTATGAATAACAAACTGAAGGCTAATGTTCAGATTGAGGTCTTCGTGAGTCTGAGCTCTCAGAGCTCAGACTCACGACTCACTCACGAAAACCAAAAAAAGCGATTTCATTCCTTTAATAGTGTTATAAAACACAATTCATGTGCTCCGTGTCTGCATTTTGTAGCACAGCCACTCCCAAACCACACACACACACACGTTATTTTTTTTAAAAAACAAAAAACAACATGTTTGAAATGACTTTGAAAGAACAGTCCTGAACATCAAAACTGTCCAGAAATCATTAGGTGGACTAACAGTCTGGATCATAGTGACCTGCTAGCACATTTTTTGTTGTTGATGTTGTTGTATTATATTTTATGGAACCCAGAACAAAACATATGGATCATGAAGCACAACAGAACACGACAATCAAAAGAAATTCTGATGTTTTTCTTACCTCTGAAGGAGCTGTTGCAGTAAGGCCGGTGCGGAAGGTCAGGCAGGATTTCTAATCTGGTTTCAAAGTTACCCTCCTTCACATTTGGAGTAAAATAAAGAAGAATACAGAGATAAATTATAAATTTCACCTAAAGCTTCAAATCAGCCACATCTGAGGCAGAAAACGATTTCTGAATAATTCTGTCTTGTAACCTCGTCCATTTGGCTCCAGTTTAGACTGACATCAGTTGTTTCTGTGTACTCTGTAACGCCAGGCTGAACTCTTCTATCATCTGTTAAGCTCATCCGCAGACAGGACCTGTCCTCCAGTCTGCTGCTATCCTCATTTTTTCCATCTTCCAGGCTGCTGATCTTCTGAGCCTCTTTCAGGTCAGTCGGAGTCATACCCTGCAGGATATTCACACAGATTCACATGTATGAACAGTTTGTTAAATCTTTCAAAATCTAAACGCATGTCAACCATTTCAGTACCTGTGTTAACCTGCGAGTTTGTCTCGCATGGCGAGATTTTGCTTTTCTCTGAGATTCTGCTTCTTCATCCCTGACAGGGGTCAGATACGACCTGGGTCAGGAAAAACACACAAATGCATGGGTGTAATTAGTCTGCAAGAGGCCACAGTCATACATATGAAGAACCAATGTTTTAAATTAAAAAATGTAAAATCAAATCAAGTCAAATGGGACATTAAATTTAGTATCTAACTATCTAGGTATTATTAACAAAACAAAGCTACATATATATGTAGCTATATGCCGCAATTTAGGTTTGCATTACAAACCTTAACAAATCCCAAATCTACTCACAAGCTTCCGAAATTCAGTAAAAATGTCCAGTATTAATTGTACACAGCATAATCAGATAAAATCAAATACATTCCACTATTATGTGGCCTTTATGTGACCCAGTGTTACAACAGCAAGTATGTTAAGCTGCTAACACAGCTTTTCTGTGATAGCTGAACACACTTCTGTACTTTTTAATTGTCTGTCCTGGCATTCTACTCTACCCACTTTCACAGGAAATCAGCGAATCAACATGCTCTGAAAAGATGCAAGCCTGACATCTATGGCTGTCTTTGTAGACACAAATAAAAAGCTGAGCAAGCATCGGTGGGGAGGCTCATGTTTTACCCACTGAACTGCTAGCACTGCCTCTGCTATGCTTTTACTGGTATTGATCTTTCAGTTGTGGAGTCACCCTGAATGTTCACTGAGATTCAATGGGCTGCTCGGCACAGCAGCACAATCTAGTCTATGCAAAGTTCAGGACTTGGATTCCATTAATGTGCATAATTCTACCGACTGATAATGAAAATAATCAAGAGCAAAAGAATTTAGAACCCAGTATAGCAGCCATCTCTGCTATACTGGGTTCTAGAGGCGAATGCTGGAAAACCAGTATTATTACATGTTTTACATTTCGGTTTTATCCACCCACTCTTAAAAGCAAAAAAACTGCAAATTACTCCTCTCAGGCAACATACTCAAACAATTTCTTTTTAATCAGCTAGAGAAGTTAGCAAGAATAACAGCCTTAAGACAGTAATTACTAATGTACATTTTTAAAAAAGCTAATCAAATAGATGAAAGGAAAATATGAATTTTCAGCCCCCTATGCAACAATCCCAAGGCTCCCATCACATTAGTTCTTAGAGGCCTGCAGCACCTGCACAGAGTAGCATAGTTACTCTACATTAAGATAACAAACATCAGGCCTTAGAGCCTTGCCAAAATGTTCGCTTGACAGATTGAAAATCTAAAAATGAAAATGGCTAAATAAGAATCCATGAATAGACCAGCATGACTCAGCCCCCCCACCCCCCATTGAAACCTACCTGCTAACAAATGCTTGCATGGTCCCTGTGGAAGGTCAGAGACTGAAGAACTGAGACAATGCTGCAGGGATGAGAGGGAGAGGCTGGAGAAAAAAGGACTAACTGGCCAGTGTGAAGAGAGAGAGAGGAAGAGAAAAGGAGGGGGATGGGGGCACTTCCTGCCTGAATGATGCATACACAATCAATTTAGGCTCCTATCTACCAAAGTCTGATGCAAGCAAGTCTAGGCATACTTCAGCTGTGCATGTGAGCAGCAAACACATTTAGCAGTTTATTTGAAGAAATAAGGAGACTATTATCTTTCTTTATCTGGATTGTTTGAATCTTTGAATTCTAAAAAGAAAACAGAATTGTGCATTAACCAATCTAGTTATTCATTCCTGAGTTTATTTATCCACTTACTTCAGGATTAAACCTTATCCCATCTACACATAGGAAACTTAATAACTAAATGTACAATTATGGTTAAGTCAAGGCTAAATTTAGCTTCTATAACTAATTAGGTTGTTTGCTAAACTGAGATGAATATAGCTATATCGATGTAAGCAAGACACGGGAAGTATTGGAATCCTTTTTTTCATTTAAATAACACATTTTAAAACTTTCAATGAGAGCAGAAATTTGTGGAAAATATGTATTTATCATATTTTACAGCATATCAGTCCATATCAAAGTTTGTTGTTTTTTTTTTTTTTTACAATTTTCTGTGTAACACTAATATTTAATGAGGTCAAAGGTATATTTCACCTGAACTTTTAGAAGAGTAAAAGTATAAAGAAGCATAATATGAAGATTTATACCTAAACACTGCACCGAAGATAGCATACTTACATATTAAACATGTTTAAAAAAAGATGAAAGGTGTGACACCTGGCATGCTCAGCTGAATTTTGTTACATTTTGTGGCAAAGTGGAAAACCAAAAAGATACATAATTTCTCTATACAGTGGAGTAAAACTATTTTAAGTGAACAGGAGAGTAAATTTTTTTAGTGTTAATAACTAAGGTTTCAGTGTTCATTATAACATCGTCTATTACTGTACAACAGGCTCAAGTTTTTAATAAAACTAAGCACTAATGCACTAATATGGCATAGAAGAATGCACTTAAGTTTTAGGGACATAGATAATATTTGATAGCAGCATAACTTATTGTAATAAGGTTCATAGGTTTTTGGACAATGAGGCATTTATTAGAATTTTTCCTCGGTAAACCTGCACAATGGGTTTTATATCAAACAATCAAAATGTTATTGCAGGGCAAACTTTTAGTTTTAATTCAAGTAATTTAACTAAAGTACTGCATTAACTCTTTTAGAATTACAGCCATTTTTATATATAATATTCCATTTTTAGAGGCTCCTGTGTTGTGTGGTGTACAGAGACAAAATTATAAAAAAAGATGTGTAACTGTTTAAGATAAGAAACAGACTGAGGTCTTCCTGGCGACCATGCTGAATTTGACACAGCAGCAATTAATCAAGTATACAGAAGTGAAAGAACCAGAGTTTATTTTACAAACATAATTGTTATACTGATAATAAACACGACCTTTAAAAAAAAGTGCACTCTAGGTTTGTTTTATTTAGTTTTTTTTGTAAAAATTAACAATAAAAACCACTTCTTGGAAACATATTTCACATTTGTAAAATATGAATACACATATTTGTAATTTCCTAAAAAAAAAAAAAAAAAAATGAAGAAAAAGACATTTGAGATACTAAAATATTTTGCTCTAAGGTTACACTCACTTTAGCGACAATATTTTTGATTATTGGAAAACTCACATTATTTGAAATCATGTTTCTTGCTTTGTTTCTGTTGCTAAACATGTTAATAATACCGCCATTTGTTCCTCCCTCAATTCTTCTTTGCTGTCAGTGTGCTGCAGAAAAACACTTAAATCTGAAAACGACATCAACATTATTGTAAAGCTAAGCTTTCCTCAAAAGATATTTTTAGATGATGTATAAAATGAGTCGCCTCTTGGCTTTGTGGACAACTTGTTCTCTAGTTGTTGTGACTGATGCTTAGAATGACATGTGAATACTTCTGCTGTCCTAAAAATGTAACTTAAGCACAGTACAGGCTCCAACCCTTCATATGCAGAACACTTTGTCCCTGAGGTGCATCATTAAGCTTTTTTTCTAAAGTTGCATAGTCTTTCTATGATTGTTTGTTAAAGACACACAACATTTATCAAAATATGATTGATTAAAAAGCAGCAGAGTAATAATGAGCTCTTGGTTACAGGACCAAACCTTTCGACCTCCCTGTATCTCCCAATACCACCAGTGTGTTCTGTCTGGCTGGAATTGTAATCAGTTAAAAAGTGCAAATAAAAAGATAATCACCAAATCTATAGAGCAAGCACAGCTCTAGTTATTAAACACTAAAAAACAAACATGTCTTTAAAGAGTAAAAAAAGTTTAATAAACTTTGCCATACCTTTAAAAAAAACACTCTTATTAATTCAGTTATTGCATATTATTGATTTTCTACCATTTTTCTTGTAGTTTTTTTTTCCTGTGTAAACAACATCAGGGACACAATGAATTACAGAACTGTAATTGTTGTTTCTCGTGATACATTTCAGGCAGTGACAAAAAGCAGCACACTTTGTCACCAAGACAGGTATTATTTATGGCTTCAAGGTCACAGCTTATGCACTGGCTTCTTGTTATTTCATTAACAGCTTGGTAGAAAACAGTGTAAATTGTTATGATAAGTGGAATTTCTTTTCTTAAAAAAACATAATCATTTGATGAGTTAAGGCTTGTTAGACTGTTACTGGCAGGTAAACCCTGAATGACTCATTTCCTTACAAAAACGTGCCATGTTAGATTTTGAGGTACAGGTTTCAGCTCTGCATGTTGACTGAATTTTCGATTAGGTGTGCCTTTCAGAAAGCAAATGAGTAATGCACCTCGACAACAGCGATCAATAACTCTTTCTAACAGTATTTGTTATATTGCAGACAGGGGTGGAAGTCGGAGAAAGCTCCTGTTTTTCTTGATGGATAGGTCCATAGCATAAAAGAATGAAATTGCTTCCTGGTGGTATGCACTCTGTAAAAACATTAAAAAGAAGATATTAGAATGGATATATCAGTAAACACATTTTAGTAAGGCAGAATAGTCAATTAATAACTTGGATTGATAATCAAGCCATTATTTATGAAAAAAACTAAAGTGAAATCTTACATTTGTCTTCTGGCAAAGCATCAAATTCTAAAAACTCCTCTTCTTCATCAGCCTCCTGTGGGTCCTCTGCACCATGGTTCTCCTCTTCATCTGCTGCTTCCTGCTGTTCGTCCTCTGCTTCTGACACTTCTTCCTCTACATCTGGTTGTTCTGCCTCAAGCACTGCCTTCCAAAGCTGCTCCTCTTCTCCAGATGGTACGTGTTCTTCTGACTTCTCCCTTTCATCGTCTTCCAACTCCTCTTTCTCCAACACCGTCTCATCCTCATCTCTTGCTTTGAGGCTCTCATCTTGGACTGTTGAGTCGTCCTCACCTTTCTCTCTTTCAGGTGCCTCCTCTTCATCACCTTTCCTGTTTTCCTCTTCAGGCATCTGCTCTTCAGCATTGTGTCCCTCCTCTTCTGTCAGTGTTGTGTGTCCCTTCTCTTCTTCTGATACAGTAACAGACTTCTCTTGTTTTGCATCATCTTCCTCTACTGCCTCTGCCTGCTGTGTAGGAACAGTTTCTTCTGTCACAGACTCCTCCTTTTCAACAGGAGCTGTATCTTGTGTATTTAGTTCTTCTGGCTCATCAGACTCCGCCTCTTCTTCCTCTTGGGTGGATGTAACTTTTTCATCAGCTGTAGGAAGAGTCTCTTCTTCTTCTGATTCAGCTGGTGCAGCTACCTCTTCCTCTCCAGCTGCTATGGATGTCTCTTCTTCAGTGTCTATGTCTTCTACTTTTTCAGTTCCCAAGGCTTCTTCTACTTCCTCCTCCTCCTCCTCCTCCTCCTCCTCCTCTTCTTCTTCTTCGTCAGTTTCTACTTTTTCTACTTTTTCTTCACTGCCCAAGGCTTCTTCTTCATTTTCTGCAGTTTCTACTCTTTTTTCAGTTTCTACAAGTGTTTCTCCTTCTTTTTCTTCACTTCCTGCAGCTTCCTCTTCCTCTTTGGTTTCCACCTCTTCTTCAGTTGTAGGAACTGTTTCTCCCTCTGTCTTTTTCAGAGGCTTGGTCTCAGGTTTAGTTTCTGCCACAGACTAAGATAAGCAAAGTCATATCAAATAACTGGAGCAAAAATATTTACTATTCAGTTATGTAGGCATCTAGGTATCTCAGTGAATGTGATGTGATTAACTGACATACAAAACAGGAAACTGCACCACACGAATGTAAATGCTGATATAAATCCATTGGGGAATCCATGCCAGGCAATTAGCTTCTTCAAATTAATGTGATGAAAATGTTATTATGGTTCCCAATGGGCACACTGTGAACGGAAATAGTAAAGAGGCCATGTGTGCTGACAGCATGTGTGTTAAGCCATGTCAAGCATGTTCTGCCATTGAAATGTAATCTAATTAAATGTGATAGCTTAAAAATGTTCTTTCAGTACATATTTAATAACTAATAAATCTAATATATAGTCCTAGATATCTGATTGTATTCCAAGTTGTTATTTATTTTCCTTTTAAAGATAAATCTGGTCTAGCCTGGTTAATCTGATTCTAATGACTGATTTATTTAGAGAGCTATTAGGCCATATTTTGCTTACCTAATCATGTTCTCAGGTTCTTGTGGCAGGTTTAAAAAAGTTTAAGGTTTAAGAATTATGTAAATATCACATGTCACATGCAGCTGTACTATATGAATAAACATCAACAAACTTAACGTAAAAATATTATTAGACGGACTGAATAAAGCAAAACAAAACAATGATTTAATAGATTTGACTGTTAGGACTAAAAGGGTTGTGCTTAACACACAAATATCAAAATTAGATAAAATATTACATCAGCAAGGGCACTCACATTTGATTTGTTTATTTGCCATTTAACATTAATTTGACCTGACTGCTAAGATCATGATTTGCTACCTTTTTCCATTTTATTTTTTTCCATTTTGCATTTAATTAATAAGATCACCCAATGAGCTTCTTTGTTATTACAGGCTGCTAAGTTCCGATCCTCCAGACTGTGACGTACCTCATTAAGCTCCTGTACTCTGGCCTGATGAAGCCGCTGCGACTGCTCATGTTCAAACAACTCTCTGAAAGACAGAAGACAGAATAAATTTCTCTTATGATCTTGTGGTCATTATTTTGTACCTTCATGAAGCTTTACTCACAAAACATGCCGATAGTTTTATTACAACACTTCTATTTCAAAACTCAAATGACAATAATAGCATGTGAGCCACGTTCTCTTGATGGTTATGTAAGCTTCAAAGACTTAAATTTTAAGCAAACATTTCAGCTTTAAAACTTATGAATACAAAATAAATATTTACATAGATCATGGCAAACTCACAGTGTGATAAAGAGGCCTACCAACTCTGGTTTAGAGTAACACAGAGTTGCAGACAGTGGCAGCCAACAGGGCTTTGGCAAAGACAACATAAAATCATGGGTGAGAGGAGGCAAGTTATTTCCTCCACTGCTCTTTTTCCCACTCCACCACCTACCTGACAGTAGTCATTTCGACCACGCTAGCCTTCAACTGAGTCTGGTAGGCGTCTAGCTGGTCCTTCAGTCTGAGCATCACAGCAGCCTGTCTATCCAGGGCGGCACTCACTGTGGCAGTCTCTCCAACTTTCTCCTCCAGCTTAGATTCTGCTTCTTCCAGGCTGCCTGTTATGATGTCGACCTTCTGGGCTAGCTCACCAGTCAGAGTGGCTAAAACCTCCACCTTCATTTTAACATCTTCAAACTCCTCACTCTTTCCTTTCAACATGGTCTGCAGCTGGCTCAGTTGCTCCAGAGACACTGTGGCTTGTTGCATCTCTGCCAGGCGGGTTTTCATCTCTGTGTGGAGTGACAGCACCTGAGCGGGGAGGTCTGATGTCTTGAGCTGTTCGGCTGTAGCTAAGGCCATACCCACCTGCTTCTGGGCCAGTGAATAGGACTCCTCAAGGGCATTAAGTCGGGCCTCCACGTTGTCCGAAATATGCTGCTGCAACAAGACACAGGAATGACACAGAGTCAAGCTAAGGGACTATTATCCTCACTTATTTTTATGATTGATAGACTCTTAACTGTCACTGGACAACAATTATGCTTGTTGGGAAAAGATTTTGTTACCATTAAAGGGACGGAAACACCAAGGACAGTTTTTTGTTAATTTTCTTTTACCTTTATTTGCATTGCATTGTTTGCTTAAATTATGTATGATATGGTATAATATAATATAACAAATGCTTGGAGGAAGGAAATATGTAGCCACACCAAAATCTCATCATTAACAGGCGTGATCATGAACAAGCCATTTAGGAAATCTCACTTAATGTCAGATCTTTGATTTATTTGCAGTTATGCTAAAACTGTCTTTTTTGCATTCTTTATAACCTTTTCTGGATTCTTCATTAAGCTTTCTCCTTACAACATCCTGAAACATTTCACATTTGTGAGCGACAGAACAATTATCCACTCATACAGAAAATATTTGCCGAACAAGACTGAGCTAGCTGAAATGTTCTTGTGCAAAGTTTCTGCAACCCTGTCTTTTCTGAATAGAAGAAATACTTAAGGGAAGGAAATACAGATATACTTAATACTTCTTGGAATACCATGAATTGAATTGGAAACACATGGAAGAAGACTAAAATACTGAACATGGCAGTCATGAACTACTATTTACTGTGATATAACAGGTTAACTTCATTCATGGTAATGTGTTTAACTATAAATATAATTATCTCTTACATAAAGTGTGTCCTTTCAGATATATAGACAGACACACACAACATCGCTCTCTTTGCTTTTCTACAGTCTTTCAGATTGCCTGCAACGAGCCTCTGAACTGGTGTTCAGTATCAAAATCACAGACTAAATTTAGCCTTGGCTCATTACTGTCTTGTTTATTATTATTTTGGCAGCATCTTCAGCACAGCTTTGGGGGCATATTCTTGACTGGTATTACAATACAGAATTTTCCACAGAACCTAGAGACTAAAAGAGATCTATTTTACATTTGAGTCATTGGTACAGGCAGTGTCTCCGCATTTGTAGGTCAAGAATATGGTTCCTCATTACAAACGTCAGCAGCTGTGTGGATGTTAGAAATAGCAGCGTTTTGTACTCACTCCAGTGAGGCTGTTGGCATGTGGAAATCTGATAGAGGCCTGCAGCTAACTTTCCTTACTTGCAACTGACAACGTGTGCTGGAGCATTTTCTTATTTGATTTTTTTCTGTGTGTGTGTGTACAGAGATTTTTTTTTATTATTCTAATCTTGTGAAAATATGATTCACAAGATTGGTTGTTCATTATAGATATTGGCTATCAATAAGTGCATCTGGTGCTTTTGGTGGCTTGCAGATTTAGGTGACTGGATACATTCTTACCTTGTTGCCAGACTGTCGCATTTCTTCGTGGGAGGATTGTAGTTTCACTATCTTCATCTGTATGCCCATGAGATTGTCTGTTAAGTAGGTTAAAGTTTGGTACTGCTGGAAACAGAACCACACTCCGGTGGCACCTCCAATCACAAAAATCAGAAATAAAACCAATAGAAGTGTGTAGTTATTCCCTCCAGGGCGAACTTCTGTCTCCATAACTTCATTTTTGAATATGTTATCTTCATGTTTGTGGTTGTTTTTCGCTTTCCGGTGCTTGGCTGTCATTGCGCTAAAAAGGACACAACGTCCTAATCAGGTAGTGAGGTGATATTCAAGGACCCGGTGGGTAAGCACGCTTGGGCCGTGGTGTGAGCAGTGATTTACTTCGGATGGATCCTTTAAGTTGCGTGGTGCACCGATCGGCCCGGGTTAATCACTCCACAATAAAGCTGCAGCGGGTCGTTGGTGAAGCAGTAGTGAGGGAGGTGTGAGAGGGAGGCGTGAACAGTAGGTAGCGTGGTTGTCCATTCAGGAAGATCAAGGAGGAGCGGAGGGCCGGGCTGCCATCGGGAGTGGCTGAGCCCTGAGTCACGGTGGTTGACTGTCATCTAATGGAAACACTGCACGTCCGCTGATGGAGTGCTGTGCGCTATTTTTTGCTTCAGAAGCCATAAGTGTAAATGGCAGGTCTGCGCGTTTCCACTGTGGACCAGACTCACTGTAGTATTTAACGAAAGGGTGCCATAAGAAAATATCCATTAAGTACAATTAATTTTCTTTTATATTGAAAGTGTAATATAAACTGTTACTTTGGAAAGGCCATGTTCAGTGTCACTCTCTGACTCTGTAAAATTCCCCTTTGCAGTAAAGGTCACCTTCAGTTTCTAAAATGTCAACATTTTCTTGGTCTTTGCTGCTTTGTTTAAGTCTTCCTCGTTAGTTTAACGGTCCAGCTCCATTTTTGAATGTTATGTTTCCTTTTCAGCTGATACTTCATTTCTACATTTATTTTTGTCCTTCGTGTTGTCTTTTGTCTTCCCGTCTCTCACGTTTTCCCCTATAACTATTCTTGTTGTTTTTCTTAGCAGAGCTACTAAACACCCATGGTCCATCCAAACATATGCCTTCAATAATGTTTGACAATTAAAAACTATAGGGAACAGTAAAACCGGTTGACAAACACTGTTCTCATTTATAACGTATTTTACAAACACTAACATTACCGCTAACAGGTGGATTTTCCGTTTCGGTGCAGTTAGCCCAACAACAAGGAACCACTTAGTTTATCCCTTTTTGTTTTAAACATAAAACGCATTGTTGCAGCCAGGGACAGTATACAAAATGATTCTCTTAGAATGATTTTTGGTTTTAGTCTCATTGATTTATTATTATTGGTTATTGGTTCTGTTTCTAGTTTACTAAGCTAATAATAATGATGACGATAACAACAACAACAACAGTATCAATCTATTAGCCAGCACCAACCAATCCGTTGACATTCTGTACTGACACAAGATGGCGCTAAACATCTTCTAAAAATTAACTGTAAACACTTCTTTCTTAAAGCCATCTTCACCAACAGTATTAAAGCTATGACAGTTTTTGAGAGCATGGCTCCATGGTATAATTTAGCCTTTATACGTATAAATACATATTTCCTGTCCACTTAAACGTTTCCATCATATTTTTTTATTTATTAATTCCTTTTACAAAATATGACATAAAGAAATTTTGGCTCACAGTACCTATCAGGGGATTATATGTGTAGTAAATAATACAATACACATTTCTTTGCGGGGCTTTTTGACAAACATTCTGATTGTACCACTGCTGTAGTATTTAAAGTGTATGCCTGCAATAAATTATAGCCATTTTTACAAATAACTCTCAAATATTTGTTCAGATGATTCATCAACTGATCTAATATGTGATGGGTATTCTGCAGGTTACTGGATTAAGGGCTCAACCAAGACTCTTTAAATCATGATAATAATAATAATAATAATAATGGATTGGATTTATATAGCGCTTTTCAAGGCACCCAAAGCGCTTTACAATGCCATTATTCATTCACTCTCACATTCACACACACACGACCAAAAACAAACAGGAAACCTTGTCGCACCATAAACAAATGTAATTTTTTTTAAATGTATTTATTTATTTATTTTTATTTTAGTACCAACTCAGTAAACAAGAGCACAATCTTGCCAATCATCCTGTGCTACACAGCTGATCTTTCAAATAAATGTTGCTCACACAGTACTGGCATCTCCCATGTCTTCACTCTGTGTGAGAGAAAGAGATACAGATTTATTGACCTTTACTACCCCCCCCCCCCCCCCCCCCCCCAACTAACCCTCACTGTAAATACAGCCAGTATATTTTCTTCTCACCTCTGACATTAAGGATGGTGGAGCATTCGTCTCGTCCCAAGCTGTTCTCTGCAATGACGCTGTACTCTCCCATGTCTTTGGGACCCACGCGGAGGATTAACATGGTGCAAACTCCACAGGTGTTGGAGATGTAATAGTTGGTATTAGTGTTTAGACTGATGTGATTTCGATACCATGTTATGCGAGGTTTGGGGTTTCCTTTCACTGCACAGCTCATATAGCATTCATAACCTTTGGGTGCAGTGTGCAGCTTCAGTGGAACAATGAAGGATGGGGCACACCGCAAATCACAGTCCTTCATGGTTGGTACACTTACTAGAAACTTTTCTATGAAAGAGCAGACACAGTATGATCATTTTTTTTCTTAAAAAGAGAGTATTTGGACTTTAAGATTGTTTGAGATGACAAACACACCTTTCTTCTTCTCCACCCCCCAGGTTGGTGACTCAGAGGGTGCAGATATGCCCATGTCGTTTTTGGCATAGACCCGGAAATGATATTCCCTTCCATGCATGATATTGCAGACTGTGAACTTGTTATTGAAGAGCCTGTCAGCCACTGTGACCCATGAACGCTTGGTACAGTCCAGTTTGGACACGGTGTAGTGGAGACGGTCATCACGCTTCTCATCAGGAGAAGGTTCCCAGATTACTGTCACAGTACCAGACACATTTTCTTCCAGTTCTACTGGTCCAGGCGGTTTTGGATCATCTGCGAACAGTTTTACTTTCATCAGATCCATCAGCTTTTGTTACGAAAAGATGTTGCAAAAGAAAACGAGTATACAATTTTAGTTTTATTTTACCTGTGACCCTGACTTCTGCACTTAATGTTTCCTGCCCTACGAGATTTTTCACCAAAATGGAGTAGATGCCGGAATCAGAGCGCTCAGAAGAAGGAATCAGCAACTGGGAGGAGCCATCAGAGTTACTGATTGTGATCCGCTTTGTAACTGGCACATTATCCTTTAGCCAGATAATTGCTGGCAGAGGAGAAGCCTGTTTAAAAAAAAAAAAAAAAGGAATATCTTCAACGTTTTCTTTTATTGCCTTTTGTTTTTTGAAACCAGGGTTTTTCTGATTATAAAGCTGAAATATAATTCTCACCTCAAAATTGACTGTGATCCTGACAGAGTTTCCTGCCCGCACCACAAAGAAACTCTTCATCTTGTTGTTTGTGAATCTTGGCCTCACTGTAGTGGTGGCAAAATAAATAAATAAATGAATAAAAAACAATTTAAAAATAGGTTTTGTACCATATTGTAAACTATATAAGCAAAGATAAATCATCACAGAATGTTGTATTCTACCAAGAAAGAGTGGATTTTTTTTTTTTTTTTTTGGGGGGGGCGGGGGTTAAAAAGTTTTATTTTAAAAAAATAATCATTCTTAGCAGCAACAAACCAACAGAATCTGAAATATCTAAGTTGTTGACATACCTGGTGAGGGCATTGCCAGTACATAGTTGGGCAGCTCCTCGGGCTCACTCTCTCCTCCATCATTAATGGCAATCACTCTTACCCAGTACATGTCCATGGATTTCAGGCCTTTCACACTGAAGGAAGTCATAATGATGGGGGTGCTATTACAGCGGGACCATTCGATGTAATCTGCTCGCCGAATCTCAACAAAATACCCTCTTGCTTCATCCTGTATGCCTGGTTTGTCTTCTGGTTTTGTCCAAGTTAGGACCAAGTGGTTGTAGGAGGTTTCTGTCACCTTAAGGCCTGTAACTTTACCAGGAGGCTCTGGTGTAGTTCAAACATCAGATATTTAAGTTTTGACTAAGCGATACTTGTTAATACATTTTTTTAGTCTTTTGTTTCATGTAGAACAGTTGCAACACTTACTCTTAGGATCTCGTGCAAAAACAAAATCTGAAGGGCTGCTAAATTCGCCTGCTCCTGAGAGATTTATGGCAGTAACTCTGAATTCATATTCCATACCCGCAACAACATCCTTCACTGCATATTTCTTTTCTTTACAGAAAGAGAGGAAGGGAGAAAAACAACAGCAAAAAGAGTCCTGTTATGCTCTAATGTCATCAGGTCCATCAGATTAAACTGAGGTAAGTTAAAAAATACTCACCTTTTATGAGCTCATCATTGGCATTTACAACAGACCAGAGATTACTTCCCTTCTTTCGTTTCTCCAAAATATAGCCCAAGATACGTGAACCTCCTGTGTTACTTGGAGGAGCCCATGAAAGATTTATACAGTCATCAAAAGCGCTGACCACTTTTGGAGGTGCTGGAGGGCCAGGGAAGGCTGAAAAATGCAGAAACGAAATAGATTGTGCTGGTAATGGTTACAATCAGAAAAAAAATAGCTTTTTTTGTTACTTGAGACCAAAATGAAGAAGTAGCCATGAATCAGAGCACTGTAATTTATGTAGATAAAACAATAAGTGCACATATAAACGTTAATGTTTTAGCTATGTATGTTCATTTATCAACGTGTACTATGCTGAAATGATTAACATCTAAACTGATAATTGATAAGTTAATTTAGTTTACAACACCAGGCTTCACACCTCCTCCAATGCTAAAAATGTCTCTTATTTTCACAAGGCAGTATATGTATATCATATATGTATATCATCCTATCTAGGTTTCTCTCTCGGTGGTAAACTGTCCCAAAAATTCCTGGATGTGGACTGTAATCCAGATGGATCCCAACGTTAAGTTGTGCCAAGCCCCATCACTGGTAAAAATTTCATGGAAACCTCATAACTTTTTCAGTAATACCACTAACAAACAGACACACAAACAGGCAATCTGAGCCAACTACATATCCTCCTAGACATAAGTAATGGTTAATAATGAAAAGAGTAGTTGTTTACTGCGCATCACTTGATTCATTAAGAAAGGAGAATATGGCCAGTAAAGCACAGTAGGGGGCAGTAACGCCGCTTTCCTACCGGTTGATGCATTTTGAACCATGTTTTGGACATGCCACAGAGAGGCAGAGCAGATCTAAATAATGACGTTTGCTGCTTAGATTAGCTGCATCAGTTTCAGGGTCCTGTTAGCTCGTTGTTACACTGTAGGGGAAGAGTGTTTTCCAGGCTGCTCTGACGGAAAACAAGCCTCCATTCCAGGCACACAGGGACAGAAATTCACTGGTAAAATTTGTTGTGGCTGGTTATATGTACTCGTGCCTGTATTTTCTATAATTAACTATAAAATCATTTGCATTGATACAAGCTACTTATGCCACTAAATTATTCCACTAGTATAAAAACACTTTTGAGTCTTTTAGGACCGGAAACTGATAAAATAGATGCTTGTTTAGCTATCTGTTTTAAGCTAAAGCCTAAGCTATAACTTCATGTGTCATTAAAATTCCTCTATGAAATACAGAAAACAGGCGAGCTTAAGTCCATAGGTGGGAGTAAAGAAGTACAAATACTTTGTTACTGTACTAGGTACAATTTTCAGGTATATGTACTTTACTTGAGTAGGGTTTTTTTTTGTTACTTTAACTCCCTACATTTTTTAAGTGTCTGTACTTGTACTCCTTACATTTTCAAAACAGGCTCGTTACTTTTGTTTTAAAGCATTTGGGTCAGTTGTTATTTCGAAAAAACATCAAACCGATTTCAGAGTAAAAACAGAAACAAGTCACAGAAAAACATCAATGGCAGTTTGTTTATTAATCACCAGAGGATGTCGCGTAAAGAGATATGACGTGTGCCAAAGTCAGTATATTTTTCTTTCTTTTTTGTGTGTGAAAACATTGGAACCACTCCAGGTGTCCGTAAGTTGCGGTCCTTAAGCATCTAACTCGCCCTACAGAAGATCAGCGAGCATAGAGGGAGTGACACAGGTAAATTCAAATGCAGCGTTTCTGTAAGCTAAGGAAACACACAAACTGTTTGTGTGCAGTTTAGCAACAAAGTGTGTTGCTAGCTAAAGGTCCGGCTGCTGTATTTCACAGGGAGAAAAAAGAAAGAGAGCTAACTTCACTCAGAGATGGAGGAACATAAGAAAGACAGGACAGGAGAGAAAGAAGAGAGGTTAGATTAAAGGTAAGAACTGCTCAGTGCTATTGTAAAAACTGGAAATGTAAAGCTTACATTTAAGTCATGTTTTTATATCAGATATTTGGGTCAGTACATGGGATTTTTTTTTTAATATTGTGAAATGCTGCAAATCAAATTGAGACAGACTAAGTGTTATTTTAAAGGTTGTATGAAAATGCTTTGCAGTGTAGTGGATTTAAAGTAAGGAAAAGTGTGTGAATGGTGCACAATGGCTGTGGTTTCATGGTCGGTTTTATGCTGGTTTCATGGCCAGAGTAAGGTTAGATCAAGTATAGCAGAGAATTGTAGATGAGTTTTAGCAGATGATGCTTAGATTCATTAACTAAATTCCACCTTCATACCAACTTTGTAGCGTCTAGAAAAAAGAGAGCATAAACAGTGTACTGTCAGTGTAGAGCAGTGGTAGGGAACTCCATGCCACAAGAGCTGGTGTCCTGCAGGTTTTAGAACTCACACTGGGTCAACACGCCTGAATCAAACGATTAGTTCTTTACCAGGCCTTTGGAGAACTTCAAGACATGTTGAGGAGGTAATTTAGCCATTTAAATCAGCTGTGTTGGATCAAGGACACATCTAAAACCTGTAGGACACCGGCTCTCGAGGCTCTCGTGGAAATCAGCCAGGACAACTCACAAAACATCTGCTGACATCTGAATTTAGTTGTATAACTCCACACAGAGCAGCAAGTCAGCTGATCACAACCTGCATATTAAGAAAATCTACTGGAACTCTCAATAGAAATTATTGTGAGTTATGATTCTTTTCTCCACAATGAGCCATTACAGCCAATTTTAGGGGTCCCCCACCTGTGGAATCCCTCTGTGTACAGTGGGAAGTGTACACATTTAACTGTTTAGAGGCAAAGTCACCGTCTACAATGTAGGCAACGTTTTTTTTTTTTTTAAATTCAGATTCAAGCTGAGTATAATTAGAATTTAAAAAAGACTAAAGTTTGTATTCCCATCTAGTGATATTATTTTATCATAATGTTAATATAGCACAATGTTCAGCTTTAGCTATACACAAAAATTGAAACATCCTCCAAAGAGCTACTTTTTATTTTCTTACTATTTGTATTAGCTACAATTGCAAGCTAATCAAACACAAGCCACTGGAGAAAACACAGAATGGTGTTCAGATTTTTGGGTTCAACCTTGAGAAATAATTAACTACCTCATAAATTAGCAGGTTTTTAACAGGGGAAATTATTAAAAAGACATGAATTTGAGTTTAAATCTGAAAAGGACTGAAAAGGCTGGTCATGTGGCTACACTGCCAGGATCATGTTTTATAAATTTAAAAAAAAAATGCTTAGTTTTAACAGCTGGTGAGAATAACTGGATTCAGGTGAGGACCATTTCAGGCTTGTCAAAAATGACAAGTCTAGCTGTTATTTCTTCAAAGCTGTACAGACAGATGGTCCAGAGGGACACTTTGAAGTATTTTTCAAGCAGATCTGCAAACAGTAAGTACTTTCTTTGCATTATGCTGTGCAGTGGTTTGTGTGTGTTATGTTTTAGCTGTGAGCTATAAGAGAGAGAATGCTTGTTTTAACCGTTTTATAGTTACCCACTGTGTAGTCTACCCACTTTGTAGCCTATGTGCCATCATCACATATACACTGTATATATCTTACAAGCAAACTGATTGGGAGATCACATTTGGTTTTTAACTGTATGTCAGCAACCTGAAGTTTTGACTGGCAGATTTTTAAACCTTTTTGAAAACTGGTGACAGTGAGCAGTCACAAGGTACAAGGTCGTCTATTTGGCATTTCATAATGAAAAGCTTCCTTTTCTGTTGAAGTCAAATGAATCCCACAATAAAAATCAATATATGAAGTTTGCATTCTGTTATTTCTGTGTGATTGAGCTTGGTGAGTAGTCAGCTTTGCTTACCAAGTGTGCCAGCTTGCATTTCCTCAGTTTCCATAACTTCGCTTGTGCCTTCTGCAGTCACTGCTCGGATGCGGTAACAGTATTTCCGCCCTCGCTCTACGCCTGCGTCTCGGTAACTGGACACACCTGGTATTTCCCCTATTTTCTTCCAGGTGTTTCGCCCCACTTGCTGACGCTCCAATATGTAGTTAATCACTGGGGAGCCACCATCATCCTTTGGAGGGCGCCATCTAAATTCAATACATGTAGCTGAGCTCTCTGTTACCTCTGCAGGACCCAGAGGTGGGGTTGGTTTGTCTGAAACAGCAATAAAGTTTTATAGAAAGTATGGAAATAAATTTACAATGTTCATAATAGAGACAGTATTTACGTAGAACTAATAATCACAGGACTTTGAAACCTATATTTATCTGTTCAACTTCTGCATTGTCCATAATTCACTCACCAAGCACAATAAGCCGTGAGAGTGCCTCAGTGAAGCCGTGTTCATTTTTTAGCTTGATCTTGATCTCTCCTGTGTCCTTCCTCTGGCATCTGCTCAGAAGCAACCGGCTGTGGCTTGCAGATTTTTCTATCCTTGTATTGTTGTCATCTTGGAGCTCTTCTCCTTCTCTGAACCATTGAATCTTTATGGGTTTGTGTCCAAGAAAATGCAATTTGAAGATGGCGTTGTGCCCCACTTTAACTGTCTTTGGCTCAGTAAAAGCACTGAGGTCTTCAAGGTCAAACCTGGGAGGATCTAAAGAAGGTTTTAGGAGTTGGAGAAGTATTATGTTATCCGTGATCTGCTTCAACATTTCTTTATTAGTATGGCTGTACATTTTCCATTTACAGTTTGCAAAATGTCATGCTTTAATGAGCAGTTCTCAAACCTTTGACATTTATCATTGCCTCTGTTTTACGGCCATCTGCCTCAAAACGGTATTTTCCAGAGTGCTCTTCCGTGCACTTGCTTATGACCAATTTATGAATTGGCCCATCTTTAGTTATAGAGAAACTTTCATCTTGGAATATCTGATAGGAAAAAGTGCAAAGAGTTAAAAGTAAAGAAATGAAGCAAAACCTGTTAAAAAATTAGGTTTTCAAAGGGGGCTTGTCCAGCTGTGTTTGTCTCCCACATGGGCCCAAAGTACTTGAACACTGGCAAAAGATTTGAAGTAAATTAAAGATGAACAGCTGTTCAGTGAAACCGGTGATGATTTTCAGACATCAGTAAAGACACTCTTTATTTTTTAAATGTCAGTTTTGAGCTTTTAAAAAATTAAAAATACATCAATAAAGAATCAAACGTTAGCGAGTGACAGAGTGCTACATTTACATACAGTTAGGTCCATGAGAATTTGGACACTGACAGTGTTTGTAATTTTGCCTCTGTACACCACCAAAGTAGATTTTAAATCAAGATGTCATTTAAGTAGAGACTTCCACCATTAATTTAAGAGGTTCAGCAAAATGTTGCATTGTGTTTTGGAATTACTGTTTTTATATATAGTCAGCTTATTTCAGATACTCAAAATTAACTACCACAGGTAAAAATATAAGAATAGTTGGATAAATATCCCATCCTATCCTGAAGTTTAGAGGGGTATCACCAAAAGCTGTGTTTCCCACCTAAACTCTTTTAGATGGTTTCAGTCTTATCTGGTGTTCTTGTTCTTCAGCGTAACCAGTGGTTTGCACCTTGTTGCACCTTGTTGCACCTGTCAAATGCAACTTTAACACTTGAAATTAACTCCAGATCTTTTATATGCTTATTTTGTCACAGAAAATGTAGGAACAAGCCCCATCTGGCTATGAAACCGCTTGTTGGTGAATTGTCCAAATATCTTTGATGCTCTATAAAGGCTATAGGCAAAGCTACTGCAAAGCTAAAAGTTTGCACTTCAATGCACAGCATTTTGTTAGTCAGTTTGTTGCAAGCTTGCAACAAACTGACTAACAAAATGCTGAACAGACTGACTGATAAACAGGCAGATGGAAACTCTCACACTATGAGAGTTTCTGACTTCATTCAGGAGATACGAAGACAGAGAAAATACTAGAACAGACTGGAAAAGAAGAGGATCTAACAGGGATGAACAAGAACCAATAAATGTAAATATAAATATAAACTCAGAGGCTCTCAAGAATCTGAACACAAGGACAGTATCTCAGAATTCTAAAGAACTAAACCACAAGTCTCAGGACAATCACAGTGTTTGCCAAAAAATGTAACTGTCCAAATGAATGCAATGACCCTAATGCTACTTTTTAAAAAAGTGTTTTCTTTTTTTCTCAGTTATGAATTCGTTAGGCATGGTATGAAAATTTATTGATCCACTGTCACAGTAACTTGGGTGTGTGGGTGAACACAGAACTGTACCAGAACAGAAATATAATGTGTATATGTTTGTTTGACTAACCTGTTTGCCATCTCTGAACCAGACTCCTTCACAGTCTTCACTGCTAAGCTTACATGTTAACTCAGCGATCTCATTGATGATCGCACTGACATCAGTCAAACCACAGATGAACTGAACCCCTGGATCTAAGAACAGTTAAAATGATTTTTGGAAAATCTTGGACATGAAGTGTGACACCAGTCAATACACTTTAATGGATTTTGGATATTGGTAGATGAAATAAATTATAAATACAAAATCTTACAACAAGAAGTCTTTTCTATCTGTAGATCATTTTAGTTTAGTTTTAGTTTAGTTTAATATAATTGTGTGCTTGTCCTGGTCAGTAGCATCTTCATCCTCATCATAGCAACTTGATTCATTTTCACTTGCTAGTTCTTTTGGATCTTTATCCAGTGAATTTTTAAGTAATAATTTTGATGTTGATTTTGTTTTAATGTAACTGGTCCAATTTAAACCTTTAAACCGTCTTGTGTAAATTTTTTTAACCTTGTTAAAAGAGTGTTCTTTTGGTAAAAGAAATTTGACTTTCCTGTTTTTGGCCAGATACAGATCTGTTACATAAAAAAATTAAAATGACTAAACAATTGATCTAATTTATCGGTGCAGTTTTACTCCCACGGAAACTCCCTGCTGTGGGAATACAGCATAATATCTTGGACACAGAGAAAACTCCAATATAAGCAATATTTTTAGCTTCTTACTAAATAATGCAAGCCTATTGCTGCATTCAAATATACTTAAAATATTCCTTATTACCACTTTCTTGATTTAACTGTATGCAATATGTACATTTCTAAAGTAAACTGAGGTTATATATAGGTTTGGATTATATGATCCCTTTTTTTTACCTTTGCCTAGGAGGTTGTGTTTTTAGTAGCATTTATGTGCGCGTGTAACATTCTTTCTGTTCGTTCGAGTTCAGAGTAGGATCATGTTGCATTAAAATTTCACTTGCATCCACCAAGTTCTTCAAGATTAATGTAGTGATTTATTAGTCAAAAATTGACAAGAAGCCATATAACTAATAAAATATAGTTCTTACAATCATGGTGTATATTGTAAACATATGTAAGGGGCAAAATATAGAGATTTAAAATATAATCTTACATTAAACTCCGACTTCCACTGCAAGGTCAATAGACTGATCTAAAGGGCAAAGTGACAATATTTTCCAAAATGTTATTATTTTTTTTTTTTACCACATTACACACTTCTTAAAGTACATTTAAAAACAACAAAGAAAACTAAATGACTACATACGAAATTGCTGATCAGAGAGTAAGCTGCCTTGGCATAGTGGAGTGCTTCTTGTTATTTAATATATCAATATACTGGTATCTAAGAGAGAGATTTTCATAGTCTTGTTTATAAAGTGTTTTTGCGTCACACAGAGCTTTTCTTAGTAAAATGGTGCCAATGTTACTGTTTTTTCATTGGATTCTTCATAGACTGGGCTCTAGCTTTTAGAGTTCCAATTGATCCAAATATTGGATTTATACACAGTACTGCTAACAATGAATATCTACAAGTCTGAGTTTTTCTTCAGAAGTGGATGGAAATGGAAATCAAAGCAGAAATAAATAAGGAGATTAAATATTGCACTGAAAGAGTGTCACAAGCTAAGATACAAGTATCTCAGCTAGATGCCTTTTCTCTGCAAATTAAAGATATGAATTCCAGAGATGAGGAATAAAACTTTGTTGGATAAACTACTTGAGTTGGAGATAAGACTAAATATTAACTACCTGAAGCTAATATAAACTGAGAAAAGGTTGAAGGATCAGAGTTATGCTCTTATGTTGGAAAATGCTTAAGGTTGAGCCAAATTGTTCCGAACAAGGATAATACTGTCCCATAGATTATGAAGTGTGACACCAGTCAATACACTTTAATGGATTCTGGATATTGGTAGATGAAATAAATTATAAATGCAAAATCTTACAACAAGAAGTCTTTTCTATCTGTAGATCATTTTAGTTTAGTTTTAGTTTAGTTTAATATAATAGTTTTATTTTATTTTATTTTTTTCTTTTCCATCCACAAATAAATAGCTGAGACTTTAATGTTTCTTTCACTATCTATCAACAAGTGCAGAATGTTGTTCAGGTATGTTTATGCAGGTAAAGGTAGTCATGTCTGTGTTAATAAGACAGAAATAAAGTGGAATAATTCAGCTAATTGAATTGAACATGTTTAAGTGTTAATCAGTTTAGTTAAACAGATAATTAATTAAAAAAAACATCAAAAAACAAAAAAGAAAAACCCTCCTGGTGTAGAAGAATTTTTTGTCTCCAACTTACCAACCACCAACTCTTCGATCGGAGGGGCGTGTCTTTTACGCCTCATATGTGTTGAAGATTCAGTCTCATCCTTGGTCTCGTCACACCTAATGTCATCTTTCAGACATGCACTTTCACCTTTAAAATAAAAATCTTCTCTCAGCTAGAAAAGTTCTTTCAAAATCATACCATATATGGTTTTAAGCAAAACATATATCCAGGAATATATCCTTGAGTTTCCTCATGGAGGAAATTGAATCATACAAATTCCCCTTGCAATACCACACTAATTGTGCTCCCTTACCATCGAGTGCATCCTTTGGCTTTTGGTCTTGCTTTGGAGAAATTGTGTGCTTGTCCTGGTCAGTAGCGTCTTCATCCTCATCATAGCCACTTGATTCGTTTTCACTTGTTAGTTCTTTTGGATCTGTGTCAGGTATTACATGCACAACTTTATCCAGTGAATTTTAAAGTTTTGAACTCTGCTGCATTTTGTTTTCTTTGATTAATTAAGAAAAATTTAATTTAAAAAGTGCTAAGGGACATCTTTCTGAATTTTTACACTATTGAAGATAAAGCTTCTATGCTAACTGTGTCATGTGAAGCTTTGACAGCAATTCTCATGGTGCAATATTACTTAAACTTACTTAAACTGTTTTACAATAATAATTCACGACTATAATTTACAAATAGTGCAAATAGAAATGGCCCAAAACTTTGTAAGGGTTTGAAACAAAAGCATCAGATACATATTGGTTACATTTTGTTAAAAAAAAAAATACAAATGGAAGAAAATGCATTTTGTAATTCAATATTGCACAAAAACTGACAATAATATAGCAACAAACAGTTTTTCCATCTGTACATCAGTGTATTGGGGTTGCTGTGGCTCAAGAGGAAAGTTGATGCTTAGATTCTTGGCTGCTCCACTCTGCATGATGGATAACATACTGAACCCCAAGTTGCGATCTGATGTATTCATCAGATTATGAATGTGTGTGAATGTTAGGTACAAAACATCAGGTGCAGGAAAAAGTGCCTGTATGAATGGGTGGGAATAGGTAAATGGGGTATGCTGTATAAAGTGCTTTGAGTGCTTAAGTGGAGTTGAAAAGTGTTTTATAATTTATATCTACATATTTATATCTAATACACATAAGTATAATCTTGAATAAGATATGGTGCATTTTCATGCAGTCATTTAGTCCTTACCAGATGTTTGTTGTTTCCATTGGACTTTCTTTCTTTTCATTTGTTTTTTGACAGACCCAGTGGAGTTATTGTTTCTATCAGATTCCCCCAGCTCTTGTTGACTAATGGTAAGCATTTGAGACTGATCTGCATCCATAAATCTGTCAGTTGACTCTGGACAGACACAAAACAGGATTAAAGATCAAAATATTTATTTACATATTTAGACTTTTCTGTCTATAACAAGGGAATGGACACACGCACTGCTTTGTATGTTTCTTACCAATTACTCCGATTTCTGAGTCACGACTTTGTTTTAGGTATTTTGATTTAGTTGCACGTCCAGTGAAGTTCTTAGTCTCCTCAGAATGATCTTCTTGATTTTCACCTACCAGTTAGAAATAAAAAATGATGATTTTTAAAGTCGAAAGTCTTTTAAAAATATTTTTTCTCAAAGAAGATTTATTTAATTTCCAGCCTGCACCAGTACCAGTAAGCAACTATGTCATACTTAATGCCACTGAAAAATAAAAGATGGCTCATAGTTGGGTAACCAAATATTAGCCAGGAATGACACAAGTTAATCCACTCCGTTAATCTTTTGAAACAAGTAGCAGTAAGCGTGCATGTTTTATCATCAGCACAGTTTTAGCCACACTGCCTATTCACTGCAGTGCTGGTAGTAGAAATGCTTTGGTAAGACGTGAAGGGTGAGACAGAATATGGGACTGATAGGAGTGATAGGACAGTTTAATGGAGTTAATTTTAAGGAGATAATAGATTTTGTTGAGTTTTTGCTCCAAAGGACAGGGAGGGTACTGGCAGAGTCAGAGATACATGTTTTTACCTTGTCCAGTAACTTGACTGTGTTTTCCACCTGTGCTTAAGATTAAAGTCAGTTCTTCTAATGTCAGTTCTTCTAAAGATAGTTTATCGGTTATATGTCCTGCTCCGTATTTTGCATTTACTGCTGCCAAGAGCTTCTCCATCTCCCCTTGTATTTTTAGTTGCTGCTCTTGGGCCACTTTCTCAATGTCAGTCGGTGCTCCACGAGCCACAGTAGTTTTACGGGGTCTCCTCTCACCACCAGGTGCAGGATTACTGTCAGCTTAAAAGTTAGAAGTACAACGTAATTAGTTATCTAATAATAATAGTAATAATAATAATGATGATAATAATATGAAAATAGCAATGGTTAAGGTAATGTTATACAGTGATACCTTCCACAACCAACCAGGCATTGCAGGATATATTGCCAACCACAGCGGAATAGATGCCTTTGTCCAGCATCTGGCAGTCCTTGATGAGGAGCCTATGGATGAGTTTGTGGTCTGACATAGTTAAATTATATTTTTCTCCATCCTCCAGGATGTTGCCTTTGCCCATCCATGTGATGTTAGGTAGCGGGTGTGTCAGGACACACTCAAACAAAGCATCCTCCCTTTCTTCAGCTTTAATCTCTTGAATTTTGATCACAAAGTCGACTTTGGAAACTACAAAAAAGTAAAATATTATATTCATGTGATTTTCTTTTTGATATAATATATGTATCATCAGTATTGGTCATCTTCTATTCAATTAGAGAATGTAGAGAACATTGTATACTTAGTACTGGAACAGCAAGACTATTATTTGGACATGATTGTGTGGTTCAGTACATTCAGTGTCAGCTGTTAAAGTTATGTTACATGATAAATATAATGGCTACTGTCTGCTTATGGGCTAGTGAGTAAATTTATACAAGCTTTAGCATATAGTATATGCACATTATTTCATTTAAAGTCGAATGTACAACAAAAACAATATGCAAATGTCCAAATGCTTATGTTCTGAAGACTGTCTTTTTTTTCCAGGTCTAGCCATAGCTGGTTTTTAAACCTACATTTAAACTCTGCAGGGAGTATGAACTTTTCAGGATCCATTTGAGGCAGCCCTGCATTTCGAAGGTTGGCCTCTTGAATATCCCCCTTACAAAGCTCTGTGTCCTTTTGCATCAGGCCATCAATAGAGAAATTCTTTGTCCTTCCAACACTCTTTAGACTGTGTTTCTCTGTTTCATTTTCATCATAGGGAATTATATCATCCTGCTAGGTACACAGAAAAAAAGAACCTTCATGTCATGATGAATAGCAATATGGTATAATGATACGACTTCTATAAAAATGGAAAAGTACACTGTGCTGGAAGCACTCTTTCATCAAGGACTACGGAACTTGCATGTATTATGTGTTTTTAATGAAAGTCAAAATTATCAACATTTTTCAGTTGTTGTTTTGAAATCACAGCTCCAGCGTATTTCTGACACATTCACTGCTTTGTATATTACTTACAGTACTTACACACAGTACAGGGATTGTTGGTTACTATTTTAGGAAATTTATACAAGCATTTATTTTTATTTTCTTACTTTTTTGGTCCTAAATGAAGAGATCTCAGAAGTGAAAGGAATGCAGTTAATAATATGAACAATTAAAAAGATGATATATGCCTATGGCTAAATGTATACACTCACTTTATTAGGTAATGATGTTTGGCCCTTGGTTAATGCAAAGTTTAACAATAGAAAATCGGAAAAAGGTTACTTCTTCTGATGAGTCTCAATTTCTGCTGCAGCATTCAGATGGTAGGATCAGATTTTCAAAGCATGAGAGCGCTGATTCATGTTTTTCAGGGTGGTGATGGTGTAATGGTGTGAAGGGGGCATTTTCTTGGTGTACTTTGGGGCTCTTAGTACAAATGAGCCATTCTTTAAATGCTACAACCTACCATGTCCATACCTTTATGACTGCAGTTTACCACTCTTTTAACATCTGTTTCTAGCAGGATAACAGGCTTTGTCACAAAGCACGGATCATCTCAGCCTGGTTTCTTGAACATGACAGTGAATTCACTTTACTCAAATGGCCTCCAAAGTCACCCGATGTCAATCCAATAGACAACCTTTGAGATGTGGTGGAATGGGAGATTTGTTTCATGGGTGTGCAGCCCGAAAAAATGTGCAGCAAATCCAATGCTATATAATCTCTGAGGAATGTCTGCAGCATGCTGTTGATTCTATGTCATGAATAATTCAGAGGGTACAATGGGCTCCAACTTGATACTAGTAAGGTACCTAATAAAGTGGATATTGAGTGTAGTCAGTAGTTATTGTGCTGATGTCATATTTGCATTTGAGCTATCAACATATTGTTGCAATGCACAGTATGAGCTTGGTGAGTATTCAGAAAGAATGCTTCATCAGCAGCTGAGTCAAATAATAATTGACTGACACATCAAGAATTTACTTATTAATTCTGAGGTTTAGAGATTAAGATATTGTATCCAGTGTGAGAGTTGGGTGTTTTTATACCTTCCTCTTATTTTGTGATCTCTCCTTCTTCTTTTCGTCCAGTTTCTTGAGAATCAAATGTAAGTCTTTAACACCAAATTCTGAACAGATGCGCTCATAGTCGTTCCTGTCAGCTTTTAACATAGCATCCCAGAACCTTTCATCAGATTCTCCATCTGCTGCTACTTTACTGAAGATAACAGGAAAATATTAAATGTAATGTATTCAACTGTCAAAAAAAAGGATCAGTTAGTAAATTAATCCTTACATACTCTTGCAGAAATGTCCTCTTTTAAAAAGTAGGTTAATAGGTTACAGTTCTTACCTCTTCTTCAGCAGTTTTCTGAAATCTGCTGGATTTGTTGAAGCTGAAAATAGCAAATGAAATTCAAGTTTTATTTAGATAAATACCAGTTTAAATACACATTGAGTCCTATATCATTTTTGTAATAAAAAAAATAACAGAACTAGGCCCTTAGACCTACAGTGTTTGTCTTGTTTTTCAGTGTCTGTCATTATAAGCTTAAATAATAAGAAATGTTAAAATCTACAAGAGCACTCCACCAATAGAAAAACTCTCCCAAATGCACACTAAAAGAAAGAAAGTACAGAATCATCTTTAAAAGTATTTAATGGGCATCTTACCCTCAGTCACAGTTAATGTTGTTGTGCAGACAGCTTTTCCATATTCGTTTGCAGCAAAGCATTTGTATGTATCTGTTTCTGCAACAGACACTTTGTGAATCTGGAAATATTCATTTATGTGTCAATTCACATACAAATACATTATAGATCAATACATTCATGAGAAAAAAATAGTATCAGTACTAAATACTTCAAGATCTTCATGTGGAATAATTTATTCACTCACCTCTAATATATGCTCTTCAGTTGATTCATCATATTTAGTCTGAAATTTTTCCTTATCTGAAAGAGTTCCCTTAGCTCTTCTCCATGACACATCTGGTTTTGGATCCCCTGTCACCACAGCCTTGAAAACAGCTAATTTTCCTAAAAGACATGTCTTTTATAAGCTTTACATCTATAATTTGAGTTCTGTTTAATAATATGAAAGATATTGCTGAAACTAAAAGCAACAATATATTTCACTAATGCATCAGTTTTAATGGTCAGGTATAATTTAAAGCACCCACCTTTCTCAATAGTTACTGCCACTGGTTTACACTGGAAATCAGGGGTGCTTTTTCCCTCTGGCATGTTTACTAAATACTGCGTGATGATCACTCCAGAGGTCTTAGATCTCTTCCGAATAGCAGCTAAACAAAATGGGGGGAAAAATAAGAAACAGTTAATCGTAAGAATTAATCACGAGTTTGCTGGTTTTGATTGAACTAAACAGATTTCTTTTTTGCTACCAGCAGATGTCAGAAATGTCAAACATTTTCCCAGTGACAATTAGTGTGTTGACAGCAACAGTAACTTTGCAAATGGAAAGTACAGTGCATAAATCTTACTGCTTTCGATTCCAGGTTTAGTTGTCAGTTTTTCTAAGTTATACCAGCTCTAGTAGCACGTAGGGTAATCAATTTATGTTCCTTAATTTTGGAGATGTGAATAGTACAAAGTCTTGTCTGTCGGTTATGGTTCACGGTAACATCTATCGCTTGAAAAAGAACATGATTATTGTATAGGATAATGTTTTTCTTGGATATCTTAAATGTGTTTTGCTTTAGAATGGTACTTTACATGGTAATTAGGACAAAAAAACCTCTTAGAAAACAGCAGTTTCACAAAGCTGAAGGCAATGTCCACACCTATTTTTTTCTTTTACATGACTAACATCCAAAATCTAAATATCTTACATGTAGAATTCCCCTCACTGTCCACTTTATTAGGTAAACCTTTTAAACTCCAGCATGGACCCTCTTTTGCTTTCAAAAGTGCTTTAATTCTTTGTGACGTAGATTCAACAAGCTGCTGTAAACATTCCTCTTGGATCTATAATGATATTATAACATCACACAATTGCTGCAAATTTGTTGATTGAACATCATGATGTGAATCTCCCATTCGACCATATCACAGAGTTCCTCTTTTGGACTGGGATCTGGTGACTGTGGAGGCCATTTGAATACAACTCATTGAACTCATTGTCTTTTTTTAAGAAATCGGTTTGAGATGACTTGAGCTTTGTGACATGGTGCATTACCCTGCTAGAAGCTGGAGGCTGTGGGATCGACATGGTCAGCAAGAATTCTCAGATTGGCTGTGCTCAGTTGATACTAAAGGGCCCACAGTGTGCCAAGAAAATGTCCTCCACAGCACATACAGTACCATCCGAGTTTCATCAGAGAAGCAAGTCTTCAGCTCTCCTATGTTGATGAGCCAGTCTGATTTGTAGCCTCAGTTTGTTGTTCTTAGCTGGCAGGAGTTTCACCCAATGTAGTCCTCTTGCTGCTGTAGCCCATCTGGTTTAAGGTGCAATGGTTTTTTCCTTCAGAGATATTCTTCTACATACCTTAGCTGTAACAATGGCTTGAAGCAGTCTAGCCATTCTCATTTGACCTCTGGCATCAACAAAGCATTTTCACCAAAAGTACTGCTGCTCACTGGATATATTCTTTTTCAGACCATTCTCAGTAAACCCTATACAACCCTGGTTGTGTGGAGAAAATCCCAGTAGCTCATCAATTTCTGAAATACACAGGCCAGTCTTTTCTTCCTCATTCCAATGCTTGGTTTATGAAGTGACCAGGTCTACATGCCTAATTGCATTGAGTTGCTGCCATGTGATTGACTGATTAGATATTTGCATGAACAAGCAGTTGGAAAAGTGTACCTAAGTGGCTGATAAGTGTATATAACATTCAGAAAAGCTTGATATATGGAATGTTCGGATATTTCAAGATAAAATAGTGACTCGGACAATTTATCGTCAAAAAAATGTGCAGTGTGAATCTCTTCACAATCAAATGTCAGCTTCAGCTCACATTCTGTACTAGACTATGGACTAATTCACTCAGTCATTTAAAAATCAGGCCATGAATTAATTCTGTGATCCTCTGCCTCCCTGCTTGGCAGCTGAACATTTCTTTATCAGGTTTTGAATGTTCAAAGACAAAGGATCACACAGGAGTCAGTAAAGAACAACATTAATCCAGGGATTAATGATTATTATGACAAGGACAGAAATAGGAGAGCTGCCACCCAATCAAACATGTCACTGCTTTGACAAGGTAGCGTTTCAGGTTATCAATACAAAGGTAAAACAGGTCACAAACAGACACAGCATTCAGTAATGCCTAATGTATTATTCATTGTTTTTTCCATTATTCAGCATAATGGCTCTTTCTCAGTATTATGTTGATATGGCACTCCAGGGCATTGCAACCTCAAAAAAGCAGTAAGTTTGTCCGACAGAAAATAAAACAGTGTTCATTTCACCTGTCTTGTTTCCAGACACCTCATTAAAACGCTGAATATATTGATGAACAAGGGAGAAACCTGGGTGAAAAGAAATTACATTAGATCAGTCTCAAATACATGAGGGAATGCTGCTTTATGCTTGTAGGACAGTAGGTGGTATACATATGAAATTGAGTAAAAAGGAGCTGAAGACATAGTAAGGCATAATGTGGAAAAGGAAAACTCTTAAAGGCCTGAATAAAACTCTAAGAGAGTTACAGTAAAAGGCAGCAGACAGGCGACTTTAATCCAGGGATGTTTTCTTCTCATCCTCAGTTTGAAGCCTTAGAGAACAGACTTTTAGTTAACTGGCTAAATGTCTGTTAGTTAAGAAAACTCACAAATTCTTAGTTCATTTTATAACTTAATGGAGAAACTGCTCTGTGTATCTTGTGGGTAGTTTCAGTGTTTTCATGTGTGACACCACCTGGTAACAGTGCAAGAAAGTTGTGAACACAACATCGACATATTATTTAAGTTTTGTTTCTTGCCACCTGAAAATCCAATATTGGCTTTCCTTCAGTTCTCTTTCTGTTCTGTACCAACTCCTGAGGGAAATATCTGGCTCTTTAGCTGCTAAATGTTCCACTATGTTCACCACCTATTCACTGATTGTGTCTGTCTGTTATTTGGTGCTAAGCAGGGCTTGTCCAGGGGTTTTCCTCTAGTTTTTCTATTATTGTCTTGAAGTCTAAGCATTACTCATTTTGCTTACGAATTTCAAAGTGTTTTTAAAGCCATAAATCTATCAGTAGGTACACCATATGGTGGTTTTCTACCTTCTTAATTGTTTATTTGACTGTAGCAATATGTTATGTTTTGGCAGGATTAGTGACAGCTCATTTCCCACCACTTTTGGTGATTAATTAACTTGTGCACAGTTTGCTATATATGAGACAGTAATTAAGTTTGCCTGTGTCAAAGATTAATGTAGGCTTTTATAACAGATAGTCGGTGCCAAATAGTTTTACCCCAAAGGCCTACTTTATTGTCAAAGCGTTCACTCAGGATATAAAAATACATTTTTTCTTCTATATAATGCTTTAAGCATTTGGAGAATTTTTAATAATACAACACAGCCTTGAATATTCCTGGCTGAAGTGAGGGCCTAAATCTGGCAAAGATTAAGCTTGTAAATAATTCAACAAATATTTAATTCTTTAGATACAATAAAGCCATCTCTTACACTTGGAACATTTTATCTATTGCAAAAATAATACCAAGAGAATATGACGGCGTATTGTGCCTAATAGTGATTGATATTTTTCTTCTTAAGACGCATACATGTAATGCGAAACAAAAGAGTAGTAAGAATTGTAGTCCTTTACATTGTATGTTTGCAGTGGTCCCCGTGCTCTTCCCTCTTTTCCACATTTTGGCAAGTGTTAACTGTCAAAAGCAACCTAGAAATAGAAAGTGAATATGATTAATGCAAAAGTAGTACTAGGAGTACTAGAGTGTTATTTTGCATAATCTTTGATTTGATAAGAAAGGATAATCCAGTGCATTTCTTTAAACCCGTGAGCCTAAACACATTATATTAAGGGGTACTGTAGGGAAAATACCCAGTTAATATTTTCTAGGCATTGCTTTACAAGTGATGACAGCTTATGTTATGAGGAAGATGATGCTTTTGCATATATTATAAAAGCATACAAAAAAATCAAACAAACAATAAAAGAAAACAAACAAATATTGAAAACCATCTCTCTGATCCACTGTTCTTCAGTAGAAACCTAATACTCCCCTGGAGGGCATCCTGTAAATACCCAACTTGTTTAGCTTCTGTCACTTTATAAACTGAAATCCACTTGGATATAATAAAGATGTGAAGGTTAACCTGTCGTTAGGATGTAGCTTTGGTCACACATGGTCTCAAACAGACAAACAGAGAAAAGGGTGTTTTACCTGTGTACAGCTCTGTGTTCACTCCCACTGAGACTGGTTTATAGATGCGTTATAAACTTGCTGCCTCCTCGTTTTCACTGGATATTAAATCCTTTGGGGGTAAAATGTTTGATTTTCCTGTCTGCAAGCTTGTGCCTTGGTAGTGACTGTCAAAGAGAGGCTTCTTCTGATTAGGCAGATGGATGCTCAGAGCGGGTGGGTTATTATTAAGAGGGAGTGGGTGGAGGGAGCGGGGGAGCTGGTGGGTCAATGGATGAGGTAAGGCAGGATGAATAGCCGAATGGAGAGGGAAGGGCTACCAATGACAAGTTAGTGGTGAAGTTTATCTCTCACTGCGGTAATTACTGATGGCAGCACACTCATCTTTCACAGAACAGCTGCTGACAAGAAAATGATTGGTGAGTTCATTTTGTATGTGTAGTCTCTGATTCTTACAGATACACACACCTGTAACTGTCACAGTGAAAGTATCAGTGGGGATTTTAATTCCAGTTAAGTAATTGTTCAAAATGTATTTTACTGTTTGTTTGTTTTTTGTTTTTTTTAAGAAACAGATTTCAGTTTGAGCTGTCATCACAGGCTGATTTTAACCATACTGTATTAGGAGCTGCATAAAAGTAGCCATTTAAGTGGTGGCTGGCAGGTAACTGGTAAAGGCAAGCATTAATTTGGCCTATGAAGCTATGAAAAGAAAGTGACTCAAAGCCATATCTTTTTATTAAACTTTGAGGTGGTATAATGTTGAAACATATTCAGTTTAATCCCGCTTTGAACTGTACCCTTGGCTGGATATTAGTGAAGATCACATGTTGCGAACAAGGTACTTATCCCTTGTCTGCAATGTACTTCTTATGTTACGATATATTACATAATCAAGGTTATGACATTTATAATCCCAGCATAGCTCTGAAGCAGTTGTGACTTTGGAAAGGGAAGATCAAATGAAGAACAAGACTCTGATTGTCTCAAGGTCAAGCACCAGAATGTCCATTGCATTTGTCACACAACAATTTAAATTGTGTATAAGGGTCTTTAATGTGCAATGTGAAATGTGGACAATTTACAGTGCATGGAATTAATGATTCAAACAGATGTAACACCAGCCGGTTGTAAACATCAATAGCTGAATTTAACACACTTTGTTTGTGCAGTTGCTAATCTAATTTTCATATGGGAGGGAACTATATTTAATTCCTGTTATGTTCTTTCCATGGAAACCCATGTGTTTATTTGACTCGCTAACAGCATGGCAGTGCTGTTCAGTTCATCAGCCTGTTGGTCGTCTGGTACACTATAATTGTCTCAAGAAACAATTACTGAAGAAACATTGACCATCATATTGTATTTTAAGATTTATACTTACAGAGAGTCATAGGAAGTCTTGACCACTCCCTATTTCTTTATAGTTTGCTTGGAAAATAGGTGCAGTGATTTCTTGACATGTGCAAACATAAATGGAAATACAGTAATGAGGTAAAACCAGAGGTTTTACAATTCTATCCAGATTGAAAGTTGAATGACCACCTTTATTCTTTAGCACAGTATGAACTCTCCCAGGCAAGCTGTCTTGTCTCTTAGTTGAAGTAATCTTCAGGAATAGTTCTCCGACTGTACTTCTGCATTTGCAATTCCATCAGTTTTGACATCTCCAACAACACTGGATGAAATGCAGCCTAAACCATGACAGAGTGTCCGCCATGTTTTACAGATTGATTTGTGTGACTGATTTTCAGTTCTTGTGCAGTTTAACCTACCTCACCTTTTCTTAAAGAAAATCTTAATACACCATCTTCCACTGAGACCATTTCTAACGAGGCTTCAGCAAAAGGTAGCTGGATCAACAGAAGGTCCAGATTCTGTTCAATTTTTTAAGGACATGGCATTCAGGTACTGTTCATCTGCTGCTTAAGTCTGACTCCTTGACTTCTTTTATTTGCACAACCCTGTAAACATGAGTAGAAAATAAATATCCCGTGCTGCTATCAAAAACCAAGCATAATTATGTTATTGTGCAGATATTTGCATGCTGGTTGTATATACAGTAGTCAAGGCTGACAAAGCCCAGATTAGACTGATGAAGTGACATCTGAGAATGCATAACTGAACTTGAGAAGTTAAGCCAGTTATATCCTAATCTTAACGTTGCATAGAGGATAAACTCTTTTTGATGTAGCAAACAACACTATGGTACTAACTCAGTCCATGCAAAAATGTTGCTTCTGTATCTACAAGTGAACTCAATATTTTATTATGTAAACACCACATTTAAATTCTAGAAAAACTGATGCCACTTAAAACATGCAACCTGAGTTCTTATAATATTCTGGTTTTGAACAAATCCTAACTCATAGTTCTACCACCTCTAATTTAATCAAATGATACTTTAAAAACTGTCTAGGGACTAAATAATAGGGGGGAAAACAAATTTGCAACTCATTTGGTGTCTCTTTCTTGGTACCCATAGACTCTACTAGCACAAGGTCCAATTGGTGCCAGCATTATGTCATGCTTGTCCTTCTACATGTAGTACCTCAAATATATCTAAATAGGCTCTGGAGCTCACATAAACCAGCTGGATTAGGAATTAAACCCCCTCAGCCTACCCTCCTTATATTGATGAAATGTCATGCTGCATAGCTTTCATTCCAGTCATGGGAAACCACAGAAAGCTGAGGTGCTAACTAGACAGCCTGGCCTGACTCTCTGTAGTGTAGATAGCTCTTCTGAGGGAAACCTCAACAGGACATTGGCAGAGGTCTTGTCAGTCACTTTTCAATAAGGAGTGAATTTATTTCTAATGATAATAACTGGTGTTAAATAACCTATCCCAGTGATGTTTACATTTTTTTCCTTTCACATCTTCATGATAAAGGATCTTTCACAAAGAAACATAGTTACTTTCCACAATAATGACATGATGTAACGATATGCAAAATTATAAACAAATGTATGCTCTACAGTTTCAGGAATATTAAATGGCTTGGATGTCTAATTATCTATTTGTAAATAAAAAAAGGAAAGAAGAGAAACTAGAAATTACTAGATGAGCTGAGAAGTTGTATTAGGAATGTCTTACACTAGCAACATTTGTAGCTTGAATGGATTTTGTTTTCTTGTTCCTTGTTTTATTTTATATGATAACTGTTTGATAGTGGGGCAACACCCCGACAGTTTCCCAAGAGTAAGCATATTGTCTCATTTGCATTTTGGTATAATCCATTGGCCTTAATGATAACTTACTCCTGGGTTTGTTTGTTTTTTCCACAATGATACATGAATATTATTCATGCATCCATACTATTAAACTGCATTGTTTCTCCTCCTCTTTGTAAGGGTTGGCTTTCCCATCCTGGCTTTGAGTGTGGTCATTTGGAAAGAGCTGTTTTGTGAAGTGGTTGGGGGCCATATTTATCAGATAGCACAAAAAAATAATGTGGTTCAGTGAAATGAGTGCTTCCTTGCAAGAAATTTGTGGCATTTTTAATATCAATTTCTGTTCCCAATAGACCAAGCCTATTCAAATGGCGGCCCGCGGGCCAAATGCGGCCCAGAAGCAACCTGCGAGTGGCCCTGCCTGTGGTCCTGGCAAAAACACAGAGAAAACGCAAAAAATTAATTCGTTAATTAATTTTTAAAAAGTTAAAAAATTAAAAAATCCTACAGCGTAGTGTAGACTGTGAATGCAACACTTCAGTAGCCTAGCAATATTTAACCCACAATGCACCGTGATGTAAACATATTAAACAATCATCATAATATATGATGCGACAACAGCACGTCTTTCTCAGTCCAAAAGCGCAAAATTGACAATGAACCCTGCCTGGACTGACAAATACTTATTCATTTTACCGCCAAATCCAAAAGCCAAACCAATGTGTTTAATTTGCAGTACTTACGAAGGCACCAAATGACAAACACCATACTTTCTACACAAACTTTCCAGAGCAATCTCAGGAGAGGGCTGCAAAAGTACAATTTAACTGCGAGTTTAATAATCTTACAACCGGAGTTGTACTACCATGGTGAGGGTCCTGTACAGTCCAAGAGAGAGTTGCAGCAGCTTCCCTTCGTGTTTGCTTCTTGGCGAAGAAGAAAAGGCCTTTCACAGATTCTGAAACAGTGAAATACTGCATGCTGGCCGTGGTGGATGCGGTGATAAGTGATGAAAAAATTAAAGTAAGTGTGACATCTGCTATTAAAAACGTACCCCTGTCAGACAGTTCGTAGAGTTGAAGTTCTGGCGTCAGACGAGTTTGAAATGCTGTTAGATGACCTGAGGAAAACTGATGTAATATCTATAGCAGGAGATGGGTTCACAGACAGAACTGATAATGCACAGTTGTGCATATATGTCCGTTTTTTTGGATGGGAAATTGCTCGGCTTGCTACCGTTAGAGGGACACACAGCTGGCGAAATAATGTTTGAGAAGATTTCAGCTCTTTTTGAGGAAAATGGTCTGGATATGAAGCGTGTCTGTATACTTGTGATGGATGGGGCTCCATCCATGGCAGGAAAAGTGAGTGGTCAGCAAAATATTCATTTTAATTTGAAAGGGAATTATCAAAATGTTTTTTTTTAATTATTATTATTTCAAATGTGCAAAAGAAATAGTTTAGTTATAGTTCCCCTTTTTTAAATGGACCTTTTGGTGTGCATTTGTGTGAGGTCACCAGATTTACAGGGGAAAAAGGAATTAAAAAAATTACTTGTTTTTCAATACAGTTGTGTGGGTTTGAAATTGATCATGATCTGCTGCTTACTGGCTGCAAAAAAATATCTGGCCCAGATAAATTCCTCGGTTTGAAAATCTGGCCCAACTAACTTCTTAGTTGAATAGCCATGCAATAGACCATTATGGCAGTAAGTAAACATTTTGGGTAAGCGTTTAGGTAGGTTTAACTTTACAGACTTTTAATAACATTTACCCCATCGATAAAGGTTTCAGTGGATGTTGGTACTTCTGTTTTTATTGCCATTCTTGTTTCGTGATTGTCCAAGGTTCTAATTGTGAGCTTTCAGGTTTGAATGCGTTTCTGAATGTTTCATGTTATTGCTAAGGCTAGCTCAAGGCTTGAATGGGTGTAATAAGTAAAAAGTCATTCGGTGAATAGAGCCAGTCAGTCTTTTAGTTACTATTTTATTGACGACATCTCAACACTGTTTCTCTAAACAGATCTTATCTCAACTCTCTGACACTTGATCATAATCAATATATGTTATCCTGTTTTTACCGTTGGAACTGACCTAGAATCGACTCAAAGACCTGGTATTGCTTTGATACATTAGGTGCCGTTCACATGGCCGCTGTAGTGCTGATTGACCACTGATGGCTGTAAATCACTGAACTCATTACATGCTGAAGATCCTGTGATTGTGATACATACTGTGTTATATGGTCCTTACTTGAAAATAGGCGCTGCCATATGGACGGCGTATATTGCCATTTTTAGGTGTTGAGAAAGGTGGATGAAATGTGTTCCATGTATTCTGGGTTCTCAAATCTGGGCTTCAGACCAGAGCAGCCCAGGCATCTTTGCTCAGTAATGAAAAGCTATTTTTGATGAGATTAACAACCGAAGGCGATCCAGTGTCCACAGCAGAAAAGAAAACAAAGAAATTCAAATTTGATTTGATTTAAGCTTATAAAATTGGGACACAGATATAGAGTGTGGCTTGCTAAATTTAGAGAAATAATATATCAGTTATGAGCCATGTGAATTTCATCGAGGGCTGAATTTGTAACACGCTAGAATAGTATTGCTTCACCATGTAACTGGTGATTTAGTTATAAATTAATGTGTCAGTTAAATCAGTGGTTTGACATATGTAAAACAGATCTAATCTTTTGTGAGATCAGCACCCAGATCCTGTCAGCATGTTGAATTTCAAACTAACACAAGTATCTGGTTTTCTTCTCTTCAGAGCATTTTACAAAAAATTGCAAAATATGGAGCTTGAAATACATGTACAAAAACTGAATGGATTGTTGATTGCATCAAGTATATCACCTGTTGATGAAAACAGGAGATATCTAGAGTCAGATATTACCATAAAGAAATTGGAAGTGCAATCTGAAAAAGGAGGGAAAAGATAATTTTCCAGTTGATTTGTATAAAAGGTTATATATAAAAAACTTGAAGTTTTATGTTTTCAAAAAGATGCTGTCTTTCTACAACATTTGTTTCTTAGACAAATTCTGTAACACATTACACACATACATTATGTATGCATTTGTTTTGGTCTATATACTGTTAATCATCTGATCTACCGTTTCTCTTATGCCAGTGATGACTCACATCCACTGCCATACAATATATAACTGTAAAAGTCTTAACAACCTGGTTTCAATTTAAATGACCGAAAGGCTTATGCTTTGCAGCAGGGGAAAACACAAAATATTTTACTGTCTTATCATCTTGATTTTAATCCTGTCATTAAATATACTTGAAGGAGTAGTAAGACAATTTATTTAACTTGCACAATCTTTTGTATGAGATAAGTCAAGCAGGAACAAGATGTGACTTAAAAGTCTCTGCTTGCAAAAAAAGAGGCGGGAAAAAGCCTTCATCTCTTTGAGATAGTACTTCCCTGCCATGAATTGCATTCTAAATCCTCATCACATCTTCCTGGTGGCCCATCTCCATCCTCATTACTCACAGCTCCAAAGGCCTTAAGCTTGATTAATTCCCCCCACTGACAAATAATCTGTGTGCTTTAAACACTCACACTCCGGCTTTCTGATTGTTCCCTGTGTACTCCCTCAGTAAAGCTACATTTGAATCGATGTACTTAGGATCC